>NW_027071870.1:10416080-11071080 GCF_038088225.1 Cyrtonyx montezumae | reverse complement strand
GCTTTGTTGAGGCATAGCTGGAGCAGGAGTTGTTCAGAAGGATCGCTGGGAAAGGAAGGGCTTGCTGCGTGCAGGAACCTGCTGGTGCTGGGCTGTGACAGCTGAGGTACCGGGGGAGCAGCGGGCAGGGCAGCCTGAGTCGTGAGCTTGTTCCTCACCGTTAGGTGGCAGACTGAAACAGCAAAAACCCGAACCATGCAAGCCAGGAATTCTAGCTCCTGGAGACCTTTGTGCTAGGAACCTGATTATAACTATTACTGAAAAGTAACAGGAGAGAGCATAGCTGAGCGTTAAGTGCTCTTCCCTCTGCACGTGGGGTAGGTGGGCTGCTCGATGCCCTCAAGCACCATCTAACCATGTAACGGGGAAACACCCACGTCCTGAGTTCTGTTACAACTTCTACACCATCTCTTCACACCCTGCTGTAACACCTCACCTGCAAGATTCATACCCTCAGTGCTGGAAGAAGCTTCGTGTCGGTGCTGGGCAAATTGTGTTCAGCTTGGTAAGCTGTGTGTGCCTGAATCCTGGCAGCAGCTGCATCAGCTGTTTGCTAAGTGGTGTAACGGGCACAAAATGAGAGCTTTGATGGTGCTACCAAAGCACTGCTCTGTCCATGTGTTTGTGTACAGAAGTCATTCTGCCTGAGCCCGGGTTGCTGGTCCCATGGATCCCTGCTTGTGACAGACAGACAGTCTCCAGTCTTGCTGCAGGCTGATTGCAAATTTGTTGTTTGCTTGTTTGTTAATAAAGAGGGCATCCTGGCTTCCAGCCTCAGTGCAAGCAGCGTGTGTCTAAGTACAGCTTCTCTGGGGCTGCTCACATCTTGACCAAGCTAGAGGTGTGTGTCTGCACAGTACAGGCACAGCCTGGAACGTTCCTGGGCGTGTGTCCTGGCACTGCTGCGGTCCTTTGAGAGCCACGAGGGCAGGTCGGGCCTTCCCCACTCACCTCCCTGCCTTTGTTAGAAGACATCAGCATGGAAACATGGCAGTGTGGCATTTTCCCTCCTGCTGTTTTTTTGTGGAATGCATATTACTGCTTAGAGATGGCAGTCTTGACTTCAGCTGAGCTTGTAATCAGGAGCTGCTTGGATAACAAAGTTTGGTTAGCAAGGAGTCTCAGAAGCTCCAGGAGGAAGGCTGAAACCGTTTCTGTATGCGGGTGTTAGGAGAGGCAGCAATGACTCCGATGGGTCCTGAGAAGAGCTGTGTAGATACTCAGCACCCGATGGTGAGAGCCCTGCAGCCCAGCCTGCCTCCTAACACATGCCACAGCCTGAGCACGTGGCCAAGTGCCTGCCAGCGGGAAGCAGACAACAGGAGGCCCTTCAGACCACCACGGAAGCATGTCCTGAACCAGGTATGCTCATTCAAGCTCAGCATTTCCAAAAGCCCGAGGGACTGTGATCCCTAGCAATGTTTACATGGAGACTGGCTGTTCCTTAAAAGGAAACACCGAAGATTGAGGGGCGGCCTTCTGGCACGTGTAGCACGGCAGAACCTGGTGCGCCGTGCCAGGAGCAGAGGCAATGGGCATGAACGGAAGCGCAGGAGGTTCTGTCTGAACATCAGAAATACTCTTTGAGAATTAAGGTGACTGTGTGCTGGCACAGGCTGCCCAGAGGCTGAGGGGTCCTCTCCTTGGAAACACTCAGAAGCTGCAGAAATCAGAGCTCTTCAGATGTTTTATGGATTCCTGTTGTGCTTAAGGCTGATCTTGACTACAAGCACTCTCATAATGAACACTGATTAAAGTTAAATAGTTCGAACCTGGCACAAAATATAAATACACATTTGCTGGTATCAATTCTGATCTGGTTAGTTTCAGAGCGTTTTCTACAGCATAAGGATTGTGCTCCCTCTGGCTTAATGCTGCGGGAGGAAGTGGTCCTGGCCCAAGGGCAGCAGGAGCAGCCATAGGGAGGCAGGAGCAGCTCTTTATCAAAGGAACAAAATCACACCTCTGTTCAGGAAGGCTCTGACTTCACTACGAACTGAAGCTTTCCGCAGGAGGAGCTATTTTGTTAAGGGCCCAGAGATTGCTTGACCTTCCGGCTTCTGAGGAGCAACAAGCCTAGTAGGACCACAGCTGCTCACTGAGAGCTCACCACGAGCAGCTCACCAGGCCCAGCCGCTGCCACTCACCCTCTCCAGGGGCCCAGCAGAGCCAGGGCTGCCACGGAGCCTGCTGGAGGGCAGCCCCACAGCACAGCAGCGGCTCCTTCTGGAGGATATTATTCTATCAGCTAACCAGCAGGAGCACCCTCAACAAGGAGCAGCATTTCCTTTGCTAGCACGGCTCAGTGTTCCCTTAGGAAATGTTTTCTCTAAAAGATTACTCTTCAAATCACATCAAATCAAATAACATCACATTGAGACAGCACTGCAAGCAGAGACTGAGGAGGCACTGTTACCTGCTGAGCGTGCGTGCGGCCGTCCTCACGGGGCTCCTCAGAACACTTGTCTCCTGCACTCGGTGTCCTCCCCTGCAGAGCCTCACAGGGTGCTACGTCTGCTTATGCTGCTTATAAACAAACACAGCTGTCACCATCTCTCCACGTTTTTAATTTTGTGCCTGGACGTAAAGGTGCACAAAACAAAGAACTGGAATGAAGTAAAGAAATGGAAGTGGTGATGGGAGCCAGGATGTTATGAGCTTCATCTGAAGGCACCACAAGATTTCCCTTTATAGTGCTGAATTATTTCCTTACCTCTGCCATATTTTTGGTAAAGTGAATGCATGTTATAGCTCACATGATAAAACTAGCTAACACTGAAACCTTGAAAGTGTTGCAGAAACACAGGAAGTGCTCAAGCACAGAATTTAAGATCTAATTTCAAGCACAGAATTTAAGATCTAATTGATCTGAATGTATGTAATGAAGTCAGTTTTGATTTTCCTGAGTGAAGCACACAATAAAACACTGAGACAGCAAACGCTAACTGGAGCCACACCCCTAAGAGCACAGAACCCTTGGCTGTCCCAGTCAGCTCTCGTTCTGTGCCTCGTGGCACTGCTGTGCGAGGTCAGCGCAGCCTGGGCAAGAAAGGAACCTTGTCATTTTGAACTTCAGTATGAAAGCAACTCTTGTTTGCAGTTACGCCCACTGATTATTGTGCACAGGAAGAGCGTGATGATAAAAATGCAGCTATGTCAGGTCTTACAAGTCTTCCTTACCTGACTGCAGCAGAATACAGCAGTACCCCTGCGCAGGTACAGAGCAGAGCTTCTTAAGGGTCGTGCAGAATAAAGCTGCTGTTTCTGGGGTACAGTTGGTGTCTAAGGAGCTCAGATGAGCCTCTGAAGTCTCGTAGGGCTGGGAGATCTTGGAGGAGAGAGGCACGGCAGTGAGTTCCCTTTTGGTCAGGACCCTTGCCACTGGAACACAGCCAGGGTCTGTTTCTACCCCAGATAGCTTTGACAGACAACCTGTTTTAAGAAAAAAAAAAACACAGCACATTAACCAGTAGTTAGCAGTTGTCACTCTTTGAGTTGCTTGATTTGGTTGATCAAACAGGACATTCTGTCCCGTGTGACACACTCTGGGGTTCCCAGTATAACCCACACCAGTCTGACCAAAGTGATAACTGCAGCAGAGCTGCATTGCTCTGGAGGAGCTGGAGGCCAGCCTGCCTCTGCTAAGTCATTTCTCCTGACTTTTTATTTAAACACTTGAAATTCTGTGATGTCTGAGCAGTCACTGACTGTGCTCCACTCCTCACTGAGCAGATGCTGAGACAGCATCACTACATCCTGCATGGCCACAAGAAAAGCAGGGGCTGAGTGTACCTGCAAGGTAGAAGATGTGTCCTGAGAGTCAGTGATACCTGCATCACAGATGGATGTTCCCCTGCAGCATAAATATACATGCAGGATGTAGCAGATGTATCCCAAGAGCAACAGCTACTGGTATGTAACATTTCTTTGCTCCATGTGATCAGAATAATCCGTCTCTGTACCAACAACCTCCTGCACCAGATACAAAACCCTCCGCTTTGATGCCTTGAGGCTGAATTGCAGCAGGCAGCTCTAAGTTCAGAGCAAAAATCACTCTCTTCTTTTGTATACAGATCCAGTCTCCAAAAGGCAAGTTACATATGACATGAAAGTAGATCCAACTTGGGAGGCTGGACTGTATTTTCTGGCCAATCTGTTGTAGTATTTGATCTGGGGTAGCAGCCCTGCCTATGTCAGGGGAGTGGGAACCTGATGACCCTTGAGGTCCCTTCCAACCCAAGCCATTCCATGATCCTATGATTTACTCATCAAAAGTACAGCAGAGGACGTAATCCCACAGTTCTTAAATCAGACTGAGGGACACATTAAAGGAAATAACTGCAGAGAATTCATCAGTTTCTGGCCAGTGCTTTTGGAATTCATTTGGACTCTTCTTGTTCCTCCTCCAAGGCAACATATATATTAAGAATATTTTTTATTCATCATTCAGGACATGATGTTCCAGCACAGAATTCCTGATGTATCAATTAACTTGAGAGATTTGGGAAGCTTACCTTGAAGCTGTGCACATAATGTTGACATTTAAAAAGAAAGCACTGCCAGCATTTGTTGAAGTGCCAAAATGAAAGTGCTCTGCTCAGGCTCACACCAACCACCCCATTGTTCCCATCCTATCTTACAAGATAATCAAGTGTCTAGGCTGTTCTCCACCCTTTCCTCATTTTCCCTGCAGGAAAGCATGAGATCAGCAGCTTTCTCTTCTTGTTCTTTATTTATTTATTTATTTATTTTCCTTTTCGTGACTCGTATTTGTTCTGATTTATTGCAGTTCATTTTCTGAAGTAGAAAAAAAAATCCTGGCATAGAAACTGTGGACATCTGCAGCCTAGGGACACTGCCTCTTGAGCCCCCCTACAGTCAGACCTATATAGACCTATAAAGTCAGTATCAGCACTTACATCTTAGCTTTAGATCTTTGGTTTCCGCTCTGAATTGCATTGTAGGAATTTCTTCTTGGCTGCAGAGGAAGCACGAGATTAACCTTGCTGGGCTAAAGAAAGTGAGTGCACTGTTGTGGTCACAGAATCACAGAACTGTAGGGATTGGAAGAGACCTCTGCAGATCATCTAGTCCAAGAGCTCCATTAGCAGCTGATATCCCAGTGTTTCGTGATCTCTCTGGAGGTAGGAGGTGTTAGTGGTACAGAACTGTGTACATATACCACCCAGCATTCAAAGACATAAGCCTATTGCTGCCAGGAAATAAAATCACTTCTCGTAACGTAAACGTAAGAGAAATAGAAATAGCAATCAAAAGCAAGATTTAAAAGAGTTGAAATTCTAAAATAATAGGAAACACAGTCTGGATAACTACATAAACGTTTCATTAAAGTCCATCTTGGGACTTAATCTCCCATTTCATATTGTTTGGTCACCACCCCAAGTCTTTCCAGCTGCACAGATTTCAGCCATGTCAGATGACAAACAGCATCAGTTTGTGTAAACACAGTTTGTGTTTATTTCCTCCATTAAAAAGCATGAATTGTATCTCTACCAGAAAACAAGTAGTAGCCACAGAAAAAATTCCAGGACACAACTTTGGGGCTGCAGACTTCCTGCTGCTGAAGCTTTCCATGCTTTACTCACATTAGCTCGGGTGTCTCTGTTGTCAGTCTCTCCTGCCATGCCTTCCTAGCTGTACAACATAGGGGCTAATGACAAACTGACAGGAGAAGAGTTTCTGGCCACAAGCTAATTCACACTGCTCAGAGCAAGACAGGCCAACGAGAGAAGCACCTGAAGCGTGGCATGAGCAGCCACCGTGCTGGCAGGACAAGGTGTACTGTAACTGCTGGCAGAGCAACACAGTAAAAGAACTTGAGGGCAAATTGATTCCCAGCCATAAATTCTGTTCCGTTCTATTCTAACAACATTTCTTTGGTACATCTAATGGCAGAGTGGCACAGAGGGTGATACTTCCATTACAATTCATGTTTTCAGCTTATTGCTGCTGCCCTGTATTGCCTCGTTTCATGGTTTCCCTTAATTTTTAGGTCTTATTTCCACCCGTCTTTTGGAGTCACTTTTATTAGTCTCTCAAAACTGCATGTAGCCCACATCACAGAGGAACGTGAAGAGATCACAAAAAGTGAAACATTTCCAAGTGTTAAACTTTTCTGTGCTAATGCTTTTTTCAAACTGCACTTGTTTCTCCAGCAATAGCCAGCTTCCTTCTCATTTCATGCTCCTTCCCCCCTTGGCAGACACCCGCCCTCCCCATGACTATTTAGGAAGAAAGGGAGGGAGGCGAAGCAAGCTTTCCACCCTGCAGCAGAACAAAGAGTGCCTGCAGCAAGCAGGGAGCTGTGTTCTGCTGAGGACTCTCTGTCAGTGGGGTTAGTGGATTTCAGTTGCATGCCATGACAGATTACACTGTGGATTATCTTCAGATATATGTTGGAGAGGTATTTCAAGGTATTTTACCTTTTAATCCACATTTAGCAAAATCCTTTCAACGTAACTTTGTGGTACAACCAAATACCTTTATCACTTCTGTACCACTGGGTCACTAATAGAAGTGCCCAGAGTTTAGAGCCCGGTTATTATGTGTGCTACCAATCTTTTTTCTGTATGTCACTGCCTTGAACTGTCAATGGATTACAGGAAGGGACTGTAAGCAGAATGTTCAAGCAAAGAGAAATAAAATGATGGCCTCTGGATAAAGCCCATTTTATTCTACTACAAATCTATCAATTGTATCATCTCATAGAATATAAGGCTTACTAAAGAAAAGAATAAGAGACATACTTTACCTTTGTGAAAATGCTCCCCATCAGATATCTGAAGGAAGAAACATAACATTCTAAAAAGAGCAGTTGGTATCCAAAACAATGAAATAACATCACAGTCTGTTGCTACATGACTTTTACTGAACTCACTTTGGTACATCTTCAAGCTCCTTCAGACATTAACTGAGTTTACTTTACCCACCTTGCTGCCATGGTCTTCTACCCCTTTGTAATTAAAAATGTTCATAGCTCTGAAATGGCTCCATCACTGCTGTTGATTTGGCCTTGTCTTTTACTGTGTTGTGCTTGAATCACGGCTGCATAATTGGTTTTACTACAGAACATAAAAACAGACTATCAGGAAAAGCAAATTAGCCCATCCATTACGGCGGGTACAGTCTGCTAATGACATTAAGGACTGGAAGCTCATGTCCTTGGAGCTTGCCATTGTCAGGTTCATTAAAGCACAGGGCATACATTCAGTTTTTTATTCACCTGAATCTGCATCTTGAAAAAATGACTTCCAAAACTAATTCTTATGACACCAAAAGCAAAAGGCAATTTTAACAGCATATGGAAAACAATATATATTTCAATTATCAAACTAGGAAGTCAATATTTAGTATTTTAAGCTTAAGGGGCCAAATATTGCTCTTTCTCTATGATTAAACAATTGGTGAAATTAAATCAGCTCTAAAACTAGAAGTTTCTGTACAGGCCTAGGTATTTTCTTCATGTTTACAATCATAATGACCATGTAATTTCTCAGCTATTTTAACAAATAGGTTTTGTTTGGATGGAGAGTCTCTCTGTGTCGCACACCTAAGCGCAACACGTGAAGGAAATAGTGACTTGGTGGCAGGGTCACTTCCATTTCAGGGGAGGCTGAGTATGTCTCTTCAGTGGATGACAACACAGTGCACAGAAATACTCTTGTTTCCCAACTTTTTCCCTTTCACATCCTCACAAGATAAGCATGCTATCTTAGGAAATAATGCATTTATTAAGCCTCAGTAAGTAATTACCAGTTGAGAAGGGAACAACTGTAGCACCACCAGAAAGGGAAGATCAGCTCAGGGAAGTGTGAGGACCCACAGTGCTGTTTCAGGTAGTAATGGGTGCAGAGAAAGCCAAGGCTTCCTGGAGAGACAGAGGATTTCTCAGTCACTGAGTCGAAGTCATCTCGCTCACAATTACTGAAATTCATTTCACAGACTATTTTCAGCAATGTGTTTTTCACTGAAACTTTGTATGTGAGAGCCAGCTTCTCTGAGATACCTAACTTTGAAAACACCATCTGCAAACAATTTTGATAAGATCTGAAAGTAAATTTCACTTAATACAGTACCTAAAATCTTACCAGTCCACCCCTAACTGATGCAGCAGGGAAGAAGAAGCACTCTTACAGAAGATGGATATTGCACTGGTTGTGAGCACAAGGTCTGGGATCAGACCAAAACTCAGTGCCCAACAAAATTTCAGTCTCCATACAAGATGGATATAATGTCACGTGCACAAACGGACCAGGATCACGGCCTTCCTTCCTTCACCCACATCAACAACAGAGAGAATTACTGCACACAGCAACAAGTGTGCCACCAAGGGCCAGCACTGTCACATGAGGGGTTCAGCTTCTTGAAACTCTGCTACAAATCCTGTTTTCTAAACTGGCCTTGTATTTTATTCAGTTTCTGGGATAAATTCTGTTATCATTGAAGAATTCAATTTGAGGAAAAAAAGTAACAATTGCTTTTTTTTTTTATTATTTATATATTGGAGGTGATGGATAAAATGGGATAAAATCAGCAAATGCACTTCTCCGTTTAATCATATTTTCTAAGTATAAAGACAGCATCATCTTAGGAGCAGCATTAGTATTACAGATGCATATTTCATACAGCTTGAAAGTGCTTTCTGTTTTATATTTGCATACCTCAGTGTGACAATCCTATCTCGTAAAGTATGCATACACACAGATAAATTAAACCAGCCACATAAAAATCAGACTAAAGATAATATAGCATAGGGAAATGTGAAGTTGGCATCTCGTGTGAGTTTAGAAAGTTCTTTATTTAGCTACATTTATACCATCAGTACAACAGGCATAAGTTTCAGCTTCAAAAATTGCCTGATTTGAAGCTTACCATTTTTGTATTGTTGCTTTGGCATAAGAGATTGCCTCACAGAGCTGGAATCAGCAGTGTGTTTCAGTTTTTGGTTGCAATCTGGTCAACATGAAACAATTTAGAATAAAAACTTGCTAAGTTTTGTGTGACTTTGCATTCTGCTTGTGCACTAGAGATGATCAGTATGATTTGTACCTTGGAAAATAGAGCATATGCTGAGGCCCAGGTAAGACATTAATGAGCCCATGGTATACCCCATTCTTCATTTCTTCATAAGCTTCCCTATCAGTATGAGTCAGCAAGAGGAGGCTGATATAGTGGCAAATACTTCTGCATGTCTGTGTAGGTATGCATTACTGTAGCCGTGGTGTCCCTGAGAACTACTGTACCAGCACATACTTCTGTGTGTTTGTGTGGGTACGCATCAGAATGGCCTTGATGCCCACGATAAGCACTGTCCCTCGTAGTCATTGCCAGCAGACCTGAAATAATTCAGAGCTCTTTCCACAGAAGGCTTGTGTCACTGTTTACAGGTTGTGTGCAAGCGGGCAAGAGGAGAAGACTGCCCCAGGATGTGGAGATGGATGTGGCTAAACACTTAACAAACCCTGAGAATGAAAATAAACAGCCTCCATTGCAGTTTCCTTGGCGCCAACGTTCTTCCTGTTAGAGCACAGATTCTGGCAAGCAGTTGGGATAAGCACTTTGGCAGGCTGCTCTTCCTCGTGCTTTGGAGCAATGCCTGACTGGCTGGTGACAGCCATCAGCTGTCATCAGCTAAACCCACTTTCATGCATTTTGTTTTCTAGCTTATCAAACTGTTTGTTTCTCTGCTGGTGCATGGGTCAGAGATTGGCCTTCACAAGCTGCTTAGTAATCACTGACTCTTTCCCTTCCCTGCTGCTCCTCCAGCTTTTTCATCTGTACCAGGCTGCCTATTGTCCTTCTACTTTTGTTTCTTTTGACATAGACAATATTGGTATAGTTAAGATGTCCGGTCCAAAGACTTCTGAAGGCTGAAAAGCATTTCAGTAGCATACAGAGTTACCTTGAGGACATCCGTCTGCTTGCAGCACAGGCCATAGCTCAACAAAGGACATCTTTCAGCTGTTTGGTTACATTAAAGTGCACAGCTGGTCCCAAGCCAAATCCTGAAAAGGATCATCATTCTCATAAAAGCAATCAGCATAACTGCAATTAATTTAGAGTTCTGTGAGCAGACAGATGAAAACTCAATGGCTTGGTACATGATACAGTCTCAATCCTGAATAAAAAAAAAAAGTAGTTCTTCAAAGTTCTGCACTGAAGATCAGGTTTTTAACAAAGCCAGCACAGGATGTGTCCTCCGTGCTCCTTTGTGGTAAAAGTTCAATTTTGATTTGAATCTGCACTTTGATTTCCCACCTCAAATTTAATGACACTGAAGTAAGCTCGCACCTTTGTATCAAGCAGCTGTGGGAAAAAAAGGTTTTATGCAAGCAGTGGCTCCACAAAGCTGTGTCACATATACTGAATAAAGCCATGAAAATACCTCCCTGCTGATGGCCTCAAAAAAGCCTTCCTATGGACTAAATCAAGTGATGACAAAAATGATATGTCACTTTCTTTCACACCTTGTAAATCAGATTGACAAGGTATTATTCTATGGAATTCCCCATAGAGAAGCCCCAGATGGTCTCAGCAGAGATTTACAGAGGCAAGAAACATGACTAAACAACTAAAATAATATGCTAAAACCCTCTACCTAATATTGAAGTACCAGGAAACAAAATAGTCTAAGTGGGGATAGGAGCCACTCTGCATATGACACTCCACTCTGAATTCGTAAGGAGGATGAAAACAAATTGTTAGCAGTTAGGCCCTTACACTGTGACAGTGCCAGTACATTCTGCAAGGTCTTGCATGACTGTTTCAAAATGCTGCACCCACTTTAATTCCTCAGCAGCCATATGGTTGGAAGCCATATAAAAGTCTTCAGATCCTGCACTTTCTAACAAGACTTCTACATGTAACCTGCCAGCCATCAGCTGAACAACCAACCTTCAAGAATGGGATTATTGCTATAGAAACAGCATTAAAATTGCACTCACTAGTGCATAGAAACTGTCATGGCTTCGTGCCCTTCAGATACAGAGTGTTTCAATATGAAATACGACTCAATGAGTGACCTCTTTCTCAATAGCTACAGTTTTATGGATAGTGAGGAAATCTACCTTTCATTTTAGTTTGATCTAGTAGACTTTTAAGATAACAATATTTGATGTGGACTAGATGCAGAAGATAACCCAGCTGGTAACTTTCCATCTTGTCAAGAACATTGAGCCTGTTCCCTGAAATAAGTTCTTGCTCAGTTTCACATGTCTCCTTGGGCTAAACTCTCTCTTGCAATGAGATGGAAATAGACAGATTAATCAACAACCACAGAGACCGGGCCCAGAAATACTCTGGCAGAGATTAGGCCATAAATTGGCACAGTGCCTTGAAGTGAATTGCATCCATGCCACTAGATTTAGTGGCCTTTCTTATATGGCTTACCGTATATTCTTACAGTGACTTGGTGTCTATCTCCATTTATTTATTTATTTATTTTTCTCAAGTGTCATCAAAATACCAATATCATAACTATTAGAAGATTTCTAGCAATGGTATGCTTGGCACTCAGAAGCCTCTTCTCTCTTACTTAATTTGGCTTTTATCCCTCTATGCACTAGACAATTTGGATTCACTTTGTCATACCCATTCATTTTCCTGGTACAAATATCTAGCTGCTCACTGTAAGCTGTTTGACCAGCTCTGAGCCTTCAGAAGACTTCAGCGGATGTAGATGAAAGGGAATTCCATCCAGAAAAGCACTGAATTATGAGAACAAATATTCAGAATACAATTCAGACTTGAAAAGGAACTGAGTTTCTTCCAGAAGATTGACTTTGTGCTGGCTGGCAAGGAAGCTCCGTCATTTGGTAGCAGCTATCACACCATGACAAGAAAAAGATTGGTTACCCCTGTAGCAGGTCCTCGTTAGCTTTCATTTCCCGTGTAAGACACAGCAGATATCATGACACTTTGAATAGAGCAGCCATTGCATGGAGTAGCAGAGCTGAATTCTGTAACTTAGCATTGGTTCAAAAAGCACAGCTGTCCTGCTAGTAATAGCCAGCACTAGACTAGGCTGTTTTCAGCACTGAAGAAGTATCCCATGTTCTATTTTTTGTTTGCAGCATGAAAGCTTTTATTCAGGATATGACAAATGGGATTTCTGTGACCTCAGCTCAGCTCTATCTGCTGATAAAGACATTATTTTTGGCTGTAATGCCACTATTTGCTTTAAATAATTTAGATTGGAAACATTCAGGATGAATTTCACAAGGAGATGCCTGCCACGGAAATCATCAAGTTTCCTATGGCATCCGGACCCGGGACACTGTCTAGAAGGAAGAAGCTCCCTCTCTGTCTCACACACAAGGAAAAGCTGTGTGTGTCTACTTGAGAAACTCAGCTACTGCAGTGACTGTCTGCAGTGCAGTACAGACTTCCAAGCTAACTTCAGACCAGCTGGCAGGGGCCCACTAGAAATCTAGCTCTGGCGCACGAGTCTCTGTAGATACGCCTGTCCTGTCACTGGCTGCGATGTGAGCATCAGTTCAGTTCTTGAACTGTGAACTCAAGCAATGAAAAAAATCATGACAGGCTGAAAACAAATAAAAGATCCACAAACTGTGCTTTTTGACCCTGAGACAGCAAAGTGCACACTGCGTTTTTTGCAAGACTTGAGAGATGCTTGTTAGCAAGAAAATTCCTGAAGGTGAATATTCTCATGTAGCTGTCAAACTTAAGAACCATGGTCTGGAGGAAAAAAACTGCTGTTGCAAAGCTTGCTGCAAACAGAGCAGCTGGCAACATTTAAATTGAAGAAACTGAGGACCCTTTTGATCCTGGATTTGTTGCATGCTTATGTTTCTGTTAACACCCACTACAAACAGCGCCTGCTCCACTTCCATCCATTCAAAATATAAAACGCCTCCTGTTATAAGTCAGTGATGGTGGGTTTCTGAGTTGGTTTATAGATGGGCACTGGAAAGACTGCTAGTTTTAGCTTTTGGAAAAGAGCCAGCACTCAGACTCTGGGCATCACTGAAAGCTCAGTACAAACAGTTACTTACTGAAATGGCTGAAGAAGTTGCCCATCCTGTTCTCAGTGCACCGTACTTTTATCACCAAATGCACCACTACACTGGCAGCATAACTAAGTTTCAGTGGAAAACAAAAAGGCAGAAAGGCTGTGGAGATCAAATTCATAACCCACCCTTGGGAATTTCTACCTTGCAAAGCTGGAAGAGCTGTGATGAAGAGGGCTGCACAGCTGCTACTCACATCAAACATTTTGGTGGAGGAAAAATCACTCTATTAAAGTCTCTCACAACCTAAACAACTTTTTTTTTCTTTTTTCTTCTTTTCTTTTTTTTTTTTTTTAAGGAGGAACTCTCACAGTATTTGCTGCAGAAAAAAAGAAACAACAAGCCAACACTGGTTAAGGCAGGGAATATATTTTTCTTGGTAGTAATCCTAGATCCACTGAGGTTACTTGCAAATCTTCATTGATTTTAATAGGATGGAATCTTAAACCTCTTTTGTTGGAAAGGAGATGAACTCCCAAGGATGGCAAGTCTTTCCATTTTTCATGGGCCCTAGTAGATGAATTTGAAGGTCAAGAGGCATCCTCCCTAGCATGCATTTAGTGAAACACAGCCACTGCTCCACGCCTCTCCATTGCACACAAATTAGGTAGAAATCTCAGCTGTTATCTGACTTCACATATCATCTTTGATGCCTGCATTGTATTATATGACAGAAAAATACTAATTCATTAATAATTATAAATGAATTACACAGCTACAATTCAGTGTCAGTCAGTTGGGGTATATGTCAGTCTGCAAACATCGAGATGTTGAGTTTCAAAAGTCTTAAATAACTAAACAAAGTAATAAGTCTGAAAGCTCAGGTTTTGCTATCACCAGCCCCAGCTTACAAAATTGTGTCCTGATCCCAGTCCTGATCACTCTTCCTAGAAAGACTTCTTCACCTACTCCATGGTTTTCTGAAGTCATGCAAAATGGAGAAGAAAGTCAGAGAAAAAAGAGAAGTGAAATGCTTCATTTCTGATAAACGAAATAGTCTAATCAAATGCAATGAGGAAAGACTGCAGAAATGTTTTTATAACACATAGGATGTTGAAACAAAAAGAAAGTCAGTTGTAGAGGGACAATGACTGTAGCAAGTCAAGTGTCCAAATAATGCACCACACTTAAGAGTTGGAAAAAAACGATACAGAACCAGATGTAGACTGTGAATCAGCAACTCTGGAATGCCAGTGCAGAAAGAATGACAGTAATGATCCAAGAGGACACACAAAGGCACTCAGAAATTGTTCCAAGATCGTTTTAGCAAAGCACATGTTTGTAATACATATATATTCCTGTGATGAGAAAGTAACGTTTTAAACTCCTATTAGATCATTTCCTCAAAGCATTAACTGAAGTCAAACAGAGTTCATGAGATCCTGTAGGTGAAAGCTTCTGCTAATCACTGGGGCAAAATTAAAAACCAAACTAACTGAAAATCCCACCCACACTTCATTAAAAATACCTACTGATGGAGCATGGAGGAAAACCTCTGACTTACTGCTGCTTAGTTTCCAAAATCTGAATTCCTTGGCTGAATTCTGCTCTAGTTGGCACTGAAATTGTCTGAGAATGAACAGAAGGGAGTGATCCTGTATTCCTGGCAGTCTGGTGCCAAACTCAGGATTCCTTTTAGTGGGTGGAGATGAGAGACATGCAGTGGGCAAGGGAAGCATTTGTTCCCAGCTAACTTTGGCTGCTTGATGAATACTCTTAGGATAGATGTGGGACAGTGGGACAGCTTGGCATGCATCCTCACCCTACCCTGCTGGTTGCTTTCTTTCCTTGGCAATGGGGGTATACAATTATTGTAGTACCCAGATTTCATTCCTAAACATCTTTCAGACTCTAAAATTACTTATACAGGTCAGAAGCAGTCGTTACACCTTTTTCTTTTTGGCCATAATTCATTACTTCGCCAGCAAAGGTGAGGGGTACCACCTGGACCATTTGAATTCATAGCCCCTGAACACTCCTAGAGAACAGATAAAGAAGAGAGAAGGCAAATTAAATTTCTGTTTCTGTAAAGGAGAAAAACATGTGATGCTATTGGAAGATTTAACTACCGTAGAATTAAGTTCTACTTTGGGAAATTGTGTAGGGGCTAGAATGTATTGGAACAGCTCTCCTACAAGGGCAGGCTGAGAGCTGGGGCTGTGCAGCCTGGAGGACAGAAGGCTCTGGGTTGATAGTGGCCTTTCTGTATCTAAAGGGGGCTGGAAGAAAGGGGACAGAATATTTATCAGGGCCTGAGATAATAGGACAAGGGCAAATGGTTTCAAACTTAAAGAGGTGAGATTTACATGGGATATAAGGAAAAGTGAGGATGGTGAGGCACAAGTTGCCCAGAGATGTGTAAGCCCCACCGCTGGAGATACTCCAGTTCAGGCAGAATGGGGCTCTGAGTAACCTGATCTATCTGCAGATGTCCCTATTCACTGCAGGGGAGTTGGACCACACGGCCTTTAAAGACCAATTCCAACTCTGAGGATTCTATGATGCTATGCTTCTACTTCACTCCAAATGTCACCTACTGATTTTATGGGCAATATTCTTTTTCTTTCCTTTTCACGTGGAACAGAAAAAAACACTGATTTATAAAATCTCACAATAACCTTTCCTCCAAACTTCAACCCAGAAGGAATGTTAAAAGACATTATATTGGTTAACTCTATCAGCTGACTGAGTGTATGCACTGCCCTGCTCAGCATACAAGGAGACCATTGTTAATAGTCAGAAAACACCTCAACATTTCATACAGAAATCACATGGGAGGACCTTCCTGGTAACTAGATGTGTCAGTTGGCAAGGAGAGGACTGACAGTGATAGGAAGCTTACGTTGTGTGTTTATCGCTATCACAAGCACTGCTCAGGATATTTTTACTTCTTATTCGTGAGACTCTGCTGCCAGCAAATTCAAATATCTTTATGGCTTCCACAGGTGTTTGCATTTTCCCTGAAATCCACTCTTGTCCTGTCACCAGGGAAGCAGTAGCTGTTTATTTGTTGTTGTTTTTAATTAATTTATTTCATTTGGAAATAGTGCTAGCTTTGACTAGTTCCCTGAGATACCTTGGTCAAATCCAGAATAGCAATGCTGTGCTGCTTTCAGAGAATAGGATAGACTGCTGCTTTTCCTACGGCAATGAAATCCCTGGCTGCAGTTTGCATGAGGATAAGACAGGACAAAAACAGATACAATGAGAATCTCCAACGCGTCATTCTGCTTCTCAGTTGAAAAGGCCCACTCAGGATGGTTTCAGCAAGGTTTTCAGTCAGAAGGAGAACACTGATTTAGAAGATGATTGCAAAAGCACTCTTCCTTAGAAGGCTGCTGTGCTGTGCTCTGGGGTACATTCTTTCCAGTCCCTCTGTGCTCCACTTGAAACAGAGGGAAAATTAGTATATAAGCACTGAGGATACCTGCATGCATGGCTTTTTGTTTCTTGAAGAACAGCAGCAAGTAACTGGCAATGTTACGCTGCAACTCGTGGGACAGTTGAACTGAACTGCTAGATTACGTTTCTCTTTGCAAAGCATGTGGGCATTTTACACATTTTGAGAGCTTTTTTGTGTACTGTTTGAGTATGAAAGGGAACTGCTGAAACCTCTGCTATTTTTGTTTCAGTTACTGAATTATTGTCCTACAATGTAAAAACAAGAGCTGGCTTCTACTCAACATCTCTTGAAAAAACCTGAAATAACACAAATCAAAACCAAAACCAAATCAGAATAAAGAACTGTCATGAGTTTTTCACTGCAGCTGACCTGCTCTCCTGTCTAAATACATACAGCAAGTGTATGATCTTTCTCCTTCAGTTCGTGGCCTGTTTAGATAACATACTTTGCTCTCCAAAGGGAAAGGTAGAAAAAAAGTAGAACAAAATGCAAAAAAGCCACAAACAAACAACAAACCCCATGCCTGATGCTTGTATTTGAAGATCAAATACAACAGAACTGTTTGCAACTGTTCTTGTAAAGCTGATAGCTTGGAATATTGTCTCGCTGAGCAGAAAACGATCAAGAACTGGAAAAATGAAGTAGGGATTAATTTTAGAAGTATGAGACTTCAATAAGTGTATTAAAATAAAATTGCTTTGAAATAGAGATTGGGATGTGGCTCTGTATTTGATTCTTTGCCAGTTGTGCAGTTCTCTTGGAACTTTTTCTTTGCACTTGTAACCCAGGAAGAGGAACGGTATGCAAGGGAGAAAAGCTCTGAAAGGTTCATTAATGCCTATGTACATAGCAGTTCTTGTCTTGTATGGGCACTGTGTGGACACTGGTTTACAAAAAAGAATTCAGTGAATATGAAGCAACCTCAACAGTGACAAACTACATTTCTTTACGAACCTTATGTAGACATACCAGTTCAGATTAAAATGTATCTGCAAAATACTTCTAACTGATGGAAAAGACCTGCAGCTCGAATTACTCTATTAATTAACCAGTTGGTATTGAAAGGTTTTTCAGTATGCATCCCAAGGTAGCTGCTAGCTGTAGAAAGCTAATACAAGGAGCCTGTTGGTGAAAAATCCAGCAGACACAAAGCAAACAGAACCACTGTGAGTCTGGCTGAGCACATGTATTCTTTCTGCAAGTTTACCTTGCTACATTCCTAACATGAATTACAAGATCATAGATGACAGTGATCATTTCACATGAAGAAATTAAAACACACACGCTAAGAAAACAGCACTTCACAAGATGGATGTGTAACTTTTCTGCACAGAGTGCAGTAGTTCATGCATTACTGTTAATGGTGGACTGTCACACAGCAGACAAGCAGTATATTGTGGAAATAAAACAGTATAATCTGTTGTACAGATCTAATGTGTGTGATTTAAAATAATACTTCTGCCAGCACAAATGCTGCAAGTTTTGTCAAGAATATACTTGCTTCTCTGCCAAAATAATTAAGTATTCTGTTTAAAAGGATATCTTTTCTGCAGCAATATTCAGAAATACCAAAACATATAGAATGGACATCCATTTCAGTCATTTCCACAGTGGAAAGGCAAATTGTTTATCATCTGATTAATTATTTCTGTGACAGCAATTAAGCTCTACTAACAGTATTTGAGAACACAGGCAAGTGTAAAACAAAGTGCTTGAATTTTAGCAATGTGTGGTCATAGGTAATATTAAGGTGCCACTTATGCAGGTGAATCATCAGTTTGACCCACCTAAAGCACAGTATGGCAAAGCAGAAAAAATCAAAAGGAAATAAATTCAATCAAAATATTTTTCATATTTTGATTTCAGCAAACAAAACTTCCATAGTTGTCATCTTCAACTTTTTTTTCTCAGCCCCTGCTTCCTTCAGTGCTTCTTTAGGAAACCATAAGCATTGCTACAGGGTTAACACCAGACAGAAAGCACACAGTTGTTTGAATGAGTATTGCTGCATATAGATGTGTCAGTCTGTGATTACTGCTTTCAGAGCCTGGCATTGCAATACTAGCCCACTTCCTGTCTGCAAATTTCACATCTTGAAATATGTGGAATCCATTACATTCACACATAACACAATTGCAATAATGAAAAGATGTTCTTGGAAAAATGAAAATACTGCTCTACTATTTAAATTCAATTTTGATTTTGCAGGCAGAGAATTTTATGGTTTGATTCCAACTTACTGAAATGTATTAACATGACAATCAGGACGCTTTCACAAGACATAGCTTATAAATATGAACAGTGTTTCTAGGGACAAAAAGAAAACAGTAAAAATATCCTCCAAAATAACATACGGTATCTGATTATTCATGCAATTGCCTTTGTTATTAATTCCAAAAAAAGTTGGTTATTCTGATACCCACATAAAACAATATTAAAATTGAAAGAAAAATCATGCCATACTTTGCCACTGGAATGTTGGAGTATGATCTTTGCAAAGTTTCCATTAAATACAGATGTAACAGAAGTAAATAATTTTTAAAAAACCATGTGGGCAGATAACTTCAATCTATGATTCTGTACTTAGAATTTGTTTTCATTACATTAACTCTATCTATCATTCAGTTTAACCTGTGCTCAGTGATAATAATATCTCTGGAATTTGGTGGGAAAATTGCACATTAGTCCATTATTGGCAGGCTATTTAATCCATCTGTAAAGAATCATAGAATCATAGGGGTTGGAAGGGACCTCAAGAGATCATCGAGTCCAACCCCCTGCCAAAGCAGGTTACCTACACTAGGTCACACAGGTAGGCGTCCAGGTGGGTCATGAATATCTCCAGAGAAGGAGTCTCCACACCCCCCTGTGCAGCTGTGCCATTGTTTTGAAAATCAGTGCTCATTGCGCTTCCTTCAAATACAGCAGACACATTTGCCACATCTCTTTGACATAGTAGTAAAATATTTAAAATGTTTAGAAAGCCAAATTCAGGTTTTGTTATTCTTTATAAAGAAAGTATAGTGCTAGTACTGGCAAAACAATGGGGAAGTCATGGTGCAGTGGGAGTTGTATACAAGCATGGCAAAAATGCAGTTATCACAGAGTTGGGAAGCAATCTCTAGAGATCATCGAGCCTTGCCCTCAGCTTACATCCCATGCTTTTCACTTTGTACAGAGTGGCTGCATCTTCTGTATGAAATAGCTCACATCAGAGGCTAGTAAGTCCTCACAGAGGTCTAATGACAGAGCTCTTTACAGAGGGTCCTTCACTACAAACTTTGAAGCACTAACAGTTTACTGGGTTTTCTTTGATCTTTGCAAAATATGGAGAGATAACCGGTCTGGTTCTCTATTATTTGAATATTTTCTTTCAAATGAGTGACAAATACAGCCAACAGTTTGGAAAAACTGTCCTAAAATATCTGCAGCACATGTGAGATTATCATGTGATTAAAAACATGTTCTGAGGCTGAAGCATTGCTGCTATAGGCAGTATTCTGGAAATCTCATTTAGGTAAATTCAAATTTGCAGCTAAGAGCTCCATGACTAAATTCAAGCATTTGATTAAAAAGCCCCTACTTAAGGGCACAACACAGCATTCATCCTCCTCAGGCTTTAGGCATTTAGTGGCTGTCCAAGGCTAAGTCAGTTTATCTGGGCTCTTCTAGATTCAGTATGGGCCTCTTCAATGGACAGTTTATCTGATGTATCTTATAGCGACATAAATCACCTTCTGGGGGTACTTAAATTTGTGCATAAACTCTAAGAAGAGTCTAGGATGTCTAGACTAGTGTCTAACCTTAGATGCTTATGATAGGCTGGGTGAAATCTGTTCTAGGTTTTAACTGTTCTGGTTATTTAATGCTCTAAGAAGCATCCTGCCCCAGGCAAGGTCAGACAAAGACTGTAACACATCCCTGGCAGACAGAACTTCAGCCTTCCCCAATTAAAATGCTGAAGAGAAATCCTGGGCACTGTCTGGACTACAGACCGTGAATACCAAAGACCCTATATGCTGTGGTACATGACTTTTCCTCAGACAATTTGTTTTACCTCAAAATTTCTACAAAAATTTCTGATGTTAGGACTCTTCTATACTTAATACACATGAATTTTTCTGAGTGACCTTAGAAATTCTTTAAGACAAGGTGTCCAGTGATCTTAATAAAGATTTGTACAGGACTGGAATTTTAAGTTAATTCTATTAGCAATGTAACAAGCATAACAGCACTTCTCGATTTTTCTAATGACCAAGTCATGATGTTGAGCTGTGGAGTGCAAAAAGAAAGGGAATGTTTGCCTCCCAGGCTATTTCCCCAGTCTACATGCAAATAAGAGAAAACAAAGATGTTCTTCATATTCAGAGCGAAATACCTCCTGTTACATTCAACAGCCACAAATGCTCAGAAATTTCTCAAGAAATCTCTTATTTGGCTAAGAAAGATGGGCTCCAAGCCACCCAGAGTTACAGACTTCCAAGCTTATTAGCACTGCTTCTCATTCTCTGAATTCATATCTTAGCACTGTCCAGAGCATAGCAACAGCTGATTAAAGAAGACTACGTATGTCACTGAGTGATGCCCCAGGAAATCAAAGAATCATTGCAACGGATATTTAATCTTAAAAGATCCATACAATTACTCAAGAACAATCCCATACCTCAGTGCACACTGCTCATGATTGCCTGTGCAGACTTAAGACACAGAGGAAAGGGACAAGAGCTGTACCTCTGATGGACCGAAAGAAAAAAGCAGCAGTGACCATTTCCTTAATATTTTACAGTACCAAGAATCTGAAGAAAATTGTCCAAAAGATCCAAGATATTCCTAGAGCTTCTAACTCCAAAAGCCATGCACTGAGAACCACCCCTCCCACCCAACTCCCTTAGCTAAGCAAGAGAAGTCCTGAACATGAACACAGTGCAAACACACAGAAATCTCTACTGCAGAACGTACTAAGGTACTAACCCTAAGAAGCTGGATAAGAAAGAACAATTATCTCAGACTTTAATTCCAACTTCAGAGCAAAGCGTATAAAGGCATATAAATATCTAGTGAGTGAGAGCCTAGTGACAGGACAGGGGGCAACTGGCACAAACTGGAACATAGCAAGTTCCATGTGAACATGAGAAAAATCTTTACTTTGAGGGTTACAGAGCGTTGACAGAGAGGCTGCGGACTCTCCTTCTCTGGTGATATTCAAAATCCACCTGGTTGCTTCTCTCTGCAGCTTACTCTGGGGAAGTTGGACTGGATGTTCCCCAGAGGTCCCTTCCAACCCCTACGATTCTGTGATTTTGTTCATGCTGTTTATAACTCTGACAATAGGACGAATTAAACAGTTGAAAATGGAAACCACCAGTACTACTGACTTAAAACCAAAAAGGACGATTATGTCAATGAGACTGGGAACTAACAAGCTCACTGAGACAGAATTTTGCAACATGTAAGTGTCTACTCTAGAGAAAACACTTTAAAAAGGGCCCTGATATCCACATAGAAATTTGTTATGAGGCTGCTAACTCTGAATAACACTAAGAGCAATGTAAATTCAGCCTACAGCGTACACAGCATTAACTCAATTAGTTTCAAGTACTTATTCACTTGGAAAATATGCTGAAGAATTTCAAAGTATACCTATAAAACCATTTTACATGTTATTCTAAAATTATTTCACCGACTATGACAAATGAAAATATTTCCCATCAAAATGTCACTTCATTTTTTTCCCAAAATTTCCAGTTTGCTCTATCAAACACTCTTTCATCTCCTTGGGAGTTCTTACCTACACAAGGTACCACTTGGACAGCTCAACGTGATGGCAGAGTTCATGCAGACTAACCATCCCATCGAGCCATGACTTAGTAGAGATCCAATGGTCAGATACGAGGAACTAAAGGCCACGTAAGACTTTAAATCCACAGTAGTTTTAATACACTTTTACATGCTGATCCATCAGTTTGCAGTGACCAGTGAACCACGTGCTTCAGCTTCTTCCCTCTCACCTCATCCCAACCCTCACATACTCTTCAAGGTAAACCTTTAATCCCACATCACTGACTGCTATTCAGAGGAATGAAAAAATCTATCACCTTGTGTAGTTAAATGTCAAATGCACAACAAGTGCAAAGGAGAGAAAGAATATTCTAGTTTTGCTCGTGGTAAGCAATGTAAGTTCCATCTACTTTCAAGGGGCACTGTTTCCCATTTTAAAAATAATAAATCTCACTGAAATCTCTGCATTATTTTTCCTTCTCTTTTAGTTGATAGCAAGTTTGATGCTTTTTGGGAATTCCAAAAATGGACACAATATCAACTGAGTAAATAATTTCCTTATTTTTCCATCCAAGTAGAGCCCTGTCTTCACACCTGTGACTACGGAAGGAAGCATTCCTTGCCAAGAATGATGATACCATTGTTTCTGAAAGAGGTGAGGACAAATCAGAATACAACTATTTAAGAGGTGTGGGAGTCACAAAGGCAATTTCAGTTCCACTAGTCTGCTTTTTATTTCTGGCACTGCTTGTGTTATATTCTTCTAATGATTAGAAAAACAAGAAGGCTGCTCATGTCTGTTGAAGAAAAACTCTGCACAGAGCCAAGGATGTTTCAGCTCCTTGTGCTGTCCTGAAGGTGGGGGAGCTAGCAGGGCTGGGAGAAGACATAACCAGGATGGCTGACATGAACTGGCCAAAAGGATATCCTGTGTCACAGGGCATTCTGCAAGCTAAAAAACTGAGCTGGCAATGTGGGAGCAGACTTTGGGACTGGCTGGGCAACAGACAGTGAATGGTGAGCAATGGCACTGTACATCACTTGTTTTATAAATACATATATTTTTATGAATACATAATTATCATTATTATTTTCCCTTCCCTTTCTGTCATACTAAATATTTTTATCTCCACTCATGTGTTCTCTTTCATTGTTTTTTTACAGTTCTCCTCCTCCATTCCACTGGGAGAAGGAAGTGAGCAAACAGATATGTGGTGCTTAGTTGCGACCTGAGTGAAAACACAACAGGGTGGGAAAGATTATATTAGTAGATATATTTCTTTTGAACTGTCTCTGATGCCTGCTAGACATCAGTAGAAGGAATGTATGAGGGAAAAACACTGCAAGTCAGGATAGGCACTGAGGGCTTGGCTATAAGAAAAGCTGAAACTGACCACTTACATGAAGGAAATGAGGAAGTGATGGGAATTTATTCAGGATGACAAAAGATCTTCAGATGTTGCCAGGAAGTGATTAGTACCTGCCTCATCCCCTATTTGATTTTTTTTTCTTTTTAAGCTCTGCCACTCCTTAGTGTGCTAAGTCAGCACCAAGAACTGCTGCCTTCCCACGTAGTACTGCCATATTGTAAAGTCTGACAAATGTCTACATTACAAAAAGTATGACTTCTAGTAAACACCTTGAAAAGCTGGTGAAACTTCCCTACTTCTCTATCCTCTGGACAGTTTGAAGAAGATGTGATTTGGAGGAAATGAAGAACATGATATGAACTGCTCTATGACAAGTACATGTGCATGTGCACACACACACCACTCCCTTCCCTTAGGGCAGCTCTCCAGCTAATGAAGATTCTTCTCTGCATGCAACGCATATATCCATTTATGGGAAGACTAGAATTCAGGATGGTGAGTCTGTGTGAGGTCAGCTGGAATTTAAGATAATATAAAAGGTCCATTTTGATGCAGTTCTGCCATCCTCTCACCCCCTATGAATGGTTTGTTTACCACTGCCATATAAATTTGTTGCACAAAGAACTTAAAAAAGTGCTCTCAGCTCAGCAATTTCAAACTGGATTCTGAAAGTCAGTTCCCTTTTGTGTGTATCTCATGTGCTGTCACCAGCAATAAATGTCAGAATCGAGGTAATTCTGCTCATAAAAGACCTAGAAAAGGCTTTGGATTTTTCTCCCCTGGCATTATTTCTGCAAAGCCTATGAAGCAGTGATTAATAAAATATATTTTTGCCAAATATTTCAGACATGCTTTTGAGTATAAGCACACTTCAGGCAAAGTAAAAAGCTGTATGGTCATCTTTCTAAGCAGAACTACACTGAAGAAATACATATATATACATCTTTACAACCATTTTGTATGCATGTATGTGTAGTAGTTTTGTTGAACAAACTTAAACAAAAAGATCTAGTATAATTTTTCTAACAGGAAGAGGAGAGACAAAACTCATGCTTTTTAAGTTGATTCTGCCTTTAATTTTCATTGTCTGATCATGACTCAATGGAGAAGAGAAGGCTCTGGGGAGACCTCATTGTGGCCTTCCATTACTTGAAGGGACCATATAAACAGGAGGGGAACAACTGTTTACATGGGTTTACAGTGACAGGACAAGGGGGAGTAGTTTTAAACTAAGACAGAGGAGATTTAGGTTAGATATTAGGAGGAAGTTTTTCACTCAGAGGGTGCTGACACACTGGAACAGGTTGCCAGAGAGGTTGTGGATGTCCTGTCCCTGGAGGCATTCAAGGCAATGCTGGATGTGGCTCTGGGCAGCCTGCTCTAGTGGTTGGTGACCCTGCCCAAGGCAGGGAGTTGAAACTAGCTTACCTTTGAGGTCCTTTTCAACCCAGACCCATTGCCCCTTCCCCTTTCACTGGCAAAGCACACAGTAGTTATATGATGGTGTCACTCTGCATGTACTCAGTCCGAGCTTCACTTGCTATGTGAGTTCCACATCTATTTGGTGACATCAAAGCGTGAGGGATCACAGATCCCATTTGTGCTGCTGGAAGAGGTCCTGCAGTAGTCATAGACTTTTCTGCTTGTTTCTTATGTCCCCAAACTTCAATCTTCTTCCTTTCCCCTCTATCCCAAATATTTTTTTCTGTTCCTTCTAACAACCCATTCTCTATCTGCATGTGAGAGAAAGCAACTCCTCCAAGAATTTATAATCAAGTCATACTCCTTGCTTTCAGCTCCAGCTTCCAGCTCAATCACACAATGTAAAATGAAAGTTTGCTACACCAGAGCACAGGAGCTATTTTTCCAAGGTTTTTCTATGACACAGCCAGTTTTGAGTACTTTTAGATAATCAAAAGCATTAGACAAGGGTTTCCCTAACAAATTTTCATGCTTAAGATTCTTTGCTGCAACTGCCACAATTAAAAGGGTTTTCCTTTAGCAAACACTGCATGTCTAATCTCACTCTTTGAAACAGCTAAGCCATTTTTGCTGCAACTGTTTAAAAAATTGGCTCAGGCAGAAACAAAGATACAATCCAGCGCTGGGTTTAGTAAGAGCTATAAGCAATGGAAAGTAACTGAGAATAGGGATTTATGATGGGATGTTTCAGAAAACAGATGGCAAATATTTTTTATGGTTAAAAATATAAACGTGGTCCAAAAGTGTGTTCCTTCTTCAGTGAGAATTCAGAGTCAGTGCTTTAGGAAGTTAGCAAATGTTTGTGTTCATCTGCACAAATTAGCTGAAATAAATAAAAAATGTAGTTTTATTCCCAGAGCTTGTTTTGCTTCTAATTAGTCTAACACTGCTAGATATAATCAAATATGCTCTTGGTGATTAGAAAGAAACTAGAGGTTTCTCTGAGATCTATGCATCTTCTGCAAAAATAATAAAAATAATAAAAAATAAAAAATGTAAAAATAAAACTGTTTTTAAGACCCACTGGTATTTATGATAGGAAGATAATGTTGCAGTTGCATCCTCAAAGCATATTTCAGCCTTTTGGTTCACATGAAAGCCTAAACTTGCCTGGGAGAGGAGGTATGTTCCACAGCATACTATTTATTAGAGTGAAAAAAAAAAAGCATTACAATCTCATAATTGAATGAGAGTTTCAGATAATCCAGTTTGACTCCAGTGAAATTTCATGACACTAATTTTTATATGCCAACTTTCTGCTACTCTCATTAATTATTTATCTGTTGTGTTACAAAAGCTGAATTGACTGCTTACATTCTGTTGGTAGAGACTCTAAAACATGTTTCAAAAGGCTGACTGAACCAAATGATATTGTTACTTTTCATAAGGCTTTTCCAGTGTCAGGCAGTGTCAATAGATTTCACAAATCTTAATAGCCTTTCTTTACAGGCAGTGTTACAAACAACAAATTTTGTTTGAGTCACAGTATCTCTATGAGATTAATCCTTTTTGTCCTACAAACTGATCTGCAAGTTCAGAATAAATTGAACCTGGACATACTGGAAGTTCTCCAAAGTCATGTACTCTATTTTTCTAGCACACTGCAAACTCATATGAGAAAAGCACTTGTGTTTGTATTAGGAACGCTGAATGTCAGCAAGCACTGTTAAAAGAATTCAATCCTTTAAAGGGCGGGAGGAAACAGCTTTAATTTTCTTCCTAACAAACACCTGGTTCTGTTCAACTATGTGATATTCTTTCAAGATCAAATCAAAATAATTTTTACTCTGCTGAAACAATTATGATGGTTAATTCCACCATTACTCATATATAGTTTCACAGCAAGGCTCAGGTTTGCCAATTCTCTTCCCTTAATGTGCTTGTATTGCTGGGAAAGACCAGAGATCTAAAGAAACGGCAGATCATAAAAGAACATTGAGAGGTTTATTGTGAGGATCACACATGGGAAGAAACATGGTTAGCAAACAGACATAAATTCATTGGAGAAATTACTTTTAACAAGACATTGGTCTTTACTGAGAAACTTTTCTGAACTTGTCATACAGTGCTTCTTCAGAAAAAGTATTGATTTATAAGGTCAAACAGGGCTTGAATACTAAACAGAAAAAAATCTCTCTTTTTTCACTGTAATAGAATACTTTTAAACAGTCTTAATCTAAATCACAACAAATGTATACCATAATACAACAAAATAAAAGACTGTAAATGCATTTCCAATCAAAAATGAAGCTTTCTGTAACTATAACTGTAAGGGAACTGTTAGGTCATAGCTTGAACTGATGACTGGGCATCTGGTAAGGAGTGTGGCTTCCCTAGAGAGCACAGGCAAATTGTTTGCACCTGTGCTCCCCATCTGGCAGTGCCACCTTGGGCTCATATAAGGCCCAGCCACTGACTAGGGAGCATTTCTT
The DNA here is from genome assembly GCF_038088225.1 of Cyrtonyx montezumae. Lineage (NCBI taxonomy): Eukaryota > Metazoa > Chordata > Aves > Galliformes > Odontophoridae > Cyrtonyx > Cyrtonyx montezumae. Next base: position 11,043,566 of record NW_027071870.1, on the reverse strand, counting down.
GGACCTAGGCTGCTTCCTGTGAAGGAGTACTGCATAGTCAGAGAACCCTTTCACCTGTTGGGTGAGTTCTGACCTTCTTTCTGTTTATGACTACTGGACTACCTGCAAAAACTTCAACTGGTATCACCAAGACCCCATCAGAAGCAATTCTGCTTCTTTGTAAGCTGAGCAGTAACAAAATGAGAAACTTAACAGGATGTTTGATCTCTGCTTTGTTGTCAAGAAAGTGACACAAAATCTTTAAACACAAGTTCCCAAGACTGCTGTTTTGACATGTTAGAGTTGATGATGATAACATACCGTCTTCCTTGAGCACTCTGTGTTGTGTCAGATTTAAAGTAGGTCATGTCAAAGAAGAAGTGCTGAATAGTTCAGGCTTTTGTTCACTGAAGAGAAAATTCCTGAAATGAACAACAGAATTGCGTGTTTAGTTTAACAGGCCTCATGTAGGAATCCCTCAGCCTGGGTAAGAGAGACCTTCAGTCATTCTCCTGTGAGTCTGCATAGCACCAATAGCCTAGAACTAAGCAGTTCTGTCAACATAGGTAACATTTTCTTGCTTCAGCATAATTAAAGTAACTTCTGTTTGTGAGTCACTATTCTTTGTGAAGCCTGCTGCTTAAAGGTAAGCAAGCCCAAGCACCTGTTTCCTTGAGGATCGCATCCTGATGAGGTTTCTGCTGTACTGAGGTGTTCTTATCTGGGCGCTGTATGTCAGCAAACATTGCTAACGCTACAGCCCAAATTCCACAGCTGTGTAAGAACCTTTGCTAGGCACCACAGTATTCCTTGTATTAGAGTGTAAGAAACCCCTGTGGATGAAAGCCATGGTTGGGTGACTGCTGTGTCACGCGGAGCACTTTGGAAGCAGTGCTCACACTGCACCCACCCCGAGTGGAAGCACATTCGAGGCCTGCAGCTACAGAACGGCTTTGGCAACGCATGCTGCTCAATCTCAGACAGTCGCTGTTTAAAATTCATCCTATTTTTCTCTTTTCGATGAAAAAGCGAGTACCTTTAAGAAAAACACGTTGCTCTCCTAAGTAATTCTGACGTGGTATCATCTAATTTCAGGGGGAAAAAAAAGAAGTGTCCTTGATCTATTTATTTCAAGACAGTTTGACAAGTTCCGAGTATGAACCTTGGTTTCTGTCAGGGAGCAGACCTAGCAGGGATGCGGGATCGCACCGTGCCCCATTTGAGCGCTCGCGCTACATCGGAGGCAGCAGGCAGCGCCGGGCCGTTAGCAGCGTCCGCCCCTCACACACTGCGCGTTCCGAGTAAGGGGGAGGGACGGACGGGCGGGCGCAGGCCTCGGGCACATGCGACGCGGCGCATGCTCCGTTGAAGCTCCAGCGGCGGCGGGAGCTCTTCCCGTGCTTCCCATCGCGCCTGCGCGGCGCGCCCCAGCCGAGGGGGCGGGGCCGGGCTCTGCAGAGGGTGACGTCACCCCTCCCGGCCCTGCGCCGACTCCGCCTCCGCCCGGAGAAGGGGGGGGACTCAGTCTCGCCGGCTGCGGAGCCGCCATGGCTGCCATGTTGGGGAGGAAGTGAGAGCGGGAGGCGGCGGCGGCCGGGAAGGAGCCCTTTCCCTTTCTCTTCTGCTCGGGCGGACGCGGTTCTCCCGGCGGCGGCACGGTGGCTGGCGGAGCCCGGAGCGGAGCGGAGCAGGCGGCGGCGGAGCTGAGCGCCCCGCGGGCGGCGGCCTAAGATGGCGGACCCGGCGGAGTGTAACATCAAAGTGATGTGTCGCTTCAGGCCCCTCAACGAGTCCGAGGTGACCCGCGGCGACAAGTACGTCGCCAAGTTCCAGGGCGAGGACACCGTCGTCATCGCGGTGAGCGGCCGGGCCGGGCGGGCGGGAGGGGCGGGCAGCGGCACTGCTGCGGGTTGCAGCTCGAGTAACGTGCTCCTTCTCAGTACGAAGCGCTAATGCTCCGATCGGTTCAATTTGCACGTTAAGTCCCGCCAGTCTGCAGCCGCACGAGGGGTAGCTTATGAAATGGGGTAATTTGGGGCTTACCTCAGCTGCTGGTTCGCTGTAGTTGAGTACGTTTGTGCAGGTAGGCTCCTCAAGGAGGATCCAAGTCTGGAAAACAGAGGAATTAATTAGAGCAAGTGATCTCCCTTCAGTCAGTGAGCGTTCATTCATTGTGACAGCATATGTTCTCTTCAGAACCCAGGACAGATTTTAGAAATGTTGATGTTTTCTGACTTCCTAATGAGTGATAATGTTCCACGTCTTCTTAAAGTAGTCCATGGGCTAGAGGAGGGAAAAAAAACGACGTTCTTACGTACTCTTTAAAACACTTGTATGCTCTTTACATATTTGAGAAGTGTCTAAAATGTAAATGGGGCTGAGGTGGCACTACGTCTGTGGAGCAGTCTGAGAGTGTGTTGCAGGGGGCTGCAGGGGCTGTGTGCTGGGCCTTGCCTGGGAGTTAGCATTCCCTGCTACAACCGCACTTTGCTGTTTTCTTCACTGATTCAAAAGAAAAAATACATACATCTGTCACTTGTCCCAGGCCAAGGGCTTGCTGTGTTTGGAAAAATACACCTCCAAAGCTGGGAGGCTAGGTAGCAGTGATAATATTTGAGTTTTGTTTCCCAAAATATTAATGTATAGGATTGATTTTCCATTACTATAAAAAAACAAAATGTGCTATAATGTTACTATAAAAAAACAAATGTGTATGACACAACCAATGTTCTTGAAGTTGGGACTTCATTTTCTTACACACTTGAGGAACTTAATTTTTCTTATATGTTGTTATAACAAACTGAGGGATATTGCAAAGCCTTGAGCTTTCTAATGTAACAACAGGCAGCCACCTCTTGTATGCCTTCTGGAGCCAGCGAAGGACAGATGGTAACATAAACAGTTCTTAGTTCTTGTGAAACAGTTTCTAGGAGCATTCCTCAGTGAGCTGTGCATTTGATTACTATCAGCTGATAGTTTCTGTATTGACTGCCGAAAGTCATTTTGGCTGCCTGCTGAACAGTACTTGAGGCACTTCTGTAGCTGCTTTCCTTAACTGCCTTGTCTTGAGCAGTCTGAAGGACTTCACCACTTGGCCTGTGGTGAAGCAGGGAAGGCTTCTTTAATAATAGCTGGGAGTAGCCTGGAATGGTAGATAGGAGCTGAAAACTGGGTGACTGCAGAAGGAACGTCTGTGGCAGACTGCACATCTGAATTCTCTGTGGAGGTGGGTGGGGAGGAAGATCGGTGACTACAGCCAAACCCTTCTCCTCCTCCTCCCTCCTTGGCTCCCTTGTCATCTCTGAGCTATCTGTCCTCCCTTCCCCCTTCTTTCCCTAGCTCCTGCTTAATTACTGACGTGGCCATCTTTCTCAACAAGGGAGTCGTTTTGGTTTGTATTAAATAAAATACTTGGTTGTAGCTAGTGTACAGGACTAATGCGGGGGGATTTGTTGTCAGAGGAGTAATGCAAGGGGATGTTGTCAGTCTGTTTTGAAGAGCAGACCTTGGAAACAAGGTACTGTCTTTCCACAGGTTGGTGTGGTGTTGTTTTTAAACCAGTAAAAACCATTTAAATAATTAACTGAGATTTGTCTTTCTACTTGAACACCTTACTGAGTATTTTTGAATGGTTCTCTGAGTTAAGTGAATACAAAGGTTCAGTTAAAATAGAGAATGGGGTGACTTGTTATGATGTTTAGGTTAAATATGGTATATCTCTTTATATGCAGAAGTTTATAGCAATTTACTCGTGAATTTTAGGCTTTTGAGTACAGTGGAATGTGAAGGGATATCAAACTTACATGACTTTTATTTTTTCAAATGTGAAACTGCTTGCTTATCTTGAAACTGTCCAAAAGATGAATTGCTAAATACATTCACACTTCAACTTTTTGAACCGATGCCTAAACTGGAAACGGTGCCATTGAACAATTGAAGTGGTGAAGTAGTGTGGGTGCTCACCCAAATGCTCAGTATCCCTTTGTCTGTCCTCCAGATATTTCACGTAAGGATCAAAGCATGTTCAGTATTTCTGTGATTATTAAGAAAAAAGAATTCTGCCTGCCTGTATTTATTTGCAGTGAGGTGTAACCCCTGTGAAGAGTTTGAGACCTTCAGCTTTCTTTTTCATTGCCTTTTAAACAAGTACTGGATAACAAATGGGAGCAAGTCTATATGTTATGTGAGAACAGAAAGATGAAGATCACTTGCTATTGCTGGAGCTTTTGGCAGTAGATACTCAAAATGAAAACATAATTCACGTGTGTTGATGACGGAAAGGTGCTGGCACACATAAATGAAAGAAGCAAGGTACATTCTTAGAACAACTTTTTAATGTTATTGTTTTGCTAGTATGAATGACAGCACTATTTAATTAGAAGTACAAATAAAAATACTTGATCCCTACGTTGCAACTTCAAATGTGAATCACAAACAGCCATGTGCAGCTGGAAAGATCATATTCCTTCAGAGTTTTTTCTTAATATTTTTGTCTTCTTCTGTGAGATGGTGGCTATTTGAGAAGTTTTTAAGGTGGTGCTGGCATGATGATTTAACAGGAAGCAGATCTTCTGGCTGAGCAACATTTAAAGGAGAATTATGCTTCATCTATCAGTTGTTTTAAACACCTCATCATCTCATCTTTGTCTTTTGTTCTGAAACTCAAGGACCATTCTTAGGCCAGCAGCATTTTTCTCTTTAGAAGAAACAGTAAACCAAAGTTTTGCAGAAACTCTTTTTCCAAAACTTCTGTTTTCATGCTGGAAATTGAATTTTCAGTCATTTGTGTGTGTATAACACTCCTTCTGTAACAATAAATAACTGTAAAGTTTATCCATGCTGATACTTGAGTTGCAGTATTTGCACAGTAAGGCAGAAGGAGTGGAGATTCAGCTGCAGTTGTGTGTGCAGAGCTAAGAGACCTTCTGCTAGGTGTGTTCAAGTGGTAATACCTTAGCTTAGTAATAGGAAGAACTGAGTCAGGCTATTGTCTTCAGACTTTCCAGAGATTGTTCAGTGTGTTTTTTTTAACATGTTTTGTCCTGGTAGGAAGAGTATTCTCTATTAAATATGCAAAACTGAAAGGCAGAAGGTAAGCCCTTTACTTGTTGCTTCAGGATCTTGTAAGTTAACCACGAGTATCTATAATAGCAGCCCATTCTAGCAGGTGGAGCATAATAGTTGGTCTTTAAGCTAACTGCCGAACTCTGTACTTCAATGTAAATCTGTGTTATCATTCACTTCAATTGCTGATAAACTGTGTTGGCAGATGTGCTTTGTGGGGGCCGTGGAGGTGCTTGCAGAGTTCTTGCTGTGGGACAGCATCCCTTCAGTGCAGCAGTTACGGGAGCTGAAGTTATCCTGTGGCTGACAACTGCCAGAAGAAATGCTAGGCAAGGAGCGAGTGTGAATGTTGAATTCTCTCTTTGGAGAGAAGTCAGTGTTCTGCTTGCTTGCTTGACGTTTCTGGTGTTTATATATCACATTGATTTCTTGATAGGGTTTTAGTGAGATTTGCTGAACGTTTCTGAAATCTGTTAAAGCAGTGTCATATTGCAGAAGCCATACTGCCACTGCTGCAGGCTCCTTGTGGTAGTGCTGCTTGGCCCTCTGGTGTGTTCACCGCCTTCGTGTCATCTGATTATTTACTCCTTGGGGAAGAGAAGGAATCCAATATAGGAAAACATATCTGACTCTTTAATCTTGCATGATTAATCCCTTAAAGATAATGACCAGACTTTCTGGGGCAGGTTAATCTAGGTAATGCTATTTTGGCTTTGTTTACAAAAAAAAGTGAACTGTTAAAAAAGGATAGTGATAAGATGTAGTCTTGCAGTTGTCATTACTGTGAAAGAACACTAAATATAACTTGTATCCTTAAAACATGATTGTCTTGGAACTTGCTCAGTTGAACTGTTAGACTTATTGGTCAAGTACTGATTCACTGATGGTGGAGTGGGGTTTTCGTGGATTTTATAAAGAAATGTACTGAGGTCTGGGAGGGATCAATGTCATTGGGTTTTTGAGTGTTTCATATTCCATATTCATCTGGAGAAAAGTATAATGCTGAGAACATGTAAACAAGTATACTACTTTCACCTCCAAAAAGGGGAAACAAAAACTGGTAGCAGTTGTTGGGGGAAATTGATCTTGTTTATTTATACAGTGAAAGCTGCTGGGCATGTGACAAATGCCAATTAATGGCATTACTGCCTGAGTGAAGTCTTTGCAGTTTGGATCCTGTTCATCCTAATCTATGGCAATTGTCATATATGCTATTCTTCAAATTAACATTTTGTAAACAAACAAACAAAAAAATTATATAGCATGCTTTACCTATCTTCTCTTACGAAAGCATCTAAATGGCAATTTGGGAGTAAATAATCTAAGTATTCTGTGTCCAGGGATTACTCTTGAGTTAATAAATATAATTTTCCCTTTACACAGATAAAGAATAGCGTAGTTCAGTCAGCCTTTGCTTGCTGGAAGAGTAGGTGAGATAAAAGCCCCCTTCTTCTAAACAGTGTTTAGAAACATGCAGAAGGAAAGCTTTCCCAGAACTTTCCCAGAACATGCTGCAGATACCTGTAGACTGCAGGGTAACTAGCCCAGCTTCTGCCTGCTGAGTCTTCTGAACAAGGTGTCCCTGTACTGGAAGGCAGGCTGGTTTTTAGTTGGATCTCTTTGAGGAGAATAAAGATCTGCTATTAGATGGTAAAGGTATTCTGTAGTAGTATATAAGTAAACAATAGGGTGTGTATATTCAGCTACTCATAGTATGCAAAATGTTTGCACTTTAATATACTTTCGTTCTCATAGTTGTCAGTGCTCTGTTGGGATCAGCAAAGATGAGGTGTGTTGGGAACCTGTGTGGAAAGAGTGAATATTGTTAACAGTTATTGTATAAACTGTTAAAAGATGCTGCCCACAAACCTTTCCTAATGTAAAATAAATTATTTGACATTTTAGGAAGTTGTAATTTAATTGGAGTGATTATTTAAGTATTTTCTGGAGCAGTAGTTCAGAGGCAGTTTAAATTTTACACGGTTGCTAACATTGCACAGATTATTTGCAGTAATTGTGGAATCATGAAATGGTTTGGTAGAGACCTTTCCAGGCCATCTGTTCTGACTCCCTCCTATGGGCACAGGCATGTTTCACTGTGCTGTGCTTCCCAAAGCTTCGTCCAGCCTGTCTTCCAGTGATGGGCTATCTACAACTTCTCTGGGCAACCAGTTCCAGTGCTTCACGACCCTCGTGGTGAGGAGTTTTTCTTCTATCCGATTTCCTCTCTGTTTAAAACTGTGACCCCTTGTGCTGACACTTACAAACTCTGAGTCTCTCCCTGTCTTTTTTATGAGGTCCCCCACCAGTACTGTCAAGCTGCAGGGAGGTTTCCCCAGAGCCTGCTCTTCTGCAGTCTGAATGGTCCCAGCTCCCTCAGCCTTTCCTTGTAGGAGAGCTGCTGCAGACCTCTAAGCATCCTCATGGCCTCTCTGGACCCTCTCCAGCATGTTCCTTGTGTTGGGAGCCTTAGGCCTGGATGTAGTGTTACAGATGAGGCCTCACACAGCTGGAGTTGAGAGGTGGAATTGCCTCCTTTGACCTGCTGCTTCTACTCATATGTGTGCTGGGCTGCATAAAGATAAGCCAGCAATGTGTTGTCTGGGCTGCAGGCACACGTTGCTGGCCCATATCTTATTTTCATCCTCCTCTATCCCCAGATTGTTTTCTGCAGGGCTTCTTTCAGTCTAGTCAGATACAGGGCATTGCCCCAACCCGGGTGCAGGACCTGCACTTGGCTTTGTTGAACGTATTTCTCGTGGATCAACATCTGAAGACTGTCAGTGTCTGCCTGAGTGGCATCCCTTCCCACTAGTGTATCAGCTGCACCACTCCTCTTGGACGTTCACTTTTCCCATTAAGTTTTTCCAGTGCGTAGTGGTAAACATGATGCTCCGTGGGTATTATTATGGATAACAGGTATTATTTCAGTGTGTACAAATATGCAGATGAGCTTGAGCATGAAACAAATGTGCCTAATGTTTGTGATGTGAATGGCTTGCAGTGTAGCTGTCTGGTAGTGGTGAGGATGGAGGCTTTCGGAAGTTACAGCTGTTAGCAAGAAAGAAACTTCCAACAAGTTTTCTGTGGTGACTTAGACTTTATGTAACAAGTTCTCAGCCTTCATTTTCTTACCTTGGGGATACTTGAACTTGTTCGTTTGTCTTCTGTTGTACGTAGGGACCTGAGTTCGACCTATAGAGCATATGAATTTGAGGTGTATTTGAAGCTAGAATGAGTAATTGAGAAAGCCTGTGATTTCCCTACTGCGAAACAAATGTTCTGGCAGACTTCGGCACCTTAGGGATGGTTTCTGCCTACTGAGTCTTGTGGTTTCTTGAGCATATTTACACAGTGAACTGTGTAATTATTTTCGTTTTTCCAAGAGGGAGCTCATATGTGTGAATTCAAGCCCTCTAAGCAGAGGGATATGCGTCGGCTTTAAAAAGCTTTGTTTGGTGTTACACTAGATGTTATTAAAAGGCAAATGGAAAGTCAGGCTGGGAAAGGGAGTGTGGTGAGTGGGTGGGTAAAAGATGGAAGCTAGACTTGTTCTGCTGCCAGGGAAGCAGTTCCACGGTGTTCCTGGGGGAGGGGAAGGATGGTAATGAGTTAAATGTAGACCAAGTGGAGCATTTAACAATTGCAGTAAGTGTAGTGGTAGAAACTGACTTAAGGCCCTGGTAAACCTCAACTGTCTGCAAAGATAATTGATCAAGTTTCAGAAGTGCTATGAAAGTTACAGCTTAAAAAGATGAGCATAATTACACGTCTTTAAGGATTGTCAGCTTGTTACAGCTGTTACCAAAATCCCATATTCTCAAAAAGCTGTGTCCAAGCTTCTTCTTTTAGCATTTTCCTGAACCTTTGAGAGGTTCCCTTCCTCCAAGGTGGCCTTTCCTGCTGTTTACAGAGCCTTATTTTAGGGATGTCATGCAAGGGGAAGTATTTATTGTGCTGACTGTAGGTGACCTGGATGTTTCTTTTGGTCTGAGGTTTTTGAGAAATATGAATGTGTTATGTGATGTGTTGTCAGTTGTTCTTAATTTGGGTTTACCAAAGCAGTAGAGAAGAAGAAAGGATTCTCAGATGTGCATACACTAGGCATTGCTTTACACTGTAAATCAAGTAAGTAGAGATCACGTAGTGGAGTAGTTTTGGAGAAAGGTTTAGGTTGCACTTGAAAAATAAGTATATTTAATTCAAGTCCATATTTGTAGGCAAACATGTAAAGATTTAGATGCATACCTGAGCTGATTTTTTTACCGCATCCTTCAAGTGTTTAAAATAAAATGTAATGTTGGACCGAGACTGCATAGGCTGCTTCTAAGCTATGTGAACAAACACCTTTCAGTTGTGCTTCCAGAGTCATCTTTTTTATAACAGTTTTTCTGTTTCTTTTTACTCTGCAGTCCAAACCATATATATTTGACCGTGTATTCCAGTCAAACACATCCCAGGAGCAAGTATACAATGATTGTGCTAAGAAGATTGTCAAAGGTAGGGTGGAACAAATTCGTAACTATAGGGAAATATCTTATTTGTATGGGTTTTAATGTTGAAAACTGGTACTTCTCTTGCTTCCTTTTGCCTTTTAAATGTTCAATAACAGTTGTTGTGGATCGCAGTATAAAATAGTCCTGTGTTTGGGGTGATATGGTGTCAATACCAAACCCACTTCTCCAGTTGTTTGGAATATTTGATGATAATTGCTTGTAATTTAATGTTCTTCTTATGATCTCTGCTAAAGGTTAAAACAGTTGGTCATAAATTAATGAAAGGCTTCTGTCTGTTTGGAAAAAAAATCATATGAGAAGTTTTTTTGTTTTTTTTAATTGGTGTCAGGAAAAATCCTACAGTTACTTTTGGTTCTTTGGAGGAATGTAAGGTGAAAAGAAACTTGAAGAACTTGATGTTTGTTTTGTTTTAGCTTTACAATTGTAATTAAAATATGAGTTAGCTTATTTCAGTGTTTATCAGAGTGTACTGTTTCTAAACTTGAACTGTCAGAACTGGGTTTGTAACTTCTGGGAATCGAGTCTTCTAGCAAAGAAGGTTATACCACAGAAAATTGTGGTAGAAAGGAGTTAGGTAGTTCCTTCAAAATAAAATTGATTCATTTCTTGAGTCGATCAGTACAAGTCTTAATTGACACAGCTTTCAAAACAGCCTTATCAAAGCCTTGTTAGGAGCACATAAACTGTCAACAATTAAAAACAAGACCAGATTAGTTTTGAAGGTTTTTAACAGCAGTTCACTTTCCAATTTACTACAAGTCTGTGCTGCCACAAGTATTTTAACATTTCAAGAGTTAAGGAATAATCAGGATTAGATCAGAAGTTTGTTCCTTAAAAATGAGTTAACTGAGAATTATATGTAATCTTGTCTCTTTCTTCCTCATCCTATGACTTCTGTTGAAACATTTAATCTTAGTTTCTCTGGTTGCATTTTCTAGTCTGTGGTAGATCATGAGGCCAGTGAGCTGTAGTGGTGGTACAGCTGGGTGATGGTTCTATTGGGAGGTAGACCTCACTGTTTGGGGTCTCTCATGTTTGCTTGTGGAAAAGAAGTTTACAAGCCAGTTAATGTAAATCACGTTCTGCAAACAAACAAAACCATCAGACCCTTACCCTTCAACCAAAACTCTGAATTGATTTGGTCATGATTTAGAACATAAGCTTATAGCCGAAGAGTAAGATGCTTGAAACTTGTTACATAGCCCATTCACTTAACTATCAGATATTTAAACTTTACTGTGAAGGCAGCAAATAGTGTAGCGCGTAGTATGATCTGTCTAAATGGTCAAAGGCTGTTCAACATGGCAGTTGTATTGATTTCCTTCTTATTGACTGAAGTTCTATTTTGCTACTTCTAATACAGTAAGCTTCTGAAAACAGCATCTATAGCAACTGAATGCATTAAAAGCAGTAAGGAAGAATGCTGCCATCTTCCCCTTCTGGCAGCTACTATTGGAGCACTGATTCTGCAGTCACCAAGTGGTTTAACTTGCTAAGCATTTTAGAAACTGCTTGCATACTATTTTATTTGGCTTTCCTTTAAAAGAAGGAAATTAATCCTAATGAAAATACTCTTTCCCTTTAGATGTACTTGAGGGATACAACGGTACAATATTTGCTTATGGGCAAACATCATCTGGAAAGACACACACTATGGAAGTAAGACAACTTAAAATATTTTCTCTTGATGTCATTTTCAGCTCTTTTCACCGCAGTGATGTTATATTCCTAGAGATGAGATACCAGCTTGTTTTCATAAAATCACAGAATGGTTTAGGTTGGAAAGCACCTTTAAAGATCAGTAGTTATAATCACTCTGTGTTGGGTAAGGACGTCTAGATTAAGCTGTCCGGAGCCCCCATGCACTCTAAATTTGAACACTTCCAGAAATGAAGCATCCATGTCTTTCACTTTCTTTTCACTTCTATTATGAACTTGGGATACCCAAATTATTTTTCAGGTCTGAAAATGGCAGTTACTGTATTTATTCATCCCTTAAAAGGATAAAAGACTCAATATTGTTCATGGTAGATTTCTTACCTTTAATTGTGAGGTTTTTGAGGCTGTTCGTTTTGATTCCAACAAATGCTGGGCCTTAGTGGATGGTCAAGAGCTTCCTTTGCAGATAAAAATAGGTGCATTTTACCCACAAACACTTCAAAGCTAGCTTGCCTGACTTTTTGTTCTGCCTTCAAATACTTTGTGCTGTTGGATTCAGTGTGAATGTTTTTTTTCATTCCCTTTTCTAATCAGGGGAAGCTTCACGACCCAGATGGAATGGGGATTATTCCAAGAATAGTACAAGATATTTTTAATTATATTTACTCTATGGATGAGAATCTTGAGTTTCATATTAAGGTAACCTTTCTTTATTTCCTATATTTAATCTGTATTAAAAGTGGAAGTTGTCTGTTGCTGAGTGGGTGTTCCGTATCTGTTATGAGTGCTTGTGAACTGGAAAACATAAAGATGAGTTATTTCAGGTGTAACTGGCTTTTCTCAAAGAATAATTACATTACTGCTTTAATCTCGTTTCCATTAAACATTGATGGTAGCTATCTTGATAACTTGTGGCAGTGCTGTGTATTCCAGTTCATTGTCCAGGGTAGTGGACTAGATGTAGCAGTATGTGGGAGGTCATGGCAATCGTATTGGGTCCTTCTGAAGAGCTGAGCATTTTTGCTTTCTAATGCTGAATGTTTTACACTTCTAGGTGTCATATTTTGAAATATACTTGGATAAAATAAGGGACCTTTTGGATGGTAAGTCTTTTTACTTAATAGGCTCAAAGTAAATAATTGTTCTGTAGAGATATTTCAAGAAAAAAAGCTTTAGGATGATAGTGAGAGAAATATGTTGTGTTTATAAGTAACCCATCTGATATAGATACATCAAAATGAAACAGCATGTAGCTCATCTATATAATGCAGCTGTAACAGTAGTAGTGGTTGTTTGGTGTATGCTCCATTTTTACTTGGATCTGTTGTAAATGTCTCATGTTGCAAAGAAATCTTGCTTACCTTAGCTTTGGAACTTTTTCTCTTCCAGTTTCAAAGACCAATCTTTCTGTTCATGAAGACAAAAATAGAGTTCCATATGTAAAGGTTAGTGTCATTCTGGTGTTGTTTTGATCTTTTGCTTCCAGTGTACTCTATTTTCTTCTGGCTTATTGGTGTTTTGTTTTATTTTGGTATTACTTTAAAGGGTTGCACAGAACGTTTTGTATGTAGTCCAGAAGAAGTTATGGATACCATAGATGAAGGCAAATCAAACCGACATGTAGCAGTTACAAGTAAGTACTATCCTTACCTGCTTTAGGGCTTTAAAAAGTCATGAAGACAACTGATAAAATATACCATAAGGCGAGACTAGTGAACTAAATTCAGGCTATTGAAAAGGTTTAGTACAAGCAGTTGCAACGTGTCTTTACATACCAAGTCTTTCAATTTATTTTTTGTTAATGTGTTTCATTAGGCTTTGATTGGAAAGACAAATTAAGTAATCTGTGGGGAACTTTGAATCATTGGAGTTCTTCATTAGAAGGATATGCAGAATCCTGATTTGTGGAGTTTGTTCCAGTTACCCTATGAACTTTTAAGTAATCCACTGTGACTCATCTACATTTTGGCCGTTTTATTGTGGTCTGTGAGAAAAGCAGGTCAGGTTATGTTTTCAGACATGCTACAGATGTAAGTAGCATTCCATTTTTGGCCTGAGATGTGCAGCTGAGTTGCAAGGAGTCATGTCGTAGGCCTCTGAATTTCCCTGATTAGGGTTAGGAGTTGTGTGCGCATTTCTTTTTCAAATGTGGGCAAAATAAAGAGGAGGGAAGGTGAGATGCATGCAAAATATTATTTCTATTTGAAATGACTCTGAAATCTTTGCGAACCAAGTTGTTTGAATTTAGTCCAGATATTTAGGAGAAGAAAACGTGCAATCATAAAGAAAAATGTTTTCTTTTGTTATGAATTTGGAATAAGAAAATGATTCCATTAAGGAAAGTCTTACCCTTCTACTTTTTGCTCCAAGGTGGTAAGGTTCTGAACTAGGGACCAGACCAATAAACAGAAAAATAGCTGGAATTTGGATAGAAGGATATTCTTTCATGTTGATCTATTTCTGTGGTGCTGGTTAGCAAAAGCTTAAAAAAGCCTGTGAGAGATTTATAGATAAAAGGAAGTATGCTGACATTGTCATTCAGGTTGCAGTCAGAACAGATTTTTATTCATTGAAATCATCTTTAAGATTTGACATGAATCTCTTTTTACTGCTCACCTCTGTGATGAGATGTGCAGAATAAATATTTAAACCAGAAAGGGTGGTGAGGAATTTTGGCTATCTACCTGACTTTTGCACAAAAGGGTAAAATGTGATATGCCGTAAACAAACAAAAAAAAAGTGCTTGGGTATCACAGTGTAAATATGCTTTCTCTTCTGATATAGTAAGTTCATAGTGTAAAGTCTGTAGCTAACAAGCTACCATATCTTATTTGTGAATTTGTGATAACAGTAGAAGCACAAAGGTGATGGAGTCTTTAATTAGGTGGTACTGTTCGTTACTGCCTTTTAGCTTTACTCTCATAGTGATTCAGCTGTATACAGTTTCATTAGCTTTGCATCTCTCACTTCACTGTCAGGGAGATACTGTTTAGCCAAATTAGATGGGTTGTACAATTATTTTTCACAATTTATATTTTTTAATTACAGATATGAATGAACACAGCTCTCGAAGTCATAGTATTTTTCTTATTAATGTAAAGCAAGAGAATACTCAAACAGAACAAAAACTAAGTGGAAAACTTTATCTTGTGGACTTGGCAGGTAGTGAAAAGGTAATTTTATATTTCTCTTCCAGCTTTGAGAAACACAGATCATTCTTTACAATTAAACATGTTCCAGTAATATAATAATGGCTGTTCAGTTGTTATCTGTGAAGTTTGATTGTGAAGTTTTAACTTTGATTTCGAATTGTAATTTCTCAATCCTAGTCTTTATTGCCTGGTAGATATTATCTCTAAGCTGTTTTGCATTTATGCACTGTGGGTTTGTAAATATGGAGAAGGTTGGGAAGTAGACTAGAGTTCAGTCTCAGTATCTGAGGAAAAAAAAAGTGTTGGCTGGCCAGATACTGGAGTCAAAAGCCAATGGATGTGGAATATCTACATTTTTCACTCAGTAATTGTATGAAATTCCTTATTTTTAAATATTGATTAATGTTGTTAAAATGACAGTTCAGCTGTCAGAAAAGAAGGAAACTATGTGCACTGTGCTGTTTATTCTGTGTTACTATATCCTTCTTATACATGGTAGTTTACCCATTTTAAGACCTGGTATACAAGTTTTGTATTAAATGTGAAAGGTGATTTTTCTGAAGATACTTTTAGTAATTTACTGAAATGCTTTAGGTTAGTAAAACTGGAGCAGAAGGTGCTGTGCTGGATGAGGCAAAGAACATCAACAAGTCTTTGTCTGCTCTTGGAAATGTCATCTCAGCTTTGGCTGAAAGCAGTGTAAGTGTTCTGGTTTGGTTTTTTTTTTTTCCTCCTTTTCTGTATTTCAGGGTTAGAGGCTTGTATTTCTGTACAATATATTATAGACAAATACTTCATTGGTCACAGTGATGTGCACGGAGTCTTTTAAACTAATCCAGTTACATCAGTGCATTGCAATAAAACGTTCTTGTGCTGTTTTGTCATTGATGAGAAAGTTGCATTTAGGGATTGTCTTACGGGAGCTACGCAAATGGAAAGCTTTGTTGTACTCTAGAAGTTACCAAGCATAGAAACAAGGTTACACATCACTCTGTGCACGTTCAGCTGAATGTTTTTGTTAATTAAAGTGGAATTTAATCTGTCTTCTTAATGAAGTTATACCTAAGCAAAGCATAGCTCTTCAACGTTTTAAGTAATATGGGAAAAAAAAAAAAAAACTTTGACCAATTCCTTTCATCATTTTCTTGCTAGACCTATGTTCCATATCGTGATAGCAAAATGACCAGAATCCTTCAAGATTCGCTAGGAGGTAACTGTAGAACCACTATTGTTATTTGCTGTTCTCCATCGTCATACAATGAGTCTGAAACTAAATCTACTCTTCTGTTTGGCCAAAGGTGAGTGCATGCTTTAAATGACGAGAGAGATGAGAAACAGAATTTCATAAGAGAATCCTAAGTGCTGTGTGTGTGCTGCACTTGCGTGTCCCGCCTAACACTGGCTGATAAAATAAACCTTCTCCAATAAACAAAGCACTGAAGCTCTTAAAGTATGTAGTTTGAGATCTTAAATTCATGCTGATTGCAAAAAGTGAGTGTACCGTAATATTTTGCTGTTAGTAAACTCAGCAATGAAGGCAGAGTGAGAAATAAGCTATCCAGTCAGGATTCCTAAACCAAACTAATCAGAACACTTTCTTTCTTTCGTCAGTCCTCCATTCTGAAAGCCAGCAGTGTTTCTCTTGCTTGATCTGGTTTTCTGTATGTCTCTTCCATTTTAGTTCAACAACATAATTTTCAATTTATTTCAGAGAAGATTTTTATTATGGAAAGTAGTCTACATGACTTTAGAACTTCCTAAAAATCTGGTAGGATTGTGGGTAGTTGGTAGGTGTGGAATGATGGCTGTACTGCAGCAGTGGAATTCTAGTTTGGTCTCCTTTGTGAATCCAGGAGATCCTTTCCTTGAAATACTTTCAGCATTCAGGTATGAGGAAGTGTCTTCCAACTGTAGCTCTGTAGATCCATTGTTCCTTGTTCTCTATATCTTCAGGAGTTGCTTGAGTGTATTTCTGTCTCATGCACCACACTAACTGTGGTGACTTAACTCAGCTTTCCGGGGTTGTTAAGTTTCTGCTGAAACCCTCAAGTGTAGGAACTAAAGGTTAAGTAAATATTACGTAATTTAGTAAGAAACTCTGTGCCTTTTGGTTGTAGTTACTCCCAGTGAGGCTTTGCAGATATATACAGGAGTCTTAATGGTGGCTATCTACCAATCACATTTTTTCTGTTTTCGTCTTTTGGTGGTAGGAAGTTATACATGAGTTACTGACGTAAGCGAGGTACATCACTATTGCAACAGCAACATGTGAATTTTGTAAAGGTGTACTAGTCCTTTATATTTAATCTATTACCTGAATGAAATACATCTGAACTTCGTAGCTCATACACCTCTTTGGTTAATGCAGATCTAGTCATCGGACTTCTGAGAGCTGTTCCTTAAGTTAGGTGATTTATGTCCTGAAAATATTATGGTGTCCACTAGTGAAATGTTTGTTGGGAATGATAAATGCTAGTCTTTGTGCAAAGCTGTACACTGTCCCAGTTCAGGTGAAAGTATACAGCTGCTGCTTTCCAACTCTGATGGCTTGAGATTTTTTTTTCCATCTTCTTTATGCCTGTTACATTATTGTGTCCAGTAATAATTGTATCAATCTAACTTCAAAAAATAGTGAATAGACAGGGTGTAGAGATGAGCTTTTGGAAGAGGAAGGAGTTGTTCATGCTTTCACCGTTATTTTCTTTAAAAAAAAAAAATCAATTTCAGAGACCTTTCTTTCTGTGTAGAGCGAAGACCATTAAGAACACAGTCTGTGTCAATGTTGAGCTCACTGCTGAACAGTGGAAGAAAAAGTATGAGAAAGAAAAAGAGAAAAACAAGACGCTGCGTAACACCATACAGTGGCTGGAAAATGAACTCAACAGATGGCGGAATGGTGAGAAGCAGTTTTCTTTGTTATGCAGTCTTCAGGCAAGGAGATGAAGAGTAATTCAGCAGGATTCCAAAAATAATGAAGAACACCATGCCAAACAGATAAGAATATTAATGCTATGATATTAGGCTGATGCTGAAGCTTACTGTTTTTCATTGGAATTGGAGCCACTTTTTTGCCAGTATGTGATTACTGGTGTCTGAGAGTGTGTTGGTGTTAGGTTCTTCAATGCCTGATTTACTAGCAGGATTTGATCAAGGTAAATTCTAAAAAAATTTATTTGGGAGTGAAAAATGATACTATAATTGCAGAAACGAAAAATTGCAAATTCAAATTAGTATTGTAAGATTTTGTCCTTGTTTATAGCTAAAACACTTCTAGAGGCAAGAAAAAGAAATTGCTAACAGTACAGAATTTGTGCCCGTTCTCTCTGAATGATTGAATTCTTTTGGATTGAAGTGATTGGCAAAATGCAAGATAAAACTGGTAGATGTAGGATAAGATATTGTTTTGTTCTGGATTTTTCTATTTTGAAGATGATTTTGCAGTCATACAGACAATTTGTGCGCCACAATGTAGTGTAAATCTGAGGAGAAAAAATGGCCTCACTTAAGTTGAGGGAGGGGTAGGATTGATTTCTTAATTTTTCCTCTCCCTGTGTTATGTAGAGGTGGTATGAGACCACACCTGGAATGCTGAGTGTAATTCTTTCAGAATATTCACACACCATACAGGAATGTTGGGAAGAGCCCACATCACCCAGGGGCTGCATAAAATGCTTCGTAATAAGACAACGCAGAATTTACTTACAGTTTATCAGAGAAGTGCCTAAATTACTGTATGGTACTCTTTTTAAATGTGAAGGTAGTGAAGTGTTCTCATCAGTAAAGCGTTAATGAACATAGAAACATTAAAGAAAATATTTTTTAAAATAAGCAAATCAGTTTATCAGTAAATGTGGCTACCTGTCACAACAGACTGCCAAAGGGGCTGGGGGTGGGGAAGGGGATTCTGTCTGCAGTGCAAGTTAGGTACTGCTCTGGAAGATATTCTGATCTAAGATTTATTGCCTATAGCAGAGTAACTGTGAAAGGGCAGTAGGCAGGAGGTGGTCTGGGTGATGGAGTAGTCATTTTTGCCATGGAAGCTATGAACTTGAATGCTTATTAACCATGGAGCTGTGCTGTAAGTAGGGAATAGGTAGTACTTGGTGAAAGATGCTTCATGACTGACTGCTAAAAATGTTTCATAAAGTGTATTTCTTTATTTAAGGGGAGACTGTGCCTGTTGATGAGCAGTTTGACAAGGAGAAGGCCAACTTAGAAGCTTTTGCAGTGGACAAGGATATTACTGTTATTAATGATAAACCAGCTACCACAATTGGAGTAACTGGCAATTTCACTGATGCTGAGAGAAGAAAATGTGAGGAGGAAATTGCCAAGTTATACAAACAACTGGATGACAAGGTTCGCCTTTCTTGTTTAAGATCTCTTTGAAATGCATCTTGAAATGCATTATGTATAATCATTTGCCAGTCTTCATTTGTTATTACAGGTTGTTTAAACTTTTGCCAGAACAACTACTCGAATTCAGAAGTTCTGATCAAATGATATTAAAATTGCTTCATTGCATCCAGAATGAGCATCCTTTCTTAGTTGCTCTTGTCCCTTTGCTGAAACTGCAGAAAGATTGCACTGCATTTAGAGGTGCATTGCAGGAAGGGGTGGGGTGGGAGGAGAGAGGTAAATGGAAGTTAGAAGGAAAGTTCTTGAGAATCTCAGCTAGCATTTCTGCTTCCTGGACGGTGACCGTTCCTGGCTGATTGTTTGGACTAATTCTGTACCAGGAGGAGGAAAATAATGAGTGAGCAGAAAAACGTGAACTGGAAGGGAAAACTTAGATTCAGTGCATATTTTATTTGAAAATGATTTAAAATTGAAACAGCAGTACCAAATATGGAGAAGAAAAAATTCTCATCGAGTCTGAATTGTTTCTGGAAGTTTAAAATAGATTGGTGAAGATTTATTAAAGCAGTTAGAAAAATTTTGTCTTTGGAGCACAGTGTTTTATACATATACTGGGTGTATGTGTGATTTTTTGCTTTTACTGCATTGAGTTGTACAGTCATCTGAGGACATGGAAAGATGCCTGATGCTACCTTCTCTTAAGATTGGTTTATATTTCTCAGTGGTATTTGTCAGTTTGAACACAGTCTTTCTTCAACTGCAGGATGAAGAAATTAATCAGCAGAGCCAGCTGGTAGAAAAACTGAAAACACAAATGTTGGATCAGGAGGAGGTGAGTTTAACTTTTGTACCTTCATTTTGCTTTTCTTTGACTGTCTGAGATGGGCCTCTGTCTTATGGGCCACAGTTCATGACTAGGGAGTAGGATGGTGGCTTGTTACTATACAGTGGTTTTTTTAGTCTGAATTGAAATCCTCTGCCTCTTCATTCTTTCCACTTATGCTGTGCTTTTTTCTAAACTTGAGCCAGTCTACTTTAATCTTAAGTATCCATGAAGACAAAAGGAACTTGTGAGATCTATTGCAAGGGGGTTGGGCTCGATGGTCTGAAGAGGCCCCTCCCAACCTCTGCAGTTCTGTGAAATAGACAAAGGCTGTTGTCATCTTTGTACAAAATTAGCAATTTGTCAAAACCAAAGATACTTTGATTTACTGTGAGAAATCATTCCTACTGTTTAGTCAGTATTGCTGTACTGACAGAGAATTTGAGCAGGGAGCGTGTGTGGAATTTTATGGCCCTTAATAAACGGGGAGATATCTCTTTGTTATTTCAGGATGTTCTTACTGAAATATTCAAAATATCGATGACAACATGTGAATACAAGTACAATTTAATTACATGGGTGAACACCTATCAGTTTCTTTTAACAAAGTTGGAGCAAATGGCAAATACTTTTTATTTTTAAAGTAATAGTTAAAAAAAGAACTTGACGTATTGGGCAAGAAAAAAAATGGGTTGAGCTCCAGAAAGCTGGAGCTGTTATTTATTCCTTGCATCTCATTGCACCTGTTCTCGATGTCCTTACTTTGTTATGCTAGACGCTATAGAAAAAAAAAGTAGATACAGGCAGTAGATCAAAACATTAACGTTTACTTACTAATGCAGTTTTCTTGGTAATGATTTGTTATTAATTTAAATCTCTACCAATGTTGTAGCTTCTAGCATCAACTAGACGGGACCAAGACAATCTGCAAGCTGAGTTGAATCGCCTTCAGGCTGAAAATGATGCCTCTAAAGAGGAAGTGAAGGAGGTGCTACAAGCTCTTGAAGAATTAGCTGTCAATTATGATCAGAAGTCTCAGGAAGTAGAAGATAAGGCGAAGGAATATGAACTGCTTAGTGATGAACTCAATCAAAAATCGGTAGGAAAATAAACAAGTTACTGAGAATCTTCAACATATACATTGTCTTGCCTTAGCTATATATCTTTCTTGAATTCAAGGTTTTTCTTGAGTGGAAGAGGAGAGTTTGACTTACTGGAAAACTCCTGATCGGATTACCTAAATGGCTGATGCATTTCTCTATGGCTTTTTCTTTCTTCCCTTCTCTCTTGTATGAAAATCTGGGAATTCTTTCATGGTTGATATGTCCTGAAATGTTTCTTCCTGTGTCAGCATTTGTTTATATGTTTAGTGAAACTATCTGTGGAAACTGTTAGTCTTCTCAGTAGCATCCAGAGATTATTGCGCAGTTTTTTGCTGCTGATGTGTTGACAAAACCGAGAGGTGGCTATAAAAGTAAAATTGAGACATTGTCATTCTTGGTCTGTCACAGCAAACCCACGCAGTAGCTGTCCTTTGGCACCACTGGAATGGTTCTGCTGTAAAATGTCTGACTTGTTTTAAAAGTGGTAAACAAAGAACAGACAGCTTTGGAGCACACAGGCTGCTGAATTGCAGCTGCTTCAGCCTCAGCAGTTCAAACTAAATGCAGGTCTGCTCAAGAGTAATAGTAGTGCTTACAGATTCCCAGATCTGGCTGCCATGTTTTGGTGTTGCAGTATTATGTAATATAAAAATAGTTCTAAAAACTTGTGTATTGTTTATTAAAATGTAATTATTTTTACTGCAGGTTACTTTAGCTAGTATAGATGCAGAGCTTCAAAAACTTAAGGAAATGACTAACCATCAGAAGAAACGAGCAACAGAGATGATGGCCTCCTTACTAAAAGATCTTGCTGAAATAGGAATTGCAGTAGGAAATAATGATGTCAAGGTAAGAATTAGTCAATGCAGTTTTTATTGCCATGTATTACACACAAACACTGGATTTCATAGCTTTCACAGTGCAGTAAAAATAACCACTGTAGGAAGCCGTATTCATTATTAGTAAATTCAGAATTAGGTTATTTCTTGCTTTTTCTATGGTTTACTAGGTCCCAAACAGAAATTGTGCGAAGATGAGAGAGAGCAGATATGATATTTGAAATACTGTTTTCATTCCTACTGTTAGTAGGAACATGACAGTTTAAAAGGCATTGTCTTGGACCTGCAGTGGCAATTGGGAGGTTACTTACCTTAAAAATTGAACATTTAATTGAAATAAAGTTTAATCTAGAAGATAACTGTAGGACAGGAATATAGGCAGTGCTGTAAGTGACTATTACCTTTGTGCAAACAAAACAGCTCAGAAAAAGAGAACAGAAACAGAAGTAATTTTTTCCAGGAGTCTAGGTTATAGCATTTAATACTTTTTTGGTGTTAACCTGCAGATGCAAGTTGTACATACCTCAGTCAGGTTTGTAAGAGTTAAGCTTGTAAGGGGTGAGGTATTAAAGGTAACCTTTTAAGCATGTTACACTTCCAGGTTGTTCATTTAAGGTCATTTTGTTGCCCAAGTGCTGTGATTACTGGTTGGGGTGGGTGCCAGGATGCTAGGGACTAAGTTGCTTTTCTTCATCTTCAATTCTGTTTCTGTACCTAAGCTTTTTAAATGTAATTCCACAATTTTCAGCAGCCCGAGGGAACTGGCATGATAGATGAAGAATTCACAGTTGCAAGGCTGTACATTAGCAAAATGAAATCAGAGGTGAAAACAATGGTAAAACGATGCAAACAGTTGGAAGGCACTCAGGCTGAAAGCAATAAGAAAATGGAAGAAAATGAGAAGGAGTTGGCTGCATGTCAACTCCGTATCTCCCAGGTGAGTGTTCCTTTACAGGACTCAGCTGTATCCATAGGATTCTCTGAAGTTTGGGTGCTTTTGAATAATTGTTTTGAAAAAAAATCTTTTGAATAGGATGTTTCCACAGTATGTTTGCAGCCTGGTAGTGCTTTTGTAACATTTGTATTAAATACTAGAATCTTTTATGTTCTCCATCATGGAATCCTTTACAAATACAGATCTCACAAATCTATTGCTCCATACTAATGTGGCAAGTTGGAAGTGGGGAGGGGTAACATTAGTGCAGTGATATTACAGTAGTTCTATATAGCAGATGAAATTATGCTGCATGACTGGCTACTTTATTGTGGTTATTAGAGAACATGAGCCATGTGACTTCTAACCACTATCAAAATTGTGACTATATGTGTAGTTTTTTCTTTGTATCTTGGGTTATATACAGATCATCCCTTTTGTATCAGAAGGTATATATTTCTGTGCAGTTTTCTAGATGCAGTGAGCCCCTTTATTCTGATAGTATTTAACATTCAGACACATCTCCCAGCCAAAAATGAACTTCACTCAGTTAAGCAACATGAATGCAAGACATTCTAACAGGCTGTAACAGGTCTATTCACAAAGTCACATTCTTCTTAGAGCTTTAGTTTGCACCATTTTTGTTTTGTGACCAGGTTACTTTTTTAGAAAAAAAAAAGTACAGAGTGTTTATATAGATGTAATTCTGTGATACCTTGTTCTGAATGAATCTTTTCATTCTACAAGCATGAAGCCAAGATCAAGTCATTGACTGAGTATCTTCAGAATGTAGAACAGAAAAAGAGACAACTAGAAGAGTCTGTGGATTCTCTTAATGAAGAACTAGTTCAGCTGCGAGCACAAGGTAAGAATAGTTTGTTGTAGTCTGTCTGTCCATCTCCCTCCTCAAGTTAAATATGTAATGATAAATAAGAAACTGGTCTGTCTAGATTGAAGGACAGAGCTATAAGATAGCTTCTTGCTACTGAACTTACAGAATTAATCAGCAGGAAGGCGTACTTGCTGTGTTGAACTGCTAAGTGTAGGATTAAATTAAAGATGTTATTGATTTTTAATTGATATAATATACGTAGATGGGCATCTTATTCCCTTTTCCTCCTCTCCCACACCTTTTGGAACTATCTCCATCTTCCTTGTGATAGCCTAGATACCTGGCTGAAAAGTCTTCTCTTTTCTCCTATTTCTACTAGAAAAAGTCCACGAGATGGAGAAAGAGCACTTAAATAAGGTTCAAACTGCAAATGAAGTGAAGGTAAGTTAATTTCTTTTTTTTTTAGGCACAGCAAATTAAACAGCTTCTCAAAGCATATAATACATGCTGTTTTTTTCTAACAGCAAGCTGTGGAACAGCAGATTCAGAGCCATCGTGAGACACATCAGAAACAAATCAGTAGCCTACGAGATGAAGTTGATGCAAAGGAGAAACTTATCACTGAACTCCAAGAGTAAGCAATTGTCATCCATTTGGTAATGGGAAATGACTCCAGACTGTGCAAATACAGAGGAACAGTAGGATGGGATGGAAGTGGCAAGGGTTTTTCTTCAGCAGTACCTTGGTAGTGTCACGTTACTGGATGACATTTATGATAGATTCACTGAGACAGCATATCAGAGGCCTTAGTTACTAATTATTGATAGCATGACTTGGTTTGCAGTTTAATAGATTTTGGGATGCTTGTCGTGACAGTGCTACAACAAAGGCCTTTTCTGCTTTAACTGAATTTAAATAGATATCAAAGATGTGTGTATTGCTTTCCCATCCTTTCAAAAATACATCTAATAATTTACTTTGTCTTCAGCCAAAATCAGAAGATGATGCTTGAGCAGGAACGTCTTAGAGTTGAGCACGAGAAGTTGAAAGCGACTGATCAGGAGAAAAGTAGAAAACTGCATGAGCTTACGTAAGTGATAATCTCACATAAAACAGATGTGTGGAGGAACTGTTTTTTAACTAGTAGCCTGATATGATGTTGAAGTTGCTTTCACCCTATGAAGATAAGTTTTTTAAAAGGAGGTTCCAGAGCCACCTTGAATTTAATTTCTTAGAACCTTTTTCACCACCTTAGTATATAAAGTTGGAAGTAAAGTCATGAAGGATGCAAATGTGTCGTAGATTTATGTGACAGAAGGCCCAGTGTTTTTTAGTGTTAATATGCTCATGATGGAGTAATTCACATTTTACAGCTGAGTTTTGCATGCTGTAAGACT
Organism: Cyrtonyx montezumae; assembly: GCF_038088225.1. NCBI lineage: Eukaryota > Metazoa > Chordata > Aves > Galliformes > Odontophoridae > Cyrtonyx > Cyrtonyx montezumae. Next base: position 11,018,908 of record NW_027071870.1, on the reverse strand, counting down.
AGGAGAGACTTGCATTAGTGTTGTAAAAGATCCTTTCTAGTTCTTGTGTGATTTCACTCGTTAGGGAGTTCAGATTGAAGCCGTAGAAGTTCAAATGGACTGTCTGTGTGAATAAGCAATAATCAGCATGTTCTTACAGGACCTTTACTGTGAAATGCGTTGTTGATTGAAGGGACTAAAGTCTGAATAATAGTGTGGTCTTAAGTCAACCTTATTTATTCTGTATACCACTCAGCATCAGTTACGATAGATTTCCTTGTCATAAAAGATTTAATAAACATACCACGGTCTTGTTTCTTATTTTAATTTACAGGATAATAAAAGGAGTATGTAGCATTGATCCCTTTAAGGGACTTGCTATTTTAGGAACTTTTTGCTCTTCCAAAGATCTGCAGGAAGCATTAGAAATTCATTTGATATTGTGTCCTGCTCTTTCAATCCAGTTATTTTCCGTTGCACATCAGGAAAGTGCTGGCAAAGCACAGGCCAGAAATAGTGCTGATTATTCACATTTTATTGACTCAAATAGTTGTATAAGGTGTCTACTACTATTCCAGTGAGGTCTGGAAAATGGATAGAATACTGACAGATTCTTTAGTATATTTTATCACCTCAGATATTTAATCATTTAGCTGCAGTCTAGAAGAGTAACTGGATGGGAATGTTCAAGAGCGTTAGCAGTGCAGTCAATCCTTTTACATTTAGTAGGAAATCAGGAGCTCTGAGATTCCATTGCTTACAATGCAAGCTCTGGCAAATATAGTAGAGGTGAGGTTGGTGGAACAAAAAGAGAAAATCCAAAAGTATCACTTAACACATTCACAGGTAGATGAAGAGAAGAGCATTTGTAGAGTAAGATTTTCAGTGGTGTTACTGAACTTTATTCTCAAAATCTTCCTTTAGTTATTTTTAAATGTATAATTTAGACAGCTGGAAATACTTATTTGCATCCATTCCGTATTAGGAGCTCTCCCTCTCAGTCTTTGCAACTTTCCTCCCTTGCTCCATGTGAATTTGAATTGTTGTGTCATGGGTTGGTTATAATCCTTAATTGTGAGGGCTTCAGCTGAAGTAGGTGTTCTTCTTTAGAACCATATAGTTAGCAACTCTAGTCTGCTAAATCATTCTCAGTTTTGCTCAGATGCTTTAGGATGAATGTATTCTCTTTTAGGGTTATGCAGGACAGACGGGAACAAGCAAGGCAAGATTTAAAGGGTTTGGAAGAGACTGTGGTAAGCTCATCAAAATATATTCCAAAGGAAATGGAATTACTTGCTTTTTCTTTCAGAGTTTATTTTTTTTCCTCTTCAATGTAGGCTAAAGAACTTCAGACTCTCCACAATCTTCGGAAGCTATTTGTTCAAGATCTGGCTACTAGAGTGAAAAAGGTAACGTGGTGCTGTAATGATACTTGGTGCTGCTGAAATTGTTGCATACATTTCAGCTCAGAACTAAGTTTGAAATTGATCTGTATGCAGTGTATTTTTTTTCTGTTTTGATCTTAATGTGTGAATTCAGCTTTGTACTCGGTATCTCTACTCCTTTTTCTGTGCCTTTGTTACTGCAGAGTGCTGAGATTGACTCGGATGATACAGGAGGCAGTGCTGCACAAAAACAGAAGATTTCTTTCCTTGAGAATAATCTTGAACAGCTTACAAAGGTTCACAAGCAGGTACAGTGAGACTTAGTTTCAAGTTTAATTGAAAGCAAATGGACTATGTAAGCTGCATTATTATGGAAGTGACTAAATACACATTGGTTGTGAAGTAACTGTCCTGAAAGTATTTCATTGTCTTGAATGTATTTCTTGATATGAAACAGGCTAAAGTTTTCCTATAAAATAATGTAATAGGTACCTTAAGTGCATGAGGGTATGAAACAATATAGCTGTGTTTAAACTAAAGACAGAGCTGAAGCTGGTGTTGAGTTAGTGTCTCAGTCTGTGGGATACCTGCCTGTCTCTGACAGCTCACAGACCACGAGGTGTCTGTTGGATGGCATATTTCTACAGTAACAAGTTTTCAGATGACAATCTTAGTGCTGAACTGTTAGATTTACTAAAAGTTTAAGCGCAGCAGTGTAGGTGCCATACTGCACCATGCCATATGGTAGCCTGTTCTGGGGGTGGTTGTTTGGTTGGCTCTACTCATGAAGAGAGAAACCAGGAAATTAATAGATGTGTTTTTTTTGTAGCTGGTACGTGATAACGCAGATCTTCGCTGTGAGCTTCCTAAACTGGAGAAGCGACTTAGGGCTACAGCTGAAAGAGTTAAAGCTTTGGAGTCTGCGCTGAAGGAAGCCAAAGAGAACGCATCTCGTGATCGCAAGCGGTATCAGCAGGAAGTAGACCGTATAAAGGAAGCTGTAAGATCCAAAAATATGGCCAGACGTGGACATTCTGCACAAATTGGTTAGTAACGAATCCCTTGGCTCCTGAATCTCCCATCTCTCCTGATTTACTTTCTTGCAAGTGTGTATTTTTCAGACATAGTTGGATCCACTCATGTGGACATGGTGTGCTTTGTTCCACAAGTTCTCTCATGGTTAGCAGTTGGGCTGTGTGTGTGTTTTGTTACTTTTTTTATTAAATGGCTCATTTCTGTGATCTGTTGTATAAGCTGGGAAAGTTTTACCTAGAATTCTAGTCTGAATACGTTCTGTCTCCTAGAACAAAACAATACACAGAACACACGTCTTAGTTCTGTTAACATCATTTCATAAGGATTTTGAAGGCTAAGTAGCTATTCCAAGGCAGGAAGAGGGATTAAGTCATTGCATTTAAAAATAACATAAGTTGTCTTCCTTTCTCTAGATTCTGTATAGGAGGGTGCAGACAGAACCCCAGTCTAGCATCCCAAGATCCCCAGTTTAATTTCCTTTTTGGTTCTTTGCTCCAAAACATGTGGTATTCAATGACCCATCCTAGACAAAAAATGAAATAAATTGTGGTAGCTAGTAGTCTTTCTTATTGCGTGGTGGGAAAACAGTAATAATCCCATGGTCTTCCTTCCCACCTGCTGCTATACTGTCAAATGCTGAGGGCCAGGAGGGTGTGAGAGACCTGTGGAGGAGGTACCTGTGCCTGTTGCTTTTTATTTTTTTAATAGCAGGAACTCTGTGGTCCTACCTTTTCGTTTTCCTTTATCGGATCTTCAGTAATTAATATACTTTCCTTAAATTCTGGCACAACTGAAATGAGAGTTGAATCTGTGTTCTACAGGTACATCAAGAGCTGTTTCAGACTAAGGTGTTTTCTGGGGATCGGGTTTGATGCTTTAAGTGGTGATGCATAGACTGGTGCTTTCCTGCTTTATCTTTGTCTTGAGAGATCTAAGACAAGACAGTTCTCTAGTGAGTTTATCACAGGTATAAAGCCTCCTGTTCTTAGATGTCTGATTGAACAAGGCCTGTGCTACTGGAGATCAGTTTCCTGTAGAGCAGAAATTGAGGAGTGTTTCTCTGGTGTAGTTGCTTTATAACCACTCTGTCTGCTGAACTCTAAATGCGTCTTTTTAATGGGGATAGGCAAAGAAGGAGTGGTGGTGGCATGGCTCTCTGTGCTATGGAGTGTTCTGATGTTGTAGAGCTTGGGGCTGGAAAGGATAAGGTCGAGTCCCTGTGGGTGAGGATTGGGAATAAGATCAGCAAGGTCTATAACAGACCCCCACCAAGATGAAGAGATGGGTGAGGCATTCTGTGAGCAACTGGCAGAAGTCATGCCATCAACAGTCCTTGTTCTCATGGGGGACTTGACCTTCCCTGATACGTGTTGGAAATACAAAACAGGGCAGAAGAGGCAGTCTGTGAGGTTTCTAGTGCATGTAAAAGATAACTTCCTGACACAGCTGGTAAGAGAGCCTACCAAGGGAGGTACCCTGCTTGGGCTGCTGCTCACAAACAGCAAAGGACTGGTGGGAAACATGGTGGCCAGGAGCTGTTTTGGGCAGAGCAACCACAAAATGGTGGAGTTCTCTGTTTTTGTCGAAGTCAGGAAATTTTTGATGAGATCAGCAAAACTTCTGCCTTGGTTTTCAAGAGGGCAGGCTTAAAACAGGACCCTGGTAGGTAGGGTCCCTTGGAAGTCAGTCTTGAGAGAGTAGTCTTGGAAGGCTGGATGTTCCTCAGGAAGGTAGTCTGAAAGGTGCAGGAGCAGGCTGTTCCCTGTGCTGTAAGATGAGCTGGCAGGGAAGAAGACCAGTGTGGCTGAACACTTTTTGCAGAAACTCTTGGAGAAAAAGAGTTTATGTGCTGTGGAAGAAGGGACAGGCAGCTCAAGGAGAGCATGACTAAGTTGCTAGGATGTGCAGGGATTGGTCTAGAGAGGCAGAAGCCCAGCATGAGCTCAACCTGGCCACTGTAGTAAAAGGTGAGTGTTTTTACAAATATATTAACAGTAAGAGGCGAGCCAAGGAGAATCTCTGTCCTTTAACAAGTGCAGTGGGAAATATGACTGAGGATAAGGAAAAGGTTCAAGTTCTCAGTGTTGTCTTTGCATTTGTACTCAGCCTTCTGACCTGGAAGTCTGGGATGGGGAACAGAATAACCCCCCCTACAATTCAAATGGAAACAGGGACTTTCTGCTCCACCTGAACTGCCACAAGGGTGCTGAGGAAGCTGGGGATTGTGATTACCAGGCTGCTTTCCACCATCTCTCCTGAGCAACCAGAGATTGGCCCCAGATGGCTGGAGGCTTTCCAGTGACTCTCACCTACAAGAAGAGTCATAAGGAGGATCTGGGGAAGTGCAGGCATGTCAACCTGACCTCTGTGCCAGGGAGCGTTATGAAGCAGATCACCTTGAGTGCAGTTGCACAGCGTGTATGGAACGAAAGGGATCAGGGCCAGCCAGCATGGGTTTGTGAAGGGCAGGTCCTATTGGACCAACCTCATCTCCTGTGCCTAGATGGCCTGCATGCTGGATGATGGAAAGGCTGTTGATACAGCCTACCTAGACTTCAGCAAAGCCTTTGACAGTCTCCCACAGCATTCTCCTAGAGAAGCTGGCAGACCGTGGCTTGGGCAGGTACACTCTGCTGGATGAAAAACTGGCTGGAGGGGCAGGGCCAGAGAGTGGTGGTGAATGGTGTTGAATCCAACTGGTGTCTGAGCACAAGTGGTGTTCCCCAGAGGGTGGTGCCGGGGCCTCTCCTGTTTAAAATCTTTTTTTTTCTAACCAGGATGAGTGTACCATCAGTAAGTTTGCAGATGACACCAAGCTGGGGGAAGGTAGGAAGGCCCTACAGAGGGATCTGGACAGGATGAATTAATGGGCTAAGGCCAATAGGATGAAGTTCAGCAAGACCAAGTGCCGGGTCTTGCACTGAGATCACCACAACCCCATGCAGTGCCACAGGCTTGGAGCAGTGACTTGGAGCAGAACTAAGAAAGCGCTGTTCAAGAAGCGTTTAGATGAGGTGCTAAAGGACTTAATTTAGTAGTTGGGTAGAGATAGTGATAGGAGGATGGTTGGACTAGATGATCTTATAGGTCCTTTCTAACCTTATGAACTTATGAAAGGTTGTGAGGATGAAAAGGATCTGGGGTGCTTGATGTTTGACTGAGCGTGAGCCAGCAGTGTGCTCAGGTGGCCAAGGCAGGCAATGGTGTCCTGGCCTGTATCAGTAGTGTAGCCAGCAGGAGCAAGGAAGTGATTGTCCTCTTGTATTCAGCTCTGATGAGGCTGCACCTCGAGTACGGCGTTCAGTTTTGGGCCCCTCTCTGCAAGGAAGGCACTGAGGCCCTGGAGTGTGTCCAGAGAAGGGCAGTGAAGCTGTGAGGGGTCTGGAGCACAAAGATCAGGGAGAGCAGCTGATGGAACTGCAGTTGTTTAGCCTGGAGCAAAAGAGGCACAAGGGTGACCTTGTTGCTGTCTGCTCCTTCCTGAAAGGAGGTTGTGGTGAGGTGGGTATCATCTTCACTTGTAACTGCCCCAAGAGGTGGTGGGGGTCACTAGATCTGTGTGGTTGTCACTAGGTGTGTGGTTGCACTAGATCTTAGAGGTCTTTTCCAACCTTAATGATTCCACGATTCTGATGTGACAGAACTTTGTAAGGTTATATAGTTTGGTATGAAGTGTTAGGAGCTGGTGCAACACTCCTTGCAGACACAGTTTGTTTATGAAAGCACATGCAGCGTGTGGATTGCCTGTCAAAGCTACTTCCTTTTGAGCTCCAAACTTAAGTGATGAATTGAGTTCTTCCTGACAAGAAACCGTGCTCTTACAGAAAAGAGGACACCATTAGGTGAAGCAGATAATTCATGTGAAGGTAGTTATTATTAAGAACTTTGTTAGCTATAATTCTAGCTGTGACGATAAAAGGAAAATCGTGTCTATTTTTCAGTGCTAATCTGACGAGTTCTGAAAATACCATCTCCTAAATTTGTTTTCCTTTAATTCAGAATGCATTCAGTTTTTATTATCGCTCTAGAACACTGTAAAATAAAGCATTGGTGAACTGGGATGATGGAAGTGTTACATACAGACCTGTAAGTCGTGTCTCTTTTCATGTAGCTAAGCCCATCCGTCCTGGCCAGCATCCAGCAGCTTCTCCAACTCATCCAAGTGCAATTCGTGGGGGAGGTGCATTCACCCAGAACAGCCAGCCCGTGGCGCTGCGCGGAGGAGGAGGGCGGCAGGACAAAGTGTAAGTTTGGCTTGAAGGGTTTGTTGAACACGTGCAACTAGGCTGCCTGTGTGTTAGCTTTATTACTGTCCATTCTTCTCCATAAAATCGCGTGAATAATCATAACCTTTTTTTTCCCCAGAATTTACAGTTAGAGAGTCAGTATCTGTGTGCATCTCATTAGTGCTACTGCTGTTGTTCTGCAGCCAGCATTTATTGTCAAACAGTAATGTTGGACTTCTGTTGCAGAAGAACAGAATGTTTATAAGGAGGAGAAGTCAATAGGATATTCTTAGTAGCCACAGCAGATACCCAGTATTTGGGAAGGGAGTGGAGACTTTACATTCTTTTGGCTTACTAGTATTTTTTTTTGTAGTTCCCTTCAGAAAGCATTCAGCAATAAAATAGAGGACCCTATTCTCACCCTTTTTCCTTGCTCTTTTTACCAACTATGTTCGGTTTCATGTGCAAGTATTTAATGGAAAAAGTAATGTCTCTTTCCAATAAATTTAAATTTAATTAAAATACAGCTACCGTAATTGAAATCAATATATGTTCTTCTAAAATTGAGACTGCATCTCTAATCTCATAGGTCATTAAACTGAGTCGGGTACTGATTTGGTGAATAACGCACATATTAAGTCTCTCTTTCGTTAATATCTGCACTGTAGTTGATTTATTGGCCACTGAACAGGAAAGCTTTGCTGCATCCTCTGTCCTCGCATTTGCTTTCGAGTGTTCCAACGTGAATGGCTGCTAGGAGTTCTTAGTTAAGATTATTTGCATCTTCAGTTGGAAAATATTTCTAACATGACTGTGTGGTGCTTAAGTCCTTGGCCTTTCTCTTTTTGAATAGCTCCAGAGCAGCTTATATTAGTCTTGTTTTCATTCATTTGTTGTTGTTAGCTGAATGTATTTTCAAGTCCTTCCCTCTAATTGAGGGAAGAAACTCAGGCTGTAGAACTAGTTAAAGGAACCTAGTTCTGCTCAGTCTCTCTTCAGGTAGAGGATGAAGTGGAATGTAATCTAACTTGGAATAACATCTACCTTCAGTGACCCAGGAGCTGGCAATTCATGGATGTTTGATTATTACTTGGACGTGGTGAAGCTAATCTTGCAGTTACTTTGACTGTGAAGGCAGTCTAGCTCAGCTGTCCAGTGCAGGGGCATCTGAAGGTGTGACTGACCTCATTTATTGTGGATGCCTTGAGCTTGTGGATACTCATGGTAAAATAGTGCTATTTTAGATCTGTAAAGAAAGAGAGGCTACTGTCATACATCTTTAATGGTACTTAAAATACTTGATATAATCACCAATAACTAACTGAATTTTGAGCTTTTTATCTTGCTTTTGAAGAAGGAACTTTCACCGTTGGTCATAGGGAATTTAAGTAGGAGACTTAACACTTTGACTTTTGGACTATTTGTAGATAAACTTCGCTGTTTTTCTCTCCGTGATGATTTAAATTAAAAAAAAAAAAGAGAGAAAAAGCAAGAACAACCAAATGACCAAAGAAACCAATGACATTAAAGAGACTTTGTCAACATATTAGCAGTTGTAGAGCTTTCATGCATTTCTTTCAGTATAAGTGTGTTACCTGTTGCTGTATAATAGAGCTGAGTTTAGCACTTAAGAGCAGAACAGTGGTCTTTTCCAGTTCCCTTTCCCTTCTTTCTGAGGGTTAATAGAGATACTAAGCATCTGGATTTCTGGTTAGGATGTAACTTTTGGTACAGTAGGAACGTGATGGAGACTGCCACTGTACATTTAACAGGTTATTCTTGATATTCTCTGTTAAATGCAGAGGGAGTCAGGCAGTTGTTAATTCCTTAAATCAAACTTCAGCATGATTGGTGCTGAATAATCTGTTCCCACCTCATCCTTCCAGAAGAGCAGCAGCTGTGATGTGGGTGGGTGGTACCCAGGCAGTTCTCTCTTCCCTGGGGAAGTAGCAATAGCTGTAGGAAACAGAGAGGAGATAGCATTACAATCCAGCCAATTCTTGCTGCTTTCAGTATCCTGTCTTGATTGTGTTAATCAGCTTATCTCACTGTAGATTTGTACTGGTAACAGCCAGCACTGCTTTAAACACTTTGTGTTGCGTAATTTCTCATCCTAAAGCAGATGTTGTATTAGCATTTATTTAAGTAGTTTAAGAATTGGGCTCTTAAGAGCTGTATAAGTAGTGAATGTGCTCTACTGTAAGTGTAAATAGCTGGGCTTTTTTGACTTATAAAGCACAAACACTTCTTTCTTTTTCTCATTTGCAGTTGCTGAGAGATGAAGGCAGCACCAGGAGGATTGGGCGTCGTATAGAGGGAGTCATTCCGTGACAATAATCTCTCCCTTTGGGGACTGTAGGATTATTTTTTGAAAATGTATAAATGATACCTGGCCTGTACAGCTCTTTTCCCTTCTACAAATTCTGCTAACTAATTCCCCCCTCCCCCAGACAAACAAACTAGAGTGCAATTTTGGCGTCTTGAAAAACAACATGTTAGTTAAAGCGTAGCTCTGCTCATTACAGTTTGTCTTTCATGTCTTAAATTTAGTCTGCACTGTGCCAAGCTGAATGTACATGAAGAAAATCTTAGTTCCAGTTTTCTAGCTTATTTTGTGTACACTTTATTGTCTTAGGGAATGTACAACAGGGCTTAAGCATATTTTCATTTCCACACCTGACGTAACACTACGTGTCCCGCTGAACTAGGACGGCACTCTGCATAACGTGGCGGTTTGCCTTCGGAATGCTGTAGGGCATTGCAGCTGAACTTGGTATGGGCTGAGAATACTGAAGTGTGCTGAGGAGAGCAGGGCTGCTGGCTGCTGGCTGAGTCGCCCATTTATTGGGTGATTTGGAATGGAGTACTGTACAGTACTAGGAGGAAAGCGATGTTTACCAAGGAGAGATGGATTGTCTCATCTGTGCTGCTCCTGAGTGTGCACAGCGCAGTCGGAGTGAAAACATTCTGCTTCATTCCGTTCAGCCATTTCTCTCCACTTGTGACGGTTCACTTCTGCTGTTTTATTGTAGTGAAATGAGCACAATCTGAAATCTAACTCGATATTCCACTGCGTACACAGTACTGGAACTTTGGGCTAAAATTGTAACTCAATTTCAAGTACTTTCAGCGACAGTTTCAGATACACCCGATAAAGGATATGACTTCTTAAAATGGATGTGTTGGGAAGGCCCAGAGATGCGTTTAAAAAGAACAAAGCACTACACTGAATTGTGTTTGTAATCCGTTTGTAAGTAAATACATCAGATGTCCGAAGTCGTAGTTGTTGAATATTTTTTCTTCTCTTTGCAATAAAGTCCTGTAAAGTGGCTGATGAAATGAAACATGGGGTTTTTTGTTTGGTTGGTTTTTTGAGCTCTAATATTCCCACTGTGCTGGATGTGGGTTTTGAACTCTTCCAGTGTAATTGCCTAACTTATTCATAGGGTTTAGCCACTGTGGTTTTTAGAACGGCCTCTGGATAGAAGTTAGTTATCAAGTCTTTGGGACAGAAGGAACTGAGTGTTACGGGAAGAATTCAGATAGCTTTCCATGCCTGCTTAGTACCACTCTGAGCATTAGCTGGAATTTTCTTGATGGGTATTCCACAATTACTGTGGGGACAGAGATCTGTGTCTGTTGAGACAGGAATTCACATTCAACTTAAATATTATAAATAGACAAAGTATTTATATTATGGAGTGCAGTCAGGCTTTCGACCTTGAACCACTAGTTTTCTATATCTACAGTAGTCTGAGTTTGTAACGGTTTGATTTACAAAGGTTGAGTGTATCAGTCAGAAATGTCACTGTTTTTGGAGCTTTCAGCTTTTAAGGCTTCTGTTGGTGAAGGCTGCCAGGCACACACTCCAGCCTCACTCATTGTTTCAGGGCATCTTTAAATGCAGCACACTGAGGAAAGGAAGGGACAGGTAAGCTGTTCCAACCAACGTTTCTCATAGTGGAATCAGCACTGTCCGTGATCTCTCTTTGCATTAACTCCAGGATTTCATTTATTAATCTGCAATCATAAGAGCAAAACCCTGCTTTCTTTACAATGCATTCAGATGAAGCAGGATTTCTTTTCTCGTGCCTGTGAATGGGGGTTTCATTTCTGTAGGTAATCATTGTGGGCTTTGGTGCTGAAAATTGCTGTGTTTAAAAAAAATAAATCAGTGGTAATTAATCTGTAGCTCAGTGTACATCACCTTTTTATATTTAAACTTTTTTTTTTAAATCTTTTATGGAGTTTACCAAGAACTGCCTCTTATAATGTAAAAAGGCAAAAACAGAACAAAAAACCTTTCTGTGTTCAGGTTTGGCTGTCACAGCTCAGCTGGACGGGACATGTTAATGTTCTTTGTAAATTAATCTTCAGTCTCTACAGGGAATGTTCAGCACTGCTATTTAAACTTGCAGTCCTTGAATGGTTCTTATTTTTATGTTCCTCTAGATCCTATTTTTTACAAGGTCGTTTAGGATAGGAGCTCGGTGAAATAATATTTATTTCAGGTGAACGACTGAATTATGTGCATAACTTAAATGCTGACTCACTACTGTGTGTGATTCTAAATTTGACATGAGAGGACAATTCTACCTGTGGAATATGATGATTTAACTTCAGTACACTTAAGATGCATTAAAACAATTGGTTTGGGGAAGACGCCGTATAGTTTTAACTTACTTGCATGCTGTAAATGTATTTGTGTTTAAATAAAGAGAGGAAAAATCTTTGAACTTTGTGTGGTTATTGTACCTGCGCTGCGTGCCAAACACTCGGGGTGTGTTTTCTTTACCTTGCAGCTTTCCTGACCAGTCCTGCGGTCTGGTCACCTCCTTTTGGTCCAGTGTTTGCTGGCTTTTCTTAGGCCCATCAGTAAGTGTTCGTCTTAGGCTTCCAAAGGTTCTTGGTGGCTGCTTGAAGCCGCGTGGGGGGCAGGTTGCGGTGTTGCCGGGGCTGGACGCGGCCGTCCTTCAAGCTCCCGCTCTCCCCTCGGCCCGCGCCTCGTTTTCCTCTGGGCAGAAACGCGCGGTGCGCGGCTCCGCGGCGCTGCAGCCCGGGGCCGCCAGGGGGCGCGCGGTGCCCGCGTGGGAGCGCGGAGCTGCCGGGGCCGCGCGAGGAGTCGGCCTCGTGGTGTTACCGTAAAGCTCTCCCACCCCGCAGGGCCGCGGAGAATTGAATCGCGACGGTAAAACGCTCTGAAAAGCTGCGTCCCGTGTTCCTTAAAATCCCTCTGGGCGTTGCACGCCACCTATTTAAGCGGGTTTGTTCTGTTTTTTTCGGGAAGGTACTTGGAAACGTCACGAAACTCGGCGTCTTTATTTGAACTGCAAAGCAGCGATGGGGGCTGCGGGAAGTCAGAGCCGTCCTCTGCGCGAGGGGTGCGTCCCTGCGCTCCTAGCGATGCTCGGTGACATTTCGGTGCTTTGCTCCCATCGCTGCTGATCCGCGGGCACGTGAGCTGCGGGAGAGCGGCGGAAGGAGTCATTCCTGATGAGAAATGGATTTCTCCCCCACGCTCGTTATTTTAGAGGGCTGTCCGTTTCCCTTGGCAGCCCGGCTGTGTAATACACGCGGGCAGCATTAAATTAATGCTTCGTTCCCGTGGTGACAAGCAGTGGCATCCAGTTCCAGCGCAGGGTAAGTCAGAGACGACGTGGCAGCAGATGAGCCCTTCTCCTGCTACGGGCTCGTCGGGGATGCACAGTGCGTGATTTGCAACTTAAATGATCCTCATCGCTCTGGTTGAGTTTATTAACCTGGAGACACGCGGGTGAAAATGAGCCGGGGAGCAGGAAATGAGGGAATGTGCATAACAAATGAGCTCAGCACATGAAAATTGGCATAAAAGCCTGCATCAATTTTGATAAAACGCTTCCTTCTAGTTTTCACCCAGCTGTAACCAGAAGCTTTGCAGAAGCTGTGAGGAGAGAACTGTATCCCCCTGAGTGCAGGGGCAGGAGTATGTGTGCAGGTGAGCAAGAGGAGTTTGGTCAGTGAAGCTGGCAGAGATCAGGCCTTCGTGGCTGCTGGTGAAGTGACCCACAGCTTGGCTGGGGTGGGATCTTTGGTCGGACAGCTGCCAGCCTCAGCTCCTTCAGCAACACAGCACAAGGCAGGGCTGTGCAGAGCCAGAGGTGTTTGGGAACTGCTGGGAAAAAGCTTGCACAGACACAGCTTGGAGGTGGTTGAAGCCAGGAGAGTGCCCTGAGCCCTTCAGACCCCGCCAGGCTGCTGAAGGGCAGGCCTGGCTCTGAGGCTCCCCCTCCACTTTTCCTTGGCTTCATTCCTCCCCTTCTGTTGGACACACAGCACAACCACGGCTGGTGATGGGGCTCCATCACACCCAACCGTAACGCAACCTTTCTTTTAGCTTTATGGTACATTTGAGTAGATAGTCCAGAGGCAACAAGATTCTGAGATTTTGAGACAACCTGTGAGTGAGGAGAGACTTGCAGGACAGGAAAATCAGCCTTCACAATCTCACCTTGCCCCAGGGTGCTGTTCTGCAGGTCAGTAGTGTTTTAGAAAAGCGGGGACAGACAGGGTTCCCCTTCTGCTCAGCTGTGTGCTGCATTGTTCTGAGGCTGCTTCTCAGCACCTGCTCCCAGGGAGAGCCATGCCTCTGCTTCTCCTGGGGATAAAGGCAGGTGGCTGCTAGCTGCTGTTTGCTTCTCAACAAGTTAGTTGCTTAAAAGCATCTCATTCCTCTCCCTTAAAATGATTCGGAAGATTCTTATCACATATTTTTTTTAATATATAATTATTATTATTAATGAATGCTCTTGGAGCCACATTTGGAATGTTTTATTGATCATAATTTCATGGCTCAGAGCTGATGTTGGTTGCTATAGAAATGGAACTTTTATTTCTAGTATCGACATATCTGCACATCAAGTAGAGTAAGGAGGAGCAGGCCATTTAAATTATTGAGCAGCTAATAAGCCTTCTTTCTATAAGTGGTTCAGAGTTGTCTAATTTTATGCACTGAATAATAGATAGGGACAAAATCTTTTAACAGATGCCTGTGCTGTGGAAGCTCACAAAAGAGAGTACCATGAGTGCACACTGCGATGTCTCCAGAGTCCTTTCTGCTGAGCCTGGTGCTCCTTTCCTCCTGCAAACATGCAGCAGGCTGACTGCATGGATCCAGTGTGCTGGGCAGAGCTGCTGCCCAGGGAGCCGTATGCTGGAGCAGTTCCTGAAGGATGGGCCTGGTGCATGGAGCCGTGCTTGGAGAGCTGCAGCCTGTGGGAAACCCACAGAGGGTGGGTTTGGAAGGATGGCAGCCATGGCAGAGGCCCCACATGGAGCAGAGTGACCACGGAGGAGCAACAGATGAAGTGTTGTGGACTGACTGCAGTTCCCTTCCTCTGCACTGCCTGGGTGGGGGGAGGTGGCAGAGGATGGTGGGGAGGGTGGCTTTAGTTTTAGTTCTCAGTGGTCTGTTCTGTTAGCAACAGGCAATAAATTACATTACTCTCCTTTGTTCTGAGTCTGTTCAGCCCATGACAGTAATGGATGAGTGATCTCCTTGTCCTTTTCTCAACCCATGAGGTTTTTTTCACCATATTTCCTTCCCCTTTTGTGTTGAGGAGGAGGAGCACAGGAGTGGAATGATGGAGCCCTTTGGAAGTGCTGCAGACCATAGTCTCAAGAAAATCAGTAGAATCATATCATAGAATCATAGAATGGCTTAGATGGAGGGCAGGCTCCTGCCAAACTTCTTGGCTGCCCCCAGAAAGGGCCTTTATTGATTATTGTTGTTAGTGAAATCAAGCTGGCAGCTGGAATGCAAATCACCCAGAGGCACTGCTGCTCTAAATACACCCAACCGTCATCTATTTGACCACTGCTTCCATGTATAGAGTCATGGAATCATTACGGGTGGAGAAGACCTCTAAGATCATCCAGTCCAACTGTCAGCCCGACCCCAGCATGCCCACTGGCCGTGTCCTCAGTGACACATCCACGTGGCTCTTGAACACCTCCAGGGACAGTGACTCTGCCACCTCCCTGGGCAGCCCGTGCCAATCCCTCACCAGTCTTTCTAAAAATAAACTTTTCCTAATGTAATCCTTCCCCTCATAGCCCCACTGATTGGTGTAGGGCTTTCCCTGCAGGTGTCCATTTCACCCAAGAAGATCCATTGCAGGCGCACCATCCCAAGAACCATTTGTTACTATTATTATTTTTACATTCAGCCTCCTTCCACCCCACAGCAGAGTGCTGTGGGTGGGTGTAAGTGTTGGGGTGAAGGCAGCTTGCCCTGCAGTGCTTCCCCACATGGGTGGTGGGGATGGCACCACGGGACAGGTGCTCAGGTGTGCTAGCCCTCGTGGGGATGCTGTGTGGGAACAAGGTGAGGATTGTTCCTGGGAGGGGAAGGGATGGGGGATGCTCTGCTCCCCATGCAATGGCAAGAGAAACTCAAAGGGGCCTTCTAAAGAGAATTAGGTGGCAGGTTTGGCTGGATGGGAGAAAACCACTAAGCCAAGGGTGGAAGTAGCAGCAAAGAAAACAAAGCCCAGCACCAGTGTGAACCAAAACAGAAAGTCATGGTTCATGTGTGGGTCTGCAGAGAGGATTCCCTGCTCCCACTTCCTTTACGCCTTCAAAGGGCTGAAAAACTGCCCTGTTTTGTTTGGCTGTTCTGTTTTTGAAGACAGGGTTAGAAAGAGTGCTTGTCCCCTCAAATGAGGCAGAGCTGGGATCTCACTGAACACCAGCCTGAGTCAGATAGCCACAAGTGCTCTCAGCCCAGGTCACCCCTGTGACTAGCCTGCATTCATGGCCTGCCACGTGTGGGGATTGATTTCTAGGCTTGGAGCCAGAAACTGTACACATACATCTGTGTGGATGTATGATTGCATTTCTTATTCTTTGAGACGGCACAGCTGACCCTCTGGGGCAGAAACAGCCCTGCAGGTGCCCTCTGGCCAAGAGGGCCCAGTCCACAGTGGGCAATCAGTGCACAGCATCAGCACAGCAGGACGTCTTGTCCTGACCTCTGACTTCTTTGAAAAGAGAGATGTCACTCCACATTGGCTCACCCTGCAGTGGGACTAATGCTTTCCAAACAGCTGCAGGTCTCTCCCACCCTCTAAAATATTCTTGTGGGGGAGTGATGTGGAATATGTTCCCTTCTAAAATGTTATTTTCATTTGATGTGTGTGGTAATGGGTGTGCAATACTGTTACTGAGATTACCCAAGAGTGTCACATGCTGGAGACTCTGTACCATTTGTTTCTATAATGGCACTTCATGATATTACAGATTTCAGGCAATCTCTCTGTTCAAAGTGAAAAGCAAACAAGCCAACATTGGGAAAGTCTTGCTCGAGATGGAGAAAATGGTTCTGGGAGAAAACCTATTTATTGCTCTGTTTATGAAATTCTTCACAGAGGTCAGGATTGCTCCTGTTTAAAGATCACATACATTGGTACAGAAGGATGATTTGAAATCATAGAATCATGGAATCACAGAATGGCTTGGGCTGGAAGGGACCTTAAAGACCATCGCTTCCATCCCCATGCCATGGGCAGTGCTGCCCCCCAGCAGCTCAGGCTGCCCAGGTCCCCATCCAACCCGCCTTGAGCACCTCCAGGGATGGGGCACCCACAGCTTCTCTGTGCAGCAGTGCCAGGGCCTCCCTTTCCTCTGAGTAGTGAATTTTCTCCTAACACCTAACCTAAATCTCCCCTCTTTTAGTTTAAAACCATTCTTCATACATTAGTAGCAGAGATAGAATACTCTTTATTAATTATATATTAGATAATTAATGCTAATGACCAGCTCAGATCTGGTGGAGGCTGTAGGGCAGCAGGGCCGTGTTCAGATGGAAGCACCTTGCTTCATGTCTGCCTGTTAAGCTGCTTTCCTGGGAGCTCAGAGATGAGCTCTGAGTCTTCTCCAGCACGCAGCTTTACCTCTGCTTGCAGAGGGCTCCCACTGTCTGTCTCCTCTTGATCAGAGGGGCAGGCACCCTCCTGACATATATTACTAATACATAATCTTGCTATACAATATATTATGTAATGTGCATTATTATTATTACACTCAGTGGCCAGCCCATGGGTGGAGGCAGTGGCTGCCGGGGCACTGTGCCAGGGCAGCATCGGCACGTGCCCGCTGTCTCACTTACCCACTGCAGCCTGCTCTCTGCCAAACAGCAGTGTGCTCACAGCCCTGCTTCACCAGGCAGCCTCCAGACCCACAGTGCCTGGGAACACGTGAGCAAGCAAGGCTGGGGGCAAAACCTTCTCTCTTGGCAAAAACACAGGTGAGAAGCCCCAGCCTGTTTGCTGCCCGGATTCTTGTAACATTACACCTCTTGGGTGATGGACTTGGGCATGGCAAGTATGTGACACATTCCTGTTGGCCCGTGTGTGTGAGCAGGAGGAAGCACAGCAGCAATTAGTTGCAGCTTTGGAATTGGAATGCACAATTACTGCTGTTTCACATGCCAAGAGTCAGCCGTGCAATGGGAGGGTTGTGGTGGTAATTAGGAACTGCAGAGTTTTAGAGAAATTGCTGTCCCCCAAATCCTGCTTGTACAAATGATCCCCAGGCAGCTATAATGCATGGCACACCAGCAGGCAGAGGGGTGGTTCGCATCTCTCTGAAACTCTCTTGCAGCCGCATCTTCAAAGAAGCTGAAATTCACCCACACTGGAGCATGTCTGTGGGTAACCAAGTCAGCCCTGAGCCAGAGTCAGAGCAGTCATTCTCCTGCAAAACTCAGGCACCAAACTCCGCAGGTCCTTCTACCCACCCTTCCTGGTCTGAAATCTCCCTTTGCTATGCCACACTGGAGGGACTCAGTGGCAGCTTCACCAAACCGACTGTTTTTGCTCTAGGAGCCAATTTCACAGATTCTAGAGCTCTCATCCTACCTCTCTGAGGAACATCTGAGGCTCACCTGTGCCACCAGAGCTGTGCATGCAGGACTGACCTGCCTGGCTACACCAGCTGGGTGTGAGGAGGAGGTGGTGTGGCAGAAATCACCAGGTCACACAGCTTGTCCTGTCTGTGGGTTTCCTGCTTTCCTCAGCTCACATCCAAAACAGTGATCCCTATCTGAGGCACCTGGGTGATGACTAAGCTCGTCTGAGCCACCCACCAGCAGTGTTTGCCATTACAAAAGTCATCCCAGAGAGCAGCTCTGCCTGGCTGGTGCTGCCAGCTCAGTGCTCTGGCCCCACTGAAGGCTTTGGCACCACCAGGACGCTGCCAGATGGGCTCTGTTTGGGAAGAAAACTGGTGTTTCTTTGTGTTGGGTTGTTCTAAGGCATAGTGTGTGCAGGTGGTTGGAGCATCTGCATCTTTCCTTGAGAAATTATTTCCCACTGTTATCAAATAATTCATCGTGGAAGCTAATGCAATCACCTTTGAAGTATGAAACCTGTCTTTAAGTCGATATCTACCGTTTCATCAGTGCATTTTTTTAATTAATTCATAGAAGAATAGAACATACCAAGTTGAAAGGGACACTCAAGGGACACCAAATCCAACTCCCAGCTCCACACAAGACCACTCAAAACCTAAACTCAATGTCTGAGAGCACTGTCCAGATGCTCCTTGAGCTCTGGCACTTGGGGCTGTGCCCACTGCCCTGGGCAGCCTGATCCATGCCCACCACCTTCTGGTGAAGAACCTTTCCCTAATTCCCAACCTGCCCCTCCCCTGACACAGATCCTGTGCTCCCTTGGGTGCTATTGCTGTTCAGTGTCAGAAGTAAGGCAGCTATTTCTGGGGAGGTGGATGGACCCCAGTGTCCCTTTGGTGGTTGGGGCACAGTCCTGTTTGAATGCTGCCTGAGAGCAATGATCTGGAAATGGATCAGTCCCGATGGAGGTGGATCCACTTCCATCAGTTCTACCTCCAGCTGATCCACCTCTGTGGGCTCTCCACCTCTCAGGCAGGTTCACCTTGATGACAGTTCTCCCCTGTAAGCTGCCTCTTCTTGATGGGAGGATGACCCCTTAATTTGGGGAAAGGCTTCCCATGTATCACATAATGCAATGCCACTGCTGCTTCCGCTCAACAATTGACATTTTGACAGCAGGCTCCCTGTATTTATTGGGCTTAGAACAAAAGGTGGTGAAGTGGCTTGTAACAGCAGGAGGCCATGGCAGTGAGATTCAAACAGTGTCCCATGAAGGACTTCTCTCCCTGTATTGCTTTCATGTGGAAGGTGGTGGACAGTGGTATAAAAATGCACCAAACTGCATCTTTAAAGTCTTGACATGTTGTCTCCGTGGCTGGATTAGCTATGCCCAATACCGTATCAATGAGCAGAACAAATAAAATGTCTGCATCAAAATCAGATCTCTTTCTAATACCCCCTGCTGTAAAACAAAAGGAAAACTGTTGCTGGTGGGTTCAGACATAGAGGATGTTTCTGTGTGCTGTCTGTCCCCAGCAGTCATTTGGGCACTATGAAGGGACATCCCAGGGGATGACTCAGCACGCAGCCCATGTTTTCCTGCCTGGTCAGGATGCACAGGCAAAGTGAGCAACAGCAGGGAGACAAATCAAGGGAAACAGTACAGCTGAAAGGAATACTACATGTATGGTATGGTGAAAGTGTTGGTAGCTAAAGAACAGGTTTGTATCTGGGAGTATCAGCTAATAGTGGAAGACTTCACTAAGAGTTCACATCACATCAGATGAGGTCACTGTAGCTTGAAAATGAGGACAGAGTGAGTTGTGTTTCCTTTAGGTTTAAAAAGCTTTGCTCGCTTCAACTATTCATCTGATCCACAGAGCTTTTATTTTTCTGCATTTATTCTAAAAAAGGAGAAAAGGATTCCTACACAAATCTATATCAGCAACTGCGCCTCACATAGCAGCAAGGGGAAAAGACAGGTTGCATTTTCCTGTCCCCCCATGGAACCTTAAATCCATAATTCAGGTAAACCTGTGAGCATCTCACCTCAGCTTCCATAGCTGCATAGGGCCAGTGAGACCCAGGACTACATAGGACATGTGGGACTTTGTGCTTCAGGGTTTGCCCCGGGTTTGGCCAGCCCAGAGGGAGTGGGAGTGGATGTGGGCCACTGGTGCAGCTGGAGTGGGGGTCATGAGATGCACAGCTCCAGCACCAGTGCTGGAGAAGATGGAAACAATGAATTTAACACATCTGGGGCCAGAGGTGGGAGCCTATGGGCAGGTGGAGACCATGTGCGAGAGACAGCAGTGACATAAAACATTTTCCAAACAAAGATCTAATTAAGGATTAGCAAGACTGATCCTGCTGCACAGTGTAATTAGGAGATTACTGCCTGGCATGGATTAGACTCAGCAGAAAAATCTCTGCTCTGCTGTATAGAGTATTTTGGGTTTGGGAATTGAAATGTGTAAGCAAAAGTTCTTCCCTGCTGTTAACTCTGTGTGCTGTGTCAGCCTTGTGCTGATAAGGTGGCATGAGGCTCTCCTGAGGCCGAGTGAATTGAAACCTATGTGGTCTCCTGGGCTGGAGGTAGAGAAAGCCCCAACAGGAGGTGACCGTGGCCCCAACAAGAGGTGACTGGTCCCACAGGCTGCTGCTTTGGGGGGATTGCAGCCTGGCCTGGCATCAAGGGAGGAACCACCTGTATCCAGCTGAGGTCCACCAGACCAAGAAAACCACTGCATCAATTGTGCATCAGTAACATTGTGAGAACCAGTCATGGTGGTTAAATCCTCCTACCTGTTACCCTAAAGCATTTCTAAAACCATTAACTCAAAGTAACACCAAAGTGAAGCTCTAATTGGACCAGCAGCAGGAGAGGCAGCATAGAGAGGGGCAGGTGCCCAGAGGCAGTGGAGTCACCTCCTTTGCGATCTTTGGAAGCTGTCTGGGTGTGGGCCTGGGCTCCCTGTTCTGGGTGTCCCTGCTTGAGGAGCCAGATGGACCCAGAGGTACTTCAGCCATGCTGTGATTTTGTGATTCACGCTCACCAAATTCAATAGGACACCCCTGGATCCAGCAGTGAGACCAATGCCATCACGCAGCGCAGCCGCAATGCTTTATGTTGTGCCCACAGCTGCAGCTCCTCTGCACAACAGCAAAGGGAATGGGGAAGTTGTGTGCCTCACTGCAGCTCCCATCCCTTTGCCACGTTTCCTTGTCATGCAATACAGCTGCAGCAGTAAGGCTCCCACACTCTCCCCATACTGCTTTTTTCTTTTATGTAGTATAAATCGTACAGTGTAGGACCCACCTGCTCACCGTGCTGTACCAGCTGCTTGCTCACAGCACTACAGATTGTAATGCTAACCATTTTGAGTTTATGAACTCCTGGCATTCCCTCCAGCACACAGGCAGATAGTAAAGCAACAGTCTGCACTTTAAAGCCAACTAAGAATATTGGATTAATGGATGAATTTTCTGCCACAAAAAAGTATGACAAAACCCCAGTGTGGCAAAGCCCTGCAAGCTTGGCAGAACCAATTTCCTCTTTCTGTTTCTGAAGCTCAAAAATCAGTGTTTCAGTGCCCATCCCATGTAAGTGTCAGGTAATAACAGAAGATCTTGAGTAAATTAAAGGCTCTTTTCCTTTTGGGAACATTGATTTTAAGCAGCTTATTTGTCTTTCTCCTGCTGTGCAATCACAGGATCAAAAATTGCAGAATTTACAGAAAATAGACAGTCATCAGCACATCATCTTGTCAGACTGATCTGTCTGGGGACGAACGCCTGTCAAGTTCCCTCAGCCTCAGAAGCTAAGTGGGGCACTTGTCTGTGTTCGAGCAATTTTACTGAGCCTGCCAGCATCACACCAACCAAATATCTTGCATATTATACTGAGGATGTTCAAACATGATTTTCATGAAACCACCCTCTTTTAAGGTATAATCCAGAATTATTTTGCAGCTTTACCTGTAATATGAACAAAATGCTTGCAATACATCATAAGCTTGTCTAGTAATATCAGTTGTCTCCCATCACACTATTTTTCTTTGGTTGAGACCATTGTTTCCTTGGGTGCCTCACTCAGCCTTTGCTGGCTGACGGCCCAATCAAAAAGTTGTGTGAAGTTGAAAGTAAATGAAGATTTTAAACCTAGAAAAAATAACCTGCTTGCTTCTATAAAAGGACCTATCTCTGGAATATTAAGTGACTGCGGCACATAGTCGGGAAAAAAAGGTAACAGCAAATTGGAGCTGTCATTTCACCTCCCATTAAGAGATTAATTAACTTTCCTCTGACAGTTAGATCACTTGAGCTTCAACATAAAGATACATGACACAAGAGCATAAAAGCTTTGTGTAAAAATATATGTTGGTAGTCATCTGCTTGGGATGTTACAAAGCATAGAAGGCCTTTTTTCACATTGAGCCTCATGGGGCCACGGGGTGGTTTGTCAGAGGCCATAGAGAGGCAACACCGGTGCTGCTGCTGGAGCCCAGCAACCCTGGGGATCAGAACCCAGCCCCATTTCCGGAATGCATCCTCATTTCCACAGCACTCTTTTGTTTTTGAAAGATGTTAAAGATCTTATTGCTCATAAAAGATCAGGTTGCTTATGGGAATTTTAAATGATTCTTCTCATTGTGCTTGGAATTAATTAACCCCCTGAAGGAAAGAAGTCTGGTAGAAGCATAGTATCATTAAGGTCGGAAAAGACCTCTAAGACCATCATGTCCAACCATCGACCTACCCCCAGTATGACCAATAACCATGTCCCTCAGTGCCACATCCACACAGTTCTTGAATACACCCAGGAACAGTGATCCCACCACCTCCCTGGGCGGCCTGTTCCAATACCTCATCACTTTTTCTGAGAAGAAATTTTTCCTTATATCCAATCTGCCTTCTTGTACATCTAACCGAATACCCTGGGATGATCTGTATCTAAAAGAAAGCCTCCCATCTGCAGGACAGCCTCACTCCATGTGATAACCTGGTCACTGCATCACTGCAGTGGCTTTATGGTTCTTACAGAGCCCTGGGGGCAACCAGTGCCCAGGAAGGCCCTGAAGGTGCCACTTTGCACTGCTCCAAGCCCTGCTCCCAGCTCACCCCCTGGCTTGCTGGATTCAGAAAAGCATGCAAAGTTGAAGCACTCACATCTCACAGCTGTGATGACACTGGTCAGTGCCTGCTGTTAACAACGCTATTGGCTTGACTCTGTTTCCAGGAATTGGGGTGAGATTATCTGGCAGTCCATCCCGTTTTTCCAGCAGATGGCAATAACCCACAGTGGGTGAGTGGCAGTGGGATGTGCTGTGGGGCAGCAGTGGGGCTGGGGGCAAGGCAGGAAGGGAGAGAGAGAGAGTCCATGAATAATAGATAGCTAACATCCAACCATCCAGCGAACACATACACAGGAGAGGGGAAGAGTGCATAATTCATCTGTAATTGCTTTGGGGGGAATTTTAAATAAGGCAGAGAGACAAGTTACACATTCCTTTTGTTTCATTTCTAGGTTGTACAGGGCTGGAAGTGTTCTGACAGCTTGGTGAGAGCTGGGGATGTGCCCCCAGGAGCAGAGGGGCAGCAGAATGTTGCCCCTGCCTTGTCCATAGCAGCTGCATGGCTCCAGAAAGCTCATCTGAGGGATTCCTGTCCTGTGAATCACTGCTGATCATCCTTTCACTTTGCAAACCATCTACATTACGTCAGATTGTTCTTTGTCACAACAAATAGAAACCTATTTACCTGTCTCATATTTCTCTTGAATAAATAAGGAACCAGGAGTGTACACCACAAGTTGGCTAACCTGTAGCCTATAAATTATTATTACATCCCTGGGAATAAAACATGCTGGTGTCCTGAAGCAGTGATTTTATGTGATAAACCCATACTCCGTATAAGTAAAATTCAGTTCCTGAAAATGTCACTGGTGTTATATAGGGCCACACAAACATAGACGTGTGGTGCAAGAGCAGAGGGCTGCCTGTGCCAAAATCCCTTCTCTAAAAGCCAAAGCATTCGAGCTCTTTTGAAGGTGACCTGCCCTTGTTTCCTGTTGACTGTGGGAGGTCCAACAGACCGGTTTATGCTGTAAAACCAGAGGGTTCCACCTGTGCAAAGCTCCTTTGTTTCCTGCTCCTGCAGTCTGGGCAGCAGAGGAAGGTTCTGGCAATGAGTGCCCCACTCTGTGTGAAAAACGGTCTCTGTTTCTAATGTGTAACAGTTCATTGTCACTCAGTGTTCCCTTCTTTTTCCTTTTGCAAGAAAGCAATTGGAGACTTTTGATCTGCTCTCCTTTGACCATGACATTATGTTTTTTCTTATCACATTTCTTCGTTCTGGTCTCTCCTAGAAGGAAAGCATACTGATTTATTTTGTCTCTCTCTCTCTCTCAAAAAAAAAGGCATAATAAAGTGGGAAGAATGGGTAATGCCCACTCGTGAAACAACAGAGCAATCCTGAAACATCTCTATAAGAAAAGCCAGTTATTTCCCTTTCATGTCTCCCTTTGCCCTCTTCCAAGAATGAAATGTGCTGAGAAAGAGAACAGCTTTGAGATGTGATGTGATTGCGATCCTAACAGCAACACAACCGAAATCACAACAGCTGGAGACCTCTCTGTGTTGAAGGGCGTGACTTTGCATTATTCGCCTACCTCCACATCAGGGGCTTGTTTTAACTTCTACACAAGTATGATGAGCAGCTGAGGGCCCCGGGTGTGCTCAGCCCAGAGCAGGGGAGCTGAGGGGAGCCCTGATGGCGGCTGCAGCTCTCACAGGGAGCGGAGGGGCAGCGCTGAGCTCTGCTCTGTGTGACAGCGGCAGGGCCCGAGGGAACGGCATGGAGCTGTGTCAGGGGAGGGGCAGCTGGGGGTCAGGGAACGGTTCTGCACCGGAGGGCGGTGGGCATGGACGGGCTGCACGGGGCAGTGGGCACGGCCCTGGGGGACGGAGTTCAATGTGCATCTGGACAGTGCTCTCAGACATCTGTTTTGGGTGGTGCAGTGTGGAGCCAGGGCTTGGACAGGGACATCTGCATGGATCCCTTCCAAGGAGATGCTAATGTGGGGGAGATAGCAGCTTCTGCTTCATTTGAACCAAACAAGGTCTTTGTTTTGCTGTGAAATCTCTCACATTGAACTTCATTTTCACCCAAGCTGAGGCCTGTTTTTAATTTTGTTTCCCCCCCCTTACTTTTTTTTTCTCAGCAGGATGCCTGAGAGCCCTCCCTCCCTTCTCTTTCATTGCAAAATGCTAACAAAGCTCCAGGCTGGAGAACACCTCTCACTTGGCTTTTGAGTTCATTCATCCCTAAGGTGCAGTTATTTAATCACTGAGCACACCTTCTAGGTATTCTTTTATCAGCAAGGTAATAGATCCCTGCAGCACTGCTCTTACTTCCCTGTGCTGCCATGGTGCAGCTCTGGGACTCCTCCTCCCACAGTGTCACCACAACCGAAACCAATACAGCACAGCACAGCACAACACAGCACAGTATGTTCTGAGCCGGGCCAGGCAAGTGCTGCCGGGTTTCCTTCCACTGTGGGAGAAAATCACGACCTCTGTATGTAACACAGCTGCCAGAGCTCACATGTTATGTGAGGCCAAAGCCACAGCCGGGTAGGCACAACGTTTCCTAACTTTCTAATCGGGGACTGAGCTGATTGGGACTGGCTAAAATGTGTGTATTTTGGACATTGATTTTATAGAATGGGCTCCAAATGAGACACAAACCAAAAAGGTTTATATTCACCATCAATATTATCACAAAAAGGTTTTGCAATTATTAAATTGAAACGTGACTGCTCAAGAGCAGCAATGACATCCACTGAGGTTTTGATGAGGAGGCACTGGAGGGGCAGCTTCAAATCAAGTTTCCACGAAGGCTTCAGGGCGTGCCAGCAGTGAAGCACTGAGGCCGGGGAAAGGAGTTGGGCAGAAGTTGTGGTGATGATGCAGTGCAGAGTCACAGCTCGCACAGCCTCTCTTTTCTCCCTTCGTTTAGGATGGCGCAATCATACGGTCAAGCTACAGTCCACCCCAAACACACCAGGGAGTCCTTTTCATCAGCTTGGGGTGTAAACTGGTGCTGGTCTGGCCAAGATACTGTAACTTTCCATTCTTTCTAATGATGAATTGGTTTTACTAACAAAAAACATACACAAATAAGGCAGACCCAGCCAATCCCTTTTTATGAGTTTTTTCGTGGTTTGCTCTCTAGTGAAAAATGTGAGTGACTCATTTCTGGCTAAAGCCAGCTGAGACAACAGAGTGGATGGCAGCACTGGCTGCCATCACCTCCAGTACCATTGCTGCACCAGCCTTGGAGCAATGAAATATTTTGCAAGGGTTTCCTTGCCCTCTTCAGTGGAAAACAATTGGGCAAGCAGGAAAACCAAGGAAAAACAATGGAAAAACTTGCATGAAAGCAAATATGAGACAAAATGAATATTTGGATTCCTGAAGATCTCTGTACTTGAAGAAGGAGCAACAGGATTGGAGCGGGTTTGTTCCCTGAACTCCAGTGACTCCTCAGGAATGGCTATGATGTGCTGAAATTACTGGGAACTCTGAGCCAGCACATAGTTTCCTTCATACCAGCCCACTCAGGGCCTTGAAATAACTTTTTTGTCAGAAACAAAATACAAAATTGAAAGAAAGAAACACAGCAAGCCATGGAAATGTCATAACCTTCTACCTCTTTCTGCAGTAGCTGTCAGCACAGAAATTTGATTTCATCTTCTATGAAATAGAGAATTAAATAGACAAGAGCTGGTGCAGGGGCTAAAACTGAACAAAGGTCTAGAGGAGGAAGAATAAAAAGAGACATCTATACTGGCAAACAGAATATGCTCACAGGCACTAGAATGTCCTCATTTATTTTATTAACTTGTTAGAACCATCCTTCCCATGGTTTGGTTGGAGGGTCCCACAAATCTTCTGCCACGAGACTTTTCCCACCAGGCAGTTTGGATGTGAACATCAGATTGCGAGGAACCACAGCACTGAGCAGTGTGGCTGCAAGCCCTCCCAGGACAGCTGGCCTCACTGTGCAAGGTGTACTTAGTGTGGAGACATAGCTACAGCTGCAGAGGACACAGGGATATCACATATCTTCTTCCTTTCACAGAAGCAACCAACTCATATTGATATTTCTCCAAATGCATTCTGTAGCATCTTGAAAATCGTTACACCCTTCCTGACTCCAGTGCTCCTTCTGAAGCCACTGAAGATTTCCAATCTCTTGATTGCTGGAAGCTGTTCCATAGGAGAAGAAAAGAAAAGAAAAGAAAAGAAAAGAAAAGAAAAGAAAAGAAAAGAAAAGAAAAGAAAAGAAAAGAAAAGAAAAGAAAAGAAAAGAAAAGAAAAGAAAAGAAAAGAAAAGAAAAGAAAAGAAAAGAAAAGAAAAGAAAAGAAAAGAAAAGAAGAGAAGAGAAGAGAAGAGAAGAGAAGAGAAGAGAAGAGAAGAGAAAAGAAAAGAAAAGAAAAGAAAAGAAAAGAAAAGAAAAGAAAAGAAAAGAAAAGAAAAGAAAAGAAAAGAAAAGAAAAGAAAAGAAAAGAAAAGAAAAGAAAAGAAAAGAAAAGAAAAGAAAAGAAAAAAGAAAAGAAAAGAAAAGAAAAGAAAAAGAGGAGGGGAGGGGAGGGGAAGGGAGAGGAGAAAACAGAAAAAGAGGCCAATTTGTATTCATTTCTCTTAGACAGAAAATCTTCTGTTGGTGTTTTCCTCTGATGTATTTACACATAGGAATCAAAATCCCTCTTCACATTTGTTGTGTTCAGTTAAATGCAGGAGCATGTAAATGATTGGGGTCCCCTAAAAAAAAGAGTGCGTGACTCACCTGTTTCAAGCCAGCACGTTGAATATGAAAAACATAAGCATCTTTTACTCTTGCTCCTACAGCTTATTTCAGTTCTTATTTCTAATTTTGGTTAGAAAGCATCTCCACATTTCCAGCTCACACCTGGCCAAAGCTACGTCCCAAAGCTATGACAATGACTGTGCTCATAACACTGCATGTGGCCCTGTCTGCTCACCAGCACTGACAGTTTTAGACTGTGAATTGCAAGAGTGGCTGTTGCTGAGTACCACAGTCACTACCTTTCATTACAGTTTTATCCCAGGAAATAGATGTTATTAAAGGATTATTTGTGCCTTTTGTATTGTCTGTCTGTTAGCTCAGGCCACTGTGAGACCAGGAAACAGTGACTGGCTAGATGTCCAAGTAGACAGAAGCAACAATGTTAGGTCGCAGGTAACCAGTGAGGCTGTTTGTGGCAGAAGCAGACCTAAATGGTCCTTTTGACCAAAACAAGTGCTACTTTGTTCTTTAGTAACACTGATAATCGGATAGTTGATAGACTGCTAACACAAACAATGGCCATATTGGAATTTTTGTCACAGCTCCCACCAGACGGTTTCGGGAAATACAACTGTTAAACGCCACACGATGACCCTGTGGCAGATGAGCAGAAGGTAAAAAAGCATGTGCAGCCCACAGCCTATTCTAATGTTATTTTTACAACATCCCCTAGAAGGATGGAAGAATCGTATACATTTCCCCCTGCACTTTCATGGTAAAAGAAATTACTTTCTCTGAACTGTGAATAGAAGCTCCTCCTTAAGGCAAAGAACATTCCTCTGCAGTGTAACAGCAAAAGAAGTTATTTCTTTGCTGAACTTCTGAGAAATCTGCATTCCTTTTCTATATTCCTGACTTTCTTTGTTCCCTTTTCAATTGATTTTCCCAGTTATATAAAGATGGCTCATCCACGATCTCAGGCAGGAGATGGAGAGTAAATTGACAAGTTCATGCAAAAAGCCCACAGCATCTGCACGTTGTTAAAAGTCTTTTGTAGTTGTTAGAAGGAACAGAAAGGGGAGATTGACTGTATGGACGTGTGTAGGTGGTAGAAGTATTTTTAGCTAGAGGTGAGAGGGTAGGAGCTGTCAGAAAAACAGAGAGTAGGAGCAGAGTAGACAGGAGATGCCCCAGGTGGTGTATTTTATACGAGGCAAGTTGATCTATTTTATAAAACAAATTTGTAAGTAGTATTGGAAGCAAAAAATAAAGAATTCTATCAGTATCAGAACTGTTTGTTTATTTAAGTAGATTCTGTTTTTTTAAATCTAAATTCAGAATGATTTCTCTACTGCATATTGCTACTGAGACTACAGCTCCAAACAGAGAAAGATGGAAAAATTGATTGAAAATCCAAGGAGAAAGCAGAAAGGGTAAAGTGAATATTTGCAGTACCTGCCTACTGTTGTAAGAAAGCTTTGTGTGCTTTTGAAAGAAGGAATCAATGTAGTTCATAATGAGATTAGGCTGTTTGGTGAGGGGGAGGGCAAACAATGAATAAACAACCTGGATTTGAGACTGATCATGCTTTAGGCTGCACATTTCTGTTGGTTTCCTAACGGCAGTGCCGGCACTGTGAGCAGCAGCATGGCAGTGTCCAGTCTCAGATACACATTTCAAATGAATTAGAACACGGCGCTCATCCAGAATTTCTGCAACTGAATCATGCCCAAAAGAATGGACAGCTGAACTTGTAGAGAGTGGAGTTGGAAGACTCAGACAAGAAAAAAATTGAGTGAGATTTTGCCCTTCAAATTTAGTAGACTCAGACTTCTATACTAATGACCCTGCTGTTTCAGAACTCTAAGGAGAATAGGTATTCTTTCCATGTCAAATTCAAACAGCAAATAACATTTATTCCAAGACTGGATTTTCAGAACTATGGCACTCTTAGGCTGGCATTGCATAAAGAATTGGTTTACAAATGCAGAAATTGATGTTTTATGTGTGAGTTATGACATACAAACTTTCCAAATGCAATAGGTATAAAAATTAATAGCCCTGTAGTTTCTGCCACAGTGCACAGAGCAATTGTATTTATCAGTTCTTTCAGTCTGAAATTCACATCACTACACATACTGGATCTTGTCACCTAACGTGTGACAAGAGCGTGTCACGTTACAGCCCTACCCCCAGTGTCAGTGTGACAGCCATCCCACACTCACACATCTCCAGGAAAAACAAGATGCAGTGGTATCAGACTGTGACCTCCAGCTCTTCTTATTCCAGCAAATTGATAGAGAAATCCTTCACAGGCAGGATACATAACACACTATAACTGGAAGTTGAGCTGGACAGTCTGTGTGTAGTGTTGTGGGGTGGAATCTTTCATGACTACACTTGGGCAGGGACTCAAAATTACATATCTTCTGGCACCTTCAGCTCTATTATGTGTGTTGACATGGTGTGGGACCAGTGGTTCAACACTGACTCAGAGGGAAGAGTGCCTCATAGTGAATCACTAATGCCGTATCCTGCAGCACTCTGGTGCAGCTTTGGCAGTAAGGAAGGGTAATTACAGTGTGGTTACTATGACTGATTTTTTAGATGCTTTTATGCATACCTCAGGCATGTCAATAGGTAAAATGTAGTCAGCTTGCTTAGAAACACCCAAGTGCCTTAAGTATATTATTTTCTACTACAAAACTAGGCATGCAAGCAGAATCCTATTAGACAAAAACATCCAACTGAATACAGCATCCTGAATTACTCTGTCTTTTTCACATGCACATTTACACAAACAGAAGTATGAATAGTTGGATTTTTGGGCGGTCCTGTGTGGAGCTACGAGTTGGAGTCAGTCCTTGCGGGTTCCTTCTATGATTTTATCATTCTCTCAATGGAAAACTACAAGTTGGGTTGTTTTTTTGTTTTGTTTTGTTTTTTGGGTTTTTTTTTTTTTGGCCTGCAAAGGGTAGTGAAAAACTATACATTAAAAATGTTTCCCTTACAATAGAGATACCAATCTGCTGTTTTTCTGAACTCTTGATGAGCTCAAACAAGGAGGTGTGACAGAGTTATCAGCTGTACTCCCTCAAGTGGACCACACAGAATTCCCTGAGGGCGTTCAGGGCAGTCCCAGGTCCTTTGTGTCAAGGGGACACAGGTAGGCTGGGCCAAGGTACGCATTGGGGCCAAGCACTGAGGCCAAGGTACGCAGAGGCAAAGCTTTAAGATAATTGTACTGCTTGCCACTTGTCTTGCATGTTGTCACTCGTAAGATACAAAACACCAAGAAAGCATCATTATTGGAAACTTATTTTGTATGACAATGTGCCCGCGTGATCATTTATAGGTATTTATGCCACTTCTCTCCTTTTCCTTCCCTTTCACATCCCTTTTCCCCACTTTCTGAGGATTTTAACATCTCCATAAGATAATCATTGTGGGGCCAGCATTCGTCCTGGTCACCTCAGCACAGCGCAGAGTGCACACATCCCCAGGCATTGCTTCAGGCTGTCTGCAGGCTCAGCCGGGCACCACTGCTCACACTCAGTTCGTGCTTCCAAGGCTCTTTTTGCCAGCACGAGGAGCAGGCACTGCTTCCTTTGAGGACAGAGATAAGATTGCCGACAGCTTGAAAACGCTGTGAAGGTCATACAGATGTTCCCAGCTGGGATGTTTGACAGTTTAGTCTGCTAAGGTAAGGGATGTCCTCCTAACTCCTAATAAATGAATTTGCCTGTTGCTTGTTATTTGTTTTTGGGCAAGCTGTTCAAGTGTCGCGGTTTCTTCACTTGTCCACCTGCACGTGGGGCCCTTCCCACTCGCTACGAGAATGGGATAAGGATTCCGTGTTTCAAATATCCACGCTATAATCGACGGGAGAGGTCTCAGCTACTTCGCGTTACGCTCGGACCGGGGAAACTACCGTAAGGCCGGAGGGGCAGCGCCGGTTAACCCAGCAGCTCCGCGGCTCCCGAGCTCAGATGCCCGCACCCAGCCCCACCCCCACCCCCCGCACCCAGCCTCACCCCCAGCCCCACCCCACCCCCAGCCCCAGCCCCGGCTCCGCCACCTGCGGCGCTCCCGGGCCCGGCCTCGCGCGCGGGGCGGAGCTCCGCCCCCACCTCCCCTCCGGCCCCGCCCCCGGCACGTGACGCGGGTGACGCCGCCGTGCCCGGGAGCTGACATTCGACGCAGGGGTCGCGCCGCGCGCGGCGGGCAGGGCAAGGCAGGGCAGAGCGCGCGCGGCCGCCGCCGACACCGCAGCCGGGCCCGCGCCGCCGGGACAGGTGAGGGGCCGCGGGGCCGCGCCTCTCGGGACGGCGAGGAGCGGGTGGGGGAGGGGCGGGGGGCAGCGCGGCGCCGGCGGTACCGCGGGCGGTTGCCCTGAGGCGGGCCGAGCGCGCGGCCGCGCCCCCTCCCCGGCCCCCGCCGCCATCCCCCGGGCGGGGCGGGCTCGGTGCGGCCCCGCACCGCCGGGCCGAGCGCCTTATGCAACCGCCTCACCTGGGCGGCCGCGCCGCGAACAAAGGGGCTCCGGGCAGCGCTGCTGGGACCGCCGCCCCGCCCGCCCGCTCCCTCCGCTCCCTCCGCTTCGGGGCCGCGGCCGCTTTGAATCGCTCGAGCGGCGCCGGGGGGGCTTGGGGCTGCGGGGTCGTTTGTGGGGGGCAGCGGGGCCGGGGCGCTGACAGCCGTGGCCGGGCATCGCCTGCCGTGAGTCAGGGAGCAGCGAGCAGCGCTGCGTGGTTACTGATTAAGCCTTTAATTTTTAAGGAAGTCCGAGCCGGGAAGCCACTTTACATCGCAATAAGCAGCGGATTGCTAACCCGAGCAAACAGGGATTAGGCTTGCTTTTAAAAGCTCCTAACTCGCCTGTTCTGCCCGGTTTGTTTGTGTCTTTGCACCCATTTCCGTCCAACTGCCGCGCGCACACGCGGGGCGGCGCGGAGGTGTGCGGGGCTCTGCGGGCCCGGTGCTGAGCAGGGGCTGCTGACGCCGCTGCCCCCGGGGGAACCCAGCGGGGCTGTCGGCTCCCGATAAGAAACGATCCCGGTTTAGCGCTGGTAATTGAGTTTATTTCTGCGGCAGTACCGCAAAAGGCTCCGTGTCGGTAGTGGGCGAAGTTTGATGCTGAGAATGGAAAAAAGACCGTGCGAGGTGACTGCTGCTCCTTTGTAGGACGCGGGAACGAGGTCACAGGAGGGATCTGAGAGCCTCATTTGATAACTGAGATCCATTCATATTATAAAGTAAATAACTACTGAGCCATAGCAAGTAAGGGATTATTATTTTTTTTTCCTCAGGAGAAATATAAACAAAAAAGACATAATCTCAAATGACATTTTTCCTTAATTACCTGATTATATAAGATCAGAAGAAAATACTGTGGTTGATAAACTGAGGGGAGTTGGGGAGCTCCTGTTGTATACTCCTGATTTTTATTTCTTATTGTGTTCTGAGATAATGCTGGAACGGAGAGTGACCATAGCTAATGTGTATATACTGTGATTTTCTAAGCTCCCATCCATGGGCCATGCTTTTTTCTCTTCCTGTTAGCGTATGCTTTGGGGTCACTGAGGACTGGGTGCTTATAGCAGATGAAGCTGTAGAGTTTCAGTTGCATTAAAGAGGCCAGCTGCTGAAGTAGGAAGATATCAAAACAAACCACTGCAAGGAGGGCTGAAGTTGCTGTTGCAGTTATTCAGGTTTGATTAGAAAAGATCCCAGTTTGTTTGGAAGTGTGCAAATACAATCTTGTATTAGTAACAAAGCTAGGCTTAGGCTGGCATGGGAGGACTGCTGAGCTCTGCACGTAGCTCCCACCCTGAGGAGGTGTTGGAGGGCGGGCAGTGGGCAGGGTGGGGCTGACCTCAGCAAACGGCGGGTGCTGGCCCTGTGCTGCCTTTGCTGAGTAAGGGCTGGGAGCAGGTCCCATCGGAAGCCTGTGTGCTCTGTGCCAGGAGATCAAGCATGAGATCCTTGACCCAGTGCTTCTGTCAGCATGGCTGGGGCTGGGTTGGTGCCGGTCTCTGTGCTGGTAGGCAGCTGGTGGGTGGATGGGTGTCTGTTATGGCAAACGTGTTCTGTGTGAATGTGTTTCTTGTGGGCTTGTGGCCCACCTTAAATTAGTTACCCTGTACCATTTGGGTTTCACTTC
The DNA here is from genome assembly GCF_038088225.1 of Cyrtonyx montezumae. Taxonomy (NCBI): domain Eukaryota; kingdom Metazoa; phylum Chordata; class Aves; order Galliformes; family Odontophoridae; genus Cyrtonyx; species Cyrtonyx montezumae. The sequence continues at coordinate 10,985,418 of NW_027071870.1, read as the reverse complement.
TGAAAATGTGGTCTGAATCTTTCTTTGTTGTTGTTGTTGCTCACAAAAACATTTTCCCATGTTTTTGTTGTCACTGAGCTTTGTTGTTATTAATCTGTTAAGCAGACATTGTTAGAATCATAGAATAGCTTGGGCTGTAAGAGACCTTAAACCATCACTTCCAGCCCCATGCCATGGGCTGGTTCCCACCCAGCAGCTCGGGCTGCCCAGAGTGCCATTCAACCCAGCCTTGAGCACCTCCAGGGATGGGGCACCCACAGCCTCTCTTGTGCCGCAGTGCCAGGGCCTCCCTGCCCTCTGAGAAAATAATTTCCTCCTAACATCTAACCTAAATCTCCTCTTTTAGATTAAAGCCATTTCCATGTGTCCTGTCACTATCATAACATGTAAGAAGTGGATTTCCTTCCTGCATATAAGCTCCCTTTGGGTGCTGGGAGGCCATGATGAGCTTTCTGTGGAGCCTTCTGTAAGCTAAACAAGCCTAGCTCTCTCAGCCTTTCTGTGTAGGAAGGGTGCTGCAGGCCTCTGATCATCTTTGTGGCCCTTTTCTGGACCCACTCCAGCAGCTCCATGTCTTGTGCTGAGGGCCCCAAACCTGGACAGAGTACTGCAAATGGGGCCTCATAGGTGCAGAGCAGAGGGGGACAGTCCCTTCCCTCTCCCAGCCCTCTGTCTTTTGATGCAGCCCAGGATGCAGTGGGCATTCTGGTCTGCAAGCACGTGCTGCTGGCTCATGTCCAGCTTCTCTCATTCGGCAGAATCCCTAAGTCCTTCTCCACAGGGCTGCTTTCAGTGAGCTTTTCTCTCAGTCTGCACACATATCTAGGATTGCTCTGACTCAGGCATAGCATCTTGCTCTCATCTTTGTTGGACTTCGTTAGGTTCACATGGGCCCACTTTTCAATCCTATGTAAGTAAAGACTTCAAGATATTAAAAGTTGCAGACATCCTCTGTGGAAGTAGATCTCTTTTTTGCGCTTGTCATCCTCCAGTTAGGGTAGCTCAACATTCTTTACCAAAGTGGAAATCATCCAACCTTAGCAGAAGTAGTAAAATAGAAGCCACAAAGGCTACAAGGCCCGACCCACTGTGTGATTGCAATTGTTGATTTGTAGCACCGAAGTCACAGACTCCAGTGGCATTACTGCTCACTTGTGTCCTGGTTACTGTGTGCCTGCTGCAGCTTGGCTCTGAGCCTGTGTGAGGACAGCCCTACCACTGACCCTGGGCTGCGGGGACCTCAACAGCAGCTGGCTGCAAACCTGAAGTGCTAGTGTTAACTGAACAGTGAGAAAGGTTCCCCACCTGTGCCATTGGTGTTCTGCTCCGTGGAGGCGGAGGAGCAGAGCGGTGCTTGATCCTGATGATGTGATCTATTTATACAACTGTCTTAGCGTTCTGGCCTGCCACAGAATGCAACTGCTTTCTTTTTCATCGTGCATTCCATGTTACCAAATACTTGCTATTGACTTGATAATTTTGCAGCCTGGCTGAAAGAAAGCCTTTTCTCCTAGTGAGAGAGGGCTGAGCTTACAGAATGATTTTTGTAGCTATTGTAGTTTATTTAACTTCCATTTCTTTAAATCGTGTTAACTTTTCAAAGCATAAGTACAACTTATGTTGAGCATATCTATCTTGAAAAGGTGTTTAGCATGCATTTTCACTAAATAGTTAAACAAAATAGGCAAGAAAATGAAAATGTCAAGCTTTTAAACGCTTGGTAGCCCCTGGGAAACCATTGCTATGCATTCTTTTGTTTTGCTTCTGTATGGGAGAAGGAAAGGCAGTGCGAGTGGATTGTCTTCCTAATTTTTCATTCCCAAGGCAGTGTACCTTCATGGTAACCTGTAACTCAGTTGCTTATGTTTTTCTGGTCTGTGACCTTGAAGCTGTGAAAGGGATTGGTACCAGTGCTGGGGAAGTGTTGGGAGGAGTCTGATTTAGTTACAAGGAAGAAAATATCATTTCGTATGGGAGTGGGAAAGGCTGCGATGTGGCATGTTTACTTGCTGCTGGTGTTGCTGAACAGATGCAGGGCTGCATTTAAAAATACCTGTTAGTGCTGAATGGCAGGAGGGCTGGTTGTTCTGTGCAGAGACTGTAAGCTCTAATCCTGTGAATGTCAGGGCACTGTTCTATGGGGGAGAGAATAGAAGAGGAGAGGAAACCCATCTCACACAATCTGAGCATTATTTCCTACTCTGTGTTCCTCTCGTTGCCAGCTTTGTTTGCATGTGGCACCATCTTTCTTTCTGCCAAGTCCTTTAATAATATTGTAATCCTGATCTTGTGACTCCATTTAGAGTCTTGTAAACAACTGTGGCTTTAAGGCTACCTGTAGGAAATGTGTCCCGGCTGTGGAAACGGTCAACAGGAGAAATAAAGACATTATTTAAATCAAGGTGGTTGTTTCTAAGCTTTGTAGTTGAACTTTCAGGTATTTTCTTAGAGTTAAGTGGGGAAAAATCATTTATTGAAGGATTGGTTTGAATAGCTGAAATGGTGGAAGGAAAACTGCAGAACTGTTCAGGGTTTTTTGCTTCAGCTCTCTGCACAAGCCTCCTTTGTTGTTGTTTCTGCACTTAGTCCCTATTATGGTCTGCATCTGTGTGCCTGCATGGAATTGCATTAGTTCCACTGAGTTACAGGGTAAACACTGCAGATCTCATCATGAAGTCTCAACTTGCAGAGCAGCAAATTTCTGAATTGTTTTTGTCATTCATGAAATGTTTTGTTTCCTACTTATTTGTTAGTCTCTGGGGGTTCATACAGCAGCTTTTTACAGGGATTCTTCTAAATGCTATTTGAATGTTAGAGATCTCACCCATATCAGCTTCTTTTTTTTCCCCCTCAGATTAAGAAATAGTATTTTTCATGTTCCTTTATTAAGCTGTTCTTGTTGTAAGTTGCTAAGACTGGTGCTTACCAACTCAGCGATTATGATGTTAGGTGATTGTAGAGGAGAAACTGTAACTCATGGATGTGTGTACTGTGATAGTTGGCTGGGCTGTCAGGTGCTGTAAGTCCAAACGCTACACTTCCATGTATTCTTGTTATGAGACTTCACCTGGAGCACTGCCCTCCTGGGGAGTCGGTGCAGGAGAGACATAGGCCTGTTAGAGTGCGTCCAGGGAAGGACCACAGAAATAACCCAAGGAATGGAACAGCTCTCCTACGAGGACGGGCTGAGAGCTGGGGCTGTGCAGCTGCAGAAGAGAAGGCTGCAGGGAGACCTGAGAGCATCTGAGAGACCTGAGTATCTGCAGAGGGGCTGCTGTGGCAGGACAAGGGGAAATGGTGTCAAACTAAAAGAGGAACATTTAGATTTGGATATAAGGGAGACTTTTTTTTTTAACAGTAACAATAAGGGTAGTGAAGCACTGGAACAGGCTGCCCAGAGATGTGGTGGAAGCCCAATCCTTGGAGACACTGAATGCCAGGCTGGACGAGGCTCTGAGCACCCTGATCTGGCTATGGATGTCACTGTTCATTGCAGGGGTGTTGGACCAGATGGCCTTTAAGGAATCATAGAATCCTGTGAGGTGGAAGGGAACTTTAAAGGTTTCTGTGGTTCTGATAATATTGTTTTATTGATTATGCGTTTTTGGTTTTGATTCATCATCCTGTGTAATTATTGTTGTTTATAATGTTTTTTATTTTTATCAAGTTTTCAATGATGTAAATATTGCTAAAAGTCTATTAAGAGCAAAGTAAGCGTGTAGAATTTAAGCCACTAAAGCCAAAGTATCTTGGAAACTTAAAATACTTTTAAATATTATGTTATGCTAGCAATTTCTAGAAGTGACTCAGAAGTCCAAATGCCTGGCCAGATGTAGGGGCAGCAAAGCCAGCAGATTGCACAGCTCTTGCATCTCAGCACAGGTTGGTAGGGGCCTTACACAGTGCATGGGTTCAGGATAGCCAGCCTGTGCTGAGCTGGGTTGCAGCACTGGAGGAAGAATGAAGGATTTTGTACAGAGTTCTCAGTGCTGTGAAGCAACTCTTGAACCGAAGAATAACTCAAAGTAAACAAATAATAATCTTCTCTTTAAAATATTTTGATTAAAACCAGAATAATGGCAGTTTCTTGAGAAATTAATCCTGTATGTAAGCAAGAGAGATTCAAACTAGTCCTCCCACCAAGCCCTCAATGATGATTAATATCACTTAGTTGTAGCAACAACAGGCTTAGTGGGTAACATGATAGCAAGAGGCTTGTGAGAATATGGGACTTAAGTCGGTGATTCTATTGTAGCGTTGACTTTGTTTTATTGCTCTGAAAATCTTTAATTTATTAATTTATTTTACTGAGGTTGAAATAAGTGGAGTTTGCAATGTTATTTTTGGAATTATTTTCCTCTGAAGTGCTCTCGGACAATTACTTCACTGTATAGACATCATTTTTTTTTTTTCTTACAGCTCTGATTATTAACAGGAAACTAACGCTTCCGAAGCAGAATGTGGCTAAGTGTTTGCCGGAAAAGGTGAAATTTCTTCGGGTGGAGATGGCTGATAGGAGTGCAAAGATCCTTCCAGGACAATTATACATTGAAGTGGAGTATGACTATGAGTATGAGGCCAAGGACAAGAAAATTGTGATTAAACAGGGGGAGAAGTATATCTTAGTGAAGAAGACTAATGACGATTGGTGGCAAGTGAAAAGGGATGAAAATTCCAAACCCTTTTACGTGCCAGCACAGTATGTGAAGGAAATACCACGGAAAGCACTGATGCCACCTGTTAAGCAAGGGGGCATGCTGCCAAATAATGCTTTAAAGTTGACGCATGGATTACAGAGATCGACAGAAAATGTGAATAAGTCACCAGAGCTTTCTAGTTTTGGGAAATCTTCTCCAGTTCAAGTGTCTTGCTTAGTTCGAGATGCCAATCAAAATCTGGGACCAAACAGTAGCCCTGGTCAAACTCTTGGTTTGAGTCTGGACCTTACTCAGAACAATGGAAAACTTACCAACGAGTTGCAATCTCCCAAGGTTTCCAATCAGTTTCGAACCATCTCCATGGGTCATTTCCCATGTCCAGAGTTCTTGGAAATAGAGAAGACCAGCTTTTTGCATGAACAGTCTTGTGATTCAGCAGGTGAAGGCTCAGAAAAAATTCACCAAGATTCAGAATCTGGAGATGAACTCAGTAGCAGCTCCACAGAACAAGCACAGGTAAGCGTAACCATGTCTGTAATTTTTTTTTTAATTCTTCCTTCTCCTAATTACCATAATTGTTAGTCTTAAGTTTTACTTTTCTTTTTTTCCCCTCATAAACTGAGGTTGTAAGTACCAATGTCTCAGCATGAGCTAGCTATTGAAGTCTAAACAGTTGGTGTGGATGGCTCTAATGCTCCCAGAAGTTTGAGGATTCTTTCCGTTCATGTCATCCTGTGATTGAATGTTACAGAAACATTGCCTTACTGTTATGAGATAACACTGGATTTGAGTTGCATTGCCTTCCGGAGGAAGGGAAGCCTACTGCAGTAACTCATTTGTGGGCTTTTTGAAACCAGAGGAAGATAACTGTGCTAGTTACTGTCAGCTTTTTCCTAAGGCTGTGCTATACACAGGTAGCTTGAGTAAAAACTCAGTTGCTACAGTCAGAACTCATTTGAGAGTGGTATCCAAGGGAAAGTTGATGCTAACTTTAGAAATAAAAATCTTCCTACAGAGAGCTATGCTTGGGCACCAAGTTACTAATAAGACACTAAGTTACTAAATAAGACAAAGCTGCTTAGCCAGTATGAGTGAGTATGGGAAGATCCTAAAGACACAAGATTGAGTGATTTATGCAGTCTTGAACTCGTGTATGTTTATATGCAGTTATTGAAGTAGCCAGAATCAGTAGTTCTTAAATATCCTGTTTTGTTTTGACCTCTTCCTTCAGAGTCAGTTTCTACGTTATGCAACTTCATGCCTCTAATATTTGTTACTCTTAAAACAATTTTACTTTTTTTCCTGCAAATAATAAGGGATAAATTTGGTAATCATTTAATTTCCACGTTTATAAAAACATTTCTCAATTAATTAATGTAAAGGTTGTTATAAAGAAAGTGGAGAAAACCAATGAATGTTCACTGTAGCTGATATGAGCTGCTTAGAACTTGTAAATGACTAAGCATTATTTTATCCTCACTTCAGAATCATCTGTAGTAGCTCAACTGCTGTCATGTTAGTTGATTTCCAGGTGAATGACAAAATACCAAGGAACCCTGGAAATATATTTTACTTCAAATAGTTTACCGTGCGTTTATATGGTGTGTTAAGACAGTCTTCTCTACTGTGTTGAATATGCATCACCTTCTGTAATTGAAGTAAATGAAATTCACTTTACATGGGTGTCTTCTGGCAAACAGTAATAACCATCCAGGCCAGCTGTTCAGTTTCCATGTGATTTTTGTGGCTATTGATGTGGTGACACCTAATCTCTTCATCTTCCGCCTCCATCCCACACCTCAAATATGCTGCCTCAACACGAAAACCTGTTTGTAAGTGTGGACTTCAGCAGGAGAGGTATGCACGTATGTGGAACCTTCACTGAGTTATGTGGAAGGTCTGAAAACAGAAGTTCTCACAATGCTTATATTTACAAATCCTGAAAATGTTAAGTTTCAGCTGTAGGAAAATCATGAAGTGTTTGACCCCTGTCAGTGGAGAGCTTGTTGTGATTGTGGCCTTGGGTAGTGCGGGAGTGGGTGCTTGATAGGCCTTGCAGTCATTGTATTTTACAGCTGTGAAGTCACTTCATCTTGTGTGGAATCCCAGCCTCTTGAAATACAGTGAAAATATTTGACATTTAGTAGCCATAGAGATGAAAGCAGTAGTAATGCTGATGTCACTGTTAGCTCAGTATGGATATGAGTGCCAGCCTTCTCTTCTGGAACAGCCCTGTGTGTTTTGTTTTGTTTTTTAATAATTCTTTCAATAATGAGTATTGTTTAGTAGAAATCAGCTGTGCAGAAATTAATGGCTCAGAAAGCTGTTTTTATTGCTTTTAGTCTGTAGTGAGAACATCAAGTTCCCAGCTTTAGCACATAAACAGGGTTCTGCTTCCCAAGGCAGTGTGACTGCGGCTCTTCCTTTCCTCTGCTGCTGTGAAATTCAGTTTTGCGCTGAGTTATAGTAAATTCTAAGCAACAGGTGTTTTCTTTTTAATTTGTAAGGTTAGGCTAGATTGGCCTTAATATCTTTGTGAGGGGGATTCTTTTTCCTTAGATTCATGAGCTCAGGCTTTCCTTCCAGCTGTGGGAATGAGGGAAGGCTTAGCTGGAGGTGACGGCAATTACTTGTTCCTAGCTCAGCCCTCACTGTTTTCTCAGTACACTGAGTACAAATGTGTGAGATGCAGGGGAGTTGCTTATAATGAGATTTCTTCTAAGAGATAGGTTCCTCCTTCTCACAAGATAGTCCTACTTGTCTGTTCCAGTAAAGTGCAGGTTCTGTAGCTGAACAGCCTTCTGCTCAGGTGTTTGTGGGCTGTGGAAATGCTGGAAGATCCAGTCTCAGATGCACTGTATTAAGGAAGGATTTTTTGAATGGCTGCAATCTGATGAGGGTAAAGGATAGAGTGGCGGCAGCATGAACAGAAGAATTTGCTGTTGAAAATGTGTGCAAATGATGTTGTCAAGAGAAGGAAAAAATAATCAGGTAATGGAATGCTCTTGATCCTTTGCACAAATTCTTGACCCTTTATACAAAGAAATCCCCAGTATTGGGTGTCACTCAGTTTGCTTATGGGCTTGAGCTGTATGAAGGCTGGAGGTCATTAGAGAAAGCAGGGCCTGAGAGGAAACATTCCAGCTGCACCAGATTTAAATCTCCATTGGAGATGGCGACTGCCAGCAGAACTGGAATTGAATGAAGTGGCTCAGGAGATGGAATCACAGGTGTGCTGATGGTGCTTCACTGAGTCAGTGAGATTTCTCAATGAAATTTTAGGGCAGCTGTATTGAATGTGATGCCACGTTCCTGGCAGAAGGACAGAAAATAATCCTTTGAAAGGCAGCAATGGGAAAGAGGGAAACTGAGTGGAGCACTTTGTAGTGGAGGGTACACAGTACTTGAGCAACTGAAAGGGTTGAGTGATGTGCCTTGGAGTCCTGAATAATTCTTGTGAATTGAGGCTGGGAAAGGAAACAACCCATCTGAAACTTACATATATAGGCGTGCCTCATTTCTTAGGAAGAAAATGTTGAAGCAAAAGAGGAAGGAGTTTAAAAGTGGTTTTGAAAAGGCTTTTTGGTTGGTATTTGCAGGTAAATTCTGCTAACAAGTTTTGAGATAAGATGTGCAGACATGGAAGAGGTGGGTGTGTTGCGAGATTGCTTTGAGAATGGTTAGGGGTTATCTTTATATGCAGATGCAATTTTGGGATAAAATAGTTGCAGACATAAGTTAAAATCTGCTTTCAGCCATGCTAATGCATAGCCTGCTTGAAATACTTACTCTTTTGAGGATGAGTGTTAGTGTTACCTTCTCTTCTGTCATGGGAGACATGGAATATACATGTGCATGAGTAGTAGATGTGCTCTCACTTAATGTTACTTTGTATGCTCGTTAAAAGTTACTTTTAGTAGCAGGCTGGTTTTAATCATTTATAAATATAGACAGTGACCCATTTGCAAAGACTGTTCTGTCTTTCATCCTCTTTAGTAATTGACTATTGCATAAACTGTCAAGTGCTAAAGGGGATTATCACTAAGATGGCTGTTTTGCTTTGATTGATTCTAAGTAGTAAAGATCTTGTGAAGAGATCTCTGTTTTACATCTGCTGTGGAAATGGCTGTAACTCCTTAAATTGAGATCGTAAACTTTATGTCTCCATAGGCAGTGTGAGAGTGGATCTTGGCATTCTCAACTACTGTGTCACTTTACTGAAGGGCTAGATGCACATCAGTAACATAAGGCTACTGCATTGGACAGATACTAACCCTCCAAATAGGGGACTGGTATTGGTTCAGGTTGCTTATGTGGTTAGAAGTTCAGTGCTTTTTTACTTACTTAATTTGCACGAGCAATAACTAAGTTGCCAGGATGAAGCAAGCATGCCAGAGGTACTGGTGGTGAGACTGCACATCTCTTTAGATTCATGATGGCATTTATATTGTAGCATTTTAAATTAGGTTTTAAGTACTGTCATCGTCATTGCAAAATCAGCACTGGTTATTAGAAGTTAGAATATACTGAGCTGTACCCAGTATAACAAGGTGACAAACAACTTCTAATGAGGAGGAGCTAAAAGCTTTGCAAGCAGGGGAATTTTGAAAAGCATTAGGACTTTTCTACCAGCAATTCCTGCACTAACATGAGAAAGTTTGTAACCAGCCTGAAATGTTCTCCTGTTGTAGCAGTAACTGAATTGTTGCCTCACAGACCCTTCAAGGGTCTAGGAAGGAAACTTTTTGTTTCTTTTTCCTATCCTGTGCTGGTGTGAATTTCTAAGGGCTGTTTGTGAGCAACTCCATGTTGCACAACGGCTGTGCAAGTCAGCTAGCAGATAGTTGTCCCTCTCTGTCTGCGTGAGCAGTTCTGGGTTTGGGTGCCCTAGGATAAACGTGTCCCACATCCCCCTGATGCTGCTGGTAGCCTTTGTATCTTTCTGAACCTCTCTGCTGCAAATCGGGGTGGTCTTGATTAAAAAAAAAATAATAATATTATAACATTAAAAAAGAACAAAACCAGAACAAATCATAGGAGGCAGCTGTGGAGAAGTTATAGCCTGAGGGACTAGCTGGGTTTAGCTGGCTGGCTTACTCAAACACTGAGTGCTCTGCTGAGTATGGTACATGCACTTCTGTGCTTGTGCTTTTAGAGTTTAAACAAAGATCTAGAACGTTCCTATACTTCTGCAAATGCCAGCTTAGTCCTCTGAGTTTCTGCTCCTGTTTAACCTTAATTTCATGCAGAAGATGATAAAGTGGAACTTCTAAGGCATCAACCTTCCTCCTATGCCTTTAATGCTGGTGTAACTACTTACTAGCTCCAATGAAGCTCAAGCTGCACTGCTCAAGGAATGACAGTTATAATATGGAGTTGTTTTCTGTTTTTCATTTAGAAAAGTGCTGTTCCTAGCATGCATTTATGAGTTTGGGTGCCTTTTCATTTAAGCAGCACAGAGTGTTGCCCTCAGCATGGAGACAGCAGAATCTTAGTGGATGGTAGCGTAAGTGCTCATACGAAGAAGCAGCACTAGGAAAATGATGTTTTGTCTGGCTGCTGCATAAACCTTAAGCATCAGGAGATACCGGGGCCTTGCTGCTTCTTCATTGCAGAAGTTCTGTTGGTTTTTAACTTGGGAACTTCCAGACAAAGAACAAACTTCAGATTGCCTTGTGATAAACAAACTGTACTTGAGAATGTTTGATCATATCTTGTTCTTGCACACTGCGTAACTTTCAGAGTAAACAATTGCATTCTGTGTATCTTTACCTAGCTGCTATTTAGACAGTTGTTTAATACTGCAGGGCTCATGTGTTAAATAGATGTGCTGTTCTTTTGTAGAATTCTAAAGAAAGTACTGCTTGTTGCACAGCAGTGTGACAGAACAGTAGGGAACGTATGACTGGGTAGAATAAAATGCAGAACACTTATTTTCAGCTAGGCAGCTCTCTCTGGAATAGTAGGCATTTGTGCTTTAAAAAGAAAAGTAAAATCTATGTGTATCTGGTCCCCAGGCAGCTGCTATTTCTCTGCCTCTTGGCAGAGGTGTGGGATTTAAAAATGATAGAGAACTGGGTTTTGTTCTTGCATGGATTTTTGTTCTAATACTGAAGGACAATACCCTTAAGCAAAACAGAATAATAAGAATTGATGAATTTTAAAAGCCTTGTGATGGTGAGTGATTGAGTAGAATGCTGTTAGAATACATCCATAAATTTTGAGTTTGATCTATGTTAATGTGGCTTCTGAACTAGTTCTAGGGAAAGGTCAGAACTTTTTAGGAGATGATGTTATGAAGATGTTAGGTTAGTGCAAAGAAGCGATCAGACTACTGTAGAGAATGTCAGTTACAGGAAACAGCAGAATAAAAATGCAGAAGCATGTAGATATTTGTAGCAAATTTCATGGTATTTCTGGATCTTATACGCTGAGCAATTTGAAGGTCTCTCTTCCTGAAAGTGAATACTGCTGAAAACAGCATATGGAAGGGTGTGAGCAGAGGCGTGGATCCCATGTGGAATCCTGACAAAACCTTTTCCCTCTCGGTGTATGTTTACTACTGCGTGCAGAGAACATCTTGTTTTTTGAGTAGGTATTGCTGAAAGATGGTTGAGAAGTGACATTAATTTTGGTTTTTGTTTTCTTTCAGTAGTCTTTATCTATATGTCTCCTCTGTTGTAAGCTCTGTGCAGATGAAAGATTATGTACAATGTTGGTGTGGGCATTCTGAGCCTAAATTTCAAGGAATTCTAGTTCTTCTTTTGCTAAATATCTCTGTGAGTGAAATAAGAAAGTTATGGACCTGTCTGAATGGACTGAGTTTGTTGCTTTTGTTTGTTTGTGATGTTACATGATCTGGCTTCAGTTTGTCTTTGTAAGCAAGGTTCCTAAATAGGATTTACTGGTGCCTCTCATTAATCTGAAATTACTTATGACTTTTAGATTCATAAGTTCAATTATCCATGTTTTTAAATGGTTTACCTGAGGCTTCTGGATGGTCTTCACACCACCCAGTTAAACTGAGCAGCTTTCCTATGCTCTCTTTCAAGGCAGTGCTGCAGAGCAGGGTGCTGTGTGTGTTTCCTGGTGTGGTGGTGTAAGCAGATGCCCTCTTTCCCATACTTGTGTGGATTACCATTCAGCTGAAGGACTTAGCTGCTCTAGGAACTGCATGACTTTATCAATAATTATGGCAGGAATAGCACGGAGATGGAGTGGTTCAGGCTGAGTGCTGCAATTTGGTGTGTTTTTTGCTCCTCTCTGCAGCTCTCAGTGCAATTTGTTCCTCTCTGGCAGCTTAAATAGCTATAAATAGCCTCGTGCAAAGTTTGCAGGTCTTACAAAACACTGATTAAAAAAAATACACAGCATCCTTTCTCAGCTGGTTGTTCCATGTGTGTAATAGTGCAGTATACAAACTTATTTTCTAGGCAGCTTGATAGACTGCCAGGATGCTGTCTTACCATGCATGTTGTACACAACACATGCTGCTCTTTGGTGCCTGTGCTTGTGCCCATGCTGATGCTGTCAGGAGCTCTTAACCACCTGCTGCACAGCTGGGCTCTAGCAGCAGGCTGGGAGCTGGAGCCTGATGTGCCCAGCAAAGGGCAGCACAGCAAGCAGGACTGTGCTACAGCTGTCATGTAGTGAGGTCCTTCAGCCCATCAATGCTTGGCTGCTCGTGCTGGTGCCAGGGAAGACAGCCACTCGGTGCTGCCTTCAGAGCTCCAGCCCCATTTCATCCTCTTGGCTCTGCTGGTTTGGAGAGCTGTGTTCTTCATGAGTCGTCTCTGAAAGCAGAGGGAGTTTATTATGGGGGGAATAAAAGTTAGGAGAGAATTTTTCTTGGTGTTCTGTGTTCTTCTCCCCAGCAGAGACTTGTCTGTTTTTCTTCTATGATGCTTCCCTTGCCTTCTGGTAATGTGGTTGCTTCCTGTAACAAACAGTAGCATCAATGAGGTATTTCTAATTTCATTTTTTCAGTGGGCCAGACAATAACCCATGTGCTTCTTTGTGGCATGTCTTGAATTTCTAGCGGGAGAAAAAGATGCAGGGCTTCGCATCTTGAGTTCTGTGTACTTGTGTTACATGTACAGTCGTGGTAGCAAATGCCAAGGGACAACAAAGTCATGCTGTTATGACAGTTATTGTGATGTTAACAAAATTCCCCAGATGTATTTATTTATTTATTTTGGTCTGCAGCTGTTAGAGGAGGAAAAAAAAGCTGCTTTAATATCAAATTTAATTAAGAAACATTTATTTTTATTCTAAGAAATGTGGTAGCTCCAGACTTTGCTTATTTCAAAGTCTTTGAAATTTAAGTTGGAACAAAAATGGAATGTCAAAAAGTGTATTTATTCTGAACGTTGAATTACAGAAATAACCATTTTTAAAAATGAAAAAAGTTTTTGCTACTATAAAAAACTTTCCTCTAGGGGAAGAAAGAGTACAGAAAAGTGTGTCAGAATATTGCATTTCTGCCCCAAATCCAAGTGCCAACAAACTGTCCACAACTAGAGCACAGTTGTCAGAAATACAGTTAGGGGACAAATACGTGCATTTTTAGTTGTTGTGAGGGGAAGAAAGCTGCAACCTGGTTCAAGTTCCCATGAGAATTTTCCTCCTGCCCTTCATTCTGTTGTAATTGCAGTCTGTTGCTGAGTACTTGTTGGGATTTCAAGATGGCTTTCAACAGTGCAGTTGTGTGCTTGATTTTAGCACTTAAAAATGTCTGTATGTGGATCTTAGAAATCTCCAAAGTTCTTGGAGTTGAGCACGGTGTGTTGGACGTGTTTATGAAAATATTCATCCTGTTTTGTATGTTTCTGTGAAATGGAGTCACAATATTTGAACTAGAGAGAGCCTATTTTCACTTAACTAAAATGAAGAATTAGAAAAATACAGGCAGTGCGGCTCAACTTCTCATAGGCTTTTTTTGTGTAATTTTTTTAAATAGCTTTTGCTCATCTTGTTGTCTTTTAAGGCAGAATTTGAAACTGAAATCTTGATGTGGAATGTTGTGTTCATGTCTCGTCTGTCATGAGACTTGCCTTCCTACTTCATAAACAGAAAAGTTCCTCCTGCTGCAATAGCAGATGTTCTTTGTCTTGAGCCTCTTGAATAAATGAGTTTGAGGGGGGTTCCAGCAGCCTGAACAGAACTGCAGTTTTAGCTGTATGCTGGAGCAAATATGTTGCGTAGGCAGCGCCTGCTGAATTTAGGAGGCTTGTGGCACTTCGTCTTAAATCAGCTCTTCATTCATAGTTTCCCTTCCTTCCCCCTTCTTCCTGATGAATGCTGATATATGTGGGGTTTTTATGGTTTATTGGAACTTCATTTCTACACGTGTCAAAATGAGAAGTATTTTTCCTGGTCAGACAGATTTTCAAGCAGCAAACACATCTAAAACTTGCTTCCAAACATTCTTGCTGAGGTTTGTTTTTTTCTCCTTGAAGCTTGCTTCAGGTAGGCTGGTAGGTGTTCCACTCCTAAGTACTCCAAGGCACAAGTGCTGAGCTCCTTTGAAAGTTAAATTGCAATCACTGCTCTTAGTTGCATGGTGATTTTTGTCTTGTACCATTTACAATTTTGCTGTCTGTCATGGAACCCACTACCTGCACTCAGTGCTACTCAGTAGAAATGTGAGAGATTGTTGTGTAAGAATGCAGGTTTGGTAAAGGATGATCCAGCAAAGAGACTGCCATAAGGCAGGTGATGCTTAAAGACCCAAGTCCAAGCTGTTTGCTGTTGGTTGAAACCTGTCAGTTGAATTGAATTTTGATGTAAAAATATAGAAATGTGATATGTTTACAGGGGAGCTTAGCATCTAATTTCATGTCATTATAAATATTAATTTAAAAAGTTAAACATTAGCTGAAATACTGTTTACATATGTGAAAAATGAAGTGTGTGTGTAAATACCAGCTGTGTGCTTCAGTTGTGCTTAGCAGAAGGTGTATGTGGGGATAGAAACTGATGGAAACAGGCAGTCGCAAATACGTCCAGCAACTTCATGTTCCCAAATCTTTTCAAGCAGAGAACTCTTCTGTACCAACTAGTTGCATTAACCCACTCAATAAAGGTATGCTTTTCTAGTAGTGATGAAAATGTGTAATGTATGTTTTTGCAATTAGTATTTGCAATATTGCTGCTCCTAGACCTATTTTGTTGAATTCCAGAAGGGCCAAAGCCTCTGTGCTGCCTTGATAATGGGAAGTATTACTTCTGCCCCTAGGTTAGTTGATAGGCCAGTGTGAAGTATCCGCAGATGTTCTTGGCAGAGATGAGCAGTCTAAAGCCTTCCTCTGACTCTTGTACCTCAGAGGAATGCAGGAGTGGTGGCTGCGAGGTACCCCAGGATCAACACAACAGCCTCACTGCAGCTTTCATTAGGACTGCTATGCTTGTCATCATGCTGTATCTGTCCATCAGCCAGTCCTTTGGTTTCAGTGGCATTCTATAGCTACAACTGTTAAAGTTGTTGCCAGCGACTGAATTGCAATTAGATCTTGATGGTGGGGTCTCATTAAGAATTCCTTAGCAGATACAGCTGACCACCCCATATACTCCATTGCTCTTGTGAAGATGGAGAACTTTGGAGCAGTGCTGATCTAAAGCATGCTCAGGTTATAACATTTCCCAATAAACCACGTTCTAATACAGCTGTTGTACTGAATATGACCAAGCAGCAAGCCAAGTGTTATGGAATGACAGCACTGTTCTGGAAGCTTCCTGGCTCACCAGCATACGGCACTGCTGCTGCTTTTGCACCGCTCCCCTTGTACTGTGGGTGAAGCCATGGCCTCCTGTGGTGCCTGCTGCTGCTGGGAGTTCACCTGTCTACAGAAATACTGTAAATGTCTCTAGAAAATAGCACTGAAGTCAATGGCAAAGTATCGTGAAGATTTCTGTACAGTAGTTGTATGTACAATAGTTTTAAGTACATTGAAGAACTTGTTTTTCTGTCTGCCTGAATTGATGGCAAATTATCACTTTTCTAGATGTGGTAGTGCTTTGAATGACATTTGTGATGCTGTGCTTTAGATAAATCTTCAAATGTGTGATAAACTTTGGAAGGTGCATCCCTTACTGGTGTCTGTAGGAGACAACCGCCATGCCCCATACACTGCTGTCTGTATTTCTTGGAGACACACAGAAAGCTCAGCCTTCTTTTAACCTGTTCACTGCAACTGGGCAGCTGCTTTCTGTTAGCTTTCAAGAAAAGTTGTACATGCTGAGCTTTGTTGTATGCATGGATTGGATTGTTTGCCATCCTTACCAGCATTTTTCCTCATAGCTTGGCAGACCATGCTGCAGCACTCTGCTACCTTCAAGCTTTAATGGGAACATTCTGCTGATGCCACTGCTGAGCATGGACTGCTGTTTGCTCACCTGGGGGAGGGCCACATTTTCTGCTCATCACTTAATCAGCATGAAACTGTTAGCATTTCTTGCTATCTCTGCTATGATGCGGTGCTAATAGGTAAAAACAAAGAAACAAAAAGTCTGGAATGTTTTAGTAATATGAAATAGCAACAACATGACACTTGATGACTACTGACAGCATTTTCTGAACTCTCTCAATGCATGAAATGCATTTCTTCTACTCTTGGTGTACAAAACGCTGATAGTACTTTTCTTAGGAAAAGATACAAGTTACGGAATAAAATCTTTCTATGGTAAAATTGCATTGTGTTACGTAGCATAGATTCTTGACAACAAAAGCATACATATAATTAGTTCATTTTAAAGCACTCTTAATTTTGACAAAGTTTCATCAGAAGATGTTATAAATCTGGTGGTTTTTTTTTCTAGTTGAGCTCCCTTGCACCTCCAGTACTTAAGGGAGCTCTCTGTAAGCTGGGGTGTGCAGTGCCTGGGGTGGCCTCTTCCACCCCCACTGTCAGCAGTTTCAGAAAGGACTGCAGCCACTCACCTTCATTTGTCTGTCTTTTGCTCTCTGCCTTTTGCTGTAGAGACAGCATTCATTTTTAGCTTTGGTGGCAGTTCAATCCTAGCTTCCTCATACTAATCAATCAGAATGGATCTATGACATCTGGAGATAAGGACCAGTTTTTGGTTCTAGTTGTCAACAGTGGAAAAACTGTTACGTCAGACAGCCAATTTAATTATATTGGTTTATTTTGCTTTTAATAATTAGTGAAATCAATCACTTGTAATGGTGGCAGGAACTGGAAAGGACGTGGTTTTCCCCACACTTGCCAGCATAGTACTGGATATATGCCTTGACTCCTGTGTTGTGGTCAGAAGTGTGGCAAGGAATGATGGTTCCTATTTTTATTGTGAGATCTGCTTCATTTACAGCTGCATTAATTCATTTTTGTCTTCAGTTTGAGTCTTTTCTAGTTTCTAAAGCCAGACATTGAGAGAGTTTTACAGTCTGAATCCTGCAGTGCAGTTCCCCAGTGTGAACACAGCACCAAAAGTGGGAGGAAAAAGTGCCATCTTTCTGATCCACACATCAGTAACGGACTCTGTCAGGACTGATCCAGCTGGCACAGCAGGACTTTGGAAATGGAGCTTTTACTAGAAATAGCAAAATATCCGTGGGTTTTTAATTTTTTTTTTCCTTTACTATTTCTGGCAGGCTGTCTCTCTTTGTTAACTGAACTTCTTAAGGGATCTTTCATTGTATGAAAGCTCTGCTTAAGAATCTGCTGACAAGAGGATTTGTTAAAACGCTTAACTATGAGTAGTAGTTGCTGATACTTGTATGAGGAAATGAAATCAGTGCAGAAAGATACAAATTTCAAAAATATTATTCTACTTTTGTGTGCTGATACTCAGTGGTTTGGTTCTGTAGCAAATGCAGCAGATGTTGATGAACAAATAGCTCCAAGCCTTTAAATGAGAAATTTCAGTGTAGAAAACAAAAACCTTAAGTAGTGGGCTTTTTAAATTTTCTTTGATTTATTATTAAATAACTCAATACAGCATTACAGATTGTTATCTTTAGTGAGAAATCAGACTATGAAAGTTAATGTCATACAGATACAGCAAAGAAATATTTTTTTCACTAAATTAATTGTACATCTAATCTATTTTCACCTCCACATACCCTTTAAAATGGTGCTTAAAAAAAGACTATAAAGAGATACGCTATGAGAAACTTAGCTGACACTGTGCTTTTGAACTTCCTAGTGTACAGTTGGAAATACTGAAGCAGAGCCATTTCCTGTTACTGTAGGTCTGAGGTGTAGAAAGGAAGCGTTTTAATTTGATCACTGAGAACACAGTGAGATGCTAATTCTCAAAGCACTTCATTTTTAAAAATGCGGTGAGCCTCTAATGTCTTGATTCTGGTGGTGCTTGACCACCAAACTGTGGGGCTGCATATTCCAACAGTCATCAACTAGCATACTGTTTTCACTGGTCTGTTTTGGTCATAAAGTTTAGATGAATGTTAAAGTAAGAGGAGTGTAATAGACTGTAATAGAGTGTGTAGATGTGTAATTCTTTGAGTATTTCAGCATATGCCTTTTTATTTTCTAAAAAGTAATGTCTGGACTATGTGGCAGTGTCTTGTCCCCTCACTGGTTCTTGTAGTTAGGATACTACAGATATACTGCAGGCTGTAATAGCATCAGTGCATTTGTGGTTCCTTCTTGGTTACTATAATATACAATTTTCAAACTGGTTTATCTTAATGGATACATTAAAATTATATTGGGCCTGGAAAAATGACTAACTGCTTCTGAAAAGATAAATATTTAAGTCCAGACTCCCCTGCACTCTAAAATCCCCAAGTTCACTTTCTTTGCAAGACCTCTACTTGTATTACAAATAAGCAAATGATGAAACAAGTTGGGTTTTGTAACATCTTGAGGAAGAACAGCCACTTGAAGCTTCCTGTCAGTGCAGCAGCTGTGAGAGCCAGCGGAGGGGAAATGAGATTCTGCATATCTGAGGGAAGCTCCTGTTGATGAAATGGGTGGTTTGATCATCTAACTTCTAAGATTTTGTTCTAATGGTATCTTGGAATTGTCTTACTACCTCTCTAATGGCTGTGAAGTGATAATATGTAGTTACTGAGAAGTAACTTGAGCTTCCAGTTGCCTGCCATGTTACAGGTTATCTGTATAGGTGACTTAAATTCTATGCTAAAAAGCTTTCTAATATATGTGATCGTAGTGCCTTTGTAATCACCTTAGAGCACAGAAATGACAGTCTATGGCTGAACTCTCCCTACTCTAAAAGACCGACCTATCAATTCCAAAGTACAGTGTTGTGTTTATTTTCCTGTTTGCTATCATCTTAATAATATTTTTTGTTACACACCTTGGGGATCAGAACAGGAACCACTGTGGGGCTGGTGTGACAGACTGAGCAGACATGGTTATTTGTCTGAAATCTGAGCAGCTTGGTTCTGCAGAGCTGTGCTCTGTGACCTTGGGTAATGTCCATAGTTATCAACCTGACTAGACCCAATGGGAACTTCTTCTCCTACCCATAGAAGTCTTGCTACAAGCTGAAGAAAATTGTCTTCTGCTTAAAAATAATACACCTTTCCTTATGTATGTTTCTGAATGCTTTGAAACTCTTCTGGGTTATAAATTATTTTAGGTATTGATATACCCTGGAGGTTTGGAGAGGAGACAAAAATATAGCATCTTTTCTTGCTTAGATTAATGAATATGTACCCAGCATACCTGACCAAGGATTTTCCTTTTGGCTAATAAATATTAGTATTAGTAACAGGGGTTTTGTTAATTTTACAAGAACTGACTATATAAACCTTTTTTTTTTTTTTCTAAAATGTAAGTTGACAAACACAGCAGTCAGCGTATCTAGGAACTTGGAATCACAGAACGGTTTGGGTTGGAAGGGACCTTAAAGACCATCTTGCCACGGGGTGATTCCCACCCAGCAGCTCAGGCTGCACAGGGCCCCATCCAACCCAGCCTTGAGCACCTCCTTCCAGCTACCTTGTGCCCATTTCCTTGGGCAGGAGGAGGGGTGATGTCTGCCAGGCTGGTTCCTGCTCCCATCTTGTTGTGGGGCATGTGGGCATTGGCCCCTGGGCTGGGCAGGGCTCACTCCTGGTAGTAGTGAGCCAGCCAGCTGGCCTGGCTCTGTCTGGAACCCTATTTACTAGTCTCTTATTTTCTGATTATAAATTAATTGTTTTTTTTTTTCTTTCTAAACTTTAAAATGTTGGCTGAGCCCTCTGAGCTGTGTACTGTGTTAATCTGGTGACACGAACTGAATTAGCAAAAGTATTTGCTGAGCTCTCGGTATAAGCAGAAGTGTCAGCGTGGCTTCTGCCTTTATGCACAAAGGAAATTCTTCTTGTGTGTGCATGGGGAGTTAGGGTAACTCAGTCATTTAAAACAGCAAATTACTTTCCTCGCAGCTTCTCTTTCTGTTAAGATGAACAAATAAACCAGTTTTTAAGAAGGAAAAAAGGGCAAAAAACTTTTTTTTTTTGTAGTAGTAGATGTTCTGATGTGTTTAAAAGGACAGCTGAAAAATTTGCCTATAAATGGAAGCATGGATGCAGTCAGGACTTTGCATATAGAGTGTACAGAGAACAGTTGTATCCTAAGATTCCTACTTCCATTCCGTGGCTCTGTTTTATGTTACAGTATGGCTTAATTACTTGATGTGAAGGATTCATCTGAACTTTTCCAGACTTTGGGTGTGTAACTTGATTTTTAGGTTTGTAGAGATACAAACCTAGTATGTAAAATATGGTGTGTCACCATATATCTGAAATTGTGGAATCCTGCGAAACACTCAGAGTGAGCTGCTTGGATATTGCTCTCAGCTAATAAATTGTGCAGCACTCAAACTTGTTCCTCAAGTTTTTGATGTAATTGTCAATGGCAGTTAATGCAAGTATCCACAGTAGCTGTTTTTAGAAGTGACTTCCTCCACTCCTTCCCAAGTGGGACCCTGCCCAAGTCACCTGCCCACTGGGGAGCTGGGAGCAGCAGCTGTGTGAAGCCGTGCAGGGGGCAGCTGCCTGCTTGTTCAGGAAGGGATCAAGCCTGCTGCTTACCCAACAGAATATACTCTTGTTAATATATTAGGAAGGTAAGCCAACGGATTTATCCTAGTGTCTGGTTTCATACTGTACTGTGTTTGCTTTCTAGGCTGGTTAGCTGTGCTAACAGGGTTTTGCTTTCTTTATACCACTAAGTGTACTGATACTGCAGCATTTTTCATGCTCTTTGACTACTGGTGCTTTCCTGCAGCTGTGTACGTTACTTAAAAACTTATAGATGTTGAAGCTTATGAACCTGCAGCAAGATATTTTGACATTATTCCAACACCTAACAAAGAAATATTAGCTTACCAAGTGCTTGCAGAATTTGCTGCTAGAAGCAACATTCTCTGAAGTAGTTTCACACAAGTGAAATCTGCTGCAAAAGCAGTGTAAAAGGCCAACAGCTGTAAATAAATAGTGTGGGAGTTCTGCATTTTCTTGTAAAGCCTTTGGAAATGAATACTCTTTTTCAAGAACACAATTTTGATGACTGCTGTGTTCTAGAACAGTATCTTGCAGATTTTTCATTTAAAAAAAAAAAGAAAAAAGTTGATGACCAGACTGTTAATAAGTATTGAAGAAAACTTTAATGCCTCTGTCTTTTTCTCTTAAAAATAGTAAGTTATGGTTCATTTGAACAAGAAGTCTGTTCTTTGGTACCCTGTGTGGTGCTAGATTTCACTGTATGTTTGTCAACTGGTACTTGAGTGATCTTTCAGGCTTCTTGGGCATGCCCATGAATATAACTTCAGTAGCTGGGGTGCCTTACCAGAGGTGATATTTACTTTCCCATCTGCCCTTCCCATGAGTGTGCAGCCTTATGCTACTTTGTGTAAGCAGAGAACCCTTGAAAGTACACTTAAATGTTATGGGATCTGTACTTCTGAAAAATGCGGAATGTAGGAAATACTGCTACTCAATGTAAATGGAAGCTTATCTTTTTACTGTTAAGCTGCCATTAGTTTGAATATCAACACTCCAGCCCCCAGTTATATTTTACAGGAGATAACTATTTAGAGGTGCTGTGGTACTGCAACAGTAGCAGCATAGAAGGAAGTCCAGGGAAGCTGATAATCCATAACCTTTGACCTCTATGAAACAAATAAGATATAGGACTATACATTAAATTCATTAAACAAAATAGTAAATAATGCGTGAAGGGAGAACTTTCCAGTACTCCTGAAACTGTTGTTTAGAGATTGTTCTACTGTATCAGTTGCTTTGCTGTAGCACTTCTGAACGTGAGCTCCTGTGATCCTGCCCTGCTGAAAAAGCAGTAGCTGTCAGCATGGCACACCAGCGTTCTGCTGCAGTTAGGTTTCTGTGGTGTTCTCTCAGTATGATTCCATTTTATAGAAAATGATCCTCAGGAGACATCACAGATGGTTCCCAACAGCTTTGTTCTTCACAAACCAACTTTCAGCTTTGGACTTCAGGTTCCCCAGAAGTCAGGAGTTGGAAGCAGTGAAACTAAAACAGAATGCATTTTGTGTTTCTGCTAGAGTTGTTGAAACATTCTTCTTACAGAACCAACTTCGTTATTTCTGTGAAACTTGAAAGAAAAATGAATGTGTAAAGTTACTGCTGCTTGATGTGTCTAGGATGTTGAAGATGCTGAATTTCTGAAATGTGGTACAGATGTTACATTCTGTCTGTTCCAAGTTTGTTATGGTGGACGAACGGAATGAAAGAAAGAAGAAACCCCCACCCTACCCCCTGCCAAAGAAAAGGAGAGTTACTGGCTGACTGTAACACTTTGCATTTCCCAACTCTATCGTAATTGGCGTAAACTTTCTCTGTAAGCATGTGTGAAGTAAAGTGTTTCGTATGGTATTTAAATTTCTTACTATGGTAGAAGCAGCTTTGTCTCTAGCCTGCGACAAAAGCTTTTTCATTGAAGGGACAAGCTAGATTGTGCAAGTGGCAGAGAACAAGTACGGTAAACACTGTCATCTTTGTCCATATTGTACAAAGGATCCCATTGTTAAATCCTGCTTTCGTTTTTTTAATAAAATATTTGACATCACAGTCGCAGTCCTTCAGTCAATTATATACTGTCTTTTCTTGCTACGGAATTCATAAGCTTACATATGCCCGTCTCAGTGAGGAACACATGAGCTCTACAGAAATGCGAATGATAAGTCCATACAATGTAAGGGGGGGGGGGGGGGGGAAGAAGGTTTTCCATCAGTTTTCTTTGATCGGTCAGTGCTGATGGATGGACTGGGAGCAGCCGAGCGCTGCCCACAGCGGGGTGTGGGAGTGCTGGGAATGGCCCTCCTGGCCTTCTGTGCCACTGCGTTTTTGCACTTCGATTTAATGAGGAAAAACAAATTGAAGTTGTGTTTCTAGGCTACCAAGTGAAGGGAATGTGTGTGTATTTTGATATTAGTCGAATAATGCACAAATAATCCCTATCAAGTGTGAGATTTTGTGTACATAAATTTGTATTTTCTATTTACCGCTGTTCTCAGAGTGTTGGAGCTTTTTGCTGAAAAGCATTACGGTATTGCTGAGTGAAAAACTACTGAATGGCCTTTAATTAGCAAATGTATTTGAGAAATTTGTGCAGGATGTTTAAAATTCTGTATTGCTTCACTGTATTGCTTTATTTTTTAATCACCTTCTAATGATAAATCAATGGGAGAATTTTAATACTGTTAAATAATATTTGCACTACTGTGGCTTGCTGTAAATCCATGGTCAGGTATTAACAGGCCTGTAATATTTTTTTATTTCTGTACATATCATCGGCTTACAGTCTAAGGCATTACGCAGTTAAATATTTGTCCAGGAAAAGTCAGTGCATGCAGAATTGTTTGGGTTCCTGTTCAACTTTGCTATTTAAATGAGTTTATCTTTACCTGTGGAGCAGGAACTTGTTGAAAAAATCTCCCTTTGGATGTGCCTAAACATGTTAGAAAGAAAGTAGGATCCTGAGTGCGTTTATAGAAGCCCTTGAGCAGGAAGAGGAAGAAGATAACCTGGTGATTCCAGTTGAAGCTGTCACTTGTCAAAAATGAAAATGTAGAGGTTCTGAGATTTCTTTTACATTATTCTTGTGGAATAAAGCTGGTATTGATGTCTCAGGGCTCACTAAAAGGACAGTGGCAATTCCTTGGCAAGAAGCTCGGTTGTTGAGGGAACTGGGATTCTTCATTCTCCCTCTGCTGCTCTTGTGTATGAGTGTGGTTGATCTGCTCAGTGTAATCTAGTGCATCATGATAAGGTTTATGCCATCTCTTTTTGTCTCTTTAATGGTGAACTTTAGCAATATGAATGCTGCTGTTGAAATGGAGGCTCTTAATTTCAAGATCATAGCATTCAGAACAGCTGTGAACAGAAGCAGGACAAAGCAGTCATTTGCGATGGAGGGAAGATCATGTATGATTTGTTTCAAAAGCTTTTGTCTTGGATTTGAGTACTGTAAAAAGTGACTGTCAGATTCAGGGTATTTTTTTCATCTCTGAATTGCTTGCATCCTTGATACAGTATGTTCTCATTGCTTTTAAAACAAAACCAACAACATGTATAATACCAAAACCCACAACATGTTTTTAGCAGGTAGGAAGGGATCTGTTGTCCTTGCTTCTACCGGAACTGCAGTCTTAGACCACTGCAGTTTGAACCTCTTTGTTTGTTTACTCTAATACTGAATGCTTGAACAAATATTGCCATCTGAAGAAAGCCATTTGTTTAAAGCAGCTTTAAAACCAAAGGTATTCTCTGAGAAGCTTCTATGCATTTTGATAATCAGAAAGTGAAGAATAATGAGACTGCTTTCCACTGCATGGAGTTGAAGCATGTGTTCAGAGGCCTGATAGCATATCTGGCATTTGCAAATGTTGACTGCTCATTCATGAATGATTAACAAGTTGTTTTATTTAAAGGCATGCATCTGCTTCCTACTGTGCCAGTGTAATAACCAAGTTCCAAAAAAGCCACATATCCTGTCTGTTTTTGAAGAACATTTTGAGTTGATCCTGGAAACTGTCCTCTGTGAAAGTTTTCATTATCAATATGTAAGGACTTTATTTGCAGGTACTGCAACTAAACTGAAGTACATACAGCAGGCCTCGAATGTGCTAGACTGCAGGGCATTACTGAGTTCAGGGAAAGGTCCTTGTTTTCAGAGGGTTGTCATGTGCTTACAGGGCTGTGTCATTTTCAGTAATGTTGTGGCACTACAGAAGTACTTCTCCTTTCTCATTTTTCCTTATCACTCTCTACCTAGCAAGAGTTTTCACTGCTTTGAGAAGGTAGCAGGAAGAAGCTTGAAATCATACCAAGAGGCAGATGAAGCTTGAAATGTTTTGAGTATAAGGCACCGTATGTGTACGTGTGTGTGCATGCTGACGGATGTGTTTTACATATTTTCTCACTACTGGAGTTGCAAGAACAAGCAATCTCTTTCAGTGCATTTAATTCTGCCTGTATGAGCATTAGGAGTTCTTTAGGGTGAAAAAGGAGGCAGGGAGGAAAGTTCTAACTGGAAGTCCGCATGTACATACATAAATATTTGTTTTTTTTGCAAACGTGTATATGTCTGCATTTGGGAAAACAGACATGGAAGTTATAAGCTATTTTGATCTAGGTAACACTATATCTACTTCTATTTACATGTAGTGATGAGTTTAGTAAATGAAAGGAACGCAGTTAAATTATTTCATTATACTTTTGGACTTGAAACTAGTGACAGTTTTTGCAGAGCAGACTTCCACTGGAAGCAGTCACCTCCGTCACAACGGTGAAGGTGGGCAGGCCTGGGAGCTCGGCGGGGCCGCCTGGTGGGAGCAGGGCTGCCCTTCCTGCCGGCATCCACGGGGCAGCGCACAGAGGTCGCTTCGGGAACGTCGGGCTTTTACAAGTTGCTTAATCAATAAACGAGGAGTTCTTAGCAGATGCAGTTAGCGCTGGTAACGTCGGGTGGTGTTGAACTCAGCGCTGTGCACAGCAGTGCACCTCGTTGCGTGCCCTGAGGTACGGGGAAGTGCTGCTGCGTGCCGTGCGGTTCTTCAGAGCAGTTCCTGATAAGAATGTCGGATCCCCACAGACGCACTTAAAAGCTGAGCTGTGTGCTGAAGGTAGACTTATGGGTTTGCATTTTTCGTGCTTTGCTGGAAACAAGAACTTAAAGGGCGTCTCTTAAGTCTTGTAATTCTACTGGAAGCATGAAGGTGACAGGCTGGCAGGGCATTTAGCTGCATTGTTTGCTGTTTTGGGGAGAAAATCTGACTTCTTCACTTGTAAACCAAAAATTTGAGTTTAGAAGTGTTAAAAGAAAAACACACATAGCAATTTTGTCACACATTAGTATATGAAGTGTAATTGATGTGTTGCTTGAACTGCATGGCAGCACATCAGCCACAAGCTTCCAATGACATTCCAGTGCATCATGGGTCCTGCTGCTCCATCCAGGACTCTTAGCTACAGCGTCAAAATGAATTGTTCTAGTCTTTTGTGGAAGCAGAAATCGAGGAGTGTTGTGCAAGGCCGAGGCCTGTGTGGCAGCAGGCATGGCACTTTGGGGTGCTGCTGCCCTGAGGGAAGGCAGAGCCTGCAGCTCTGTGTGCTGCCGCCTGGGCCTGCTGCTGCTGCTGCTGCTGCTGCTGCTGCCTCGCGGGGCCGGCAGTGCGAGTTTCACCGGATGCGGCGCGCTGCTCCCCGGCCTGCCAGGAAACAGCTGGAGGGACAGTTCTGAGGGACGGGGCCTCTGCAGCCTGGGGGCACTGACTCTGGAAGTTGAGCACAGTCACTCTCAGCATTCAGTGGAGTTGAGGGACGTTCCTGACAACATTTATGGCGGCGCTCCTTATGCTATTAATGTCCTCAAGAAAAAGAATGTCACCAAATCCAGCTGTTCCCCCCACCCCCCCTTAAAAAGGAGAGACTTGGATAATAGAAAAGTAGTGTTTTGATACAGTTTTGTAGTAGGTTTCTTTCCTTTGAGTTGATGGAGGAGTTAATTGTTTTCAGCTGATTTTGCAAGTGCAGTGGATACCCTTTTCCCCCAACTTTGCTGTATATGCCTGTACTTGCTGTATGTAGTAAGTTGTCTTTTCACTTTTAAAGATTCTCAAAACAGGTCTGTGCTTGTTTTAATCTCATTAACTTCCTCTCTCGCTGTTTCCCCTTCTGGTTGTGGATGTTGCCCATATTTGGTTCCAGCTGTGGTGCAAGCAGTTTATATCTGATTGTGTGGTACGATATCCTGTCTTGCCTGAGCAAACCCCAATAATTTATGATTAGATGTGGCCATGATTAGCAGTCTAAGATTTTAATGTTTAAAAGCACATCATAAAGGATCTTTTATGTAATGTAGTATGTTCCTTTTTTCCTTTGAAAGATGCAGCAAGAGGCACAAGAGTTAGCCTCCAGCAAAGCTTCTAAATTAAAACCAAGCAGGGGGGTGGGGGATGGTTTGCATGACATTTTTACTTTAGAGTGTCTAAATAAATGCCCTGATGCAGAGAGGTGACTCTGCGTTAACAGGCAGTCATTCAATTTGGTTTAATAGCAGGCTGCTTCCACAGTCTCCTAGTCACAGTTCTCATGAAAACACACGCTCTTATCCTTTGCATGGCATGTTTTATACGCTTCTATTGCACTTTAAAATTTGAACATCAAAAAGTATATTTTAATTCTAACCACTTCTGTGGCTAATTTGAAAGTACTTGTGGTTTCAGTAAGTACCACAGACTTTTAAGTATGCTTCTTGCAGGTCTTCATATCCACGAACTGTGAATGTGAAATTGTCCTCTAAATTTGTATTTCCTTGTGGACAATTGTTGTTCTCCTTATTTGCATATATATGAGTAAAATCGGGTGATTTAAAGTATCCACATAATTTCTGTAAGAAGGGAGTTGTAATCAGAGTGCTTGCAGTGTTATTACATAAAAGAGTTTAAGGAAGCATTTATTTGGAATGGCTTACAGGTAAACCACCCAAATGTTTTCTGGAGTTTCTGCATCACAACTCTGTACTCGTCTTTCAAACTGA
The DNA here is from genome assembly GCF_038088225.1 of Cyrtonyx montezumae. NCBI lineage: Eukaryota > Metazoa > Chordata > Aves > Galliformes > Odontophoridae > Cyrtonyx > Cyrtonyx montezumae. The sequence goes on along the minus strand of NW_027071870.1, from coordinate 10,957,748 downwards.
ACTGTCTGTTGTTGGGCAACGAAAGTGCTGCATTGTGTTCACCATCATTCATATAGTAGTAGGGGAGGAAAAAGACTGGGAAACCATATTTAATTGATAAGTAACATATAAAAAATACTATGTTTTGTCTTAAACAAGATCATATGAGTCACAGCTACTGAGCAATCCTTGAACTGCATAGCTGAAGTTTTAAAATAAATATTTTGGTGAAGATTTTAGTGTATATCAAATCCATTGCAAGGCGATATCAACTGTCATTTGGATAAATGCTGAAACGTTGACTAATAAAGTTAACACCACAAACAGTATCTGTTTAATACTGAAAAAGAAAAACCCTGATGTTTTCAGCATTTTGTGGCTTTCCTTTGTGCTTCTATAACAAAAATAGAGGAGTTTGTTGGTTAATTTTACTCTTGTAATATATGCTGATTTGTAAGGGAGCATTATAAAATTCATTTGCTCTTTAATAATACATCTCTTCTCTCAATAGCCAACTACTCCACCATGCCAAGGGAGGCCTGATTCACCAGTTTATGCTAATTTACAAGAACTGAAAATATCTCAGTCTGCACTTCCACCACTACCTACAAGTGCTCCAGTCCAAATAAATGGGGAATGGGAAACCCATAAAGATACAACAGGACGCTGTTATTACTACAACAGAGGATCACAGGAACGAACCTGGAAACCTCCACGTTGGGCCCGAGATGCAAGCATTAATAAAGGGGATTCCCAGAGCCATGCAGATCATGAGGTAGTTTGTTCTGAGATCACAAACAACGAGACTGTAATGCATGTGAATACTGCTTTGTTGTGGAACTTGATATCTCTGAGTTTTGAGGTATCAAGGACTGTCTTTCTTTGTCTTTTCAGTCGTGTGGCTTGATGGGATGTAGTAACCATCAACAATTTCTCTTCAGTTAGTTTTGTGTTTGAAAATGTGTACAAGACAGGTCATGAGTCTGAGTACTAGTTGTAAAAGTTGTTGGCAGTCCCTCATCAGGTGTTGCAGGTTTCCTTCTAAAAATAAAGGAGAACTTGAAACTAACAGGACTCTTAAGTGACAATGGAGTAAGAAAAACCATTGATAACTTTTCTGACACTGACTGTGTTCTCTCTTCCAGTGCGTTCTGTACATTTCTGGGGTGATGAAGGGAGGTAGGAGAAGGAGAGGAAGTGAAGGCAGTGTTTCTGGAAACAGGAAAGGGAGATAAAATGTAAGGGGAGCTGGCCATATCAGTTAAATACACAGTAAAACAAAGGGAAGGAACCTGCAGGTATTTGCTTATGCTTAGTTAATGCTGGGGCAGTAAGTTAACATATGAGAGCTTGGGAGCCAAAACTAGACTTAATGATGCACCAGCAACAAAAACACTCATGTAATTGTGGCTTCTGTTCAATTCCATTCATTTTTTCATTTTATTTAACTGTTTGCTTAGGAGAAATGAATTTACACACTTGTCAGTGATTTCTTTGTGGAGCTTTGGATAGCTGTAGAGCAAACTATGGGAAAAAGCAATTAAAAGAGAATAATGCTTCATTAGGGAAAATTGTGAACTCTTAGAAAATAATTTTCTTAATTTTGTGAATGATAACTGGATATCCCAGAGAAGAAGAGAACACAAATAACAGTGGTGGAAGGTTTGTCTAATAAGTGTCTAGGTGTCATGGTGGCAGATGCTTGGGATGGTGAAGATCCATCCCAGCTTTTGACAGTTGGCTGTAGGAACTTTTGATTTAGTTACATTCTAGCTATAAATGTTATTTTTCTCATTATGCAAATCTTTTACCTTTTAAAGCTGTTTTCTTTTTTTCAGCTTTCTATAGATTTTGCTGAGGAGAGCTGAAGCTTACAATGAAGTTATTTACATTAAAAGATTATTTAGGATAATACTTGAGTTGCTAATACGTTACATGCTGCTGATTGCTAGGGAGAACCAAACAAATGGTGTTAGTCTATCTCAGCTTGTTGTGATTCAGACAAAGAAAAGGAATAGTTGGAAGATGAATATTACTCTTTAAATATGCTTAAAATAGTGCTCTTGTATTCAAACAGTACTGAGGTTAATCAGTGTCAAGCTTGAAAGAGAAAGCAAACATTTGTCAAGAAATCTTCAATTTTCACTTACCTTTTTCAAATACGTGTAGTTGCAGCGGATTCCCTGTGAGCTATTATGTCATTTAGTTTTAAAATTTAATTGCATACTGCTCAGAAATTTTAGATGGCTAAGAGTCCTGTTGTGTAAGTCTGCCTTAGGGCCATTAGTACCAGAAATGGGAAAGACAGGAACAGGGAACCCATTCTTTGCCACTGGGAATGGCCTGCTGAGCAGCACCAGCGTTTGCAAGCATTTAAAAAGTCTTATCATATCACCAGCAGCTAGTGGCTGCAACGGGTAAGCTGGTGAAACTGCCAGTTTGTCAGTCTCTGACAGTTATCAGTTAATTTCACACTTGGCCATTCTTTTGGTAGATATAATTTTGTTCTTCTGGAGTGCTCTTCTGTGGAGAAGATGACTGCTCTTTTGCGTAGCAACTCACCATGCAATAAGTATAACTGGTTTCCTAGTGTCATCGTTGTTCCTTCTCATGGAAGTACTTTCAAAAATTCTTTTCCCCACCATCTGCAGATGATTCTTTGGATTTGTACCTCTGTACCACCACTTTGCCATGTAGTTGCATGTTCAGAAAGCTTGATTTCTTTACTGTTTTGTTTTTACTGTTATTTCAGATAGCTCAGTTCATTGTCTTATTTATGGTGTTTTAAGTCCAGTCTGTGTTAACTTTACCATTGAATAATTTTATCCATCAAAATTTCACTTTTTGTAAGATCAGTGGATGATATGTGCTCTGATTTATATAAACTTATCTAGTTGAAAAATTTCTGGTAGCATGAGATTCTTACATAATTTGTCCTCTGACTATGCTATTAGCTGTTGCTTTTGAAACCACTTTTTTCCTCTTTCCAGTTCTTCATTTGGGAGTGTGTTTCACAGTCCATTGTTTGTGTTCATCATCTCATTTATGGCCTTTAATACTTTTACCAAAATACATAAAGATTGAGATACCAGGCTAAGCTACAGGAAAACATAGAGCATCCTAGATTTTGTGAGACTATGAGGCTTTAGATTGCAGCAGGGGAGTTGGAACATGATGATCCTTGAGATCCCTTCCAACCCAAGTGATTCTATGATTGCTATTAGAGCAAACGTCTTATAGTGAAAATGAATTTAATTTACAACAAAATTAAATTGGCTTTTGTGCGATAGTCAGTTTTTCTCATTCCCTTCATATTTAGTAATAAAAAGGCATATGCAGAAAGGTTAAAGGTTAAATCATTCTCCAATGGTTTGTCCTCAGAGGAGCTTGCGTCATTAGGTAGCAAAACAGCAAGATGATATAAATGAGGACTCTTTATGTTTATACTTACTTAACTATATTCCTATTGAATGTATTTGAATGTAGAATAGCTTATTTTTAAGTGGCTAATTAGGAACAGGCAAAATTCTACTTAATGTGTTGAAGCTGAAAATAGATAGGGCACAAAGACATGGATCAATATCCATGATTAGTGATGAGTGGTGTCCCTCAGGGGTCAGTACTGGGACCAGCGCTCTTTAACATCTTAATCAGTGACATTGATAGCGGGGTTGAGTGCACCCTCAGCAAGTTTGTGGATTATACCAAGCTGTGTGGTGCAGTTGACATGTCCAAGAGATGGATGCCATCCAGAGGGACCTAGACAGGCTGAGCAGGGAGCCCAGGTGAACCTCATGAGGTTTGACAAATCCAGGTGTGAAGTCTTACCCCCTAAGTTACGGCAGCCTCTACTATCAGTACAAGCTGCAGGATATAAGGGTGGAGCACAACCCTGCTGAAAAGGACTAGGGGTGCTGGTGGATAGCAGCTGGATGTGAATCATTAATGTGCCCTTGCACCCCAACTGTATCCTGAGCTGCATCAAAAAAAAGTGTGGCTGGCAGAGCAGGGTGGGATCCTGCTCCTCTGCTCTGCTGCTGAGATCTCACCTGGACTGTGTTCAGATGTGGAGTCCTCAGTACAGAAGAGACATGAACCCATTGGGGCAAGTCCAGAGGAGGGCCACAAAAAGTGACCCAAGAGATGGAACACCTTCCCTGTGAGGACAGGTTGAGAGAGCTGGGGCTGTTCAGCATGGAGAGGTTTCCGGGCAGGCCTGAGAGCAGCCTTTCCATATCTAAAGAGGATTTGTAAGAAAGTAGAGGGTAGACTGTAGCAGGGTCTGCTGTGTCAGGGTTTCTGCATAAAGAATGCCTTTGGTTTAATAAACTTTGTAACATCTCAGGAATTTCATTTACGTTATCAGCCAAAGTTAAACTCCTAGATAGTGTGCTGGTGGGATTAGCCAAGCCTTGCAACATCAGGACTATTATGTTATAGGTGTGTTACAGACAGACATGTTAAGTCATTCTTACTGAGCAACAGGCTGGTTTTTATTTTTCCCTAGAAAAATTGCCATTTTAATTTGAATGGTGCTTCCTTAGCATCAGGAATTACTTGGAAGAAACATTGTGTTTGTCTGTAATTATCATTAAAAAAACCAAAAATCTCCAAAATCTGCTCCTGTAAGTGCACTGACTTTTCTCTAATCAGTGTTTGAACGTTAAAATATAGTGTCAACTTGAATATGTGTGCACATCACAGCTATGTTATAAAACAATTATTCAGGTGGGTCCTGTAGCAGCAGTATCAACTTGTTAGTCTCAAGTCCAAGTGTAAAAATGTGACTAAAGACTTCTTTTTGTGCCAGGAGATAGAAATTACCAATTCAGATTTTTGTGTTACTTGTGAGAGATTAGATTGTTTAATGCATAGTTTAAATGCTCATGTTCTATAGGTTGTAGAGGACACTTTTTTGTGTTGCTTTATTAATGACCAAAAGGCTTCTTCTGTGGATCTTACTGTCCTTAGTAATCAGCTTGTTTTAAATTAGAGAGTTTCCCTCATGCATGTGGTAAGTTACTCAGGTGATGCCAAAAGCCTGTATAAATAACCACTTCAGGATGTCAACAAATATATAGTCTCTAAAAACACTGACACTTTGAAACTGCTGTATATATGGTAATTTTTTTTTTTTGTAAGCATTGAGGTTTTCAGGAAAGACTTTTTTCTAGTTTCAAATTGAAGTTCTGCATTCCTCTTGCTTTGTTTTCCTCAAAACCGTTATATTGTGTTGCTGAACCTTAGTGCATGTTTATCTATAATTTTCAAGTAGCAAGGTGTGCTTTCTATTCAAGAGTTGTGCCTGCTACTAGCATATGATAGTGCAAAATGAATTCCTCACTGAAATCCTAAGGAGACTCAAGTCTGAAGATACTGTTGTGGGACATGAATTCAGGAAGAGGGTGGGGTTTTTTTTTGGTGTGTATGTGCATGGAATGGATACTTGGTATGTTAACTATAGTAACTTAGGAAGGAGGTGAACAAAGGCTGCTGGGGAACAGAAGTTTTGATGTGTGTGCAAAACCTTTCTTCTACTTCATGTTATAATTCACACTTGCCTTTAGAAGATAATCTTAAAATTCACTTAGCTATGTCTTCAACTGGTAAAATTGTCTTGCTTTTGAATTGTCACACGTGTCAACACTGGAAGGTAGGCTGGAAATTGCTGACATTGTAGGATGGATCGTATGCACAGATTCAGCTGAAGTTTCAGGTTATCCTGAATGATCATGCTGTTTCTGTGTACTGTTTGGGAAGAGAAAGAGGGAATTTAAGTATGAAAGCTGGTATGATGCCAAAAAACCAAGGTAGTACATCTTCCAGGTGTTCAGGGGCAGTAGGGGTAACTAAAGCTACCTTCCTTTGTTCAGTAATATAAATTGGTGGGAATAAAATTTACGTTTACAACAAATATGGAGTGTAAATTAGGTTTCAGTCTGTCACATGATATTACTTGAATTTGAGTAGTTGGAACTTGGTTTAGTAAAGAAAAAATATTGATTTAAACTACGTTCTGATTTTTTTTAATTACCTAGCAATTATTGGTTGTTTATGAGCTCATTTTTTTATTTAAAATATAAAAATGTGAACTTTCTGCACTTGTTACTATTCTCTTTCTAGTCAAATAATCTTTGATCTTTCAGATTTTAAAGCATTTTCATTCTCAAAACTGCCTTGTATGTTTCTGACTACTTTGTAGCATCTTTCATCAGAAGAAAACGACCACAGTTCTTGTTACAGCCAGTCAGATAGTCAGTATGGTTCTCCTCCAAAGGGTTGGTCAGAAGAGTTGGATGAACATGGTCAAACCTTATATACCAATGACTATACTAATGAAAAGGTACTTTTTTTCCTTCTTCTCATCACATGCTCTAAACCTCTTCAGCTAATTCACTAATAGAAATGAAGATTTCATTTCTAGAAGTGAATGGCATTCCTTAGTGGTACCTACCTTTTTGTCTTTAAATATGCATGAACTTTCTCAAATGAACTTTTTTTTCTTAAATGTGTACTTCACCATTCAGGGATGGTTTTCTTATTTTCATTGGTGTTGCATTATTTTAAATGAATGTGCCATATATATGTTTTTTTTTTTTCCTACCTCCCATCTTCTTGGTTATGCTTTAGGAATGACCTTCGTACCAATATAATGTTCTTATTATCCTTTAAGTGTTGCTCTTGTCTGCATATGTCTTTCAGATGAGGTGGTTTCAATTTGAAAATGCTTCTTTTCTCAGCTTCATCTCTTATTTGAAGTGCTTAGTACTGCTTTCACATGTAGACAAAATTTGTACTTTAAACCATAGCTGGATCAATAGATTTATGTTCTGTTCTCATTACCTAATTGTTACTGACAACTTAGTGTGATTCTGGATATTTCCTAGAATTTTCTCCTGCGCAAGGAGAACGTCAGTATCTATTTGTATTTGTAAAGCAGTCTATTTTTCCAGTTGTCCACTGAAGTTGTGTTTTCACTCCTTTGACTTTCAAGAAGTGTTTATTGTAGCGTCACCTGTTCTCCACTTAATGTATGCAAGTTCTTCTAAAGAGGCTTTTAAATAATTGAGTTTTGTCAGTTTTGCGTTTTTGTCCTTTCTGCTAAAAATCTATAGTGTCTGTCTCTGTTCTGCCAAATATGCAAGCATTTAAAAATACATTGGGACTGATAGAAAACAACTTACTGGTAGGTAATCTTGTGAAGCCTACTTGACCTGAGAACGTTAGAATAATGTTTTCCTATGCATATTTTTGTACGAACGTCCTGTAGAATTTTGTTCTTTACCAGTTCTGCACCATTAGTCATAGTCACCATGGTTTTACTTATTTGATTCTCGGAGTTGCTGATAGAGGTCACAGAATTTATATAATCTTCTTAGACTACAACTCGTGCTGCTGTTGGTACTATGAAAATGGAGTTCAAGTTATGTAGTAATCTCTATCAACAGTTACCTTGTAATTTTTATAATTTTATGTATAAAATCCTTACATGGATCTGGTGTAAAAATTGTACCTCCTTAAAATGACATCATAATGATAAGAGTGAGATATGTAATCTTAAAAATATCTGTTTATCACAATCTCATGGTTGATTATGTGAGTCATCAGGAATTCAGTATCTGTGTTATTGCAGGAGTTTTTCCTGAGGAGTTTCAGAAGGAAAGAATGATAGTCAGCTGAATGTAGGAAGCTGCAAACTGTAATGTTCTCATTGCTGACTAAACTTAGTTAATGGAAGCTACTTCCTAGATCCTGCTGAAGTCGATGGAATTTTATTAAAAATTCACTTTAAATCCCAATGTTCAGAGTCTAGCTATGTTATGAATGTCACACTAATTGCATTTCCTGTCATCACGCTTCTTTCTACAGTGGTTAAAACATGCAGATGAACAAGGTAGACCATACTACTACAGTGCTGATGGTTCCCGATCAGAATGGGAGCTACCAAAGGTGAGTGACCTGAAAGAGAAATGCTGACAGCTTGTCTTGGACTGTTCCCCTCCTCCCTAGGAGATGTTCCAGAGGGCCTGAGCAAGCCCCTGAGCTCCTTCCTATTAGTAACCACCTACGGAATGAAAATCAGCCTCTGTTTTTCAGTTTGTGCTCTCATATGCTTTATCTCTTGCTTGTACAAAAGTTATCAAATATTCCTTTTAGAAACTTTCCTTAAATTATTTCTCTTGATCTATCTGAGTAGGCTGTATTCTTAATCCCTTATGGAGTGATCTTTGAAAGTACTAAATGAGTGGCAGCAAATATATGATTAACAGAAGTAAATTAGCAATTTACTTCTCAATTTACAGTGCTGTGTATTGACAGAAATTCCTACCTTTAGCTTTAAATAATGTGGAATATATTAAACATTTCAGCAAAAATATTTAGCTAGTCTATAAGTGTGTCTGATGAACAGACAGGAAAAACGTTACAAAGATGTGAGTAGTTGAGGCGTGACCGAAGATCGGCCTTCTGGAAAGCTTGCTGAGGTGGGTTCCAGAAGTGCTTTGGGACAGATGAACTGGAAACACAGCACAGACTGCAGAATGGCTTTGAAAAAAAATAATCCCTGCTGAAAACTCTCATGAGTGCTTAGAGAAAAGACCGTAGAAAGACTTCAGCACTGCCACTCTTGTTTACGTGAAGATTTAGATACTTGGAAAAAGATCATGGAAAAGAAATTAGCCGCAATCTACAGTAATGCTCAGCATCGGTTTTTCCCCTGACATATTTAGTTCCTGTGCTGCCATCCAAAACTAATTGTAAAATAAATGCGTGGAATAGTATGGTCACGTGGTGCTGTTAAAGCAGGAAATTAAAAAAAGATAATGCTTTTTATTTTAAATGATTGTTAATAATTTGCACATCATTAGAACAAAAACCAGAAGGTTTATGGATACGGTGCTGAGAAAGTACTATAACATAAAAAAAAAATCACTTTTATAGCATAAGCTGTAAATGTGAATGTGCTCTGGAGTAGCACTTCAGTACTGAATGTGTGTATAAAAACAAGTATCTGATGGTGCTGGGGAGGAGGGTGAGATACAACACAAATTACTTCAGACAGTCTTATAGAAAGCCCTCCAGTCATATACATTTATATAACATCTAGGAATAGCTGAATGCCTCTGGCTAAAATAACATCTGGATGGAGTAGCTTTGACAACTGCTGAAAAATTCTGTTAATGTTCATGATGAGTGTGACACAACTTTTTGTAGTGCAGCAGAGGATCACAGGCTCTTAGAGTTGCATGAATTGGAAAGGACCCTACAAGGATCATCAAATCCAACTGTCCATACTACTTAAAAGTTACCTACGAATCAAACCCAATGGCTGAGAGCAGTGTCCTGACACTCCTTAACCTCCCAGAGCTCCATCCCTCAGGGCTGTGCCCACTGCCCCGTGCAGCCCGTCCATGCCCACCGCCCTCCGGTGCAGAACCGTTCCCTGACCCCCAGCTGCCCCTCCCCTGACACAGCTCCATGCCGTTCCCTCGGGCCCTGCCGCTGTCACACAGAGCAGAGCTCAGCGCTGCCCCTCCGCTCCCTGGGAGAGCTGCAGCCGCCATCAGGGCTCCCCTCAGCTCCTCTGCTCTGGGCTGAGCACACCCAGGGCCCTCAGCTGCTCAGTCGTACGTGTTGCCTTCTGGACCCTTCCCCATCTTCACAGCCCACCTTTGGACACTTTTGGATGATGTTGTGTCCCTCTGGACAAACTGTGTGCAGTGTTTGAGGCAAGGCTCCGCAGTGTGAAGCAGAGCAGGACAGTCCTTTCCCTCGCCACACCCAGGTGATGCACGCTCCAACTTCTCCTATTTTTTGTCCTAAGTTTTCTGACAGCTGAATTATTCTTTAACCTGGATAATAGGCTTTAATTATAACCAGTAGTACTTCATACCAAAGACTTTGTCTTTTCTCCTGTGGATTCTGCTACATTCAGTTGTCTGTTCTTACTGATTATTTAATAAACAAACAAACAAAGCCACAAAGGAAAAAAAAACCAAACAACCCATCAGGTTAGAAGGTGAAGCAAAGAGTATCCAGGGCAGTCAGTTCAGCAGACTGGGTCCAGAGGGGTTTCTGATCATTTCTGCTCCAAGTGGAGCTGTTTTCCACAGCAGCCCCCTGCCCTGTAGAGCCGCTGTTCCCTCAGTGCAGCCAGTGCATGATGAAACTGCTGCTGTGCAGATGGAACATGAGAAGCCTTAATTCCCCACAGAAAGAAAGGAAGGGGTGGGGTGAGGTCCTTAAAAGGCAGAAAAGAAGTGTTATATTTCTATTTATGTAAGGTAAGAAAAGCATTTTATTTAGTTCACAAGAAATTGCAAAACAAGTGCATTGATGTTAGTTCAGTCACAGCACTGAGAAGTTTATTTAAAGCCAAGCACAGTCACAGTATTAGAGAAATATGTTCTGAAGTAGAGAAGAGCTTTACTTCTTTTACTTCAGAGCTTTTGTTCTGAAGTAAAATTCCAAGAAAAAAAGCTCAATTTCAGACTATTTACTGGAAAAATGCAAGTGACGTGGTAAAGTATATAAGGTGGTGGAGGATAATGGGATATCAGAATGTTTTTAAATATCCCTGTTTTAATCCCTGACCTGTTTTTAACATTGTGACTTTACCAAGTTTCTTTGTCAGCCGCTTCCCACTTTCCTCCCTTCACCCACCCAATTCCTTGTCTTTGACTATGGCTGTTATTAGCACAAAGAGGAATCTTTGTTCTCTGTCTTGAAGCTGACAGATCTGTGTCATCTCCCTAAGAATGAGGACAACTGCTACGAATAGCTTGGAGGTATTGTATTTATTTCAGTCACAATTAGGCTAGGACAGAGCCTTGAGCCATTCTTCATTAACAGGTTAAAATTAAATATAAATTATTCAGCACAGCCAGTTGAGAGGGTTAGAAAAATTTACAATGAGGCAAAGAGCTTTCAAGTAGCTAGTGAAAGCATTGAATGACTTCAAGGATAACCCTCTGTTACCTGAATTAATATAATCAGTGTCTTCACCCTATACAAAAAGCTTGTATAACAAGAAGTCAGGGTTGTTTGGTGTGTGCAGTAGGAACGCAGTTTGCTGATGTTCTCGCTTGCTAATAAGAGAAACAAACTGGGAGTGCTAAAGAGGGAGTAACTTAGTGGGACAAGCTAGAGTTCTGGGGAAATTTTTCAAGAAGCAGTAGTCCGTATATTTGGAATTCTCTGTTGTATTATTAAAAGTTTTAGAATTAAGAAAATGAAAGCATCTTCTTAAGGCATCTGTTGTCCTAAGGTGTTTTCTGTATGGCCCTTAGCTAGTCTTAGTCTTCAGAATGACACCAAATATGCGAAGGACGAATCTGTGCATCACTGGCACCCTGGCTGCTTCTCTCTAACCAGTGGCACTTTTCCATTGTAGTGCATGGTTAGTTCACCTGGAGAGTCCAGAGTCCAAATTAGTATCTGTATCTCACTGTAATTCTTTTTGGAAACCACAAATCAGACGTTTATTTTAGGAGCAGAGGCTTGTATTGAGCCCAGAAATATTTAGCTTTCTGTTTTTAACCTGAGTAGTTTATTCTGCTGTTCACAGAGAGGAAAATATATCTGGCAAACCATGAACACTTGAGTGAAAATTGTTTACTTTACACCTATGTTGTGAGAAAATGAGGGATAGATGTCAAACATTCTTTTTAAAGACTTGTCAGTTTATTAACGCTGGTTGTATCACCAGCACAAAGTACTGAAGCTGTTGAGATGCACAGCATGGTGTTCCTGAAATGTTAGCAGTGCTTTGTTAGCTCTATATACTGTTCCTTTATGTTGCAGTATGTTTGTAAAACTGGAGTGTCAGCCTTGCTTACAGGCCTTTCTTCCTTTGGGATGGAGTTACCTGCTAGGTGAACAGTTTGTTGATGGTATCAAAGGCACCTTTTAAATATAGATCACCTGTAAACAGGCTGTGACTATATTCTAGCTCTTAAGATAGATTTAATTCAAGACACTTAGGAGTCTGTGACTGTGGTTACAACTTGTGTTCTTTGAAATACTCAGATGGAAATTGCATGAAGGATTTCCATAAATAATATTCATTAAATAGAATTATATAAAATTTATGTATTATATAAAATTAAATTAAATAAATGATTTACTTCATAGCAAAAACATATTTGAACTGTCAATTTTAGTGGCTTATAAGTGTTGTGAAGAACAGTTTATAGCAGCGTTCTGCTGTTAAGGCGTAGTGTCATTGAAACTTGCTTATATTGTAATTGCAATGTGGGCAACTTTGGTGCATATTGCTTATCTTGCTGACACAGTTTGAGTTGTGGGAGTGTCTGTATGGATACTTCTATTACAGAAAAGCCAGAAAGGCAAGCTGACATTAGATTTCTTGCAGCATGGCTGGAGGGTTCATCTTCCATTTAATGCGGCAACAAACTGAGAGTTGCTTAAACTTCACCATTTTAAAGTAGCAGTTGATGCACGAATGTAAATGTGCTGAAACCAGTATGAAGTCAGTGCAATCTCAGGTGTGAATCTCTACAGTGCCAACCAACACACCTCTGTACATGATGTACTGAATCTTCTTCTCAGTACTACAATGTTTATTCAACTAGGAGTACTTTAGCACTCTTAGTGCATGTCAAAATAATTTAAATGCTGAAGTTTTCACTTATCTTCTTAGTAGCTGTTGATTTATTGGAGCATGAACTTTGTTCCTTTTAAAATACAAAGTTTCTGTCTCACTCTCTACCATCGTTATCATAATGTTAGTTATTTTGGCACTAAGTTTAACTTTATGTTATTCAGCTTGAATTTGGCATTTGTTATTCAACTGTAGTCTTTCTGTGCTTTGTCAGTATGTGTTACCATCTTTGAAGACCTGAGGCTCTGAGTTTGCAGTAGTAAAACAGTAGCAAAACTGTAAAATTCAGTGTGGTGTCAAGGATAGTTTTTGCCTTTTTTGAGTATTTGACTTTCCTGTGTTACATTTTACTCAGTTGACTCTAGTCCTTTATATGTCACACATCCTTTTGCTTCTGGATATAGATTTCAGTCTTCTAACACTGAAAAGAGAGAATTGAGTTTGTTAGTGACTTTGTAAAAAGCAAGGAAATCTTATGTAGTTTTTTCTTGTTTGTATTTTCAGTGTTAAACTTTGCTTGAAATATTTTTATAGTTCTTTATAATGCTGTCTCGGTGATGTTGATTTTAAATGGCTCTGCTACTTGCATGTATGCTGCAAAGCTGAAGTTGAATGCTGGATCCTTCTCATGGCCTTCATATTCTCTGAACCTGTTCATCTCTGGATGCCATTGCCTTGGATTTATCAGAATGTAAATCTTCTGTCTTCCTTGTGTTTAAAACTTTGCCAAGTTTTAAAATTATTTCCTGCTAAATACTTGCTTTCTGCACTTAGGTATGTTGCACAATAGTAAATCCCCTTAACAGTAGTGGTTGTCCTTTTTCTGAAAAAGGAAGTCCTCACTTAGTGTCTACTCTCTTAAGCGTAGGAAACGTTTGGGTCAAATAGAAATATATTCAGTTAAACATTCTTAATCTGCATGGCTTGCTGTAGAATAGCAGGGTTATCCTTGTCTTATGTAAGACTTGACAGGTGGTTTTTATTGTCAGTGAAATATGAAGACTTGTATATTCAAATCTTATATTTATCCTTTTGCCATGCTGGTTCTTGATATGCCAGTTGGTTGCAGGTAAGCTTTTGTCCAAGAAAATCAAACATCTTTCTATAGAGGACTACAGCAGACAGGACAGTTCTGCAGATTAAAATTTAAAAAAGGTTGTTTGCACACACTTGGATGAAATCAGGAATCTGAAAGTTTGTATTGTAAAGATGTAGGCCTTTTTTGTGTGAGTTAGATCCTACTTATAGTTTGATTTTTCTTTTCTTTAGTATAATGCTTCACCACAGCAGCAAAGGGATATAATAAAGAGTAGGAGTCTGGACAGGAGGCTACAAGAACCAATAGTTTTAACAAAATGGAGGCACAGCACAATTGTGTTGGACACCAACGATAAGGTAGGAGCAAGTTAAGCAGCATGCTGCAATGTGAACTGTTTTTGATTTGTGAAGTATTTAAAAGAAACTGCCACGTATAAATTTCTGAAGTCTTGTTTCTATGTTTCATTGTATTGCTTTGATAACATTCAGAGAATCCAAGGACTGTTTGATAATTTTTTTGTTGTTTCTTTGTCAGTGGTAGCCTTATTCTTGTTAGCCTTGAAATATCTTAGCTAGCATTAATTCAGACTCTGGTGTTTATAGTCATTTTGCTTCTAATTGGGAAGTTCCTGGAATTCAGTTCAGGCTGTGGGATGTAGTCAGGTTTTAAATTTAGGAATTGTGAATGCGGGCAAGGTTGCCATGTAAGGAATATTGATATTTCTTGTCTGAATATTTTAGTGGTAGGAAACACCAAGCATGAATCCATTTTAAATATGGCAGAGAAGTAACTGAAGTATTCATAGAGATGAAACAAAACTTGCGCTTGCTAAGCTAAAAATTCTAAATTAAAGGTATAAATAGCGGTGTTATGTAGTGAACTAAACCCTTTAATGACAGTTCTGCTGTCTCCATTGTAATGTGCAAAGAGGAAAAGTTGTGCTTGATTATAGCAGGGTTGTAATGTTGTTGTTGTTGAAGGGCAGAGCACAATTCCAAAAGTGCTAAAATGTTTTGTTTTAGTTTGCCTCCAGAGCTGAGCTGGGAGTTTGGTCGAACAGAGCTGAAACAGTAGTAACAGAAGCTGTTTTCTGTGTATTTTTTGTGGCACGTTCTTGGTAGTCTGGTTGGGACTATCAATTAACAGATGCTGTTTGAGCAAACATGGGGCAAAAGCTCTCCATTGTTTTTCCTCTGCCTGTCTGTCTTCTGTCTGATTTCTGTCACAGCCATTCCTACTTACTACACTGTGACATTCTACCAGTGCTTGAGGAGAGCTGATGTAAGCAGAGAGGAACTGAAATTGATGTTGTAGAGGGAATGAATGACTTGCTGATTTCTGTAACTTCACAGCAGCTGGACCCAAGATTTGTGGAAACTGAAATGCTTCTTAATGCTGAAGTGTTAGCACAGGCTACTGACAGTAAGATGGCAGCAAACTGGCTTGTAAACTTCCTGTTTGTAAGGATACATGGAGAAATTAAATTACATTTGTGTAGTTTTGGGAGTATGGAGAACGACCATGGAGTTACCATGAGTTGACTTAGTTCTTCAGAATAGAATTTATTAGATTCACAGAATCACAGAAATGTAGGGGTTGGAAGGGACCTGCAGAGATCATGGAGTCCAACCCCCTGCCAAATCAGCTCCCTAGACTAGATTTGATTTTAAATGCTGGAGCTGTCAGTTTAGAGTAAGTCGTACTTAGTGCTGAGGACCCAGGGATCATGCTTGGCTGACAACTGCACACTCTGCATCTAGATGCATCAGTTTAGTTTTAGCAGTTCCGAGGTCCCATTGTTCTCCTTCATCCTCCCTGTTTCTCTTATGCATCTTTCTGTATCATCTGCATTGTCAGCTTTGTTTGAATGGCCATATGGATACCTGCAAAATCAAAGCCAAAAGGAGTCTCCTAGCTTCATATGAAGTCTACATTTCACAGGTGTGAACACTTCTGTTGGAAATAAATAAAAATGTTCACTGTACTTTTAAAAGAAGATTTTTTTAAAACAATGCAATGGTAGAGTCGAAGTGCTGCTTTTGTAGGCAGATGGATTTTAAAGTGCAGGTGTGTAGGGAAAAAACAAATGCTTTTGTTCAAATGGAAGCTCAGAATTAGGGAGAACTATCAAGAGAATTAAAAGGGAGGAGGGGGAGAAACACATAGGAAGTAACAAAGACCAAATGCTGCTTATCATCTTTTTGAAATTCTTTTCTGGATTTTCACGGGGTATATTTGTGCAGGGCAGTCAGTGCTTCAGAAGAAACACACATGCCTTTTTGGTTCCAGCATTTTTCTTCTTTTCAGACATGTGTTAATTTTCTTTTGATCCTTCATTAATGTCTAGTTTAAAAGTAGAATGCAAATCTCTAGAAATTTTCAGTATTTTACTATAAAGAAATGAACTGTCATGACTCACAGAATTTAACAGAGGAAGTGTATGCTTTTTCTGCATGTGTAACTATTTATGGTGCTGGTCTTAAATTTATTGACCATGTAGAAGCGTAGTTTGTTCTTCAGATGTTGTTTTCCATGTGGTGTCCTGTAGTATGTTTGTGTTACAAACATACTTCATAGTTTGATTGCAGTCATACAAAAAAATCTGCTCCTTATTATGGATGAAAGCTTTGCTTTAGGCTGATAAAAGTATGTATTATTATTTTTTTTCAAATGGGTTCATGCTTAATAATCTGGTTTGATTGGGCTGGTAAGTATTGCAAGAACGTTGTTTAGTTAAGCAAGTTTATAATACAAGTATTTCAGAATATCACAAATGCATTAAAATGTATTTTTTGTGGGAGTTGGGGGGAGGTTGGAGGGTGTGCTGTTAGGGGGTGAAAAAGGCTTTATTTTTTAATAATAATAAAGAATTGTGAGAAAGGATAACTTATACTGATTATTTAAATCCTGTAGGAATCGTCAAGTTCTTCTAAGGCCAGTTTTCCTGAAAATGAGTCCTCTCCTTCTTCACCGAAGCATCAAGCCACAGTCAGTATGGAAGTTGTTTAAATAAGTAGATATAGAAACATGCTATTCATGATTAGATAACTGACAGTAAACTTGATTATTATTTATTGAGGAAAATGATGGGATAAAATGAATAACGTTATAAAAGGAGTGTATTGCATCCAACTGTGCTTTAAAAAAAAAAGATACATTTGATTTAAAAACAGAAAACAGCTTTGTGACTGTGGGTTATTCCACAGTGAATGTTTAGCTTAGTTATGTCAAACTACATAGGACTGACTTTTTTTTTTTCTCCAAGTCATGCCTTCACACCTAGCAACCTGGAAGCTTACAAGCAGAAATAAACTTTCTGTATCCACTGTGTTTATCATCCTCATTAGTCAGTAGTAGCTTGTATGATCTGATGTATTTATTTTTCACTTATTTTCATCTCCTTGAAAAGATGTAGGAATCAGGAGAGCCTTACATAAATTGGTTGGTTTTTTTTTTTTTTTTTTTTTTTTGCTTTCATAGGGTAAATAGCAGCAGGGAAACTTAAACTTGCTAAAGACATATTACAAATGCTAAACAGTGTTGTTGTTTTTTTTGCCTTGGTTGTTTAAATGTGAACATTTACTTGCTCTTGAAATATTAGATTTTGTAGCAGAACTCACTACTAGTTTTAAGCAGTTGGAAAAAAAGGTCTGTTTTCTTTAGTTGTCTCTCAAAATTAATATTACCAAAAAAAGTTGAATTTTTGTGTTTTGTTATTTAGACTGCTCTCATCCCCCCCCCCCCCAGTTAAATATTACCATAATTTTCTCATTAGTACCCTCTAGTGTTGTTGTTGAGTAAGGCATTGTGGTATGCTTCCCAAGTAGTTCTTTTCTGGAAGATTACTACTGGTTCCATGTGCAATTTTTTTAATACCACAGAATATTTGAGAATGTGAGCAGAGATTACTCAGTCAGTGAAATCCTAGTTTTGGAAAACAATGTATATTTTCACTGGCCTGGGAAAGCACTCTGACGCAGTAGAGATTAAGACAAGCAATTACTAATGGATCAAAACAATGTATGAATTGCCAGATAAATGCTATCTTTGTATTTAATGTGGACTGCATAAAACGTGAATAAAAACTTATAAGATTCATTAAATTCAGATCTGTGTCTCTGATGAAGATGTTGTCAGAGTCAAATTTTCTTCTTCTATACTGTATTCTGTGGTCTACTTAAATTTTGAGATATTCTCTCTGTCATTCTCCTCTAAATACTTACTCATTTCGTTGGGTCTAAAATTGAGGTCAATTTTGTTATGATAAAGCTAATGCAGATCTTTTTTTAAATTTTTTTCAACTAAGATTACTTCTTATATTGTGAATTATTAAGAGCTATAACTGAAAGGAACTGATTCAGAAAAAGACAAGAACTAGTGGGACAAAGGTGCAGTGACTGTTGGTGGTAGAATTTCTTAGTTCATTTTGAGAATAGTGCACATTGACAATTTCATTTTTATCATGCACTATTTTTTTTTTCAAACAAGCCTTATTTTCTTATTCTTGCACAGAAACTAGAAATATTCACCCCTTTGTAACTTGAGTGTACCTTTCTTATTCGGTGTTGTTCATTCTCTGCCATTCACTTTTGGATCTCCAAATTTATAGTGGCATACAAATATAAATGATTTTCATCCACAGTATGTAATTAAGTAGCTAACAATTCTAATCTTTTACTTGGGGTTAGGAAAAAATAGGACATCAAATGTTTTGCTCATCTGTTTTGAAAACTAATATATTAATATTTTTATGCAGTTGAGGCATGATTTATTTAAAATACACAATTACTTTAACATGAGTTGGAAGAATTCAAAGAATTTAGGTTGTTTGTCAGATCTCTTTTTTCAGTAAAAGACACAAACACAGAGTTACTGTTATACAAATCAATATATCCGTGTTTAATATTTCCACTGTATTGTACCATAACATTTTTAAGCTTTTTTTTTCTATTGTAAAGAACCTAGGCTCTGAAGAAGGAAAACTTTATACCTTCTTAACAGTAATTCATATACAATACTATTTCCCAGGAACATCTTGGTTTTACTGATCACTGCATGTTTAAATATACTTATGACATTTTCTTGAAGTTGTGACACTGGCAAAAATGACTTGTTGCCCGAAGTTGATTATTTGTGGGGATTGAATTTGGTGATGTGACAGCAGTAAAAGCCCATTTGTTTAAGTTTGTCTTACTCCATCTTGCAGGGTCAGGAGAAGTATGGATTATTGAATGTGACGAAAATTACAGAAAATGGAAAGAAAGTTCGGTAGGTCTTGAACTTTTAGCAGTACATGGGCAAGATATTTTATCTATAAATGTTGGCATACCTATACATGATTAATGACCTAATTTCTAATTTCCTTTCTTTGTTTCACAGGCAGGCAATCTGCATTATAAACCTTAATGTAAAACCAACTGATCTAACTTAATTCTAGTGTTTGCAGAATCAGTATTAAATACTGTCTAAATGTATTCTTTCCTCAGATTTAATTTTGATTTACTTTTTTACCTTGAATTCTTTGAAAGGGATTTTCTTAGGCCTAGTACTGTGTGTGTCCAATCAACATTTCAGAACATTCGTACATGAAGCATTATTTTCTCAAGGATTAAATTGTTAGCACACGGCTGATCTCTCAGAGACCCTTTAACCTAGGTGCAGGGCAGGTGGGCAGCAGAACTGATCTCCTGCTTGGTTCCTCAGAGCTGCTCCTAAGAGTTTGGTAGGAAGGAGGTGTAGATGGTAGCCCATGCAAGCTGCTGCTGGTGTGCTATACTCTCATCGCTTAGGTCAAATCTGTTTGGAATCATTGATCTGGATTATTGGGCTGCTTTACAGAAGGATGCAACGTGACCGGTCACTTTGAGAGCTGTTCAATAGTAATTCGTGTTTAGGCAGTGGGAATGGATTGTTAAGACTTGTAAAGCTTTTTATTTTTTTCAACCTCAGGGCAGATTTTCTGGCACAAAAATTGTCAGACAGCTAAAGAACTGATTTGTTCCTGTTCTATATTTTTTGGATATGTAACAAATATTTTGTTGCTGGTGTAAATGAGCTTATTGCATAAAAGTGGGACACTTCCATCCCAGTTAGATGTGATCAGTCAGTTTCAGAATTATGCAGTACTTTGGCATAATCTCCTTAGTACACAGTAGGCTGAGCATTCCAGATTAGCCCTTTGGAAATTATAATTGTATGGCATTCCTTCTGGTGAGCTGCTTCCACTACTAATTAGGTTTGTTTGATTTAGATTTTGATGGTCAGGCTGGGACAATTAACATATGTTCCCTTCTGCAAATGTGCAAGCAGTTAAGACTTGCTGATGGCACTAATGGCAATGTATATGGTTAAGTATATTAACATGCAGGTCAGCTGGGCAACACCACTTTAATGTCTGCCTTTATAGTCAATTTATTATATTTTGTTTACAAATTCTTACAGAAAGAATTGGATGTCATCCTGGGCGGTATTACAAGGTTCATCACTGCTGTTCACTAAAACCCAAGGAAGTGGAACTGGCTGGGTAAGCTCTGGAGCAAGGCCTTGCCTTCTTCTAAGTGTTAATATCATAAAGTGCAGCAAATTAAAACCCTGTTATTTATTGGTCTTGAGTACCAGCATGTATGCACCATTTACAAAAACAAAACGTTTATATATGGGATGGAGAGTCAGGGAAGGATACCAGAAAAATAATTTTAGTGCAGAATGAAGTGATAACCAGATGTAGAAGTGTTTCTGAAGTATAAATACATGTAGTAAGAAATAAAGAGGTATTCAGATCTCTAGTAACTTTCATTTTTTTTGTTTTTGCTATTTCTGTTTCTTACTTGTGTTTGTCTAAACAGTTCTGTTGTACTGCTCTTGATATTTTTCCTAGAATCCAGGCAATCCTGTGGTACATGTAACTTTAAAAAATAATCTGACACTTGGAGACTTGTTGCATGGGAATATTTAAATAATAATATAGATGAAAGGGACTTCTGAAGCTGGTAGGCAGCAATACTTTGAAGTTGCAAGAGAGTGTTCTTGTAGTGTTGTCTTACTGTTTAGTGATGTCCACATAATGTGTGATAAGTATTTGCATCTCTTTTGAAAGAAAAACATCACACTGAAAACAATGGCAACAATTATTCAATTTTTATAAAATTTCTAATTTAATAGCATTATAGTTGTATTTATCCTGCTACATTCCTACATTAATCAGTATAAAAATGGTTCGTTGCCTATGGGTTACTTACCCACTTTTAGAGGTTTGATATTAAAAATGAATGTAGATCTCCTATAATAGCTAAAGAGAGGTCAGATGTAGTGTTGGTTATTTCAAGGTATTATTATGCTCATTCCAACAAAATTTCATCTTACTGCTGTACTCTGTGCTTTGCTCATATTTCTACTTGACTCACTTTCTCCTCCTACAGTTCTTTTGGGGCAGCACATTGATATTGACCATTCTTTTCTAAATCATTGAGTTTGTTTTTTTTCCTGCTGTTTTGTTGCTGTAGAAGGGATGGTTGGAGGAAAGTGGGTAAAGCTGTGTGAATAAAAACATCAGGGATAATAGGGAATGGAAATAGTGAAGTTAGACAAGGTGGTCAAACAGATGGAAAACAGAAGGGAAGAAAAAAAAATAAGTCTTAGAGGCATGAGATAAGGTGAATTGCACCATTTGTTGTAGGAAGAGGATGCTGTGACCTAAGGAGGTCTGCCCATACTGAGTGTGGGGAGGGGGAGGGAATACAATGCACATCAGAGGGTCAAGCACAGAAAAATTAACAGAAACATGTACATCTGGAAGTTACTGACTTTCCCACCTGTAAACATGGGGATGCTAAGTAAATATAGTTAGTATTACTCACAACTGAGAGAAATAATAAAAAAAACAACTTGTGAACTACTTTTTCATATATTAACTTCTGTAACAAAATACGTTGAAGAATTACTGGAGAATCTTTAAGGGTGAGTTTCAAAGCAGAAAGTGCTAGTATTTGGAAAGCTATAAAACTTGCTCTGTTGTCTTCCTTCATCCCATTCAGTCACTGTCTATTGTTCAGTCAAGCTCATTTTTGTCATCCTACTTCATGAACTGGAAAATTCCCAGCCATTCAGGGATGAGGTTTGGTGTTTTGTCTCTGTGCACAAAGAACACTATTTTTTTTTATTCTAAAAACTTCTTAATACTCTTAATCCAAATTTTGCAATTGATGGAAAAAAGCAAAACAAAGCCAGAACGTTAACTATTTTTATTACATCACTGTTCCTGAATGTATGATATGGTTACAAATGGACATACGCCAGACTGAACTGTCTGTAAAAGACAGCCATGCAACTCTGCTTGTTTAGGGAGGAGACTTGTGTTGTGCTACACCTTGCAAACAGTCTTCTAGAGGGGAAAAAAAAAGTTACCAATTTTTTTGATAATTTCAGTGCAGCAAAAATATCATGGTCACTATATAGTAAGAATATTTCTGCGTGAAACTACTGAGTACCTGACAGTATGCACAACTATTCTGTTGGTACTACTGGTTACTTATAATTAAGTTGAGAATGTCAAGGGAGTGCATCAGCTGTGTGTGTTTGCATTTGGCTTACTCAACACATATCCTTTTGGAACATTGTGCACAAGGTTTTTGGGGGATTATTAAAAATTCCTCCTCTCTTGTCAGAAGCTTTGATCTTTATCAGTGTCTGTATTGAGTAAAGTCAAGTCTGTATGACATGAGAGAAGAATTACATTTCCGCTTCACCTCAATGGAAGAATGTTTGTTTAGCAGTGGTCTAGTAATTGATGTAACCATATCATTTTTTGTGCATTGTTTTGTGACTTCATCACTTTTCTTCCTTTTTCTCATCAAGTCATTTTGCCAAGGGGGCTCAATCCCTGAGCTCTTGCTCTCGCTGCTTTCTTCTTGGAAAAACGCTCTCAGTCGTCGACCTGCTGTCACCTATGTAAACTCTGCCCAAGTTTCAGCTATCAGTGTATGTGTTCTTGTTGCATGCCTCTTGTCACTGTAAGGCTGTTTGCCACTAATCTTCACAGTAAATCTAAACTTTCCCAAGGTTTGTTAACTTTTATCACCTCAAATAACAACTTATATATTGTTTGCTATTTTTCAATTTTTTTTTTGTTTTAAAGATACAAATTAACCAAAGTGTATTGCAATAATACAGTAATTGTTTTAATGGGATGAAGTATGAGGATCATCTGGTTCATTAGTGCCAGAATTATAATCCCAAATTTACCTGATGTTTGAACCACTAAATATCTTAACTAACACACAGCATGATATAGTCGTGTTTTTTTTTAACAGGTACTATGTCTAATTTTTTTAACAGAACTACTTCAGACTGTTTTTAAGGTTCCTGTGGTGCCTTTGATGCAGTGATGTACATGATGCTGTGGTTAATTTCAGTTATAACTGAAATAAAAATGTAAATATTACGCATTCAAGGAAAAAAAAAAAGACAAACCTGAAATGAAAAGAGCTCAAGGATGTTCTGGCTATATATACTGCATACAGAAAGCTGATGTAAATTTGTAGGACTACTTTTATGTGTAATTTAAGCATCTGTATTAGCTATATTTTGAAGTGTAAATGCCAACCTTGGAAGTACTCTTTATTGGAAACTGATAAAATGTTGGTAGCTAATGTGATAGAGAAGTTAAGGCTCTTGTTAGAAGGAATGGGCAGGGTTGACTGGCTATATAAGTAGTTTGTAATGCCTTAGTGCTGATTATTAATTTAACCAGAATTAAACTTATAGGTTCATAGGTTCATAAGGTTGGAAAGGACCTACAAGATCATCTAGTCCAACCATCCTCCTATCACTATCCCTACCCAACTACTAAATCAAATCCCTTAGCACCTCATCTAAACTGAAGCTTTCACAGTAAAGAGAATATGTATGTGTGTGTGTATATATATACATATATATATAGAGAGAGCAGTTTAAAGCAAAAGAATGTATCATTTCTTTGACGTTTTAGAGACTATAATAATTGTGGTCACTAAAACTATGTTGCTATCTCTTCTTCTCTCCTGTGTTCCCTGCAGAATGGAGAGTGCTAAATACTTTGGGTTTAGTTAAGATTCTTGAAAATATTAGACTTCTTTGATTGCGAAGTATCACATTACAATTCATATCTATATATATATTATTATAAACCATTATTTATTTATTTACTCTCAATTTTTTTTTCGCTTCTTTGTTTTTATTTTTTTTTCTGTCATGGTCTCTACAAGACAGAGGGCTTGCCTTAAGAAGGCTGTGGCGACCCAGACAGAAGGTCTGCCTAGAAGTGTGGCTACACAGGTCTCTGGTTGCAAGGAGTGTCAGAGCCTGCTACTACTAGATGAGGGTGCTAAGCAGTTCTCCTGTGCAAGGTGTGAGCAGGTGGAAGATCTGCTTAACATGGTGGTTGAATTGAAGGAGGAGGTTGAGAGACTGAGGGCCATCAGGGACTGTGAGAGGGAGATTGACTGGTGGAGTAACTCCCTAGAGTGCCAGAGAGAAAGGTACCAGGGAGATCCCCCACAGTTTCTGGTGGACTCCCTGACCTGTCCCCGTAGGGCAGAAGGGGGATATCTGAGGGATGGGGAGGGCTGGCAGAGAGTCCCTACTCGGTGCCGTGGGCGATCTCCCCCTCTGCCTCCCCAGTGCCCCCAGATACCCCTAAGCAATAGGTTTGCAGCTTTGGAAGTTGAAGAGGTGATAAGGGGTGAAGTGCAGGAAGATTCCCGCAGGAGGTCACCAATGGCAAGGCAGTCACCTCCGTGCATTGAGACTGCCGCTACTAAGAAAGAAAGGAAGGTGATCGTAGTGGGTGGCTCCCTTCTAAAGGGAACTGAGGGCCCCATTTGCAGACCAGACCCAAACCGCAGGGAAGTGTGCTGTCTCCCTGGGGCTCGAATCAGGGACATTACTAGAAGACTCCCGGACTTGATTCGCCCCACCGACTACTACCCATTACTAGTAGTTCAGGCAGACTGCAATGAAATATCTCAGAGAAGTCTGCGAACTATGAAAAGAGATTTTAGGGGATTAGGGCGATTAGTTCAAGGGGTGGGAGCACAAGTGGTGTTTGCTTCCATACCTTCTGGGGCGGTGAAGGACACAGAATGGGCTAGGAAAACACAAGTGATGAATAACTGGCTGAGAGGTTGGTGTAGAGATAGACACTTTGGGTTTTTTGACCATGGGACAGTTTACTCGGCTCCTGGCCTGTTATCTGTTGATGGGACACACCTATCCCAAAGGGGGAAACGAATCCTAGCACAGGAGCTAGCTGGACTCATTGAGAGAGCTTTAAACTAGCTGTGACGGGGGAAGGGGATAAAACAGGGCTCTCCAGTAAAGCGCCTAAGGAGGCTGTGCTGGAAAAAGGGGTGAGGCAGATATCTCAGCTGAAGTGCATCTATACCAATGCACGCAGCATGGGCAATAAACAAGAAGAGCTGGAAGCCATTGTGAGGCAGGCTAACTATGACCTTGTAGCTATTACAGAAACATGGTGGGACCTCTCCCATGACTGGAATACTGGGATTGATGGCTACAAGCTCTTCAGAAGGGATAGACAGGGAAGAAAGGGTGGTGGCATAGCTCTCTATATCAAAGAGTGTTTTGATGTTGAAGAACTAGTGGTCGGAAATGACAAAGTAGAGTGTCTATGGATTAGGATCAGGGGGATAGTCCTTAGGAGTGACATCGTGGTGGGGGTCTGTTACAGACCACCTAGTCAGGATGAAGAAATAGATGAGATGTTCTATAAACAACTCGTAGATGTTGCACGATGGCCAGCACTCGTTCTCATGGGGGACTTCAACTTCCCTGATATATGCTGGAAATACAATACTGCGCAGAGGAAGCAGTCCTTGAGATTTCTAGAATGTGTGGATGATTGCTTCCTGACTCAGCTGGTGCAAGAGCCTACCAGGGGAGATGCCTTGCTTGACCTACTTTTCACTAACAGGGAAGGACTAGTAGGGGATGTGAAGGTTGGAGATTGTCTTGGCCAGAGTGACCATGAAATGGTGGAGTTTGCTATTCTGGGTGCCGTCAAGAGGGTGACTAGCAAAACTATTACCTTGGACTTCCAGAGGGCAGACTTTGACCTGTTCAGGACACTTGTTGCAAGGGTCCCTTGGGACTTGCTCCTGAAGGGTAAAGGGGTCCAGGAAGCCTGGATGCTCTTCAAGATGGAAATCTTAAAGGCACAGGAGCAGGCAGTCCCGGAGTCCTGTAAGTCAAGCCGGAGGAGCAAAAGACCAGTGTGGATGAACCGGGATCTTTTGTTGAGACTCCGAGAGAAAAGGAGAGTCTATGTCCTCTGGAAGATGGGTCAGGCTACTTGGGGTGACTACAGAGAACTGGCCAAGATCTGCAGGCAGAAAATTAGAAATGCTAAAGCCCAGCTTGAAATTAGGCTGGCTACTGCTGTAAAGGAGAACAGGAAACCCTTTTACAAATATATTAACAGCAGGAGAAAAACTAAGGAAAATTTCCCTCCTTTACTCAACGAGGCAGGCAATATAACCACAGATGATAAGGAAAAGGCTGAGGTTCTCAATGCCTTCTTCACATCTGTCTTTAATAAACAGGACAGTTATCCAAATGGTACTTGCCCTGACCTGGAAGTCTGGGACGGGGTGCATAATGCACCCCCTGTGATTCAAGCAGAGACGGTCAGAGATCTTCTCCTCCATCTGAACTCCCACAAGTCCATGGGGCCAGATGGGATCCACCCAAGGGTGCTGAGGGAGCTAGCAGAGGTGATTGCCGAGCCACTTTCTGCCATCTATCAGCATTCCTGGTTATCTGGAGAGGTCCCACAAGATTGGAGGCTTGCCGATGTGACTCCCATCTTCAAGAAAGGCCGTAAGGAAGACCCGGGGAACTACAGGCCTGTCAGCCTGACCTCGGTATCAGGGAAAGTTATGGAACAGATGTTATTGAGGGAGATCACACGACACGTGCATGGCAATAAAGGGATCAGACCCAGCCAGCACGGGTTCACCAGGGGCAGGTCGTGCTTGTCCAACCTCATCTCCTTCTATGACTGGGTGACCAGACAGGTAGATGAGGGAAAGGCTGTTGATGTAGTCTACCTGGACTTCAGCAAGGCCTTTGACACGGTCTCCCACAGTATTCTCCTAAGGAAACTGGCAGCCCGTGGTGTGGACAGGTTCACTCTTCTCTGGGTGGAGAACTGGCTGGAGGGCCGTGCCCAGAGGGTAGTGGTTAATGGAGTTAAGTCCAGCTGGTGTCCTGTTACGAGTGGTGTCCCCCAAGGGTCAGTTTTGGGGCCCATCTTGTTTAATATCTTTATTGATGACCTAGACGAGGGAATTGAGTGTACCCTCAGTAAGTTTGCAGATGACACAAAGCTGGGAGGATGTGTCAAACTGCCTGAGGGTAGGGAGGCCCTTCAGAGGGATTTGGATAGGCTGAACAGCTGGGCTGAGCAAAATGGGATGAGGTTCAATAAGACCAAGTGCCGGGTCCTGCACTTTGGCCACAATAACCCCATGCAATGCTATAGGCTTGGGGCAGAATGGCTTGAAGAATGTGGAGAGGAAAAGGACCTGGGGGTGTTGGTTGATGCTCGGCTCAACATGAGCCGGCAGTGTGCCCAGGTGGCTAAGAAGGCCAACAGCATCCTGGCCTGTATTAGAAATAGTGTAGCCAGCAGGAGCAGGGAGGTGATCATCCCCCTGTACTCAGCTCTGGTACGGCCGCACCTCGAGTACTGTGTTCAGTTTTGGGCCCCTCACTACAAGAAGGACATTGAGGCCCTGGAGCGTGTTCAGAGAAGGGCAACAAAACTGGTGAGGGGCCTGGAGCACAAGTCTTATGAGGAGCGGCTGAGGGAGCTGGGATTGTTTAGTCTGGAGAAGAGGAGGCTCAGAGGAGACCTTATTGCACTCTACCACTTCCTGAAGGGGGGTTGTGGTGAGGAGGGGGTAGGCCTCTTCTCCCTGATAAGTAATGACAGGACAAGAGGGAATGGCCACAAGTTGCGCCAGGGAAGATTTAGATTAGACCTCAGGAAGCATTTCTTTTCTGAAAGAGTGGTCAGGCACTGGAATGGCCTGCCTAGGGAGGTGGTTGAGGCACCATCCCTAGCGCTGTTCAAGAAGCGTTTAGATGAGGTGCTAAAGGACTTAATTTAGTAGTTGGGTAGAGATAGTGATAGGAGGATGGTTGGACTAGATGATCTTATAGGTCCTTTCCAACCTTATGAACTTATGAACTTATGAACTTATGAACTTATGATTACCAGAGCTCTACTTTTATTATTATTTTTTGTAAGAAGGCAGTGACTGTAGGCTTTTTCAGTTAACTTCATGCTAAAAGTGAGGCAGCTGCCTTTTCTCTTTCTGTCCAATGAACCCATGTGTGTGGAAGGCATATGATTTGTATACGTTATTCTTTAAAATACTACTTTCTATAAGGGGAATAGTGGATTTCACTCCCCTCTCTTTCAATTCTTTCAGTATGTTAAAGGCTTTTCGCTTTTGTTGTGAATGGGCTATAATACGTACTGACAGATGCTAGTGATGGGGCTTCAAAAAACAACCACAGCAAATAGTAATTGCTTAAAGGATTTTTTTGTCAATCTTATGTAATAGCTGTATTTCCTCAGTGTCGGATATGCTGGTGGTAAACCAGAGGTGGGTAAACTTCCCACTTAAAGATCAAGGAAATAAGCGCTCTTTCACAGTTGATGTGGGCAAACTGTTTACTGTGTCTTACCACTCTTTACAGTGTACAAGAGTCCTGCATGTACGTTGCCATAGATCATCATTATTGCATATCTGAGTATACAGGGCTCAGCTGATAATCATGATAAGTGTTTGAAATGTAAATTCCTCCGATTGGAGTTAAATTTCAAATAACAGTCATAATTCTACTGTGGTAAAAAAGAATATCTTGTTTTTCTTTTTCTTGTCCAAGCTGTAAGTTCTGAAGTTCCACTGCCAATCCCAAATAAGTATCTGTCCCTCAGTACTATTTCTGAAGAAGGCATAGAATTAGAAAATTCTTTAAACTGATTAGAAACAGAATTATTAGAATGGCAGATGTTTGTATATCCTGAAGCCTTCTTATATATAATAGCCAGTACTGTTTCCAAAAAAAGCTGGAATACATCCTGTTACAGCCTGTGTGCTTTATTCTGTGCATGCTCCCATCATGTAAAGACAAGTGCTAAAAGCACTGAAAAGTGTGATCCTGATGTCAGCACTCATCTTCAAGGCAGTCTTCTGGCAACTCAGCATCTGTGTCTGAATGAAAAAAAAAAAGTAATGTTATGCTTCCGAAAAGGGGAAGTTATCTCTGCCTTGAAAATTGCACATCCCATGACTACTTTTTCCT
This sequence comes from Cyrtonyx montezumae, assembly GCF_038088225.1. Taxonomy (NCBI): domain Eukaryota; kingdom Metazoa; phylum Chordata; class Aves; order Galliformes; family Odontophoridae; genus Cyrtonyx; species Cyrtonyx montezumae. The sequence goes on along the minus strand of NW_027071870.1, from coordinate 10,928,736 downwards.
AGAAAAATCTCTCAGAAGAGACTCTAGAACAACTTACTATGTTAGGGCATTTCTCAGCACTGTGTTCTAGGCTGCTTCCCTCTTTCTCTTTCATTTCTTCTCTCTGAAACTTCCCTGATGGCTGAGAACTGCAGTAAGGAGTAAGGACTGAATGTACTCTGATGACTAGCAATGTGCTCTGTTTTCAGGAAGCAGATTTTGTCTATGTGGAGGCAGCTGCTGAGGAGACAGCTTTTCTTTCTACTGCACTCAAAACCTGTGTGCTTCAGGAGGCTTCATTGCCTCTAACTAACCTTTGTAAGATGAGCATCCGAGCAGCCCTGCACAGGATGTGCTCCTGAAAGCTTTTGAGGAGGGAAATGACTGCTGGGCTCTCATCTCCACACAGCCAGGAACAGAAAAGAACCATGGCAGGGAAACTCGTAGGAGAGACTGAAGGCTGAACTTTGTTGTTCAAGGAAATTGTAGATTTATGATGTGTCTGTGATAAAAATGGTATATCAGAGGTTCTTTGCAGAGAGGCTTAGAGTGTTTGCTTTGCTGTTTTTACCTGCCACTAGCAATATCTGGCTATTTCTCTTCTTTTTGAGGGATTGTCCTGTGCTTCCCAAACATGCTGAAGGTAGTCAGACTTTTTTTAAAGGGGGGGGGGGGGGGAGATAAAGTACAGTACAGTGGTGTTTGAGGTAGTGGGAGATACCACCTGCAGCTCTACAAACTGGAACGTACTCGAGGGCAGGAGGGAAGTGCTCCTTGTGGTCTAAACACCAGTGGCTGTTGTTAACTGACTTCATCCAGTGCATGTCATCTCTGTTGCTGCTCAGCATCATGGGGAAGGCATTGGTTACAAATCCCTCATCTTGCAGAGGACTTCAGCACTAGTCTCATGCTCTCTGCAGTGGCAAAACCTAAATGTTTTTCAACATGGACCAAGGTTGTTGTGAACTCTGTTTCTGAACTTGGCCTATTCCAAAAGGTATTGAAAAATATCCTTAGATGAGAAATCTGAGTATCAAGATAGAAAGCGTAAGGCTTTTTCAGATGTTAGTTGGCATTGGGTAAATTAGGAGTATTCTTTCATTATGATATTTCACAGGTTAGTTTGTTTCATTCTGATCATCATTTAATTGCCATTAGGAATCAGGTAGGAAGATTTTCTAGTGGTAAACAGCCTTTCTAAAACGTAATTAGCATTAATTAACATCCTTGCTGTGAATTTAATCAGGAGCAGCAGGTCAGTTCTGTTTTCTGAGCTGTGTTTTCTCACCTTGGGTACAGTTGTTGTGGTACAGACTGGAAGCCTTGAGATGTTTGTAGCAAGGAGGCTGTCCTGAGGTTCAGCTCATCCTGAGTTGTCACATGAGCACAGAATATATATTTTTAAATAATTATAATTTAAGAACTAGAAAAGAACCTTTGTGATGGACCGGATGCTGCAGACTGTCCCCAAATGTACATTAATTTTTTTGTTCTGCATCCAATTGACTTCAAGATTTCTCTGGACGTTATAAAAACAAACAATGACTTATTAACAATTAGAGCTTTTTGTTTGCCAATTGTCTTCCTTCAGAAATTATAATTTAAAGATACGGGATGTATATGGTGGCCCTGGTAGAAATATTTGGTTATACACAGCATAATTTTAAAATTAGGGAGTTAAAATAGCTCTTCTTCATGCTGTGTTCCTCCAAATTGCTCAAAGGGTTGGTTGTGGGTTAAATGCTTCTTTATCACTTTGGTTACTTGTTTTTTAGTAGGTAGACAGTGAAATTGATTTCTGTTTACTTACTAGGATATGCTCTGGTATTACATTAGAAATACTAAAGTAGAATGCAAAATAGATTTATTATGGAAAGCATCACTGGGAACATTTGCTCTGATAATGTAAAAACTGAAGGTGCTTGAGGCTATTTTGACAAGAATTAAGCTTTAATCAAATTCTCTATAGACTTCTACGACTTTCAATAGGAACAAGTCTCTGTTGAAATCTAATTAGTATTTAAAACTATTAGAATTTTAAAATCCTTAGGCTGAGCAGTTTCTGATAGGCATGCATAAAGATTTTTTTGTTGCTTTTTGTTTGTTTCGGTTTTCCTGGTATTATGTTAGTTCATTCACAAATAGGATACTGTGTTTGCTTTGAATTGTGTAGGATGTGAATCAAGTGACAGAGTGTAACATTTAGGTATTGCAAGACTATATACATTGGAAGCTTTTATTATTTTTATTATTTTAAGTTCATCATCATTGTTCCTTTTTTTTTTCCAGAAGTTTGGTGTCAATCAGTCCAAACCAGAATTTACAGTGGATCTCAAAGGGGCATTGATTGACTGGGCTTCAAAGGAGAAATCCAGCAAAAAGAATGTTATTGAGGTAAATTATTTTACTTAAATGTAAAACTTTAAGCAATCAAGAAACTTCAGAAATTGTCTCCAAACTTAGTTCAATTTTTTTGCATTTCTTCTCTTTATATCATACTCTTATCTTTATTCCAGTACCTGCAAGAAATGCCTGTTCTTAATATGTTTGTACAGGATATACTTTTAAATTTTAAGAAGACTTATTTTGTCCTTTTACTTATTGTAGACAAGCTATTTATCATCTAAAAGTTGAGCCCGAGGGAAGTTTAACTTGGTGTAATTTAATTTTGGACTCCTAGTATGTCTCTCAATTCTAATGGGATCTCTTTTTGTTTCTTTAAAGCTAAAAACCCGCCAAGGAACTGAGCTCTTAATTCAGTCTGATAATGACAGCTTCATTAATGAATGGTATAAAGTCCTTAACTACACTATCAACAATCAGGTAGGTATTTGAATCATGAAGGCTCTGATTTCAAGGTAGTATTATTTAGCAAAATAATTTATATAATTACTCCGAGTAATTTGTATACATCTTCATTTCCTCATTTTCTTGAGTATGGGCTGAGAATCTGATGATTCCCAGTGATGAGAAATGAAATGAAATTGTGTCAGGGAAAGAGGGGTGATCCACTGGACTAAGAACCATGAGGTGTGGGCTGATCTGCTTTGAAATGAGCTTCTTTCTGCCTTCTAATACTTGTTCTGTCTCAGCGATCTGGAAGGCTCTGACAGGAGGGAGTGAAAGGGAGGACGACCAACAAAGGAATGCTTACCTTAGCATCTGTTACTGCTAGTCCCTTCAAAAGTCATGAGACCTAAGACTGCACAGGGAAAATTATTTAGACCTCTTATAATTTGAAGCACTGAAACTTTTGGGTACAAAAATCTGTCAGATCTGAAGGAAACTTAAGTTTGAAAGAAAATCTCCATGGTAATATTAGCTGTGAATGTTCTTCCAGTGATGGCTATGCCTTGCTCACATGTGGAGCCCAAAAGAAGGCTTCAGCTTAAAGTCTCTCTGCTCCTTCTGGAAGCTGTTATGTCAACATATATAGAAGGAATTTCTGTGAAGGATGTCTGCTCTGTTTTTACACACAAAAATTTTGAAGTTTTTGCATTAGACCTGTTTCTTTATACAAACCTAAATTCTAGGTGGTATTTCCAAAGCAATTTATAAATTTGAAATTTAACGATCCTGAAAAGCTTTGAGGAAGAGAATCTTGTCCAAGTGATGTCAGTAGCAGTGGGATCCTTGGCTTGGACATTAACTGAACAGTTGAGTATGTTGACTGTTGACATATAAAAAAGTCTATCTGAAACTTTTGAAAACCATTAAGGAATGAGGAATGTTGAAAGTTCACATCTGCCATCCAGGTTAAAGTGCAAATTAACTGATGTTATACATAGTCTTGTTTCTGCTCATTCAGTGCTTTGGAGTGCACAACCTTGTGTCATGTTAAAAATGTCTTTCCTTGTAAGAAAAGACTGATACTTTTGTAATTGTGTAGGAACCAAGTCTGCGTTAGCTGAAGTAAGATGTATGCAGTTACAGAATGCAGTATGTTGCACTGAGACCAAAGGAAGCTTTTTTCTTATTCTCTTATGTGTCTTGGGTCACGTATAGCATTGGTGTGAGGCAGCAGACAATTTGTTAGACTTCAGCATCTGCCAACAACATGATTTGCATTTCCATTTAACTGTGGGTTTCTTATTTTTGAGAATATGCTGAGTGAATATTAACCCACAGAGTGAGGCTTTTGGACCCTGGTATAGTTACTCTGTTGGACTGAATTCAGCATATACTTTGACAGAGATCGAATTCTCTAACTGACAGTCTGTTTTCTATGACATAAAACTTAAACTATGGAGATTAGGAACAGGATAAATGTTGTATGAATTGGTTTTGACTTTATCATTCAGGTGCTTCTGTTGCAGATCATGTGAATGAAATAGCCGATGTTTGTCTACTGAATTTGGGAGGAAGCAAAAAAGTTGATGTAATTAAGTTTTTGTCTATATTGGGTCTTATGACCAGATACTACTTCTCAAAATTACTGACAGCAAGAATGGTATCATATCTGAAGATAATTTTAGAATCTAGAATTCAGGGAAGAATCAAATGAAAGGGAAAATAAAAGTATGTTGTAGAGCAGTTTACATGAAATGTATTTCTTAGTGCTCTGTTCTATGAATTGGTAAACTTAACCTCCATTTTCTTATATCTAATAGGTAGTAGAATCTGATGAAGCATTAGAAGATGAGGTACCAGATTCTCCTGGGGTGGAAAAACAAGACAAAGAGAAAGAGAATAAAGACTCTAAGAAACTTCGTTGTAAGTAGAAAACTTTCCAATAATTGATTTTATGAATGCAAAAAAAAAAAAAACCAAAAAAAAAACCCCCCAAAAAAACCACCTTGCCTTCACTTTTCTGTAAACAGAAAAGAATTCAAGAGGACATTTTCTGTCTTGGTGCTAGTTACTTTTATTTATGTTATCTTACTCCTACTTACAAAGTAGGAAAAAACAGGCAGTAGAGAAATAGTCTGTTTTCAAGGTTTTGTCAAATGTATAGAAGTAATTAGAAGTTTTCTCTGGTATAAATTATTTTTGAATAAGAATCTCTTTGTCCTTGTTCAGAACTGGTTTGGATAGTTTTACTTTTTTGTCCATGGTGCAGCATCTGTAAATATTTTCACTGTTAACTTGCACTTCAGTTTCACTAAATTCCTAATGCTAGGTTGGCTCATTTACAGAAGTAGAACATTTTTAATCACACTCTCAGAATTTGAAAGAAATTTCTTTTAAATGCAGAAATTTTTCTTTGCAAGGAAACATATTAATCAGGCAGACTGTTTTGTTGTCTACTTCTGGGCCTTAAGTAATCTGCAAGAACGTATTTATTTCATTTAAGATGGTTAGTGAGAGCCATGGCTAGTTGTGAAACATATCTACATGTTTCAAATTCCATGCTTACTTTAAGTTACTATTTAGTTATTTCCACAGACAGCACTTGGTGACAGGTTAGTCTCTTGGCAGTTTGAAAAATGGATGCTATGTTCAAGATATTAAAAAAAATAAAAATGTGGGTGCAATGTAAATTTGAATAGTTTATCTTAATGTATTTTTGTGCTCTGATTTTGTTGCCGAATTTCTCTGCCAGGGAACCAATGTTAAAAAAAAAAACAAAAAAAACAAAAAAAAGCTTTTGTGGCTATTCATGCTAAATGTATTTTTATTTCCAGCGGTGAAGGTGCCTAGCAATATAGATGCCACAGATCAGAAGAAGACCAAAACGAAGCTCAAGAAGTTTCTCACACGACGTCCTACATTACAAGCTGTCCGTGAAAAAGGCTACATTAAGGGTAAATGAACCTTTTTAACAAAGGGAATAATTTGAGAAACTGAATTTGATAATTCAGGTGTAAAATGGGGTTCATATTGTCTAGTTTTAGAGTAAAACATGAATGTAGCTTGCTTAACAAAAGTCTTGGATGGATAGTGAAACTGGTGATTGTCGTTCTTCTGAGTCTTCTGAGCAATGCTGTTAGCTACTAAACTTTGTTAAGGATGTTATTTTCAGTCCATTATTGGCAAAACTGAAGAGGAAAATGAGAGCCCAGGAGTCTCTATCTAATTGGAGTGCTTCTGAGCTATAAAGTCCATTTGGTCTGCTCTTCTGAGCTGGAAATGTTGTTGTATGGTCAAATAATCATTTGTGCAGACAAGGGAAAGGGAAGTTCTCCTTTTGTTACAGAGCTGAACACATGCTCGTGTTTTTAATCTAATGGAAGTGGAGAAGTATGTGCCATCTCATTAGAAATGACATGTTTAGGCAGAAAAAGGATGAGGCTAAAGGAATCTTTACACCAACATCCTTTTTCCCTAACCTCTTTTTTTTTTTTCTTTGAATGTATACATTTTTTTCACAAAGTATGAGTTTACACATATACTTGAATCTATCTTTTGAAAGGATTGATAGCTTTTAATATTCTTCCATCTATCACACTTGTAGAAACTCTGAAAGAGAGCAGTTTTTGCACAGGACTAAATTAATGTGATTGTATAGATTTCTTCTTGGTAATTCCTGGTACTCACTGTAAAACTTAATTTATTTGTTTGTATGCTTTAGCAGGACTCATAGGTGGTGCTCTACTAGGGTCAAAATAGCATATGGGTAGGCAAATATCAGACCAAATCTGACTGTAATTTGCCTAACTGCATACTTTAACAGATGTGCTTCTCTTGCATGTAGCATTTGATATATTTGTGTATCTGCAAATATAATTTAACTGTAAATTATGAATTTTTGTTCAAAGTAAGAAGGCTTTTTCTCAGACTTTGTTCTGCCCTGCTTTACAGCTTAGCATTCATGTGAATTCTCAATGACATAACTTCTGACATGAACAACAGTAAATGCTAAGCCAGGTTTAACTTGTACACGTGCATGCTGATGATTGGATTTTTTTAAATAAAGACACTAAGGAACAAAGAGTTTGTTTTTATTTAAAAGCATGATGTAAACTTAAAAAGTTGGATCTGTGCTGTACAGTATTACATTTACTGTATGAGTGAAAAATACAGAAGTCTATCTGAAGCCCAGTGTACTTTGTGGCTGCTACAAAGCAGTAAATGAAAACTTGGCAAATGCAATATGAGTTGAAAAAATGAAAAAAAAATACATATATATACGTGAAACACTCTTAAAACAGCATGCATCAAGCTAAGAAGTAACTGTGCCAAGCCTTTGTTACATGGAGAAACAGAATTACAAAAGCTACTTTAAAATGGGAGAAATAGATGATTCTCCTGTACGTGGAAATTGTTATGGTCAGAAGCAGTTGCAGCAAATAATTTTGTTACATACCAGTGTTTTCTTGTGCTATCTAATCTGCATTGTTTTAGTGCTACAGCTGCTTGCTGGTCTGGCTTTCTACTGCGTGGCCTTTTTCAACCCTTTGCTACTGATTCTGCTTATACAGCTGGCTGTGTGAGTAGGAGCAGCAGGAATGAGATGTTTTGGGGCGCTGGCCTTTATGCATACAGCTAATAATACCACTACATACTAATTTCTTACTGTATAATTGGTTTGGTGTGCTGTTTTGATTTCCCAAAGCAGTTATCAAATGCAAATGTTGTTACTAAACATGAAAAATGGGCTAGATGCTGTGCATGATGCAAATGCAAGAGCAGTTTCTCTCTCTCATAAGCTCTGAAGTAAAATGTACTAAATACTGCAAAGATGGTCACTTACATGCTGCCTTTAAAAGATAAAATAAATCTTTCTTCCTTTTGAGTGTGAGCTTTGCTTCTCTATTTCAAGACCCTGTTTCAGTCTCATGCATCTGAACTTGGGGTGTCATCTGTTATTTGGGCATACAGTGAAACTGTATGAGTCTGGGAATCATTTCAGTGCTGACATCTGATCTGAACAAGAGTGATTAACGTGCTCGTGGAACACACTAAGACTTTACAAGAACACGTTCTCTGCCAAAGCTGATTTTCATTTTTGCTCTAGTTCATGGCAGAGAACACTCCCACTGCCTTTTGTGTAATTTTGAGGGCAAGACACAAAATATCCAAAAAGATGGACTTTGCCCATAAGTACTTGTATTTAAATTCCATCCTTGCGGCCGTGTTGCCTATGTGTAGTCAGTCACACATGCAGTCAGAGCTGGTCTATCATTTATAAAGTCATTTCAGAACTTAAAACATGTTAGAAGTTAAATTAGTTATTAAATCTTTCTGTGTTTGAATACGTAATGCTGGGTTAAGCAGTAGATGTAATGGAGAATAACATTTTCTCCCCCATATGCTTTCATTTGGATTAACATTTTTCTGTTCAGATCTTCTTTAAACAAAGATTATGGTAAATGTATTTTGAACACCAAACAGGAATGAAGTGCAACAGAACATTAGGATCAGTTAAATTTCTCACTGTAGTTATGACTGTATAATTCTTCTAAGTTTCCTTCTAATGGATTAAAACGATTTCAGTACCAGAAGTTCATCCCTCAAAGACTCATGTTTGGGTAACTGCTGACACTTTTTCTTACTGGGAGCTGAGTTCTCTTTTCACAACTTTCCCCTCTTTCACTCTTAATAGTGCAACAATTGTATCCAGTAGTTTTGCTCTTTGTAGAGGTTTGTTTTAACCTGATCTAGTTCTGTCACTCGAGTCCTGTTCCACTGTAAATCAGTCTCTTTACTTGGTTCCAGATCAAGTGTTTGGTTCCAATCTCACCAGCTTGTGTCAAAGAGAAAACAGCACGGTGCCAAAGTTCGTGAAGCTGTGCATTGAGCATGTTGAGGAACATGGTATGGTGAATTTTTTTGTTTGTTTTCAAATCCCTCTTGCTCATCACTCTAATTTGAATGTTTTAATCCTGAACGTGCTGTTGATTCATTAGAGAAAATTTTCTGACTTGTCTGTAGTTAGCAATTAGTTTTCAAGAGTGGGAAGGTAGGTGGAATGCATTGTGGGTAGGGGGAAGCAAGTCTTACATTGGAGGAAATTATCTACTTCAGTATCTTTCAAGATGAGGAGAAGGCTGAACAGCTTTTTGACAGTAGGGGTCTACAGGAGGAGAAATTACAGGAACTCATAGAAGAACTAATCATAGTTTTACTTCAGGTGAAGATAGACCTTCAGAAGTTACACTTGACATTGTGGGTTGTCTGATAGAAAGGACTTCTTCCCTCTTTTTTTTTTTTTTTTGTTGGAAAAACTTCTTGGTTGTCATTCCTGACTTTTCTGTACTCTGGGTTGGCCTTCTTGCTTGTCTCTTGCCATTGCCATACTGACTTGAGAGTGGTTTATGGAATCTCCACGGTGGTTGCTCAGATTATCTGTTAATTGGAGAACACGATCTTGAGATCAGGGTGTTTACAAGGGAATACTGTAAGTGAATTTTAAGGCGTTTACCATGGGAACTTCTTGGGATTTTTTGCACCATGTTGCCTTCTTTCTCAATGCTGTTGCCTTCTGTCCTAGGTGGGGAAAAATAACTGCTTCCATTGTGCTGCTCTAGGTAAACAAACTGCTAAATTGTTTGTAACAGCAGGCTTTATTCCCATTAGTGGTCTGAAGATTGATAGAGAGGGGCTATTTTTCTTTATTTTGTTTACATTAAAGACAGGCCTGCAGTGAGGATAGTGGCGAAGTTCGCCCTTTTTAAATACCTGAGGGGAAGCTGACAGAAACAGACTTCTTCTTCCCCCACTTCCTCAACTCTTCTTACTGGCAACATGCATCAAATCAGTTCTTTCTGTAAAGGAATGACTAGTGGATTATGGGGAAAATGGTTATGTCAGATGGTGCTGGTAACTGCTGTATTGCATCAGACTACTTCAGGAGCTGCAGGAACTGAAGGTATTCTGGCAACACTCACCCTCTCGAGGGCACTGACTCATGTGCTGCGTTCAAGTGGCATTTCAATTAAATTCTTTACCTGCTAATAAATTGTGAGTAATTGCAGTAGCAGTCAGAGACAGTTTTCTTCTTTGCCTGGCTGAGCATTACAGTACTGTAAAGGCAAGGGTTACCCGTTCACTTCTGAAGGCTGTTACATAGTGTGAAGGCATGTCATTCTTTCTTGCAGACCTGGTCACTTGACTTTGAAATGCTCTCTCATGCATAACTTGATTTTTTTAAATCATACATTAAAAAATGGGACATCCACAAAATTGTTGGTTCTTGCACGTAGGACTCTGCATATATCCCTCCGTCCACCCGCTTGAAGCTGTTACCTCATTTACTACTGTTCTTCTGTATGGGAAGCTTTAAAGATTACTTTAAGCTTGATGCTACAAAACCTTTTTCAGCAAATTAAGCCTTCTCTGATGTGCCCTGTCCATCAAAACAACTAGTGAGACCTTTTTTTTTTTTTCTGAATAAAATGATTTGATAGTACCTGAGTAGGTGGGCTGCTTCAGGTCAGAGCATTTTGCAAAGTAGACCTGTGAGCAAGGAACCTAATGATTTCAGAACCTGTATGCATGAAAGACATTAAAATTGATTTATCCCTTTATTTTAGGATTAGATGTTGATGGCTTATACCGAGTTAGTGGTAATCTTGCAGTGATACAGAAGCTAAGATTTGCAGTCAATCATGGTAAGTTTTCATCAACTACATTACAGTTGCATAGCTTTTCTGATTGCTTGAAGTTCGTAGAGCACGCATAAGAGAAGATTTCTTAATTTGTAACTGCAGCTTTTTTTGAGAAATGATTGCCATCCTTAAAGTTACTTCAAAATTGCAGAATTCAGCGTGTAAAAACATGCACAAGAAAACCTGAATGAAACCATCAAACCCTAACAAAGTAAACAAAAAACCACCACCCTAACAGCTTGGGGGTTTGGTCTTACATGGAGGCATTGCTAGATCATTTTTCTAAAGAAAGGTAGTAATAGAATTCAAGAGGGAAAAAATGACTAAAGGACCCCCAAACTGCATACCTTATGGGAAAACAGTAAAAATACCAAGCTTCTACTAGTGTTAAACTTGTAAGCTAATGCTTTTTAGCAAGATTAGTAGGGGCGTTGCTAGCTTGTCTTGACAGTACTCTCATGTATAAAACCTCTTCATGTATCTGTACCGTAGCATTTGGTTCAAGGGGAATCAATTGTAGCCTGCAGCTGGGACGAGGAACAGTAGTTCATCTGAGCACTATGATTTGATCACTCATTTCCCGATTAATCAGGTCTAAAAGTAAATTCTGTGTAACGTCCAGGGTTGGGATCTTCCTCTAGAAAGTCTCCATGGTAGGACAGCTAAATGTAGTGCACTAGGCAGACTTTGGCTGCCTCTGTAGGGGTTCAGAAAAAGACCCTGCTTTCAGGTTGAGGTGGAATTTCTGTCCGGTTTTCTCTTACTGGCTCCTTTTGGAGTAGTTTGGGGCACTTTGCATTGCTGCAGCTCTCCCAAAGACTGGATTGTTGACAGTGTTATAGCCCTTCTAAGAGAGCATGCGAGGTTGTTACAATGCAGCCTTATAAGCATCTCACACAGTACTTGTTCTGAAGTGTATTCTCATGCCACCTATAAATGTAAAAGGTTTTGTGCCATTGCAGATCTACCCAGCAGTGAAAAGGCTGGAGCAGGATGCCAGTCTTCCAGTACTTTAAAAACAATAAACATGGGAAAGATAAGGAGTTAACCTTTTTAAAGTAGCTTTTACAGTTAAATTATTAACATCAATTATCATTTGTCTCTCTCAGATGAGAAACTTGACTTAAAGGACAGTAAATGGGAAGATATACATGTCATCACAGGAGCTCTAAAGATGTTTTTCAGAGAACTGCCAGAGCCGCTGTTCACTTATAACCACTTCAATGACTTTGTCAACGCAATTAGTAAGTATGGAAAGCAGCTCTGTGCTTTTGATACAAGTTCTGCTCAATATGAGCAATTTGGTTATTGTAGAGTGTTTCGGTTAAGAGTGTCTGCAGGGCTTACCTCAGTTGTCTGTCCGTAATATGCAGGCTGCCCAGGAGGTGGCAGCATGCCCTCTGAGATCAGCCCTGCAAAATCTAAGCTTTTAGTCTCAGTCTTAACTTTTATTGTAAAGTTTTGTACAGAATTACTGAGGTTGATTTCTACACTTCTTTTTGCAGAACAAGAACCGAGACAGCGTGTCCATGCTGTTAAAGATCTAATCAAACAGTTGCCAAAACCAAATCAGGACACTATGCAAGTACTCTTTAGACATCTGAAGAGGTAAGAATCAGAAGGAAGGAAAGGCCCTGTATTGCTGATACTCCCTTTAAGCTAAATAATCAAGTTAAAAAGAGGGGGTGGCAATGCCCATTGTGCTCTTCTTGCATATACTGGACTTGATAAAAGCAATATATCAGTCTGTATTTATACTAGCTTGCAGAACATCAGGTGGACGCTATGTGGCATAATGGTGATGATTACTGTCTTCTGTTAGAGAAACTGAGGATTTCAAGAATATTATCACAGAACAAAACTTTTTAGTAGAGAAGGGAATCACGGCAGCTTTGTGCTAATAACAAGACTACTAGTCATTTAGTAACATTATGAATAGTCACTTGCTTTGGACTTCTTTACTGTCATCCCATTACTCTAGCACTGATAAGTTTTCGTTGTGTTTTTTTTTTCTCTTTCAGAGTTGTAGAAAATGGAGAAAAGAACCGAATGACATATCAGAGTGTAGCAATAGTTTTTGGTCCAACCTTATTAAAACCAGAGAAAGAGACTGGTAACATAGCAGTCCATACAGTGTACCAGAACCAGATTGTGGAATTAATTCTACTGGAATTGAATGCCATCTTTGGACGCTGACATTTTTCTTGGAGTGGAAACTGGAAGTGATGGGTTGGCAGCAGTATTCCATCAGGAGGAAAATCTCTCACTGTATATGATGTATTATGTTTGTGGACCAAGAAGCAACTTGATTTTTGCACTTTTGGGGGAGGGAAGAAATAGGAGAAATGTTTTACCACTTTAATGCAAATTAAAGACAACTCTTTCATTGTTTTGATTTCTTTGAAAAATTCATTGTAAAAAAGTGAATTAAAGTTTATAGTTTGCCTTTTTTTTTTTAGGTAGCATTTGAAAATTACGATATAGGTTCATACACTGGATTTCTTGGAGAGTAAAGCTATTAATCTCAAACTGGATAATCTGGAATTTTATCTTAAAATATTCCCACTTGGTATGGAAAAGTTCTTTGAAAAAAAAATCAGTGAAGATACATCTTAGGCTTGTGAATTACAAGCATGCTGTGCAGGTCGGTATGATGCTTTTCCAAGGGGTTTCTGCATGCAGTGACTGTCATATGCTAACAGTTTGGTTTAGTTATTCAGGTCTTAATTCCTCACTTGACATCTGCTATCCTTTTTCCTTTTTTCTCTTTTTCTTCCCCCAGAGACATTTCTGGAACTTCTTAGTTGCTTTATAGAACAGCATCCTATTGCAACACTGAACTTGTAACGAGTATCCAGCAATGGATATTTGTCTTGTGGCATAACACAAGTCAATACTTAATACAAACGTTCATTTTTTCAGGGTGTTTCCTGAGCTAGGTTTTGTGTTATACTGATTTACAGCTAAAACCTAAGTAAATACCAACTGTAATACTGTACTGAGTTCTTGGTATAATGCTGTGGTAGTGGAAGTTTCTTATGTAAATACAGACTGTCCTTTCAGTTCTTGTATATAATTCAGTTCTTGTATAGTTTAAGAACGTTCTAGTCACACATTTCTAACGATGGGTAGAGTAGCTGCAGTAGCATAAAGTTTCCAGTCGATGTCTGGGTTTCAGCAACGAAACAGGTTATGGAGAGGGAGGGGGGACCTAACTGTGTGCACTTTTAGATATGAATTACATTTGTGGGCAAATAACTGTAATGAGAACGGCACTGGAAAAATACTGAGTGTGCTTGCTAAATTAATGCACTACAAGAGGAGCCTTCTAGGTTATTTAATATGTACAGGATACGTTAGAGAAATGTTTTATGAATTCTAACATCTACAGATAGCGAAACTCATGTTCTGATAGAAGTTTGATGCAATCCATGATGCTAAATTTGAGGATTTCTTTTTACATTAATGTAGAATAATTTGTAAAATTGGTTTTGAAAGATTTTGTTACAGGGAGCATGGTCTGCTGAAGATTTTTTTAAATGTATTTTTCTAGACTAACTGCTGTATCTGACATATTTGTTATGTCTAACCTAAATAAAGAAAACCATTAGTTCTTTTGGAGTTTGCCATTCCCGCTTCAGACCACGTGAACCCCCTTTACGTAGTAAGACCGATGCCTCTTGTTGCTTAGCATGGGCAGCTAAGGAGCAGCAACTCTTGCAGTAAGGAGTTGTCATGCCATATTAAAAGATGAAAGCTTACTTTATAACCTGACAATTTTTAGGCATCTCCCAGTCCCTTTCCTTAACAAGCTAAGCTAAACTCTTAACGTAAGATTCATAGAATACAGAAGTAATTTATGGATATAAGTTTGCAGTCTTTCAAACATCTCCACTCTCAACCTATTGTACGGATAGCAGATACATTGGGACATAAAGTCAGTGTCACTTTTAATCTGTTGTATTCTTCTCACAACAAAGTTCCAGATTCCAGCAAAGGGGTTGTTTGGTGAAGTACTGAGGTACAGTCAGATGAACGGTGTGAGAATTTCACAAGCATAAAGCTTGAGTAAGAAGTCTTCATAGATGAAGGAGAAGGCAGCTTACCTTGCGGCTTTCTCACTGTTTTGTTGTGGTGATGGTGAAGTCTTGTGGTTTGTTGCAAAGCAGCCTGGGTGAGAATTGTGATAGCTACATCTGTGTTGTCTTTTCAGCCTCCTGTTAGGCTTTCGAACAAGAACAGTGCTGAGTGGCAGACATGCCCCATCTACTATAAAAAAATAAGCCAAGTTGAAATCTTTTGTTGTAGATTATTGAAATCCCAACTACAGCTGTGAAATAAAGAATCCCCATTGCAAAAGGAGGTAGATAAGCTAAGCTGTATGAGTGTTTCTGTGTTTGGAGAAATAATTCCTCCTTAGAACCATTTGATAATGAGGACGAACGTCACATTTTTCCTTGTATTCCCAGAAAATAAAGCATTTTGTTATTACAACGTATAGTATGGTTTTGTGCAGTGAAGTTGTCCTGAGTTTTAATTGTCTCATTTGGGAAACGGGAGGTACTTCTTAACTGAAAGCAGTGTAGCTAAACGCTGCCCGCTCAGGAGGAGGCGGCCGTCTGAGCTGGGGTGTGCTTGAGATGGCACGGCAGCGTGACGGGGTTCCTCACTCCCTGAACTTCCTCATCTTCTCGTTCCCACAGTTGGCTTTCCTGTAAGAATCAAACCCAGAGTTCTGCACGAATGCAGGGAGGGAAAAGCTATTTGCGTTAGGTGAAACATCTTGAACTGAGGAATATATGAACCAGCCTAAAACCTGTTTTATGGCAGTGTAAACCTTCGCGGTCATAACTGCTGAAAGGGACTGGAGCTCTAATGCTTCGCTTTGCTGCCAGGTCAAGTCCCGTTCCAGTAACAGCTGCCTGCCTCTGCGGTTCAGCTACATGGCATTGTTACCCAGCCGCTCTCGGCCTTGATCCCTACCAGCGAGGGGCTTCTCTTTAAAGCTAGAGGTGGGCACGCAGACAAGACAGATAACGCGGTCATTTCACGTTGAGCGGACTGTTTTTCAATCAGAGATGTAAGTCGTTGTCCCAGTGCGAGCTGCTGGTTGTGCTCGCCGCCCACAGCCGCGTCCCGGACAGGCCGCGCGCACTCCCGGCGCGCCCCGCCCTGTGGCAGCCCTCGGTTGTGGCCGAGTGTGAGAGCGGGCGGGCTGCGCTGCTGTAGCATCGCTTCATTCTTATGCGGAGCGCTGATGTTTCCGTCTTAAAGGGAGCGGCTTTCTTTAGTCCCAAAGCAATGATATTTTCCGAATCAATCGGGTAATTCATGAGCAGGCCGTGCTGTGGGCATTCTGCTGGGCCGCGGGGGGAGGCTCAGCATGTCTGATGAGGAGTGGAGAGCTCCTCTGAGGAATCTTAATTAGCTTCCACAATTGCCAAGTTCTGTGGGCCAGCAGCTGGTAGGGCTGGATCGGCCCTTTCTCAAAAGTAGCCCTATGTGATTGTGAGACTTAAATGAACCTTTTTTTTTTTTTTTCCATAGCATTCTTGTAAACAGAGCACTTGTAAAACAAGATCATGCTGTGTAGCAAAGCAACATGAAAGAAGTGCAGAGGGAGCTTGGCCTCCTGCTCCTTTTTATTTCCTTCAGTCTTAAATGGCAGCTCTCATATTAGAGTTTCCTAGGACTTCCCCAGATGCCCTGGGTTTGTTAAGGTACTTAGCTGCTGCTTTCTTTCAAAAGAAGAAATTTACGTTGCGCTCACCACGCTCAGAGCGGCAAATGGGAGCTGTTCTAGGATAGCACCAGGGGTATTGAATCTTGCAGCTTACTGCTCTGAGCTGTCACTCACAGGGACGGGGAGAGCAGGTCCTGAGTGTGGGAATGGGCAAATGCAAAGCAGGGCAGGCAACGGGACAAAGCAGGTGTGACAGACAGCCGGGACAGCAGAGGAAACGTTGCTTAGAAAATCTGCTGGAGTGCAGGCAGAGCTGGGAGGGAGCCAGGCTGCTAGGAGCAAGGGTGGTTTTCTTTCTTTCTCCTTTTTTTAAAATTCTTGTTAATTGATGGTGCAAAAGAAACAGCTGTCCTCTAGAATAATACATTCTGTAAGGAAAGGCTTTCACTCTTTGCACCGGGAGCTGGCAGCAGGGCACCGCCTTTCCTGCCCTGTTAGCTGGCTGTGTGCTGCAGCCCTGTGCTTGAACTCAGCAGTGAGAGCTGCCTTGTCCCTCCTGCAGTCTGCCTTAGTCTGCCTTCTCCTTACCTGGCTGCTAACACTGCTCAGCTCTCCCTTTCCTACCCACACCCTCGCTATGTCTGCTGTGCCGCATAGCCCTGGCACTCGGTGTGCTTCCCTCTGTGCAGCACCTGCCCTGCTCCACAGGTTTGCACTGCCAGTGTTAATGGGCACCCCAGCACTGCTGCATCCCTGATGTTCTGATTCCACAGAGCCTGCTGGTGCAGGGGGTACAAACTCACACACTCTCCTTTGTAGCACGTAACTCTCTCTGATTTAGCATGTTTATCTTCTTGCACATCTGAGCCATTGTGGCTGCAATTTGCTTTCATCTTTTCCCTATTCTGTCTGTTCCACGTAGTGCACACACACACAGCCATCTCCTGCTTCATCTCTATGCACCCAATAGCAGCCAATGAAGCTATCAAAGGTTTCTGTGTTTCTGTTTTCTCTTCTTCAGACTAAGCAAGCCCAATCCTTTTAAACTCCCCTGGCTGTCCTGCAGCATGCTGACCAGAGTGTGAGCTGGGGCAATGGCAGTTACACTCCTCTCGAGGCTGTGCCTTCAGCGCTCAGCTTTGAGACAACCTGCAGCACAATCCCTGCTTCCCCTTGGCCCTTTGATGCTCCCTGTGCCAGCCTCATCCCTTCCCTGTCAGTTCCTGCCAGCAGTTGCTATAGCTCACAGAGCTGTGGAATCAGAGTGGTAGTGGTTTGGGCTGCAAGGGACCTTACAGACCGTTCTGTTCCAGCCCCATCCAGGGCAGGTTGCCACCCACCAGCTCAGGCTGCCCATGCTGGGACAAAGCTCTGCCTGCAGACTCAGGCAGAAGAGATAAGTGTGGTGGTGCTTTGCTCCAGACAGGGCTTTTTTCTTTTAATCCAACCCTAAAATTCAAATCAGGCTCCAGCTCATGGCCTGCACTGCCAGGCATGAATGTTAAGCAGCCCTCTCTGGCCCAGTCTGTTGGCTGCCTGGCTAATGGCTGCTCTCCATAGAAACCCTACTGGAGTCAGTCATTATTCTCTCGTCATGCACTTGTGTCTCCCTTGTATTTATATAAGATTAAGTAGCCCTGTTCGGTTTTTACCTCTCTGATTGGAGCTTGTTTTAACCTCAATTAAGCCATCAGCCCCACTTTCCAAAGGCAGAGTGGTGCAGGGCATTATATTCCCCCACCTTTTGTATGGAGACGTGCTGGGGCTGGGCTGCGTGGCGGTCACCAGCGGGGACGGATGGTGCCAGACTCCCAGAGGTGCTGTGGCAGTGTGCAATTATTGCTCCAGACAGCTGAAAGCAGTGGGGCTCCTGCTTCCCCTGCTTGGTTTCAGCCTGCCGTGATTGCTGGTGCAGAAAGATGCTGATTATAAGTAAACATTAATTATGCCCTGCTACCCCGCTGCTCGCGGCGCTGGGCCTGCACCCGGCTCCTGCCACTGGAAAATCATCCAGATGGATTTCAGCATAGAGCCATGGAATATCCCGGGCTGGGAGAGACCAAAGGGATCACTGAATCCAGCTCCTGGCTCCACACAGGGCCACCCAAGGCTCAAACCCTATTTCAGGTACCCATTCATGTACAGAATGGATGTGCATTTCTTTATCCATAACTCTGAGTTATTGTGGCCCTTTGTGTTACTTATTTATTATACAGATTTTGGGTTGAAAATCCACTTCTCCTCCAGAAAAAATATTTTTAGTGCAGTAGTATGCCCTGGAGCAGATCACATCCAGAGTCCCATCTTGCTTGGACAGAGAACATTGCTTCTAAGCACTCATGGATGGAGTACAGCACTTCTTGTGCCACCGCACTCCCACACAGCTGCGAAAGCATTTAATACTGTCCTTGTCACCCTGAAGAAAGGGAGCTCAGGTAATGCAGCGAGCAGGTCTGTGATCTGCTCCCACTGCTCAACAAATAATCATTTTAGTGTCTCTAAAGTTGGGAAAGAAAGCAAATAAAGCATGTCAATCATCCTATATGTCAAGGTGATTTTTTACAGATGTGTTGTTTGTTTTTCTAAATGGTAGCCCAGTCCTTACTTTAAAAATTATATATATATTACAGTTTCTGTATTTTTTCTTTGCTACAGTAGGACGAGCAGCACCAGACCATGGCTGAGCCCCTCTCCTCTGGGGGCATCACAGCTATGGAGAGTGCTCCCTGGCACTCGAGCTGCAGCCTTGGGACTGCAGTGCACTGTGATGGACCATGTGGTGGTGGGGCAGCTCTGTGTGTCAGCCTGGCTCTGCCGCCTCACGTGCTCACAGCCTGCCCCACCTGTGGGCATCTGGGAGGACAGGTCATGCTAGAGACATTTCCAAAGGGCAAAGCAATTGGCTGTAATTGGCAGGCTCCACAATCTGCAGAGCATTTTTTCATATAAGCAAAGCTGGCAGAAGAACATGGATGATGCGAAGGATTAAGCCCTTGCCTTTAAAATTAGCTCCCTTCTCCTAAGGGCACATGGGACAGATTTGGCCATGCACGGCTGTTGTTGCTGCTGCAAACAGCCAAATCACATAACCATAGAACTGTGTGACCCTTAAAGGTCATCTGGTCCAAAACCACAGCAATGAACATGGACACCACATGGTTACCTGAAAGTGTGCACATGGCTCAGAGCTCTGCTTTGGAAACCTGGCATGAGGCTGGAGCTCCATCTCCTAACATCTCTTTGTCCTCACTCCTCAGCCTGTGCTTTCCAGCCCTAAGCAGGGATCACTCACCTCCCCCAGCATCTCGGTGGTTGTTAGCAGCAGCACTGCAGGCCGCCCAGAATCCTTCAGCACAAGCCTAGTTTCCAGAGGGTTATAAAAGCACCCACAGCCAAAAACCTTAGCTAGGTTTTCTGAGAGGAATTTGTTTTGGGTCATAATCTCTGTGTGCAGCTGTGGCACTCTGTCACCAGAGGGGAGGGAAACCCTATGTGGGATCTTCCCAAGGCATCATCCACTCCTTCCTTTGGGAGCACCTCAGAAGCTGACAGGAGCTCTCTCCATGTATGCAATGGACCTCTGCAAAGACATGAGCCCAGAAAGGGGCTGATTTACAGTCAGTTTAACAACCTTCATTTTAGAAATCCCTTTCTTCCAGTGCTCAGCCCCACAACTCCTCTTTGTGCACTGACCAGACAGATTTCCTGCAACCAGGCCAGTGGAGATTTCAATATTAAATGCATCCAAAGTGTGCAAAAATCAAAGCTTCTTGGAGAAGCACATTTATGTCGCCAACACATCAGAAGCTTCAAACATATTCTTCATCAAAATAGTTAATTTGGAACTCAGCACTGACTGGGCTGCTAAAAGAGCAGGAGGACACTCTTATAGGTTCATAGGTTCATAAGGTTGGAAAGGACCTACAAGATCATCTAGTCCAACCATCCTCCTATCACTATCCCTACCCAACTACTAAATCAAATCCCTAAATCAAAATCTTCTATAAAACAAAAAACAAAACCTTCTATAAATCAAATCTTCTATAAAACACTCCTATATTTGGCTCAGCCTCATGCTGTCTGGGCTGTGTGATGGACTGTACTGTGAAATCACGGGGCACAGAATCAGAGAAGCACAGAATCATTGAGGTTGGAAAAGGCCACAAAGATTATCACATCCAACCATCAGCCCATCCCCACCACACCCACTAACTGTGTGACAGAATCATAGAATGGCCTGGATTGAAAAAGACCACAAAGATCATCAATCCCCTGCCATGGGCAGGGTCACCAACCACTAGACCACACTGCCCAGAGCCACATTCTCACAGTTCTTGAACACTTCCAGGAACAGTGACTCCACCACCTCCCTGGGCAGCCTGTGCCAGTGCCCCACCACTCCTTCTGAGAAGTTTTTCCTAATGTCCAACCTGAACCCTGGCGCAACTTAAAACCATTATATGTAGCAAATAGGAGGCAATGGTGAGCTGGGATGGGCTGGCTGGGCCTCCAGCGGTTGCAGTCTGCTCACAGTGAGTGCTCAGGGGCTCAGCAAAATTCTGTATAAGAGGGAAGGGAGAGACAGAAATAACAAGACATAAAATGAACACAAAACCAAAATACCCGCACCAGGAAATGAGAGTATCTCCACAGCCAGATGTGGGAGTCACTCAGGAAATGTGTCTGCAGATAAGACAGCTTGGTTAAAAAAAAATAATAATAAAGGAATGTAAAAAAGAAAAGAAGTCCAAACTTGTGCAGTGATCGTGGAAGGATTTCACTGTGATGTCTGCTGCAGATAATCAAGGTGACAGGAGGGTGCTGCCCTGCTCTTACAGCTTGCAGAGGCAACAGAGGGAGCAGAGATTGACCTGGAGAAGCAAACCAAACTTGACAAAAGGCACTGTATGCGGAGCTGAGTACATGCATGTGGGGCAGTGGTGGGAATGGGGCTGGGAGCAGTCCCCCAGCACTGAGCTGCACGCCAGGTGAGAGCTGAACCAGTGAGCAACATGAGGCAATGGGACACGACTGACAAAAGATCATTTATGGGATGCTACAAAGGAGAAATCATCTTGTTTTGCCTCTTGTAACAGCCTTTCCTGACTAATTTCTACTTAATCCAAAAAGGCAAACAGAAGAAAAAAACTTTAAAAGGAAAAAGAACAAACCTCAAACACCCTACAGTGCCACCAAAGCAGTATGGTGGTCCTATGGCCCAAATCTGTCCATCAGCCTAGGGACATCCATGGCCCTGAGCAGTGTACCTTCTGGACACCACAGCATACGATCCATCTGAGATTTTCTGTGGGTAGCTCAATCAGGGAATTAAACCCAAGGCAGATGGGTGTCCCTGTGTCTGGCTCGTAGTGAGTCCACAGCATCCTTTCCTAGCTCTCCTTCGCTGGTTACTGGAGCCATCCACAGATGCTGGTCGGAACATCTCTGAAAATACTTCAAGCCCTAAAGTGGTCTGTCCTTCAGAATTCAACACTGCAATGTCACGCCAGCACAGTTCAGCTGGCATGGCTGGATTTAATCCTGCATTTTTCTGTCTTCTCAAGTGTTGATCTGCAATTTGAAAGAAAAATCAACATCACAAGTCTTACACAGAAAGGTGTGAGACTTTTTTCTCTCTCATGCCTCCTCTGGACATTTGGAAGGGTCTGAAGAAGGGAAGGGCTGCTAGGGAGACCTCACTGAGCATCACCTCATTTACAGAAGTAAGACAGCTACGAGTCAGCTTAAGGACAATGCAAAATATGTGGAAGTTTGTGTTTACTGTGGTTTTACACCACAAAACCCTCCACATACACAGAAACCAACCTCATGAAAGAAGATGGCAAGGAAAAGGGAGAAGATGTGTCATAGGGCTGTGGATTCAAAAGTTTTGGTAGGAAACAATCCTTCAGAAAGAGCAGGGCTGCTACCAGCTCTTCAGTCTCCACCTAGCTAAGAGGGGCTCAGACTCTTCCCATGTGCTGGTACTCCTTGGAATGCTGGCACTTGAGAGAAAGGGCTTTAAAGAAAGGCTTTGACATACTTCTCCCTTAGAGATTAGTACCTAAAATACAGCAACAGAAAGAGATCAAAGTGGGCAAGAACTGATCACAATGAAGGAAAAAGGCAAAAATCAAACGGAACTGGAAAGGGTCAATGAACAGGAGTGGAACTGGAAAGAGTTGCAGCAAACAATAGCAATTACTTTGTCATTTTGCTCTTATTGCAGCACTGGAGGTGGAAAACACAGTGTTCTGCTCTCTGCAGCACAGCCCACAAAGTCACAGGCTTGCTGTGCCCAAAGCCTCCAAGTTAACATGCCATATATTTATATCATTAAAGCAATAAGAGGCCACTTCATTCACAGTATTTAGGTTTACACATTTGAAGTTCCAGGCAGGTGTAGAGCGACAGGGCTCAGCGAGGTTGTTCTGCAATTACCTGCTGCAAAATCCCTCCTGCGCTGCGGGCTGCCTGCTGGGCACAGCCCACGCAGAGCTCTGCCTGCTGCAAGTGCTCACCCGTGTCCCCAGACCAGCACCGTTCCTGGCTCCTGGCTCAGCAGGAGCTGTGCTGAGGGAGCTGTCATTCAGCACGAGCACGGCCTTCAGCATCTTCCCCTCTCCTTGATATTAAGCAGGTGTTAAACGGTAGGCAATTTTATAACTGGAAACTGGCTTGAAAGCAACAAAAGCCTCACAGAGGAGGTTTTGTGAAACGTCAGTGGGAAACACCTGGTATCCATAAACCTCATGAGAGGAAAGCGGTCAGAAGTGTCTTCTATGTGCATTTTTTCCATGCAGAGAAGTGCTGCCCTGGGTCTCTCCCTCTCTGCTCAGCTCAGGTGGCTGAGGCTCTGCAGGAGCACGGCAGCAGCAGCACAGTGCTCAGCTGGGCCCAGAGGGCGGCGGGGGACAGATCCTCTGAGCAATGGGAACTGGGGCAAAAGGTGTTTCCATCGCTGGTAAGGAGCTCCACTACAGCTGGAGTGTTCTGGGGACATCAGGGAGGGAACATGGGAAAGAGTGGGTAGGGATGAGGGTCAGGGGCTTACAGCACAGGCAGATCTATCTAGACTTTGGGCTCAGGGTACAAGCTGGATCTCGTGCACACCTCGATGTTACTCATAGGCAAAGCCAGGAAGCCAGGAGTCACTCAGGTTCCTGCTTGTGTGTCATTTCTTTACCCTTCACCTCGAAGCAGGAGCAGCAGGCAGTTTGCTCCCACGCAGCAGGAGGAGGGAGGCTGGTGGGAGGAAACCCGAGGGATCTCCTCTCTGTTCCACAAACAGGTGACAGCTGAGGCAGAAGGCAAACCCTGTCCTGGGTGGTTTCCCTCGGCCGAGGGCATGTTCTCAGAGCCAAGATGCTGCCTGTTTACAGTGACACCATCAGTTTTAAACTGCTCGGTGGGACCGTTTGGGGCAGGTAAACAGCTTTTTCCACTTTTTAAACACTCCACCACCGCCTCTGGCTCCTCATGTCCTGGCTTATTGGATTAAGGCACACTGATTAGGGACTAGGATAATTGGCATGCCGGCCACGGGCTGCGTGTGGCTGCAGCAGATGTCTGCATGGTGCTCGCTGCCAGTACAGCCATCTGACTCACAGGTCACCAAGAGAGAGCCACATCCCCTTCACCCAAAGCCATGTCCTGGGTGGTCCCATAGGTCAGTGTCTGCACGGATGTCATCCCAGAGCCCATCCCAGCACACCTGCAATGTCTGTCCTGGTCAGTACTGCAGGAGAACCCAGCCCAGGGCCTGGGACACAAAGCAACTATAAATAGGACAAGCAGACTTTTGTTCACACTTTTTCCTGGGGCCCTATTCAGCCAGCAGATAACTGTCTTACGTCTCAGATAGCCCTGGGCATGTCACACCAGCACAACTGTTTGCTAGTAATGTGGGTAACTGGTAGGCTTGGGGTGCTGTGTGACACTAATTTTTATACCTCCTAACCCTTAACCAGAAGAAAAGATAACGAAAAATCTTATATTTTGCTCTGTGGTTATTTATTGATTTGGTATTGCAGACTCCTCCCTGCAAGAACAGTGCATCCCGAGGGCACTGTGATGTGTCCATCACCTTTGCTTTTCCTCACTCTGCTCCATCACAGCGCTGCTTCCTGCATCCTCCTCGCCCTCCCCTCAGCCCTTGCTTTCTCCTTCAAGAAAGAAATCATGCAAAATAAAAGAAGGCTGGTTCTCATCCACAGACATATTTTTAACTTCTTACAAACACACGAAGACAATGCCAAAAGCATTCTTCTAATCTGCATTGGGCTGAGACAGCACATGCCGACCCAGCGGGGCACGGGCTCTGAAGCAAAGTAAAGTGTCCTGAAACACTATTTCAGCGTGTGCTCCTAGTGGAAGTATGGCCAAAAGAGAAGTACCAGGTGCACCAATGGACAACAGCTGCACTGCCAGGGGAAGCCAAGCCTGCACTCTCCAGGGCCACCTGCTGCTGCCGTGCAAACCTCAAGGCAAGAGCTTGCCTGCACTGGGCACAGCCTGCAGCACAGTTCTCTCCTTTCAGTTGCCTTGATGCTGTGAGCTCCTTTGCAAACCTGGCAGAAGATACTGCTGAAACCCACAGCCACAGGAGCATTTTCCCATACAAAACACCCAAACCTTGAGCTGAGCCACAAACTTTGCGCAGAGGCTCCGAAGCACAGCCTTAACCTTCACTAACTGGGAGCCCTCTTTTTAAGGATATATTTTTTAGGCTATACTGACATCTGCAGGTGCACCATAATGGATTTTAGAAATTAGATGTGCTTTGGTTGAAAAAACATACTCTGAATTTGCAAAGAAAATGATTGTTGTGCTGCTGGGGGGGGGGAGCAGAAAAGCAGGGCAGGTTTCCATGTGTAGGTGCTGCCAGTGACCTGGCCCGGCTCTGCTCCCATCTGCACTGGTGCTGTATGAGCAGGCTGAATTTCTTCTTGAAGTTGTTCTCAGCCCAGTAAATCACAGCAGGCCCGTAGGGCTAAGTGCTTCTAAGCTGCAGCTCCTCGGGGTTATCAGAGAGTTACAATTAAGTGTACTTTTGTTGGTATCCAGGCCTATGCTGATCCGCGCTGGCAGTGATTTATTGTTGAGCTATAGCCAGAGAAATCTATGTTTGGAAAAACACAGGAGATTAAGGGTCAGCTTAACTTAGGTTGTGGTTACTCACATTTAGAAACACTCTTTGGAAATCGTATTCAGGCAGAATATTATATGCTTTACCAGTGTACCAAAGGTTGCAGAGTTCTGCCCATCATTTCCACCCTAGCTTTATATATCCAGAGAAGAAATGAACCTCCTATCTCCTCATTTCCACAAGAGAAATGGGATGGGAAGGCCCTGCAAGTAGAACACAGAGCAGTCATGAAACAGGAGAAGAGCCTGGGTCCAGCTGTTACACCTCCATCCCAGCAGTGGTAAAGTCCTTGGAAAGCGATCCACAGAAGAACATATACTGTATGTATTCACTACATGAACAGGGAATATGCACTGTCTGCAAACCCTCTGAAGCATTTGTGCTGAGGACCTCGCTCTCTTGCTGACAAGACACAGGTTTAGTTTAGGGAAGAGCAGTAGGAGAGCAGGGGAAATCCTAATCCAAGTTCCGCTTGTTGAAACTGATGGGGAGAGGGGAAAAGAAACCAGACATGAATCTGGGCCCAGAATGTGTGCTTTAGATGGAGTTTTGTAAAGGTCTAAACCTGAACTCTGGTCTGAATGCTTCCGAAGAGCAGGAGATTCGAATTCAGGTCCAGACTTTGTATTTGGATCCACCCCAGATAAAACCACAGAGAACCAAGTTCTCTTATGTCTCAAGATCAGACACTTATCTGCCAAATTGTTATCAAGCATATGCTTATGCATTCATTATTATTATTATTATTTTAAGAAAGGTAAGTGGAATGCATTTATCTGATACATAATGGTCTGGAATTGAAAATGCCAGGTATAAGTAAATGTGCTGCCAGCCCAGTGCCGAACCCGAGAGCACTCCAAATGATTAAAAAACCCACTTAACACATTATCA
The DNA here is from genome assembly GCF_038088225.1 of Cyrtonyx montezumae. NCBI lineage: Eukaryota > Metazoa > Chordata > Aves > Galliformes > Odontophoridae > Cyrtonyx > Cyrtonyx montezumae. The sequence goes on along the minus strand of NW_027071870.1, from coordinate 10,902,545 downwards.
AACAAGCTGCAGGTAAACAACCATACAGCAGGTGAAAAAACAGCCTTCAAGGTGTGTGCTGACAGCTCCTTCAGGTACTTGAGCATCTGTTACACATCTAGTTCTTTTCAGCTAAAGACTGCAGTGCAGGTGAGCATCACTTACACCTAACAGGCCATATGTTTGTGAAATGTTGGGAGATGCACCCAGCAGAGAGAGAAATGTTTTCACTTCAGGGGAGAGCGAAGCAGATTGAATTTCTTCTTTGCACAAACTGCACTTTATTAACATGAAGTTATTAATGCAAGTAATTTATAATTTTGCACACAGAAATAGAGCACACAGGCTAAATGCCTCTTCACAGGAAATCAAACAAGAGCCTTCTTTCAGCTTCTGTGGCAAGTCAATGCAGAAAAGAGTGGCTGTTTTCCTCTGTCCCATGTATGGCATCCTCCCCTGGAAATGGAGACTCCCAGGCAGGTTTTGATCAGTGAAGGGGGACTCCCTGGAGCTCACAGGCTGCAATGTGGGTAACTCGTTGGTTGCTAAGTTGGAAGTTGTTTGCTGAGAGTGTGGCTTGCATGAAATCTCCCAGCATGCCTTCTTGTGTGAAGGGAGCATTTTCCCACCAAGGAGCAGCTCACCTTCACACACTGGGTTTTGATGGGAAAGGCAGAGTAAGGGAGAGAAATGTTATAAAAGAGAAGATCCACTTCTATTTAAATATTTGTCTCTGTCCATCTGGGCAGGCCAAATAAAGAATCTTCAGTCTTCACTGCAGCATGTGAAGTCCACGTGGAGTGAGCACTGAACAGGTGAGCATGCCCAGTCTGTACTGACCTCACAGCACAGCTGGGCCAGCCAGGGCTCAGCTTCCAGAAAGGTTATGCCTGTGGGAATCAATCTCACCTGTCTGCACTAATAGGCCAAACAGTCTGAAGTTGGTACAGGTGCACAACTCAGACCCGAGTCTCACTGCAGCATAATGACAGCAAAATAGGGCCGGCTGTGAACATCTCAGGCTGTTTGCTGGGAGAGTTTTGGAGTGGTAAGCAAACAAATAAGATGATGCTTTCCCTCTCTGCTCCAAGTCTAAGAAATTCAGGTGCTACACTGCAAGTCACGGTTGTACTACAAAGACAGAAAAAAAATCTCCAAAAGACACTGGTGGGGAAAGATTATGTTTATATGCACATGCTGAAGCATAAAAGTTCAAGTGTTGCATTGTAACCTTGCATGACAGGTCTTTTAATGGCAACAAGGGGAAATTATGTACGGAAAAAAACAGATGATTTGCTGCTTGAAAGGGTTTAGTTGAAAAGCAAAGCTCTGATACTCCAAATAGGACTAAGAGTGAGCTTTAAAATGTATTAAATATTTGTTTGTTCAGAAATCACATGGTCTTCTCTCTTTAATATTAATAGGTGCTCTGGGCACCTTCACCAATAGCTAAGACCCATGTGATGCTTCCAGCAAGGACAGAGCTGACGTCTCTGCTTCAAGATGGTGTTCAGCAGAGCTCCCCAGTGAAGGAGTGGGGATGGCTGCAGTAGGGCTGCCTCGAAGGGGGTCCTGCCTTCCAGCCAGCCCTGTGCCCGTGGGGGTGCTGCTGGAGGCCTGGTGCATGCAGGCAGAATAGGGACCCCCACACCACTGCTCTCATAGCCCTCCACACCGCTGCTCCACTGACCTGGAGGGGTTCACACCAGTGTTGGTAATTATTTATCAACATTGCCATTGTTAGTACATATGCTTTTAAATAAAGCTAGGGAAAGCAGACACATAAAAACAGCAGGAAATACCGGAGGCTTGGAGTAGCATCTTTCCTGTGCTGGGGAGTTTCCTTCTGCACAAACACAACAATAAATAACTGGTGCTTCACCTACTGGCTATAAATAGCACCTTGGCTCATGTGACATGCACGATTGCCCTGAAGTGACTGGGCTGGGATGGATGAGTCACAGCCTGCTCCCCTTCCTACGTGGCAGGAGTTCTCCCAATAACTCAGCCTCATTATTTTTATTCTTTTTATTCATGGCCTTCATGCACTGCTTGATTCTTCAGTTCCTTCCTGCCCCAGCTTCCCTCATTGCCAGCACTTCCAGTGATAGAGATGACACCTGACAGTGCTCTGGCCTGTGCCTGGTTTCCTTCCCCTGTCTCGTCCCATCCCATGTGCACCGTGCTGCTTCAGCTTCACAGATGTTCCCACTTGTTTTGTTTTCATGGGAGATTGGAAAACATTTTGAAACCATCAACAGTTGGATGAAAATAATTCAGGCCCCAAGGAACTGTGCTGATTTTAACCATTGTTTGCTCTTAAAGGGAAACCCCTTACTGTGTACCCAGTGTGCTCACGGAAGGCATGCAGGGACTACTACAACTCAAGTATAACTAGCAGCATCATTTCCTCCCTGGCACTTTTAAAAGCACCAGACTTTGTTAAAGTACCAAAATGTCACTTTCTGTCCAGTTCAGGGGCATCCTGTTAAAGAGGGAATGCAAACACACTTCACACAAGTGCAAGTATGTCATGCAAGTAATACATTTTTCCCAGTGATTACTCAGAGTATAAGGCAACATCTTTTCAGATAGAAAGTATCACCAACAAGGTCTGTGTTCTTCGGATTGTTATAGCAAAAACAGAAAATTTTCCTCAGGAAAATGCATAGCACCTGAGTTTCCCCCACATTACTGAATGTATACAAAGTGTGTCTTGGCTGTATGAAGTGCAAATTATGGGTATTCAGCACAGCTCTCCTTGCTGTCCTGACTTCCTTGCTATGGAGTTGCCCTTTCCGTCTCTAAAGCTCTCCTGCCACATCAGTTAAACAGAACCCAGAGAAGAGGAACTGAACTACCTTGGTAAAACACATCCCTGTCCCAGAGCAGGGGGTCACAGGATTTAATTTTCATATGCCAGCACTCAGTCTTTTGAACTACAGCCCCACAGACAACTGCCATCTCCCTGCAACCCACATGGTGCTGGAGGTGGTTCAAAGGCATATGAAGAGTGAGAGCCCATCACAAGGAGAGGACAGCAGCGCTTCCGAAGACAGGAAACCAGCCAAAGGATGGAGACTGATTTACAAAGTCAAGACTGTGCTTACTCAGCCTGCTTAGCAACCCCCGCTGCAGTCACAGCCACCACTGTCTGGAAGAAGTCATCGGGTGCTATGATGTTTCTTACAGGGCACGGAGAAGCAGACCCAGTTTCTCGTGGGAGCCTCTTCCCCCCAGCAGCAGTGCTGCAGGCGCAGGGCTGTGCGGTGCTGAGCCTCCCGCAGCTCCCACACACCGCAGCCTGCAGCTGAGCTGCGCACGTGGCTGCGCACCATGCCCACAAAAGGCTAAAGAATGCAGGGAAAACATCTCAGACAATTGTTTGTTTGTGTTAAGGGAGGAAAAGAAAGAGCTCTCAGCAGAGAGCATCAGCTCGAGGCCAAGCACGTGCCCGGGGGCCGCTGCGCAGAGCTGGAGCATCTCCGAGAGCGGCTGTCAGCAGAGGGCAATATGGTTACAACCAAGTGACCGCTCCGGGTCCCCGCCCGGCAGAAGGCGCAGGCCTGCACCGTGTGTTTTACGTCGCTGAGTGTGACCTATCGGTGTATCCCGCTGTTCTGCGCCGTGTCCAGCATACCAGCAGCACTGTGTCACGCAGCTGATAGAGAATTCAGGGCTAGGGTATTTGTTTATGAAGCCGGTTTCCCTTGCAGTCGTTGCTCTTTGTGGCAGGAGAGAGGAGACAGATTCGGAACGGGCTCCCAGCGGGCGTTTGCTTACTGTACTTTGGATGCACGGGTTTATCAGCATGGGGAATAAGTTATGGCTTCCCAGCCTGCCTGTCTGGTTACAAATTCCAGTCTGCTCCTCCAGGCTGAATATAGAGAGCAGCTGGCTGGAGCTAAATGAATAACACCGCCTCACCAAACAATAGTGCCGGGCTCAACATGTTGCACAGACATCTATTTTGAGTTTGGATATTTAAAGACTAAGGAGGCATGACAGGCACATTTATGGGGCAGCAATTACCAGCAGCCAGCCTGCAGCCTGTGCCTTGGATGTGAGCAGATTAACACCTTCCTCACTGCGTGTGTCAGATGCTTTAGTAAAGAGCTCAGCGCTACACAGAAAGTGTCTCCAAAGAGCTGACAAGTCTTCCCACGTCGTGTGCATCCAGATCTGCTTGCAGGGTAGCCCAAAGAGGAGATTTTCCGTGCTGCACTCAGTCGTGTCCAGGACAAAGCAATGAAACAGTGCTGCTCTTTCACTCCATCCCATACCTTTCATCACTGGGAAAATGTAGGAAGACCTAGCAGGGTTTTATGGTTTATAATTTTCTAATTTCAGGCAAACTCTCATCTCTGGAAGAATGAAAGCACTGCTCAGAACACCCTTAGCACATGAGGTACCTCGGTACTTAACTGTGCTATTGCTCTTTGAAAGCTAATGGACAAGGAGGCTGTTTTCTGTTTCTGTCCTGGCAATCAGAGCCAGGACATGAACTGCTATTTAGGTTGCTTCAGGAGACATCTCCTCTCTTCGTGTTTCACCACATGACTGCAGCTGCAAACTGCTGCACCTACATACATCCCAGAAGGAGGCTGGATCCTGGTTTGAGGCAAAACCTGCCAGCTGCTACCAATTTCAGGTGAAACTGAACATGCACAGGAGAGTGGTTTCCGTAACTTCATGCTGAGCCTGCAATCATGTCCTGCAAAGCACAGCTCTTGGGACTGCTCTTGTGCAGGCCAGTGGTAGGATGAAGCCTTAAAACATATTGTACAACACAGTGTCATTAACTCTGAGCATGAACAGTTAAAGGAACTTCCCAGAGCCTTTATAAATTCATGATAATTTCAGGTATTTGAAAAGCTCCAGACTTTGACTATTCTCTTCTTTGGGAAGGAAGAATACCCTCTTTTAAATGGTGCCTAGTGGAAAAGTTTGGTTTTTTTAGCAAGCCTGCTGGTCAGTGAACCTGGAGCTCAAGAAAGCTCCTGATCCCAGGAGTCAGTGACACCGTAACCCCAGGCTGAACCACAGATGGGCACAGAAGAAAGCTCCTGGTCCAGCTTTCAGCTAACTGGCAATGTGGACTGGCCAATAGACAGTTTATGCAGGAGTAGTTGCATTACAAGTAACTCAAAATTCCTAGTAAACAAAATTGAAGTAGGAAAAAAGAAAGCTATCATATCCCACACAGTTTTTAACTCCAGCATTTACTGTCTTCTTCGCAGTTTTGAAACCAGCATAATTTCCACATCTCACTTGTCATTCTCCATGTATCAAACCCTCATCAAGGACAGTGAAAACAAGTGATTGACAAAAAATCCCAATGAAAAAATGCAGTCCCCCACACTTCTGACTTTTGTCTGAAGATGACACATGATACAAAAGCTTTGGTCTCACCTATTATGCCCGTATTAATGAAGTTGTGCATGTGATTAAAAGCTTTGCAACACTGATACTATTTAGCCCAGACTGAAAAATAAATACATAATAATTTTGTAATAAACAAAAGGACTCAGATTCAAGTTGTGATTTCAAGGAAATACAGTACTAGCATTCTGGCAGAATTACCCATTCACAGACGTATTTCTGCCATAATTAGGGAGCAGATTCCAGCATTCCAATAATGCAGACCTATTTATCTGCCTAACCTCCTCACGGTGTTGGCAAAGAGTGGATGGCTTCTTGAGCGGTCACACCAAAGGACCTCACTGTGCTCTGGAGCACTCGCTTCCCTGCCTCGATGGCAGAGACTCGAGGAGACCAGCTGGCCTGACCAGGCAGGACAGTGCCTTACAGCCTCAGGAAAATTTGGGCCAAGGAGGACCTCTGGAGATGATCTTGTCCAGCCTTCCCCTCTGAAAGTCACCCACAGCAAGATGCTCACAGATGTGGTGAGTTCTGGCAGTGCTTCATCCTGCAGGCTTCTGCCTGCTACTGGACCCCGGCAGCCACCAGCATTGCTGGGTTCTAACTAGCATGCACTTCATCTGAGTGCTAAATTCAATTAGACTTAGAACACTCACAGGCCTACACCTGGCTCCCTGCTAGGGGCAGCTAGCAGCAACTTCAGGGAACAACGGCAAACCAGGTCCTTCCGAGTGCCCGGTGGGGAAGCAGCCCAGCTGTAGGCAGGGATGCACTCTGCCCCTGCCCACACGGGCACAAGATCTGCCATCCAAGTATCATCCCTCAACTCTGAGCCTGCCCTGGGCCTTTCCTGAGCCTGTTTGGAGCTTGTCCTGGGCCAGCTCTGTACAGCCTGGCCCCACAGCACTGGGGTCCAGAAATGTGAGGGGCAATCAGCCCCACGAGCAGCCTGGGCCAGAGGCAAGCCAAACCATCTCCTCTGAGCAGGAAGAAAGCCTTGGAACTTCTGAATAATTCATTTCTGTATTTGTGGGAAAATAACAAAGAACTTTTCATTTTTATTTTAATGTCATTTATTGGAACAGGAAGGACAGATAATTTAGAAAAAAAACCAACCCAACTTTTAACACAGATCTGAGGAAATTATTTGAGGGTTAACACTTTTGTAACAGCTTTGGATGCCAGATTAAAAAAATCCATTATTCATACAGCTCTATTCAGGGTCTATCAGCATACATGTCCTGTATGGGAGAGCTTAGGCTTTGAGAATTAACAAATATTTGATGAAACTTTAAGGTAGAAGGAGGAGAGAAACACCATGAAAACGTTTATCATTCAGCTTCTGGTGAAAACTACATAAAAAAAATCGTTGAAAGGCATTTTTAATGTGTTTAACTGGGACTGTATCTTCTGGCAAGCTGGAGAGGGGTAAGAGGCATTAACAACAGCCTTCCCAAGCTCTGCAAAGCCCTCTGTGAGATCCCTTTCTGCTGCTGGTTATGAGCCCGGTTGTTAACAGTGTGGAAGCTGTGCCAAAAGCTGTATCCCTGTAAATAGGACTTCAGATTTGATCACTTTGGGAATGAAAAAATAGCAATAACACTTAGGGCACTCAAGTAAGTGACAAGCAGAGTTATGAATAATATTAAAATATTAATGAGATGCAAGTTGTCTATTATTTGCTGGGCACTGCATAGAAACAGAGATGCTGTCAGTTCCAACAACCTTACGGCTCTTGTTTTTTAACTAGGAGCCACAGCTCTGTCTGCAGAGCTAACCACTGCTCTCATGCACTTGTCACCAGCAGACCTGTGTGTTACAGAGCTGCTGCCGAACAGCAGAGCCATCCAGCAGGAAGCATGAAAGGGAGTCTAGGATGGCCTTTCTAATCCCTGCTTTACTTTGGAGATGTTGAGCAAGCCAAAATCTCACTATCCCCATCTTTAAAGACCAGTGACAGCACTGTGCTACCCTGCAAGGTTAGTGAAGGTATGTACAGTAAAGACTACAAGGCTATCTGACACTAAAAAGAGGGAAGCCTCCTAAACAGATACCAAGGAGACAAGCTGCCCCAGAAAGCCCCGAGTAAGGAGTGCAGCTCAGTGCTTGCAAATATCAGTTGACACTTTTATTTGGAGCTAATATTTTCTAGCAATTATACTGCTCTCAAAGGATCAGAGCAAAGTCTCTTTCATGCACTGGAGCAGATGTCATATCTCTGATGCTTTGGTCCCTTACCTATATTTTTGGAATTCTTTAAACTCTCAGATCCTCCAAATCTAGATTGAACACCTTACCCATGTTGCAACATACATATACATTGCTGAAAGCCTGGTTATGACTGTCAGCACTAATTAGGGAACCTTAATGTGCTTAAATTTAAGCCCACTTAATTTATAGAAAACTATTCAGCTGCTGTCACTCAAGCCGGGAATTTGAAGAATATTTAAGTTGTTGATTAAGTGCTTAGCAGTACAGATTAATGCAAAAATATCTGTCCTACATTTCCTGCAATTATATGGTGACCTGTATAAATGTTTGAGCTCTGCCCCTTTCCATTCACTGCAGTCACATTCACAGCCCCACAAGTAAGCTAGGACTGAAGGTGGTGTCAGTGTTCATCCCTGCATGGCGTTGCCCACCAGCAACTCACTTGTGCCACTCAGTTGCTCTTGCTGATGGGATGCAGGTGTTCACCGGTCATGCACACTGGATCTAAATGAAGTGGAGGAAGAGGGAGAAACCCCACAGAGCTGTTCCTCTTTGCTGACCTGCAGTGAGGTCTCTGCATGGAAAAGGGAAAGGGCAGCACCAGTGAGGGTATGGATAGCAAGAGGCGTACCCTTCCAACAGCCTCCGTTTTGTTAAAGTTCCAGAGCTCTATATGGGGCAAAGTGAAACTGGCAACTCCGGATTCTTGCCCAACTCCCTGCCCAAAACTGTATTCAGACAAGAAAATCCTGACCTTGTCATCATTTTGCACATGGAAGTGGAAGGTGAAACTCTCTCCCCTCTAGAGGCTGGGGATTTGCATGGAGGACAGCAAATCAGCATCACAGAGCAGAATAGAGCATTTGCATTGCCAGCACTGGAGCTTTCACTGTGTGTCTTTGATTTCTTTTTTCTCCCCTGAGTCATAGACTCTGGAATTAATGGCTTATAGGATGCTTTCAGACAAAAATGCACACAAAATCTCCCTATCAAATCTATGACCCTTCTTCTTACAGGAAAACACCAGAAAAGACAATGAAATGCAACGTAGAAGTCTCAAAACTGAGATCCCACATTCTTGTCATGTGCCATTGTAAAATCTTGTGATTTTTAGGCAAATAGGCCTTCGAATGTTGTGGCTGCTAGTCTTGCCTTGTTGAGCACTGTGTAGGTCAGAGCAATGCTGTACTTCTGGATGTAGAGATGGAACTGACCCAGTCTACAAAGCAGAACAACCCCTCAACTGTGAATGACCCATGGCCTCTGATGCTCTATGGGGACAAATCTGTTCCTTCCACCACTGCATTAACAGTGCTGTGCTGCAAAGCTCCTCTCCAGGTGTGCTTCTTTCTTGTAGACCTTGTTTAAAGAAGAGGAAACTGAGGACCTTGCATGCCCTCTGTCCTCAAAGGTCTCACTCAATATGTTTGTGGCCAGGAACAGCTCCTGTTTATCTCCTCCTGCCACTGCTTCGATAGCCGAAACAGCCCACTGTGGGAGCTGAGACTCATTAACAGGTCAGAACAGAGATCACTCAGTGGCCATGTCCTCCACCTCCACATATAGTCACAGAACTCACCTCCTCGCCTTCAGCTACCAGCATGCCATCCCCATAGCTGCCGCAATTACTCATCTGTGTGACACCTGGGAAGAAGATCACCGATTCCTTGCTTGTTTTAGTGGAGTTTAGCATTTAGGAAGGAGAGAGGATGAGTGCTGGATTGTCAGCCAGTTCTTGCAAATGAACACCAAGTGATCTTCAAACCGTAACCAGGAAAGCCACTGATAAAGGTGGCATAGTGACATGCACATGGCCTCAGTGTGATAGAGGTGTTCCTGGCATTATTACTGCACCAGTTTCTCTGCAGTTAACAGATCACCACTCGCCTATTTGACTACTGCAGTGCATCATTAAAATAATGCATTATTACAACATGAGATACAGGTTGATTAATAGTTAGAAGTCTAGATCTTGTACCACTAACACATGGAGAATGCTGCCTTGGGTTGTTTTAGTCCTAAATGCATGCAAGAACCGAAGCATTATGCTTTTGTTGTTTATTTCAGTGTTAAAGAAAAATGCTCGTTACTTATTTGTGAACGCTAATTCTTCTATGTGTTCACTTCACCTGGAGTTGTTTTTTTAACTGTATTTCCAGGATAATCAGGATGTTGGTAAATATTCATTGGTGAAAGCATCCCCACATGACTGGGATTCACTCCCAGCAGGCATTAAATTGGAACAGAGGAACAAAGGATATGCCAGACCTGATCAGACCGCTGGTCTGTCAATCCTGGTACCCTCCCTCTGGCAGTGGCCCATTCTTTACGCTTCAGACAAAGGCAAAAACAAAGGCCCAAACCCCTTCCAACACAAATAAACAACAACAGCAAAAAACCCAACAGAGTAGTGCACCTGTCTGCAAATACAGATACTTCACTCGGAGTTATTACCTTGTCTCAACGTAGCTGGTGATAGAGTTGCTGAGGACAAAATGACTGCACACAGCATTGCTCAGAATGATTGTATTCACATAATTTCAACTTCACTTTATTGATCACCTAATTAAGAGAGACTTCGCTTTAATATTTATTCAGCTCCTGAGTTTCCCTGAAACCTTTGAAAATGAGCTACTGCTTCTCAGGGGTAATTCTGGTGGGTGACTGAGGAATCAATCAGATTTGGCTCTGGCAGGTTGACATCCTAAACCAGCTTGTTTAGGATCCTAAACCTCTTGTACCTCAACAGCCTAAATCCAAGCGAGCTGGGCAGTGCCCTGCAGTCAGTACCTCAAATGGCCTTGGCAGAAATGGATTGGTAGTCTTAGTCTGACTCTGCTTTTACTACCCTTGCTTAACCAATATTAAGGCTTTTCTGTGCCACCCCTCAGGACTCACTGTGCTGGTCTTTGTGCAGGCCTGGCTCAGATATGACAGTTCTTGCCCTCAAGCACTTTACAGGCCAGAATAGAAATTGTGGCAAGAGAAGAAAACTCATAAGCTCACAGGGAAGATGGGCAGTGTACTAGTATATTCATCTGGATAAAATTAACAGGTTTCTCCCACACTGATGGCTGACATAATCTGCTCATTGTATATGAAATAGTATTGCTCTCTGGAGCAGGTCTGAGGTGTGCTGATGAAGAAAGAGGTCTGCAGACAGGCTTGGTTGGCAAAGAAAGGCTCTTATGGAGCCCTAGGGACATCCAATTGTTCCTTCTTCATGGGCAACACATGGTGAGCACAAGTATGCTGTACCTTTGGCTGCACATTTGCAGGTCAAGTCTCTTCAGGTCTGTGAGCAAGCAGATCTCTGTTTCTAGGTGAGGAACAGTGGTGTTAGATACACTTACTTTCTTTGTATTCTGAATGCCCCTGCTTCAGGCCAGTCTCAAGCATTTCAGCTGGGAAATCTTTGGTCCCCATGTGATGTGACACGAGAGATGTGTGACAAAGCCCTTGCTTTTGTCTGTAATCAATTGCAGCCATGCATGTTGTGTGCCAGAGCTATATGAAACCGGAGGGAGTGAAAAGCAATGCTTGCAGAGGAGCACAGTGAACGCTATAGGCAGCAAGTGACTGTGGAGGATGGGCATGGTGAAAGGGACCAGTGCTTTGACCTTAAAAGCTGTTCTGAGAATGTCCAGCCCATGTGGAAAACTCGGTCAAGAATGGACATCTGCATTTTCAGTCTGCTAACTTGTATTTGACAGCTTGGATTTTAGCAGACTGAAAAGATTAAAGAAATGCAGCTCAGTCAGGACTGCTCTTGCATTACAGATAGCTGTGAGAGGATTAGGAGAGAAGGCAGGCTGAAACGGTGAAATAAAGTGCTAAAAGTGGACTCAAAAATCTGCAGACAGCCACTGCATTCACTTCCTCAGCTGTAGCCAGGGTTTGGGCTGCCTGGGGGCAACCAGCCTCCAGCACCTGCTGTCCCTGGGAGGCTCCTTGCCCACCTCCTGGCAGGCAAGGATGGGTGACAATGGTGGGGTATAAAATAGGAGGAAGAGAAAAAAACGTTGAACCTGCAGTGAATAACAGAAATGCCCAAGATTGTACCTGAGGATCTTATTTTCCGGTAAAGTTGTTTTGTTTTGTTGCATTGCCTTAAGAGAAGGAATTGAGATTTTGCCTGGTTGAGCCCCTAACGGGGCAGCAGATTTTAATAAAGCACTTATCAACTTTTCAGTGCTAGGAAGGTAAATGCCAAAAGAAGCAGTGGTATGCAATATCACTCCAAGACATTTATTAACTCTTGCCACTGCTAGTACTTCATCAGGCAGAAATATCCGTCACCATTCTGGAATCTCTAATGATGATACACTGACAGCAATAAGCTAATGACAGAAGATTTTGAGGACATTCTCCTTCCCCCAGCAGCTAGAATCAAGAAACTCTGACTCCTGCATGGATTGTGAAAATACATATACCCTGGTAAAGACATCTTCCTGTGCTTTGAGCTCAGAGTACTGCCGAGTGTGACGTTGAAATGAGTCACTTTGGTGGAGGATCTGTTGTAACACCAGCAATGCAGACTGCTGCTGGTGGAACAGAGGCAGGAGCCAGCTGGAAGCAGGGATCTGCAGGCAGTGTTGTTCCAGAAAATCCCTCTGCAGCTGAGTGTCAGCGATAGATGAACCTTGCAGCCCTCTGACAGCCCGTGACCATTTCAACTCAGGATAATTTAGCAATAAGGCCTGACACAGAGGGCGTTCCTGACCAGCTAATGCGTGGCTGCAGATGCTCTGAGGCTGACAGATAATCCAGTCAGTAAAGAGCATTAGGAAATGCCAATCTAGTTGGTCACTGTAAGCAAACTGCTTGTTTAAAGTTTTGACTAGTAAGAGGGCAGGGTGACATTCCCAACGTCTGCAATGCTTACAATGAAGGAGTGGATAGAAAAGCACTGTAACAGCCCAGTTCTAGTCACCAGCAGGGACAGAAACCCTGAACATTTGAAATTATTTCTGATTACTCCACAGGAGCAGCATGCACAGCCCTTATGGAGTGTCCAAGCTGCCATGTGGCTTGTTTGGGAGAGTAGTGTGCGGCTGAGCAGACATATGGTGAGGTGAAGCTCCAGTCTGTGCAGGTTGACACAAACTCTGCCAACTCACTTTCTGCCACTGCTGGGCAATTAGGCACATCAGGACCTCAATGATTTTTTTTTTCTATCCATGTTTATAAGTAAAATGCATAAAATATCTGCAGAGCTCATGCTCACTTCCCCTGCCTTATCTATTATTGTCTTTATCTGCCCCCTCCTCAGCAGCCATTAAAGAATAAGACAAAAATAACACTGTTTGAGCTGAATGTATCTCTGTGCAGAGGGAACATGTAATGCCCTCTACAGTATGCAAGCCTTGCCTTGGGACTGCATATGGCTGATGGGTGAAGCAGCCACACAAAGAGGGCTGTTGTATTGACAGGCTCCTTTGGCACAATAAAAGTCTCTCTCATCAGCATAAAGCTCCTTTGTGTGGACAGCAGAGCATTTTCAGGGGCTAATGTGCCGCAGTGGAGGGAACAGCCCTGGACACCAGGCAGCATCAGGCTTTCACAATCTCCCTTTCCCACTGTGAGGAGTTTTTCTCTGACATTGCTTCCTTTGCACCAAACACACAGCTGCACTGAGGTTGGAGAAACAAGCTACCAAAAGATGCCTCCTTGTGCATCCACTTCTTCTGCCAAGGCATGGCAGGAGAACCTCCATCGCCTCCTGTCAGGACACTGCCGGTGAGGAGACCACCCAACTGTGTCACCTGCCCTTCTCCACAGTTGGTGGCATGTGATGAAAAATGTGATGACACCTTGTGATGTGTGCTCGTCTCTGAAAGAGGAAGGGCCAAGGGAGGCTGAGAACTATGGCTGCACACCCAGAGCTGTCCTGGGGGCTTTGGGCAAAGATGCCAGGTGTGGCTGGGACACCAGGAGCCTGTATCTCCTTCTCCTGAGACCTCCAGTGCCAATGTTGCAAGTCCACTCAAATGTTCTGACACTAGTCCATCTCGTGAGCTGAGGGAGCTTCTCCTGCTGCTCCTCTCCAGACCAACAGTGCTCTGTCAGGACAGGAGCACTTGTGAGGCCTGCACTCAAAACCACATCTAAATTCAGACCGTGTCAACAGAATATCAAACCAGACTCTGGTTGCCTCCAAAACCACATGTGAAGCCTGATTTTAAGCTGAATCTGCCAAAAGTGCATGGCCAAATAGCTCATGTGACCACATTTCCTGTTGTCCCTGGGAGCAGAGTGCTCCGGTGCCATGAAGCAGAGCATTCATGTGTCTGGAGGATGGAGCAGCCTTGGGCACCTCCAGCCGCTCCCAACGCGGTGGGGCAGCTGCTCCTTGGGGGTGTCCTGGCCTGCTCAGGGCACCTGGCTCATGAGGTGGGAGGTGCGGAGGTATGGTCCAAAGCAGGCAGTTTGGAGCAGCTGGAGCAGTTCAGCAGTGACCACCCGCCCTGTTGCCAGCCTTAGGGCACTGGGCACTGTGGGCATTTTGGCGTCTTGATGAGCAGCAGAGAAAGAGGAAAGGAGGTTCTGAGTGGCAGCACACGAGGCGAGGGAGGGAGGCTGCCATGCTGCTCTCTCCCTGCCGCTTCGAGCAGCGTTTCTTTTCTGCACATTTAATATGCAATTATTTAATGGGGTGTATTAGAGCATAACGGCCATAACTTAAGACCTTTCAGTCAAGATTAAACAGGTGCCAAGGCTTTCTTTTCAAGGCTGGGAACAGCTGTGAGCCTCCCCTTCTCATACGTGACTATAGTACACGCGGGGGCCTTCCCCTGCCCTCCCCCTCTGCATCGCACGCTCCCTCAAAGGCCCTTTTTTGTCTTCCTGCAAGACACCATCCAGGCAATTCACAGGGAGCAGGAGAAAAGAAGCGTGATTTATGAGCTCTGGCGTGGAGGGCAAGGTTTTGACCTCAGGTGTGAATCTGAGAAAAATATTATTTTCCTGACAGCCAGCTCTCTCCGAGCGAATTAAAACTGCTATTGTGAGGAAATGTATTAAAGCCATTTCAGCTTTTATGACAACATCAACGCGGCTGCTTTACGGAGCGCCTAGGATGTAGACTTGCCCCAAGGTGCTTTATAATCATCTGTTTAAAGGGAGAGAATTTGCCTGCAGAGGTGAATCAATGAGTGCATTTTATGAAACATTAATGACTGCTTTTGTAGATGTAAATTCCCGGGTATGTTCCCGCATCGCTCCATGCTGTCCTGCAGCTGCAGCTCAGGCCCATTTGCTGTTAGTGAGGATCATCATCCAGCAGCACAGTTTCACTGGAGGAGCTTTACATCATCTCCTAATGTAAACAATATTGTAAGAGAGTCCGACAGCCCCACAGGATTTTCATTGGGCGATGATTGATGTGGAAAGGGATGGAGCTACAGTGATTCTGCATCAGTCACAGCACTCGCTTGGCTCTCAAACTGACCCTGTTAGCACAGTCTGACTTGGATCATTTGTCTCAGAAGTACCAAGGGATTTTAAAACAGCTGTGGATTCAACCATTTCAAATGGGAACATATTTTTGGTTTGTGGTAAGAACAACATAAACCGTATGCGTTTCAGAGCCCGGGCCCCAGCATTCCTGGCTTGTTTTGTCAGTGTCTCTTTGCTCTCCTCTGCAACATTCGCACATGCGGCTCCACAGCTGCTTTTTTTTTTAAGTTTTGTTTTTCCACTTCAGGTCTTCCTTCCCTCCTCTCCAGTCCCCCCCATTCCCCCCCTTCAAAAATGAAAGACAGAAAGAAAACGAATCCCCTCTGCTTTTTATGGCTAGGCAAGCATTTAAACTCCAGCAATGCTTAAGCAAAGGAAGGATTTGTTTTCCAATCTTTGGTGTGCCTCCCATCTGATGTGTTTTCCCCTAATTGCTGTTGATCACACAAATGCCCGCTGGTAAAAGCAACTACAAGATGTCGTGGCCAGATCCTGTGCAGTTAACAGCTCACTGCCAGCCCTCTCTGTGTGTCCAGATGGGTATCCCATTTCACTAATGCGAAAGTACTCTGATTTTCTTCTCCTCTCTCCAGGCCCATCCCACTGCTCCTCCCCTCCTCCTTCTGCAGGTCCCTTCCCCAGCGACATCTGTTCCCAGGAACGATGAGACGAGATTTGGAGCAATTTCCATAGTTTGTGTTTCCTGACCCAGCTTGCTGTGTGCATGTCAAAAACAACTGAAAAATGAACAAGGTGTAGAAGGTAACACAGCCCCCCACCTCAAAGACAATGATATTTTGCTATATGCCTAAGAGATGTAGATCATAATTTTCTGGCTCCATTCTCAACTGTACAATTTTCAGCTATTGCCTAACAAAGCACACTTGGCTTCCATAATGTTGTGTTATATTATCTTCATGCTTTTGTTATAAAGCCTTATACTTCACCCCAAACACCTGTGGCTGCTACGCAAGAAGAAAATCTCTGATGTGCCAACTGAACTCCAATGTTGTGGCAGGACAAGGCAGACTTTGGAAACACTTCTCTGCCTTCCTCAGGGCCAAGCACAGCAGAGAGCATGGGGTGTCTGGTGCCTGAAGTGGAGGAAGGCAGGCTCCGTGCTGCAGGATGGATGTCACAGCGAGAGGCAGAGCCGAGTTATTTCCGCAATCCCTTCACATAATGGATGGGGATGTCAAGATGCCGCCATCTGAAGTATGAGCACCTTGGAACCGAACAAAAAATGACTGGCGGTGTCAGCTTTCAGGAATGTACGGGCAGAGGTGGTGGGGAGCTGCACATGCGGCACAGGCTTTCTCCAGCATCTTCCTTTCAGCACAAGGGATGACCTTGGCCCCCCTCTCCTCTTCCTCCACAGGCTGTCACGCACAGATCTCCTGGTCTGAACCCTGTGCACGCTTGCTGCAACGTGAGCGGCTCTCAGCAGGCCATGCCTCAGGCAGGAGCCCAGCTCAGGGAGGAGTTGTGGCTCCAATGTGCGGATCTGCCAGAGGGCTTTGAACAGATCTGAGCATCTGCAAATCCTGCCTGGCTTCTGATCCCCCCTCTTTGCTGTCGACTGCTCGTGTGGGATGTGATACACAGACACACCGGGCAGCACTCCCTGTACAAACCTCCATCATTTTGAGTAACTCTGACGGTGAGCTCTGAGTACACTGCAGAGCCGTCTGCTCTCCATCCATCACAATCCTTCTCTCTCGGAGTGTGGACTCAGGTGCAAAAAGCCTCATTGCTCACATCTTGGTCTTGGACAAGCCTCACCCCGAGGCTGTAGCAGTGCTATATGGCATTAGTAGGAAACTGCAACTCACATTTTCCCTAGAAAAATGCTATGGACTGCAGTGCATCATAGACATTCCCCAAACGATGCCCAAATGTTTTTTCAGTAAAGAACCTTCAAAGCCTGGACACTGCTCCTGTCTGTCCCAGCTGAGCCACAAGGATCACTGCTCGTTAAATCCTCCACGCAAAATGAACAATGGATCCTTGGATCAGCCCCCACCCACAGCCTGACAGGGTATTCCAGGTGCTGGAGAGCGGTTTCGATCTGCAGCCCCATGCCACCAACAACCCCATAATGTAATGGAAGTTTATTTCTAGGCGAGTGGGGCTGCTCTGGCATTCAGATCAGATTCTGATTTGAATTCAGTTTATTCCATCAAGGTAATAACAAGGTCTAAGATCACAGTCTGCTGGAATAACTTAGTAAGCCATGTGAGGTCACTATTGCTTCTTGAAAATATGGCTTAAACATAATTTACCTGGCAGTAACTTGACCTGGAAGAGAGAGGTTTATCTTCTTGGCATGCTGTGTCTGGGTAGCTTGACAACTTCTACATAAATCTGAGATCTTTCATTCTACAGCTGGTTGTTATTACTTATAATCTCTTAATGCAAAAAGTATTCCTTCCAGAGACCCCTCTCCTTTTCTTTCTTTCCTTTTATTCATTTATATATATATATATATATATTTATGATTTATTGCATGTTGTTTTGTTTTATGATCTCAGGTCCACACCCTTGCAGCCACTGTAATTTGATCATTACACTAAAAACCTTTGTTACGTTTTAGACAGTTCTTCACTTCTAAATGTTATGCTATGTTACAGCATAAAAAATTGGGGTATTTATGATCCATAGATTAAAGGCCCAATGTGGAAAACTTTTCCTCATGGACATATCCTGCATTATTGTTTGGAATCTCTTTTGCAGGGAGACTGCAAAAAGAAATAGGGGAAAACTGCTGTAGGGGACCCAGCATAAGGTCAATTTCTGCTCACGCTCCACCACTGCACTGCTCTTTCCAGGGCCTGGGGGCACCCTCCTGTCACTCCATAGTGCCAGAAGGGACTGAATGACCCCTCACACTCCTCAGCCACTCACCCCCAGGAACCAGGTGCTCCTTTCTGACATCTGAGATGCTGCCCCTGCTCCCACACCTACAGCTCTGGTTAGCACAGCATGGGGGATTTCTGCTGCCCTTTGAGCCTCGTCGGCTGCCAGAGCACGAAACACCCCCTCAGCATTTCCATGTTCTAGAAAGGGTGGTTTCACTTCTCTTTTGGATTTTTGGGTGTTTTGAGCACAGGAGAGCATCATGTTGCAGGCTGTATTTCCCACTCTGTCTCCATCATGATCCAGCATGGAAGAGCTGCCTTGTCCCTGTGACAAGTGCTGCGGGGAACGCTGCACTGCCTGTGTCATGGCCAAGGGAGCAAGGCAGAGGCTGAGGCCCCCTGGAAGCAAGCAGAGCTTCTGGTGAACCCACGGCTGGCACCATGATCTGACTGATGGCTGCACGAACTGACTGATGTGCCTCAGTCACCAATGGGCCCACAGCAAGTCTATCTGCTGAATGGACACAGCTCATCCATGACACAGTCACTCCCAAAGTACAGAAAAGCACTCTGGATGTGATACTATTCATTTTTCTTGACATAATGACTTTTAATGAAATGTTTTGCCATGCAAACCTTCTTTGCTGTTTGATGGAGTGATTAAGGCCGTTGGCTGGAGTTCTTTAGTCTTTCATCTTTTCTGTTACTATTATTTGGGCCCCAGTCACCATCAGTGTCTTCTTCCAGTGAACACTGAAACTCATTTTAGCAGTGTGACAAAATTAAATAACAGTTTTAAAGCCCGACTAAATCTCCACCCACACTTTTAAATTGGGACAGCTGAGAAAGAACTTATGTAAGATGATGCAGACTCTTACAGCCATCCCATTCATTGTATATTCTTTTCTTCTCCCTCCTTCCTTGCCTCAAGAAGCTGCCATTTCAACATATATTTGCTTTTTTCTGGCTTATGATTTTACTCCTTCTGGAAGACACAGCCCTGGAGCACGTGGCTGCAGATGCTGTACCACCAGCAAAGGCTGCCAGGGAGTAGATGGCACCTGAGCAGGAGCAGCTCAACTTTAATCAACTTTAAGTGACTTTTACTTTTAAACCATGGGGCAGTGTCACAAGACAGGAGCATAATTTCGTTCTGATGAGTGCTGCCCACGTACCGTCTGCGAGGGCCGAGCTTCCCCTGCAGGCTGCCGGGCACTGCGGGCTGATGCGCACTACCAGAGGCAGAAAGCAGAAATGAAACCGCTGCTCCCCAGCCCGCCCTGCTCAAAGCGCTGGGAGAAAGGGGTTCCTCCTAAAGGCCTGTTGCAGTCTGCCCTGCCACTGCCAGTGTTACAGCTGATGGTGAAAAATGGAGCGGGGTTTGTTAACGCCTGTCTCATTCGGTGGTCTCTGGTGGTGGCTGCAGGTGGCCTCTCCCTGCCCCATGTGTGAGCCCCCGGCACAGGCGGAGTGCCAGCAGATGGCAAAGAGCTCAGCTTGGCTCTGCGGAGCCCTCTGGCCACTCCCCTAACACAAACGGCTTTGCCTCCTGGCTGCTTCCTCCTCCCACTCTTCAGCTCTGCTCTTTGTGGTTTTTCAAGTCCTTTCCCACCGTCCCTGCAGCCCCCAGTCGTCCCCCGCTGACAGTCCCTGGGGATGTCCGTGTGCTCTGATCATAAAGACACCTCCGCCCCTCCGTCACGCACTGTGATGTGAGTGTCCTCTGCACCTGCCGGCATCACCCATACCTGCTGTACACATCTGCCTCCCACTGTCACTGTGTGACTCACACTGTCCACCATGCCCCTCAAACACAAGGCTGAAGGATGCCCAGATCTCACTCCCGTGACTGCCAGCGTTTCTGGGCAGAAGTCCCCAGCTTCCTCCCCCCTTTCTCTGTCTCAGGACCATCTGTGCTTCTCCATGGGGCAGACGGGGAGCAGCAGCACCGCTCTCCCAGCTGGCATCCTGGCATGTTCAGCACTGCCCAGGCGAGGGGGATCTGGGCAGGACAGTTGGACTGCACATAGGGTGGAGAGGGGGGCAGGGAAGAAAACCCAGAGCATGCTCAAATATGGTTAAGTAGGGTTCTGGCTGGGGCTGAGGGGGTGGGGGAAATCAGGTCTTGTAGGCTACATGTTCAGATATACTACTGTGCTGTAAGAAATGGCAGTGGTGGGGGACCCATAGGAGGAGGCTCTGACCTTAACACCTCTCGTGCTTTGTTGGTCAATGCAAGATTCACGATTAAGGTGGGAGGATGCTGCCAGGAAAATGGGGGTGGACTTGTCCCTGGTCCCAGACAATCTTTGACCTGCCAGGCTTTCCATTCCTTCTTTTCCACCTCCCCTCCCTCTGTCATAGATTTGGTGTGTCAGCATGCCTCACTTTGATTTTTCTGTCCCATCTGAGGGGTGCAGTTTAGTCTTCTTCTTGATCCAGACACATTTTGTTTCCTTGGGAACTTCTGCCCCTGTTAGAAACCTCCTCTGTTCGCCCTTGCTCTTCTGCCTGCCTCTGGGCCTGCCTCTCCGGGGACTCCTCCCTCTCTTTATTCCTCCTCCTCGCATCCTGTGCTCAAAGCCATATTTAGATGAGTCTTAGTGATGTTGTAACAGATTTATCTATCGCCTGGGAAACCATGGCTCCCCACCTGCCTTCTGGCCCTGCCTCAGCTGTGACATGCACTCAGAGGCGGCCAGGCTTGATGTAATTATTCCTTCACCACGTCTCCCTGGGGTTACTATTTATCCCAAGCGCAATCCATGCTCACCCTTTTATTCCTGATACCAACCACGTCTCTCCCCCCCATGCCTGCTCCTTTGCTCCCATGTCAGCATGTCACTCATTTCTTAGCAAAAATTATGCTTCTTCTTAGGCCTCTAGCATTGTGCTTCTCTTTCCAGTCAAAACAAAACAGAGCCAAAACGAAACTGAATTAGTTGGCTTGTTTCCTTTTACATATTTGTAGTTTCCTCCTGCAGAGTGCTTCAAGAAAGATATGAAATGCCGTGGTGACAAGCCCAGCACCGTCATGCAATTGGCACTGTGCTCATTTAGTGATCTTATTTGATGATGATTGCTGTGACATCAAGCAAAGCCAGCAGAGCTTCCCAGCAGCAACCGGCAGGACAGCAGCTCACCTCCCCGTCATTCGGCCCCTACCCACAGGTGAGCTGCTTTGCTTTCGTAGCGTGCCCCATCCAGGAGCTTTTCTCTGGTGCGTGCAGTGTTGGACGTGTCAGAAGTGCTTCCAAGCTCTGCTTACTTGAAACGAGGCAATTTTTTCCTATCTGTACCTGGCAATGAAGCTGTATGCTTAAGGAGGATTGCTGCTCGTGTCATTTTCCAGTCCCCAGCCTAACTACAGACACAAACCTCCCCGTTAGCAGCACAGGACTCCACCACTCGGCTCCGGTGGCAGCACAGGCTGTTGAGGCCTCCTCCCAGCACTCAGCTCTCCTCGTGGCTCCTGCAGTGTTGTCCTGATGCAGCAAGGCCGAAGCAGGAGCACAGAGCGGGCGTTCTGTGGGAAGGCATCTGTCGGCAGTGCGGTGCTGAGGGACCAGCTGGGACTGCAGCAGGAATGAAAGTGATTTTGTGTGCCGGGACTCTGCAGGAGAAACATATGCTGCAGCGACTACGGGGTCTGGAATAGCAGACACTAGGGGGAAATAAAAGCACGTTGGTGGGTCGGCTGCAAAGCCCACACAGCCAAATCCTGAGAGGTCCTAGGCCCTCATGAGCGATTCCTGTTGACTGCAGGAGGGCTTCAGGTGCTCCTCGCCCCTCAGGGTCTGCCCACAAGGCTTTTACTTAACAAATAGTAAATTTATTTTGCCTTCTGCGTGGGGAATGCAAGGGTTTGCAGGCCACGAAATAGATGTGTGCAGCAGGGACTGGGGTTCACAGCAGCAGCAGCTGCTGCCCCGCACACAGAGGTGCTTCCTGGGCTCGCACTGCCACACGTGCACTGGGGGGAGCAGCTCCTGCCTGGCGCTGTGGAGGGCACTGAGTCTCCCTGCTCCGGCTGGTCAGGGCTTCTGGCTCTCCAGCAAACTGTGCAGTGCACAGAACAGAACTTCAGCAAAAGAGACCTCTTTGTTTCCATGTGCCGCCTTATACAACTCCTCCCAGGGATGCAAGGCAATCGCTAACCAGAGAACATTTCAGTGCTTGTGAATCCCACAAAGGGCAAATCTTCACCACGAGCCTGTCCTAGCATTATTTTTATCTAAAGACATTGAGCAGACGTGCACTAACTCACAGCATTATTTCAGTAGTCGCAGAGATGTCTGCAGCACACCTGTTCGTGTGGACATTTCAAGCCAGCTCCCGCTTTGTTGTTGTTGGCTCTGTACCAAGAGCCAGCAAAGCAAAAATTTTTTCACTTAAGCCCAAACTTACTGTTCTCCTGTCAGCTTCCCTGTAATGTATTACTTCACTCTGCCCTTTGACCCCTCGCATTTCTTTGTAGAGAAATATAATTAATTGTGAGCCACGGCTTAGCTCTAGGGGGTTCAAAACTGTTTCATGTGTTTACTCAAAACATTAACTTTTTTTCTTCATTTTTAATTTCCAGGCAGAAAGGGCGATGAGGGTTAAACAAAGCATCTCCTTCCAAGAGCTCCAAATCCCAACAGGGCTGGAAGGACCTGATGGGAGGAGGGGAGGAAGGATGGATGGGGATGGGGGTCCTGAGCTGGAGCCCAACAGTCTAAACTGTGCCTGCAAGCTTGGATCCAGCAAGAGAAGGGCACATCTCTATGGCACTGATAGCTTCAGAGCAACCAGAAGGAAGATAATGGTGTTGTTCCATGAACGGCACAAACCAAGCTGTGGTCCTCTGGTCTCTAACTGCCAGGGCTCTGGCAGGACTGGAGATACAACACTGCAGCACTGCAGGAAGCTCTCACCACATAGGATGGACAGCGTGGTCTGAGGAGGCACAGAGAGGGCTGAGGGGCAGCCCCTGGATGAGGATGCTGCACCCTAGCTGCTGATTGTCCTTCTTTTTGCACTATGGGGTGCAGGAGATGGTGAAGCTCTGCAGACCTCTCTGTATTTTCAGGGGGTATTCCTTCACATGCGTGAAAAGCTACAGCTACCAACAGCAGCACCATAGCACGTCATTCTCACATGGGCTCCCTGGTGGGGGGAGCTCAGCTGCTTCAGTGATGTGTCCCAGGGAGCCAGGCAAACATCAGTGTGTTTGCTTTTCACTGAGGAATCAGGACACGGAGGAGGTGTTAAAGTGAACGCCCAGATCCCTTACTAAAGACTAATTCATAGGGATTTGTCTTTCAAATGATGTCAAATCACAATGCTGGGGAAAGTTCTTATTTACTGATCACACTGGTAGCACTATTATAGTGTGGAAGTTCTTCGCTCCTACATTACTATGAGGTCAATAGTTTCTCTGAAAGCACAGAAGGATCCAGTTAACTCACTTCTTCCATCCTTTTTCTGCTGGAGGCATGCTTTTTTTTGCAGGATGTTCTCAAAGCCCATCTGAGGGTGGATGCTGAAGGTCCAGCAGAAGGGTGCTGTTAATCCCACCTGAAACAGTGGAGGGGAGGGAAGAGGCACATGAGTACAGGAATAAAAACAAAACAAAACTCTCTCATAACATATTTGTATTTCTCAGGTACCTGAAGCTTTCCAGTACCATAAGCAAACAGTAACTGGAGAAGCAGACACTCAGCAATCATACAAGGTGATGCACTTGTGGTTATACCTTGAGAGGGATGTGAGGTACATAGTCCAGATGGACATAACAGTCCCGTAGCTGATACTCCTCAGAAAGCCCTGATAACACTGTGCAAGCCCAGCCAGCACCTTTGAAGTCTGTGACAACATTGTCACAGTAATAGCTCTGAAGAGCTGCATTGGCTCTTATGTTTCTGAAAGCCCATCTGTGTGATACTGCTCAGATTCATCAAACACAGATTCCCACCCTCACAGCACCCGAGATCTCTTATCATCATGTTTCTTTGCTTGCTTCTTACTGCCTTCCCCAGCAGTAAGAACTTTTCCTTCCTTCCTTTTCCTTCCTTTTCCTTCCTTCCTTCCTTCCTTCCTTTTCCTTCCTTCCAAAAAAATATATGTTCCATAATAAACTCCATGTCTAACTTTGTTGGAATGTTACACAAACAATCTTTCTGTGACTGAAGCAGCAACCAGGTTCATGTTTGCACATCCTCTTGCTTTAATTCCTTTTCCTCAGTGCAGGATGGAAAACAATCACACATGGAAACCGGGAGGGAAAGGTCTAGATTTCATATCAAAAAAGGGGCAAAACAAGTTGGAAAACAGACTGTATCTTCAGTGTGGTATTGAGAGGATTAAGTAGTGTCCCAGCAAGGTTTGTTACAAAGCTGGCATGAAGTAGGCATAGGCAGTGGCCAAATGCTGTTATAAAAGCCAAAGCTGGCACTGAACATTGTGCATCAGCTAAGAAAACAAGTAACCTTACAGCACAACTCTGATATAACAGTGGTACATCCAAGTTATTATAACTTCTAACAGGTAAGGAAAATCAAGAGTAATTTAGCTGAGGTATTACAGTCTTTTGTGTAAACCAATTCTCCCTGCCTCTCAAGAACAAGCTCATGCATTTTGGCATCTCTTTTAGTACCCAAACTAAGATAAATGATCACCTTGTCCGTGAATCATCCATACTGTTTCCCTTTGGAATACAAGAGCTGAATTCAAACTGATCCTGAAAAACCGAATGTATGTTCCAGACAGACATCAAATGGATGACAGTGGAAAGTGCTTCAGAAAGAAACCTCAAATGCAAAATGTCCCCAGCAAACGAGCCCAGCCTTGTCAACCTGCCAGGCAGCAGCGCACAGAGGCAGACCCACAGCCTGCAGAGATCCAGAAAATGTAGGAGTCCTTGGTATGCCATGTCCACAGCACAGGAAAAGGAAAACAATATCCTGGGACACACCTGCAAGAGTGTTTTTTGTGTGACACAGAAGAAATTATTGTGCTGTACTTGGCGCCGGTGCAGTCTCAGCTGCAGTTCGGTGTCCTGTCTGAGGCACCACGCTTCAAGGAAAATGCAAGTTGGACAAGGTCCAGAGGAGCTTATATGAAAGGCGAAAGGTTTTGAAGATGCAGCCTGAGACAAAATGCTGATGGAGTGGTTGTCTTCAGCATGGTAATGGGAGGACAGGGAAACATAACTGTACTGCATCAGGACAGCTAATGACTTCTTGCTTCAGGAAACCCAAACTGGACACACAGGACTCGAGTTATTTCCAATGTGGGCATCTCCAGTGGTGCAGCTGGCAGGCAGGACATAGGATGTGCAGAAGGCATATGCATTTCTGGACCCGCATGGCTTAGGTGGCACTTCCCAGGAGAAATGGTAACTGTCTGCACCCATGCAGCTGAATTGTGCCCACCATCTCAGCAGGAAAAGAAGTACTGGAGCAGCAGTGAGTTTTTAAAATCACTTATACTATGGGTACAGAGTCTCCCAGAGCAAAATTGGAGCACTCCCAAACACAGCTTGTGCAAAGCCCAGATGCAATGAGGTGCACAGCAAGGCTGGTGATGGGAAAGCCAGGGAGAAGAGAAGGACTGCAATGGAGGCTATTACCTCAGCACACTGCTGACTGCACGTATCCTGCAGGCCCTGCATGTCTTTCCCTTGCTAGGTCCATTGCTCCCAAGCCTACCTGGGGCATGGAGCTGGCACAGAATCACTTCAAACTCAGATCCTGTTTCTGGGTCACGCTGACTACGAGTGCAGTCATGCACACTTCCTTCCACATTTATGCAAAAAGCATCCACCCCACATGTATTTCCACTGTACTCAAGGGACTTGTGTAGTCTTGGCAGAAGTGGATGGATATTGCCCAGAATACTCAATCTAGTGCTAATTATCTCTTCCTGCTGAGCTTTAGAGCACAGAGCTTTCAGTTCAGGCACAACAGCTATGAGAGCTAATGGATGGCTCTGTTACCAGGAAGCAAACCCCTTTCAGAGCACAGCAAGCTCTGCCCCACCGTGAGTCCTGGGGAAAGCCCAGCTGAGCAACAATAGGGAAACAGAATTAGCTAACTCTTCAGGGATGGAGAACACATCACCAACATCATGATTGCCTTCCACTGATGCTGCTATGGGGAGACCCCAGCACAAAGGAGTATCTTGCCACTCCCCAGGGCACAGCAAATTATGCTGTGTAAGTAAGAAAAGGAAACTCCTCTCTTCAGGTCAGCAGGAGGTGTAGAGGAGAAGAGGATGGAACCACTGTGGCTTAGATTAATTTCCTTCCATGTCACATAGACTAAGAGTCTGTAGTTTCTGCTCTCATTTGGACTGAATGCACAGGACACAGATGAAGCTTTTCCTTCCAAATCTGACTTCTCATGTGATCTGATGTCCAAGATGGCCTACGGGCCTCTCTGCTGATGATCCACTGATGAAGCATCTCTTTTTTGGTGGTATTGCCTGAGATGAGTAAGAGATTTGCACCACTGCTGGCAATTCATCTGCAGGTAATGAATTAACAGCATATGGAGTTGTACTTGGAGCCAATAATAATTTAATTCACCTGCACTGGCACTTAACCATCCAGTAATAACTGTTGCAGAGCTGCTCTTTGCACAGCTAATTTAGCAGCTTTATAGATCTACATGTGGTGATCATTTGATTTCAATGCTGACATGTTACCTGAAGGACAGCCCAAAGTGCCTCCTGGAACAGCCAGTATTTTGGTGGCGCTGACCACATCTGAGCGCCTCTTTCGAACGCAGTCTCTTAGGTGTAGGTGCTCATCTACTTCAATATTCTTACAAGTGTAAAAAATAAAATGCTGAAATATATAGCAGATGCTTCAGTACCTTGGACTAGGTCCATTATTGACACAGGACCAACATTACACCCTTCTCAAAGACACTTTCTCACTTACTCATATGGTGTGCAGATGTAGACACTGGCAGTGATCTACAAGGCAACGAGGGCAACTTCCAGAATCTCAGCTAACCTTTGTCTCAGTTTCTTGTGCAAGATTTCAGGAGAGTTTATTCTCATTTGGGTCTCTGTAGTTATCAAGTGTGGACTGCTGTATTTTGTCTCTCTCCTGGAAACAGAGTTAGGAAACACAACTTGGTGAGTGGGACAACACCCAGTGCTGGAGGCAAGGGACAGTGTCCAGCCCCAGAGTTATTGCACTGAGGCCATCCCGTGCCAGCAGGAGGAGGTCTTGGTGGCAGCTCCTCTAGCAAGCACAGTGGAAAAGGTCTTCACAGAGCAAAATTATAACTGCTGGCACTGAGGAGCAAAAGGCTGTAAGGGGTGAGAATTTTTCTTCATGAATCAGTTAAGGAAACAGCTGCGCAAAGAGCGTGACGCTCTTTTGCCAAGGCGATCACAAGGGTGCTCCATCACTCTCAGATGCAGTTTCCTGCCTCTAGAACACGTTGTCCAGCACTGACTCACTGGGAAACACTGGAAGAAAAACGAGAAATATCAGGTTGATTCCAGGGGGGACTTTCATCTGCGAAGGGAAGGTAAATAACTGCTGCTTTGTGACCAGTGGCATTACCCTGATGTATTGCACAAGCTTAAATAATGCTGAAGTATGACTGCCTCCAGTTTTATCTGCTGTAATTTTTCTCCTTAGCTCATTGCTTCTCAAAAAGGTTAGTTAAGAAGCACAAAAGCCTTCCAGGGCTGCAATCCATGTGCATACAAGCATATGAAGTACATATTAAAGTAATTCTTTATGATGTTTTATCTCATAACACTTGAAATTGAAGTGAGCTTTTTACTTTTGCAAATAAATATCGAGCTAATTGCACTAATAAACAGGAATAAAGACTATATTTTGGAGAGTAAAATGACAGAACATTTTCTTCCCATCTCACATGTAGACAGTATGAGCGACTCCATGGGAAACTAGCAAGATGGCACAGCCCCACAGTGGGCCTGCAAATGTCCCACTCTGCCTTACCTCTCCCTGGTTGGCCTCCCATCCCTTCTATATATAAACAGGGTTTATAGTGGCCCTTTTCTACCCACACGGTCTTAATGCTGACCCAAGAGACCAGAGAGCAGTGTGCTGCCTGCTTTGGTAGAACAGGAGGGAGCCGTGGTAGCTGCTGCCTTTGGAAGAAAAGGGATGATTTTCCTCTAGTCACATAGTACTGAGGTCACTCCACTAACACTTTCCTCACACATCTCAAAGGGAAGCACAGATTTCTCTTCTCCCTTACACTTTTTTTGAGACAGATCAATTGAAAATCTGATCAGAGGCAAGTCTCCATGTAGAAAATACAGCATTTGTAAAAAATGACAGACACCTCAAAATGTATCTTGCTGGGGGAGAGCCAAGGAGATTTGTCAGGCTGTAGGCACTGCCCTGGCCCAGAGACATTCAAACTGCTTTTGTGCCAGCTCTTCCAATCTGATGTCTCTGGCTTGCTGTATCTGTGCATTAGAGTTGCAGTGCATGTGTGGAATTTAATGTGCTGCAGGAAAGCCATGCCCTGTGTTTCCTTCAGGACCAGGGATGTGTGCAATGAGTACAGAGGTGTTGGCATTGCACAGGGCATCTGTCAGCTGGGTGCCAGGTGACTTCTGTACTACAGGTGATGCTCCAGCTCCCTCCACACTGTGAGAGCTCTGCTCTTCTACAGCCCCTATGCTTCACTGGCCATGCAGTACTGAAATCCAGGCCCGCAGCATGCCTGTGGATAGTGATTTATATTTATCCTTCCTCTGTAGACAGGGAAACTGGAACAAAGACAGACTTTTCCTGCTGTAGAGACGTTTCTATTTTTTTCCACCCTTGAATGTGGTGTTTCTGATCCAGGATTTCTGCCTCCCCCCATTATTCCTGCACTTGAGTAGAAGACAGCCACTTTGCTGTCATCTGCTTTGAAAGCAAGGGACAAAGTAAGGCATGAATGCTTAGGTTAAGCTACGAGAAAGCCATGGTTATAGGGAGTTAACTTTTTCAGGGCTGCCCACTCAAAAGCCTCTGTTCATCTGAGAGCATCCTTCCTGCCTGCCTTGGCATTCATCCACAACCCAGCTGATGCAGAGATACAGTGGATTCCTTTGTGCAATACAGTGGATTTTGTTTTGTTTGCCCAGGTAATACAGCAGACAGCAGCAACACGTGTTACTTGAGGAGAGAGTGGCTACAGGTCCTGCTTTACAATTCTGCTTAGGGGCACAGCTCTGGTTCTTGTCATCTCCTGCTGCATTGTGGTCACTGAATGTCCATGATCTGGTCCTTGGGGCAGAGTGCACAGGGACGTCTCCACCAAGGGACTGCTCTGCCCACAGGGTCAGGGGAAGGTTCCCTCTGGTGCATAGCTTGCATATACATTTCCCATCTTCCCCATTCACCCAAGCCCCAACTTGGTGCCTAGAGGGACAAATCTTTCCCAAGGAAAGGAAAGAGAGCCCACCAGCCCTGCCCTAAAGCAGCCTGTTTCTGCTGAGTTTTCAGTTTTCACCACATGAGAGGATGGATGGTTTAAATGCAGTGTGGGCTTCCTCCTCCTGACACAAATAACTTTGCTTTTTGGATGTGGGCAGCAGAGGGGTCAGCAGGTCTGGGAAAAAAACCAAACACAGATTCCCAGGGAGAGACATGCTTTGGAGCACACATGGCCAGAGGGCTGCAAGCACCCCCCTGAGCCAAAGCAGTGCTGGTGTCAGTTCTGCTGCACCCAACTGTTCCTCTGCACTGTGGAGCCTCCCAGCAAAGATCCTCAGACTTTATTTCAGGGTCAAGTCCTCAAGTCCTTCATTACCCTGAATCTGTCACCTCACATGGTGCTGTCCTGCTGCTGGCGGCTCATCTGTGAGCAAGGCAAACCCAACCTATTCTCTATTTGAACATGCTAAGTGACTAACAGTGCTAATTGCGGCCTCTGCTCTTGTAACAGCTTGAAAGTAAGGCAGAGGGGATGCAATGGGGCAAAGGGCCTTTTCTGGCTCTGACACTCACTCAGCCCGGACTAAAGCAGCCCGGAGCATTTGCAGAGCTCTGACACAGATGCTGCGCTGCCAGCAGGCCGCTCCGTTCTTGCTCATTTTCACCGTGTACTTCAGCTTTTGTCTGTTAGTATAATCTTAAATACAAGCCCTTGACTTCACTCTTGTACCTCACCAGCACACACAGAAACCCTGTGAAGTAAAAACGGAGGAGGACAATGCCTGCAATTCACCTCCCCTTGCTCACTATTGTTGCCAAAAGCAGCAGCATGCAGAGCACCGACATTAAAGTAGGAGAGTGGGGAAGCACTGCTTTCAGTTAACCAGCCGAGGAGTGGCTCTTAGCTGCAGACCAAAATGACCTGCTTAGGTTACAGAATAAATGATGAAGAAGCTTTTTGCAGTAGATGAAAACCCACACAGCCACACATTTGGGGAACAAAGACACTAGTTGCACTGAGCATCAGAGCAACGGGTGGTGGTGCGGAACTAAGAGCAGAGAATGAGGTTTGGGATTTACCTGTGAGCTGTTAAAGCCACAGAGCTGTTTGTCAAACCAGCTTTAGCTTGATATGGAAAACATTTCAGGAGGACGTAATAAAAGCCAAGTAGAAGCTGACGACTCTTCCTAGTAAGTATGGAGCAGCTTTACCGAACATTTTGGCTAGATCCACAAACAGGATCACGGCCTTCCCCCAGGGCAGCGATGCTCTGAGCAGCTCAGGCTGCAGCCCAGCACTCACTCAGTGTCACTGCCCAAGCTGCTTCCCCTCTCATGGCCAAAGCTGGGTTCTTCCCTGCAGCAGCGCTCGTTAACACTGACTGCAAGTGGTTGTTAATTGCAGATCCAGTGCCTGGAAATACAGTCCTCAGGAGAATTAAACATCTGTTGCTGGACATTTCTAGGAGCCCACTGTCACCGGTTTGCGGGACAGTTCGACCCGGTACCGTGACAATTGAGGCAGGGGACCCACGGGCCCACACCCCGGGGAAGGGGAAGGGGAAAGGGAAAAAGGAGAAGGGAGATGGGCCCAGGAACAAAACAGTGGCAACGATCTGAGGAGGAAAGCTAATTTACTAAATAAGATATCAGAAAGGAAAATAACACAATATAATATAATATAATTGGAATTGAGGCAAATGAATCAAATAAAATGAGCAAGAGAGAGAGTGTCCGATAAACCGAAGGCCTTACGCTAACGCTGAAGGCGGACGGCTGCAACAAACACCCACTGCCGAGCTCGGTCCCGAAGGGAAGAGAGAGTCCCGTGACTGCAGACAGTTTTTATCTTTCCCTCTGAGCGTAAACACGTAAGAACGCAAAGCATCGCAAAGTCCTCTGGGGAATGGAGTTCTTCTTCTCTTCTGAGACAGGCATACCTGGAACTATCGATGGTCCACGGAGCTGGAACATTAACTCTTTAACTCTAAATGCACTACATGATGTTATGATGTGGAATACCAGTACCAAAAATCATAAAACCATGACACCCACCAGCACTGACATGATGGCCAATCCTTAGGGCCCACCACCAGGTCTTCCTTCACCTGCACCGCCTGGGGAGCACAGTGAAACAGGCTTACCCTCACAGACACTGCTTGGTCTGAGCTGCACACTGATGTGGGAATAACAGGGTAAGGTAGGTCCGTGTTACTGCACTGAGGAGCAGTATGTTGTACTCAGCTTTTCCACCTATCTGAGAAGGTTCAACACCAGTGTGCTCTGTTCTGGCCCTCCTGAATGACAAAGGCTGGGTTGTTGGGTTGGGTTATTTCTATTTTGCATGTCAGAATTCCATACGTACTTGTTTGGCTGGTTAGTGAACAAATTAATGTTATCCCATGATGGGGGTGAGGGTGTCAGACGTGTTGGCAATGACCCTGGTGAGTGGTGGCCCAACACTGAGCTGGGACCGTATTTCAAGTCCAGAGGTGTCGCATCAATCAAGCAGCACGCTGGGGGCAGGTCAGAACTGCACTGAGGATGGCAGCCACTGGACAGCAGCTGCCCCTGCATAGTGACAGTGCTCCTATGGTCCTCCTCCCAAGGTGGACAATTTTCAGAAGTCGCACAAGGACTTCCCATCTTCAACACGGAACCTTTTCTGTCAGTTTTGGCCTGGAATATGACCACAGACTGTGTGATGATGGAAGGGAGCGCAGGGCACAGGCTCACAAACCCCATTTGCTTGGAGACCAAGGGCAGCACCAAGTATATGGTTACAAGATAGATACAGAGAGCAAGGGAGCAGTATTGATCAAGGACACTTAAGTTTATTATTGTGTTGGTTTTTTTTAATAACGAATACATTATTGTCACAAATTCGGAGCACCTGAGAGGTTATGTAGGGCTATGTAGTAGCATTTTTTCAGCCCTTGCCACTGTTGGTGATCCAGTGCACGCACTTAGAAACTCCAACAGGGATAACATCACAGCTCTGAGCGGGGCTGGCCAGCAAGGAGAGCACAGTGCATATCCAAAGCTATGGAAGGTGCTCATTTAGTTGAATTACAAGAAAAACTTATTTGTGAAAGATGAAGATATTAAACATCAGAAATCCCACAGGAGATTAAAATTTGTGCTTAGAAGGAAGTGTATGATTATGCTATGTTCAATTAGATGCAATTATCTGGTTGACTGCAAAAGCCAGTTCTGCTGTGACGACGAAGTCGGGCTGCCTCTGCCTGGGAGCTGTCAAGGAGCTCCTTTCCAGCAGCAGAGCTCTGCACTCAGCACAGCTGCTGCCCGTGTGTAAGCTGATTTATCTCCAGCAGTGACAAAGGGTGCATATGCAGCTGGGTGCACTGGGCCTACAGGACAAAAGATGCATAAAAACGTTGGGAGCAGAAGGAGCAGAGGATGGACTTGAGCAGTGCTTTTCAATATACAGCTTTAAAAATTGGAAACGTAAATGGTCCTTGTCTCGTACATGGTTCTGGTCGTGAAATATCAGCATTTTCTGGCATCAGATTCTCTCATAATCCTACTGAAAAAACTGCACATTGAGGTTGAAGGCACACGGCTCGGTCAGGTTTGAGACCCAGTGCTGTCGCTAAGCATGCCCAAATAGCCTTGTGCAAGCTCCTAGCATCATCAGTGCTCTGTTTTTCCCTAAACTGGGAAAGTTGGCCTCATAATAAATGCTGGGATAATGAAACTAACAGGCACCATGAGTACATATACTAGAATCGCTTGCTCCTTGGTTTTTGCTAAGCTGCGGGACATTTTAAGAGCATCTGACACATCAAATCACCCTGGAGATCAAAACACCTGTAACAAAGACAAATAAATGAATAATAACAACATAAAAAGGCAGTGCCATGTTTTGGGGCACATGAGCCACTCATTTCAGGAATGTGTAATGCACACACCAAGGGGTGGCTGCTCTGCTGGTCCATGTAACAGGAGCTGGCAGCTCCTCTGAAGCATGGTGGCAGCTCCTGCTGGAGGAACTCCTTGGAGCATCTGCAACAGCGCTCCGGCTAAAAGAGGACAGGAACTCCCAAGGAACGACACAAAGTCACCGTAGGATTATTTCATTTTTAAAGGATTTAACTCATTTATCCCTTTAATTCCTGAATTAACATGTGATGCAAAGCTCATAATTAGAGATCCCAGCTGACAGGAAGATGAGAAAAAGACATGGCCATTACAGAATGGTTGAAATCTAAAAGCTGAATCAGAATTTAAGACTCACCAAAAAAAATAAGTCCAAAATGGCATTGTTAGAGTTCTCACTTTATTTATTTTATTTGTATTGTATCCCGTTGTCCTCACATCTTTAAAGAGCTCCTGAGGGATCTCAAGCCGTGGAGAACAGTGCCCAGGTGCGGGTGAGCACCACCTGATGCTCACACACAGCACGGTACGGGACCAAAGCTTGCCGCCCAAGGGCTCCATGTGTCAGTGCACTTCTTGTAGAATCCCAACTGCAAGTTGATTTTCTAATCACAGTTTTAAGGGTTATTTTAGGTGAAACAATGAAATATATCATAGCGCATTGTTTCCCCCAGAGACAGCATCCATACAATGTATATGAGATCTAATAAGCACAATAAAGGCTGTGTGACAGATGTCTATCATCAAGGAGCACAGGGGTAAAGCAGAAGTAGTAAATGTTTGTTTACATTCAAGAATTATTTCCATCATAACACCCCTGCTGTATTCATTTTCAAACCATGTGAATATGAGAACAATCACCCATGAGGAACACAAGGAATAAATGATAAGATGCAGCTCCAAAGGAGATACTGAAATACTGAAGCTTCATTTGCACTGCAGAGACTTTTATAGTGAGAATCAAACAAGCCATTCTGTTGAGGAAAAAGGTGAATGAAGTTGTATGTAAGAAGCAGAGTGTGAATGGCAAGACACAACAAAATCTCCCTCTCAACGAAGAATCCTTACTAAGACGTACTAATTGTTAGTAACCAAATCAAAAAGACCAGCTCAGGTCGGCAGAAATCAGCTCTTCCCTGTTTCCTCCTTCACTTTCATTCACCTGATTACTTGTAATTCAATCCTGTTTCCAAGAAAGCTCAAATCAGTGATGTTTCCCAAATCAAACTGCTCAGGTTTCATCCTCTCCCCAAGCACAGTTCTCTCTCACATCATTTAAGGCAGGAACTCACAGCCATGGAGGGCCCTTCACGTGCAGCCTTCACCAGCAACCTCACATTTATTCAAACTCTTTGCCCTATTACTAAAGACAGGACAAGTGCTCTTTCCATTTCACTTTCAACAAATGTCTGGATTTATTGCTACAGACAAGTAATGTGCTCTTGAATTATGAATTAGCCAAAAATCTCCATCTTAACACATTTAAGAGGGTGCATTCCATTATTGATAGCAGAGCCCATCGGACCTGCAAGGAATCTCAGACTGCCCAATTCATTTCTGTTATAATAATGATTTCAAGGCAACACTATCGATGTAATACAAGCAGAAATTGTTTTCAAAACAGCTTTCTTATGTTGATCCGATCGACATACCACTGAGTTAGGAGCAGCCAGTTACTCCACTGAAAAGTACAATATTTTGCATACTGTATGGAAAACACAGAGCGAAACACTGAATATGTCACTCTTCCAGATGCATCAGTGCCGAGATATTAAGACTGAAAACTATTCAGCAGTTTAATATGTGAATATTAAATAACTTAGATAACATTTGTGCACACACACAAAAACAAAACAAACAAAAAAAACAACAAAAAAAAAACCACAACAGAAATCCCCCTTTAGGAACCACTAAGAGCAGAAATTTGCTTAAATAGCACTATCTCAACTTTGCAAAGACTGCAAAATGCTGTACAAATGAAGATTTAGATCTAGATCCAACCTTTCATAATTAGGTGGTGACTTCTGTCATGTTGGTGCTGTACCTTTAGACAACTCAGCAGCTATGCATAGCATCAACTCTCTCAGTGGCTTAGTGCTAAATCAAGAAAACAGCCACAGACCTATGTCATTTCAAAGCAGCCTTGTTTAAATAGAGCATTAAGACGTGTATTAGATAGATTAAGGAGGAAAAAATGACAGAAACATATGGCTCGTTTGGAAAACTTGGTTTCTCTACTTAAAGCTGAGGAATTGACAGCGTAACAGAGCAATCCCTTCCCTGCACAGAGTGAAACATTCCCTTCCTTCCACACTCCTTACGGAAGCAGAGCCCAGCAGCTATGCTGACACAGCCCGCGTCCGAACACGGGGTGCAGACAACTTCCAACAGCCACGTGAAGTCAGTGCAATAATGACATAAGTCAGACTTGTTGACGCATTTTATTGTGAGATGGGGAGTCTGGTAAAAAACTAGAAAATGACCATGATGTAACAAGGAACTTAAAAATGAAGTTTCAGATTTGTAACATACATACATGAATACAGGAACAAATTGGCACAAAAATGTTAAACGTTGTTCCCAACACTGTTTATAAGATTATTCTAATTTGGCTTACTAAGGAAATGAGAGTTTTATGGTTAGGCTAATCTCTTAATAAAACTGCAGAGCATCATGCTATTAGTCACACAGTGAATTTCAAAATTTAAGAGCTTTATATTAAAAACTGGGTAAAGGTAAAATGAATGGATTGCAATTGTAAAATTAATACATTCCCATTTTAATTCATCTGTTCTACAGTCCAAGGCAAGTATAAATGTTAACATAACACTGTTAAATCAAATCTCAATGCAAGAGAACCGATTGCATCTCTACTTTAAATCTTATCAACTTTCCAAATTTTCATACTAAAATATATTATTGTATTAATACAAACTACAGTATTATACACTACACTGTGTAATAAATAAAGAAATATAAAAATAAGACACATAAATATAAAAGTTTTCTAAAACTAAAAAGGTACATATGTCAGTAAGAAGGGTATTAATACTGCCAGGTTTGGAGACATACAGTACAAAATGTTGCACAGACCTATAAACTAAAAGAAATAAAATAATACTGATAGGTAAAAATCAGCTAACATTGTTAATAAATGGGGTCCATAATAACTAACATTTGAAAATACTTATGAGCCAGATAACATGTCATGTATGTGTCTGAAATTAAAGTAAACCGATAAAGCAATAAAGCAGATTAGAAAATTTCCCTTGTAATTATCGTAGAGAAATTCTGCAAGTCAGGCATTAACCCAAAATACCACCAAATAATTAAATAATGAAAGATACCAGTGTTCTTACTTCTCTGATGGCTGAGTGTTTTTTCCCCCATGATTAGATTAGAAGTTTGATACAAATCAACAAATGCTAGTTATTGTAGGCCACGCACTGGAGAAAGGCTGGTGAGAGCCT
Organism: Cyrtonyx montezumae; assembly: GCF_038088225.1. Lineage (NCBI taxonomy): Eukaryota > Metazoa > Chordata > Aves > Galliformes > Odontophoridae > Cyrtonyx > Cyrtonyx montezumae. Next base: position 10,865,880 of record NW_027071870.1, on the reverse strand, counting down.
TCGTAATACTGATAAATGGCACTTACAGCACACAGGTCTTGCATAAGGCCAAAGGAGATACAAAGCTTCATATCATATCCTTCATATTGTTACTACATACTCAAAACACAATTACAAACACTGATTTTGACGACTTTGCTGTCCTTACCGGTATTAACACTGTTAGTCCCTGCAATCAGAACTCAACAACAATCTTTTCAACTACATTTTTAACCACATGAGTAAGAAACTGCAGTTCCTCTATCATCTGCTTTCTTAAGGCTAACAATACACTTTAAATGATAATATGCTCTACTACAACATCTAATGTTATAACTGCTACCTTCTAGGTCGAATTTACAAAGGTAGCCAAGCACTGTTATAGGTTTCTGCAAAAGGGAATTCTGTAGTGCAGAAGTTCTCACATTTTAAAAACATAATAAAATACTGAAGCGGATTTAGGAAATGTTTTGCCATTAAAAAAAAAAACAACATATAAATCTCTCCCAATTGTACAGCTTAAAAATTAATCAACATAAGAATGAAAATTAATACTGATGAAACAAAACAATGCCAGATGCTTGTCTAATAAATCAGGTTTCCTACAACCTGTTAAACCTTTGCTTCCAGAGTCACTGTATTTTTCTAATCTGCTTCATGTTACAAACTTGTTCCTAACTTTGAAAACTGTGTGAAAAATTACTAAGTTTGAGGTTCAGGCACACCTGGATTTCTTTTTTTTTTTCTTTTTTCTTTTTTTATATATATATTTTTTTACACAGTAGTGAACAGAAATCACAGTATGCAGGCTACCGTGTTTCCATGAAAAGCATGTATAATATAGAACGAACTCATTATCGACTTTTTTCCATATAGAAAAAACTATCATTTAAGCTTTATTTGTTTTTTCTTCTGACACCTGCCCGTTGCTCTGTATAACTTCTGCTTCTGCATTGCTTGCTTGATTTACAGCATCATCGTTCTTGTTACCTTCACTTTTCCCTTCCTCCTCCTCCTCCTCTTCTTCTTCTTCTGCTTCTTCTTCCTCCTCTACATCTTGTAGTTTTCTACTTTCTTTTTCTTCCTGAAGTCCTTCTATCTCCTTTTCTTCCTCCTCCTCTTCCTCTTTTTCGCTGTCTTCCTCTTCTTCCCTGGTTAGACTCTCTCTCTCGTCGGAGTCGATCTGTGATGGGGATGCCCTGGCACCAGCGTGCTCGCTGCTGAGCACCTCCTGTCCCACCTCCTCCTGCTCCGTGCTGTCACGCTCCTCTGCCTCTCTTTTGCAATAGGAGTAGCGATGATTCATGTGTTGAGAGTATGACCCCGAGTGAGAAAAGCGCTTTCCACATTTGTCACATTGGTAGGGTTTCTCCCCAGAATGAAGTCGCATGTGTTCGATCAAATGGTGTTTGTGTTTGAAGGCTTTTTTACAGATTCCACACTCGTGAGGTCTTTTACCTAGGAAATAAAGCACAAAAAACCTTAATACCTTAAAAATCTGTGCTGCTGCTTTCATTACAAAATGCTGCTGGTGACTGTGCTACCAACAATGAGTAACTGCATTTAACACCAGTATGCTCCTGGCATTATCAGCCTGGTTTTCTTGCACAGGGATCTAAGGTGCAAGGGCACGTTGTTAAACTATAAAGGTAATTTGTATTGTAACTTTCTTAGGAAAAATGAACACAAAGAGATAAACAGATTCATAGAAACAACTCAAAGCACAAAAAGCTTGAATACAAACAGATTAGAAAAGGGGGCATTTTTCTTGCCGTAAAAGTTATTCAAACTCAAAACCATTTCAGCTCTTCTACACTGATGAAAATTCAAAATCAACTGAGGCTTCTCATTAGTTTTTGTGCACAAGTACTTATATCACGTCACAGGTAAAAGGAAAATCATTCCAAAATACTGCCCGGGACAGGTGGGTATCTAATGTACCAAACTTGCTGACTATATGTATATCAACTGGAAAAATCCACTCTGTTTCATCTACTCCTCCTCTTGCTCTTCTTTCCAGCTTTCCACCTGCCTCTTTACTACTTGCCTTCCTGCTGCTGTGTTTAGAGACTCTTATAAAGATAGGGTGGACCCAGCTATGTAATCTTGATTCCAACACTCAAAGCTCTTAGGGAAAACAAACCGTACAGCCTCCGCCCAGACATAAAAGACCCAAACAATGAGACAGCGGCTCGCTGGTCGCGCTCCACACCACACTATGTCAAACAAGCAGCATTTCTGGACACTGCACTTCATTTAAGAGCGGAATGGAAAGCACAACTGTGTTATGAAAAGGAGGATTAGAGAGTCTTGGAGCAGAAAGGTATGAAAATAGAAGCCATTCGTCATGAACACAAGTCAGGAAGTTTAAACAAATGGTAAAAACAAAGGGGAGCCTTCTACCTTTTCAGTTCTATATTTAAGTAAAATGAAATAAAATCATTAACATGCAGAAACATAATGTAGGCAGTTAATAAGAAAAGACATTTTTTAAGAGACCACTGAAGAAATAAGAGAGTAACAGTTATTAAAAAAAAGACAAGGATACCAGAACTGGAACTAAAAGTAACAGTTATGAAAAATTAGAAAATCCAAACATTATGAAAAATATATGAAAAATTGATATATTGAAAAATATATGAAAATATATGAAAAATTAGAATATCCAAAAGGATATTACTTTGAGATTAGATTCCATGTTCAATGAATGTCTAGTGAGTTCAGATAACTACAAATTTGGCTCAATTGGAGAACCCTTCATATTAGATACACTTGCTTTCATGTAAATTATGATACATACACACGGTCCTTTTTTATAATTTGTAATTTTTCTTTATTTAAAACCAGGAACGTAAACAATAGATCCTCAATTGCATACTGTAGCACACACATGACTGTTCATGGGCCAGATGGAAGAAAATCCCTGTATTTCTATTTAGGGTTTAGATCTTACAAATTTAAACACAGAATTGCAGTTCTGTCAAATAAGTTTATAAACATGGGTTCTGAGCAAGACTGGGCACAGACAATAATAAGGACTATTACACTTCCCCCTGTTCCTACAATTCTTTCTGGTAACTGAATTACAGTTGAGCTTATCAGTTACTCAGTATCAGCAAAACAAAGATCTGAAACTGTGTTTCCCAGTACATACCTGTGTGTTCATACTTATGTCTCAATAATGAGCTGCTCTTCTGGAATATTTTGTCGCACAAATCACATGCATACATCCCATTTTCTGTCTTTCTCATCTTTTTCTTTGGGGGTGTTGAATCAGAATCATTTTGATCTTCTACATTCGATACTCCTTCTGAGCTAGTGTCCTGCCTCTCGTCCTTCAGAAAGAATACAAAAAAGGTTGGGTTCAAGAAAAAAAAACACGGATACAGTACACAATTTATAAAACAAAGCTAAAGTTGCAGTTATTTTCATTCCATTCACTAAATGGGCAAATGATATTGTCTGGACTTACATAGCCAACAAAATCTTTCACTATACCTACCTGCCATCATACTGATGCCCAATCCTCAGTAGGACTGAATGTAATCATATTCACAGAATCATCAAGGTTGGAAAAAACCTCCAAGATCATCCAGTCCAACCATCCACCTACCACCAATGTTTCCCCACTAAAACATATCCCTTAGTACCACATCTATAAATTTAACTTGGCCAGGGCTAAGCTACATTGGCATACTGTTTTAAGACTCCTAAAATAAATGTAATGTTAGGAAGGAAAATAAGGTTATATAGTTGTCAAGTACCTTAACCAGTGTTAGGAAGTTAAAAAGAGCCTATTAGATAACTGAACGCATTTCTGGATGAATGTTTGTCACCTACATTTTGCTACTTCATGACCTAATGGAAGATTTTTTAGACTAGGTTACCACAAAAAAGCTATCCATCATTCCTATTTGCACAATTGACCACCCTCCTCCTAAAAAATCTACCAAAATCCTAGTTCAAGCAAACTTTGGGGATTTCAAACACTTTATTAATAATTTTTTTTCCATATTTTGTAACTGTCTATTTCTGAGCATTTCAAGTGATGAAGCTCACTTCTAAGTAGCACAGTAATTTCTACTGACATTAGCGGTATCAGACAGAATTAATTTTGTCGTACACTATCAGGCCTGAACATAAAAATGTATGTATTAGCTACCTGAAATTTTGTCTGTCTCATAAACTTTAACATACAAGCAACCTCATAAATCTTCAAGTTTCCTCAGTTTCTGGCTATACAGAAGCCTGAATAAAACGCTGAACAGACAATTTTTAGGATTTAATTAGAAATATTAAGTCTTTATGTGATCCACTTCTGTTCTGCTATGTCCCTGCTTCCATATGCATGGGTAATGCTCTGCAGGACTGAGTCTGGTTAGGTAACATCTGGAGGCACTCAGAGAGGAAGAGAACATGGTACAGGAACAGAATACGATGAAGAAAGATAAATACCCGCCCTAGTTCCAATTTAAAATACTTCTGAATTTTGTTTAAAGTGCCATTATGGTTTAGGACAAATTCTGATACTCTGCTAGCTAAGGAGCACAGCAGAGTGAAGACTGTAGCAAGAATTTAGAGTTCATTTTCTGGATGTGGGGAAAGAAGTGATAAGGAGCCACCAATAAACATATGCCATGACTTTTCCTTGTTTTTTCATCCAGAGAACTAAGCTATCTTTAAAATATTGAGCACTGATGCTCTAGAAAACCCTTCTGAATGGTGGAATTTAGTGAAGAACTAACTTGTTCATGCACAGAACTAGACTGCTGCTGTCAGTCTTGACATGCACTATTTGAGCTGAGGAGCTCTGCAGAGGCATTAATGGTGACGTCTATTACCCCTAAACAATCACGAATAATATTCAGGATAGTTTGTGCTTACATTGTCGCAGTCATAGAACTACAGAATGGTTTGGGTTGGAAGAAGTCCTAAAGATTACCCAGTTTCAGCCCCCCTGCTGTGGGCAGGGTTCCCCAGCAGCTCAGGCTGCCCAGGTCTCCGTCCACCTGGCCTTGAACACCTCTACAGATAGGGCATCCATAGCTTCTCTGCACAGCCTGTTCCAGCACTTCACCACCCTAAATATTATTTATATTGACAATTTTCTGTAAATGTAATAAGGATACACCATGAACACATCGTATACAATGCATGGGAACACAGAGACTTCAGTACCTGACTTCCATTGGCTTGGGTCTGTTTTGGTGGTGTTTCCTGAACTGCAGGACTAACTGTAGTAGAGTACGTATAAGCCACCTGGGGAATCAAAATGGTTTGCTTATTGGCAGCAAGAGCTCTCAAGCATGGAACGCTGTTCTGGTCAGCAATGGCAACAATTGTAGGTAACTGGGCAGTGACTGTAGGTATAGCAATATTTATGGGATTGGCACTTGGTGGGATTACATTTACAATAGGATCAGAGTCTGTAATACTGTTGTCCTTTTGTGGTTCTTTTTTTGCACAAGTTAAGTTCAAAGGTTCTTCCTGGACAGAATAAACACTGTTCTGGTAAACACTAGTTATGGTAGATCTTTCCAACAGTTCTCCATGTTGCTTTGGTAGCGAAAGGTCAAGAGGTTCAATTTGTGGCTCTTCTTGTACACCCTCTGCTGTGTACGTATAACCCTGTGAATTTCTTGATGAGGAAAGGTTTAGTGGTGATGGGGATGGCGTGCTACTGCGTGAACCATTCTGAGTTGATCCTCCTGATGAAGTCTGAGATTTAGTTGTACTGGCTGGATTCTGAGAGTTGTTTGTGCTGTTCTGGGGTTCGCTCTCATTTGTAGTTGCTGCTTGATCGTCGTTATCTGTGGGACTGTTTAATTTAACTTGTTCAGGAGAAGATGGTCCAGAAGACTGCACAGAAATTTGTCCGGCTTGCATTTTTTCAAACCACTTTTTTACCACATCCAGTGGTAGGTTGACGGAGTCGGCTATTTTTGAAAGCTCTTCTGCGCTTGGCTGTGCATTTAATGCATAATATGCTTTAAGGAGCGATAAAAGGTTCTTTAAAGGCGGCTGACCAGGAGATAAGTTGCTCTCCCCAGTTTCTGATGGGGCAGGGGAGCTGGGCTTCTCAGCTTCTGTTCCACTGGACTGAGGAAGCTGAGGAGGATTTTTTGTTTCATAGTGCTTTAATTCTTGAAGTGCATTAAGATCTCCTGGACAGTCATCACAAAGAAGACAAGTGCTATCATTGGTCTCTCCTTCAAAGTTTTTATCTTTCTCAGACTTTACTGTAAGATCTTCTGGTAACTTTTCATTTTTGCAACTGTTTGTAGGAACAGAATGTTCTTTTTTTAGATTCTGGGGAACAACCTGAAGTTGACTTGGCTGCTCCAAGCTGTAGTTGATGATAATTTTGGTTGTCCCATCTTGGTCAACCAAAGGAAGACTGATAGCTGAAATGAGGGAATGGCCAGCTTGCTGTATAGATGCATTGCTGATTGTTTCTTGTTCTTTGGATGCAAGGTTAGCGTGATTGTTTTCCAATACTTGCCTTATTACATTACCATCCACTGCCACTTTAAGTACATTTTGAATGTCACTTAAGTTGATGCTTATGGGAGACACCAGACCCACTGTTGGCAGAACAACAGCTTGCACCACACCCTGAGGAGAACTGGTTGCCTGCAATGGGCTACCACCACTAAAAACCCCATTCTGCAAAGGGGTTGAACAATTAATTCCTGAAGCAACCACTATGGGCTTGAATTCATAATCCACAGGTTCAGTTTTAATTTGGTTAACGGGAAGTTGCTCTTGCAAGGGTTTGTTTTCTATCTTTTGTCGTATCTGTGGTCTTGCTGGGCTACCGGGCGATGCAGAAAGGGAAGGGGAGGAGCACTGAGACGTCTTGAGCCCTGACCGAGCTCGACCATTCACGGGCATCAAACCAATACACTTCTTACTGCTTATGTGTGAGCTGTATGAACCAGAATGGGAAAAACGTTTCTTGCAGTTTGGGCACTCATATGGCTTCTCTCCTAAAGATCAAAAAAAACCAACCAACCAAACAAACAAAAAAACAGAAAAAAAAAGGAAAGAAAGAAAGAGAAAAAATGCATATGCAATAGTTTGCTAGGTTACAATACAGCTTTATCAAACAATAGTAACTAGAAAAGAATATATTAAAATTATCCCTCAGAGTTCCAGGGGAAGAAATCCTTTACAGTGAATTGAACACCAAGAACAATTATATCATCTATAGCTCTGATCCCAGGGACCTGTGATAAGTTTCACTGTGACCCACCAGTACACACGGAATGGTACCCATGTGATCATTATACATTCTAGTGGCTACATATCACATAAATGAGTCTTATTCTACTTGCAAATTTCATTAAACTCCACTCCCAAAGTAATGCTACAAATGTCAGAAGCAGCATAAGCCACTTCAGAAAAGAAAAATACACAGAATATGTTTAACCAATGATAAAAATAGAAATGGCATAAATGCAAATCATAATTAGAATAAAGAGCTATATACATTTTTTTGGATCAAACTCAAATACAGTATATCTGCATCATCCTACAACACTCATCAGCTAAACAAAAACAAGCAAAGTTTAAGTAAAGGAAAACTAGACACATGCATAAGACAGACGAATATTTGCCTTCAGAGATGTACCCCAGCTTAAATGGTTGGCAAGATGCATACGAGGATGCAATCATGACACCCACAGACAGAGGTGACTTTTCAGGGGACCTGGGTTACAGAGGACTAAGAAAGAAAAGAAGGAAAGAACAGCTGGCCTGCATCAATTGAAAAGGCTGTTGGCTGAGGCTTTCCCATGCACAGTAGCAGATGCCACTGCTCTGTGGAAATGAAATGAAGATGAGGTTTGCTGAGGAAAGGCTTCTAAGTGCACTTAATTGGTATGATCATGGCTGAGCAACCAATATGAAAGGAAAAGATGGCCTAATGCCTTGTTTTCAGACTTACTGTTAGTGAGTAAAATAGGGTCAAATAGAGAAAATGAAGTATAATTATTATATAAAAATATATAACATTATAGGTTATTTATAAATTGCATCTGTAGTGAAAGGGTATGACAACCTCACATTTGTGCCCTGAGGCTATTTTAATCATCGTGTACTGGAGAAAATAGCAGCCACAGTAGGAAGTACGGTTGCTATATTCTGATTGCTATCAATTAAAGTTTTCTAGCTCGGCTCACAACAGCTAAGTGGTCTGTAAGCACTGAGAAAAACAGACAAGCAAGAAGGACTGGAAGGGTGTCCCGTTTCTTCTGCCACATGTGAAGCTTCCTTAACTGCTAGAGCTCAAGCTGCAAACGTAAATCTTCTTGATTTATCCTACATACTTTCTGTGCACAGTTGAAGGCTGCAGTCAGGTACAGAGGTAGGTACAGAGTCTTAGAGAGAGAAAGAGGAAAGCTCCAGTATTTTAAACTTAGACTTACAAGACTGATATTGCATCAAAGTTATACAGAGTAGGAATGGTAGCATTAGTACATAATTCAGTGCTTGTTTTATTTACCACTGTGGATTCGTAGGTGCTCCTTTAGATGATGTTTATATTTAAAAGCTTTTCCACATTCAGTGCACTTGAATTTTCGATTTCCACTGGACTGCGTCACATGCCTCTGCAAGAAAGGATTTGTAATTACTGCAAAGAACAGCATACTGGAAAAAAAGCCTTTATTTTCACACAGAGAAAACACAATAAAAAATTGAAAATTGTCACAGTTTTAGGAGACTGAAATTGGCAAGTGTATGCATGAAAAAGAAGCAAATTAGAAGTCAGGTTAAAACTGAACCCTGTGCAACTTCTGAATAAATATGGTACAGTAAAAGGGAATGAGAAGTATTTGCTCCTTCTCCTAACTTCAGGTGAAACTTGCACTGACCTGTTACGTGAGTAGGAAGTTCCAACATATACACAGGCTTAATGTGTGAAAGCAGAAACCCAACAAAAACCTAACAAAGCAAGCCCACCAGCCACAGAATATGTCACAAAAGACAGAGAAACACTGAAGCATATAAAAGCCTGTTTAAAGTTTAATCAGTTGACTTGATTTTTCCATTTATGTGCTTCCAGTACTTCCAGTTGGCCTGGGATTCCTTTACGTAACAGTGCTGCAGGATTGCTCAAGAGAAGATGTCTCAGTGACAGCAAAGGCACTCTGTCACAATTAATTCTCAAAATAAATGCAAAAAACCCCATCTAAATTAAAATAAATAACAGCATGGAAGGAGTTCCTCGGTACGCAACATCACAGTTCTTCATTGTTTGCACTGAAGCTCTGTAATTATTTTTTATATATTTCACCTTTTGAGAACATTTATTATCAAGTACTTTAAACTTTTAATCCAATGACATTTAATTTAGCTTTATCACTGCACTAGCTTCAAAGAAGCAGAAGTGAAGAAAGATGTGTAAATGTGTACAGTACGTGTGACATATGTATATGCTAGCTATAATTTTATTACAAACTTTATAAATCTATTAATGTGCACTTTTTATGACAAGAATATCATGTGCACTAAAGCTTGGAGCTACTTAATTACTGACATGAAATAGAGGAATTGGAGCTTTTATCTGTTCAAAGCAACTGCTTATTTAAAAAGCAGCAGCTGCTTTCAGGCAGCGTAGAGGAGCACTGGGCCATCTGGGTGAGCTGAGGGTAAGGAGGATGCCCAGGAGCTGCCCAACAGTGCCATGCCTGCACTGGGTGCTGCCAGCATCCACGCATCTTTGGGGTTCTGTTCAAGCATCTGGAAGGAGGTGCTCTGGGGGACTGCAGCTGACTTGCTAAATTTTATTGAGCCAACTCCCCTGAGTACACAGAACCGTGTCATGATTTACTTAAGACTGTAGAGAATCAGTTACTGCTGTTTGACTCGAGATTCAGCTAGTTAAAGGATCTCAGCACGCAAACAGCTACTGCAGATGCTGGATGACATTCTAATGCTTTTATTTTTTTTGTAAATCTGGAACATCCTCAAGAGTTACTCTCCTGAATCTTCTCAAGAACTGAGAAATCATGACTCCTCTCGAAATTACCATCTCTGATACTTTCACCTTCATTTTCTCAGATCCAAATGCTTTCTTCTCACTTTGGTACTGTTACATTTACATTTTTGTCCCTCTATTGTGTGATATATTGTATAATGCACTGCACATAACTGTCTTCTCTTCATTACAGAATGAACCTCTGCATTCAGAGAATAATCCTCTGTATTCATTTTAGTAATGAAAGAAGAAGCATCAGCATTAAGTAGCCACTAACACGGCTCTTTGTCAAATATTTACTACATTCTGAACATAAGTGCACTCTCTTCACATCAGAGAACTGGCACGGAATATAGGAATCACAGGTAGGTGGAGTATGTTCATAAAACCTCCTTGTTTTTGCATAAAGGATTTGAGCAGGATGTATCCAACTGTCTTCACGAGTTCTGCTGAACTCCTTATTTTACATCCCTTTATGAACAAAAAGAAAACAGTAAACAGTTTTGACGATGCTGCTGTTTAAGACGCACAGCCAGGAGGTCTATACTTTACTATAGCTGAAATTCAATTTTCCATTGCAGAAATGATGTAATCATGTATATAAAAATGTAGGCGAGCTGAAGACATGACAGCATCATGACAATAACACAAACAAATCAGCATTTCAACTTTACCAAGTATCTCAACTGTTATTGTTTTGACGCTGGGTATGTCTCTAGACAAAGTTACATATAAGCTGGTGTAATATTGAGTTCCAGAGACTTCATAGAAACAACATTCCTGCTTACCATATGCAGCCATATGCTTTCAAAAGTATAAGCCTATTAAAATATATCTAAAACTTTTCCTTCAGTGATACAATTTAAGTTTCCCTTTCTACTAATTCTTGTAAGGTTGGTTGTTCACCTGATGATTTTTTTTTTCTCTTTTCATTACAACTAGGTGCAAAAATGGGAAGTCCTCTTTTCTTCCGCTTGCAGGTTTCTAATTGGAAAAACTGGAAATAAATATGGTAGCTGGCAGCAACTAAATTTTATAATTCATGGGTTTTACAGGCATAGATATCAGCCATATATAAGATGATAGTACCTTTAAAGTGGAAGCTGAGGCAGTAAGAGAGCAAGGCAGAAATTAATTGTTCATAGGAAATACTTCTGAATAAATCAGAACCACTCTGCCAGAATATGCTGGTGAGGTTATTCCAAGCCCTGCAGAACAGCAAAACCCTTGGGCAGGATTGCCCATACTTCTTGCAATAATGTTTTCTGAAAGTATTCACTCAGGGATGAAGGACAATGCACTTTTAACCCTGATAAATTCTTTGAATTGGTGATAGTTTGCAGAACAATAATTAACATGCAATATGTAAAAGATCATCTTTTTTTTTTTGTTAATTTTATGTCAGAACATTTCAGTTTAATGAAAATACCGTTGTTTTGGAGCTGTAAGAAATAAATTCTCTTCACTATTCATGGTTTTTGGTTTTCTGCAACATTTTCCTCCCCCTTCAGATCCAAGGAGTACCAGTCTTTGCAGTCTGCACTCAGAAGGAAGAGTTCCCAAGCCCCTCTCTAACCTGGCTGTAAAAAATCTTTATCTGTTTTCTTGGCTAATTCCTGACTATTTCACTGAGCTTCACCTGGTTTAGTGAGCTTCAGTGCCTCTGGTATGCTATGGAACCATGTAACTGGGGCTGGGCGATGGGAAATTCTAGGGATAAAAGAAAAATCAAAAAGCAGGGAGAGGGGAAGCTCAGGCCACTCAGCAATAATGGGGTGGTTAACTCATCACGGGCATTCCAAAGAACTGTGTCCTCAGGCCAACAAATGAACAACAGAAAATGAGCTCAGAATATCATTAGCATTTTTGAGAACTAAAATTCAGACCCAACCATATTGCCTGGATGAATGGAAGTACAGCAACTCAGTTCACACCCTTTGCTAGCTAAGGAAGAACTTTGACTTCAAAGGCAGGCTTAAGTGCTCCAGAATTGGCACTTCAGCCTTCAAGACTGTAAGATGAATGTCCAGCATGCTCTGTACGTCTGTGCTCACAGAGGACAGCAGGGTCTCCACCCAACTGCCACTGACCTGATCTCGTCCTGACTTGTGTGACGTCATGTGGCGGTCCAGCTGTGTTCTGTACGCGAACGTGTAACTGCACAGGGAGCAGCTGAAGTTATCCTCGTTCTTTTCATGGCGGTATTTAATGTGTTCCTTCAGAGAGGTAAAACGCTTGTACCCTCTATCACAGTATGGGCAGGTAAGCAGCTGGGAAAATGCATCAGGTGTTCCTGCACAGGAGACAGAAAATAGCGTATTTAAATAAGATGTCAACTCTCAACCAACATTGACAGACACAATTTACATTCATATATTTGACTGTAAGAAAACGTGCAGCTGCTGGAAGGCTCCGTCTGGCTTAGAAAAGGAACAACCGTTTATATTTTTTCTTTAGGTATTATATTACTGACTGCAGCACAGCTGTCCCAGCGTGTGCAGGAGGATGTCAGCACAGTGACGTGCCCCAGAACCATACCTCTGTCCCCAGACAGCACCAGAGCCTCTGCACATGTCTCTGATGAGAAAGTGCTCTGACCACTGCAATACACGTTTTAGACCCAGCAACCTCTGTAGGCCTGGTTAGCCCTACCACTGGCAACACTGGAATCATGTTCACAAAATAAGTCTAGCACTGAAACACTTAACAGTCATCCTACTTGCAGATCCTTAGGAATTAGCAGTATTTTTAGGCTGCAGAGAATGATTTTCTTGTCTCTTAACAAAAAATCGTAAGAGAAAGGAGAACTGAAACACAGCTGATATTCTTTATAGTTATGCACAGCTATGTAGCACATATGATATGCAGGAGAAGCAGATGAGTGACAGAGAGATATCAGGTGTGATGCCATAAATACTATTCTAGTGCAACTTATGGGATTTATTCTATTGGCTTTCATGAAGTTACTTCTGTACCAGCAAAGAGTGAAATCAGATTGAAGCTGAATATTAATTTGACAAGAATATTTCTGAGAAGTTATCATTTACGAAGCTTTAACTTCATTTCTTCTTATCAGCATTTAGTTATCCCCATATATAGTAACTTATTCTATGCTAGGAAAGATTCTTTCATTGAGATTTATAAACATTCTACTTTACAGATTAATGAAAAAGAGCTCACAGAAATTCAGGGTTTGCTGTATTGGATCAAACTATCTGTTTATGAGGTCTGGTAACCTCCAGTGACCATGCTTAAGGGGAAATAGAAAGTGAATTATGCAACAAAGCATCTCTCCACTGAGCTGAGTGACAGCACGAGAGGAAAGTGGAACATCTGTACAGATTATTACTTAAAACAATCTGAAACATGAGGTGCAAATCAGGCTACAGATTGTCATTTGAAGTTGCTGAACTATAAGCAATTATTAATACTTATAAAATTAACCAGTAGTTTTTAAAGTAGTTCTCAATTATCTATCTTCATGCCCTCTTCCAGCACTTACTGCCATAGACTGAACATGTGCCCTATACAGAAGCAATCCCTATTTGTGTGGAATTTCCTGCCATTTTCACTGAACATGTTACTGCTTTTGCACCAGTGGAAAAGTCAGATCAGTTTTCATTAATACACAAAAATAACGACTTTTCTGTCATACAGGATCTTCTTCCTCCCTCATGTGAACAAACTGCTAACACTTCTACTTCTCTGTTTTTTGTGTTGTTCTAACCAGTTAAGTTTCTGTTTCTCCAAGACTAAGGAAAGTGAACATATGCCCATGTGTGGATACAGCATGCTTCCCTTCCATTCATTTTTTATATCTACAATTCAATTCACATGACATCAGGAATACTGCATTTCAGCACAAATACAAGTCAGTGGAAATGTCAAAAGCATAACTTAAATTCTGTTTCCATTGGAGCAAATGCCAAAGAGGCAGAGGTTTCACAAAGCCCAGTACCCAATGCTCTGATTCTGTTGCCCCACTTGTCCAGTCCCCTGCTTTGGAGGAATCAATCTTGACCAAATATCACCACAATTCTGTCATTTTCTCTTCCAAATTATTAAAACACCGACCATCATTGTTGAGCATCGTGACTTCCAGAGCACTACCTACTGAACCTACTGAGTTAGGTACAATTTCAATTATTAATGCAAAAGTGTATTTTTACTGATTACATGGAAACCATTGCATGTCTGTAAAATAAACCTGACAAGCTGTGCCACTGCAACTACAGATTAAAATTTTAAATTAATTCTTTAAAATGCTACTGTTGAGTATATATCTTAATAGAAGTTTACAAAACATGTAAAGTAAATCACAAGATATTAGAAATTCATGTCCTACTTATGTAATATATAGGCATGTACCCAGTTTACATTTCTTAAATATATATATTGCTAAAATGCCTAGTAGCATAAGAACTCTGAGAGAGTAGGACAAGTTTATCAGCAACACCTCTTTCACTGCTCTCCCTTAGACTCCAGTAAACTAGCACAGCCACAGTGACATCTTTTGTTCAAATATGTACATTTTTAATAAACAACTGGAACAGAACATCTCCAAACTATTTAGGTAGGGTGTTATTTTTAATTAAGTGTTTCACGAAGAATTAACTAAGAACAAAAACAAGTCATAACAAAATAAAAACTTTCTTATTCCAATATGAAACAATATTTTCAAAGTTTACTGGAAAGACAGTATTTCTCAATGACTCTGCTGAGAATCATACAAATATTTTGTATATATAATGTTTCAATTTTCTCTACTCTTGTCTTATTGGGAAAATAATCCCAATGGATTTATGACAGCTTGATTTTACTTCCAACTACCACTTAGGTACCTGTACAACTGACTCCCAGTGCATGTTTTGCTTCACAAAATCAAGTATCATGTGTTGTTGTCTTTCAAAACACAACAGAACTTTGGGGTCAAGTGCTTAATACCATCTATTTTGTATGAACTGAACTTGTGGCATATTTACCATTTTCATCCTGACCACTAGCTTCTGGTGTGCCTTGTCTCTGGTCCTCCTCGGGTGCTTCAGGGTAAATAACAGCTGTATCTTCTTGTTGAAGGAATTCTTCAACATTAGGGTCATGGTTCTGTTCATTTTCTGCATCAGAATCACATTCATCTTCTTTTACTAAGAGCAAAACAACAACATATGTCAAATGAAAACTTATAAAAAAAAGGAAAAGGAGAAGAGATCAATAACACACACTTCCAAATCAACCTCTGTCCGAAGACTTCACAGTTCCTTACAAATACTAGCATAGGTTAAGCTCTTTGAGGTACAGGAACATGCAAAGTTTTAACATAAAGAAACAGAGGCATAATGACAATTTAAAAAATGACTAAAAGCACAGTTCGCATTCTTTACAAACTTTGCAAAAATGCATTCTTTAATCGAATGCATTTTTACACCTTCCGTTTATCTCCCCTCAACTTCCCTAAAATTCTTAAATGATATCATGATTTAGGCCTTGTAGTTTGAAAGACAGCTTAACATCCTGCTTCCTACATTTGAAAAAGTCTGTCCTAGTTTGATTCTGAAACTGAAGATCCACATTTGATTTTGCTTTCTGTATAATCAGTACAAATAGAGGAGTGGAAAAGGAGACACTTACCAGCTTAAGTTTATTTTGGTATATTCTTTATTAATTTAAAACATGATCTACTGGTCTGCAGTTGTATTCTACCAATAAGACCAGTGTTATTCCCTCCCTAGTTCTCATTGCTGAAGCTCTGGCAGACAAGCAACAAGAATAAAGGATGCAGATAAATAAATACCTGTACATCCAACTTCATCTGACTGAGCTTCAGGCCCCAGGATTTCCTTTGTTTCTTTTCCTGCAGAAAAATTACATTTCAGAAAAAAAGCCATGAATATTCCACAAAAACCCCAAACCAACACCCCCAAACAAGAACAACAACAACCACAACAAAACCACATATACACACCAATGTAATGTAATTGAGGATCTATTTCTTCAGCATCTTTTTCCAGTCCTTTAATGGAATTAGAGAACAACATACTTTCAAAAATATGGATTCCACATTACTCCTGCTTAACTGGTTGAACCGCAGAGATATTTTACAGTGAAAGAAATTAAATTTTCAAAGGAAGCCATACTACACACTAGCCATTAAGGCATCATTTGAAGACAGGTAAAGACAGGTAAAGACTAAGACAGTGTGTTTTTCCAACAAATACAGAATGAGCTAACTGATACACTGGGACATAATTTCCAGAACACATAAATTTACTCCATTTTTTTTCAATTAGCAGTTTTTGGAAACAGTTGATGATTTGTAGGTCATGCCTGCAAAGCTACACGCTGCTTTCTCTTTCTTCAGAGAATCATAAAATGGCTTTGGAGTGTATAGTGAAGCTATACCATATTTCCACTCCATTATTTATGAGTACACTATGTTACTGTATGTAAATACCATAGCAGTCAATAGCAGCCAATAGACATAGCTTTATTTTGGGATGGTGCATGCTTCAGAACTATAGTGTAAAGAATGACTCTTATGTGATTTAAGATGCCAGAATATATGACTGGCAGGATCCAAAATTGCAACTGTTATATTTTTATTTACATTACTTCAGTCTAATTCAGTTCAGGGAAGATTTTTTTGCATGTCTAGTCACAACTGCAGAATGCGTTGAATTTAAATACAAGAAAAAACAATTCCTCCTTTATATCTGAGATGTTAAATCACAGGTCAAGTTTGATTTAAAGATACAAATGGCTTCCTCAAAGGAAAAGACTCTTAATTTGGTCTACCTTGACAAAACCCACCAGACTTATAAAGTGGAAGGAAGAACAGAAGCTCTATCTGCAGATATTCACAAACAAACAAAAAAAAAGGTAAAAAGGAAACTTAAGACATAAATCTTTCACTGACTTGAATTAGCATCTGAAAAAAACCACCACCACAGTACATAAAATATTAGTCAATACCCAACTGTAAAGTAATTGTATTTTTGGCTCCTGACACCACTGGCTTTGTTCAGAATTTGTATGGCAGTTGATGGCAGACAATGAAAATTCAAATCCAAAATTTCATTTCTTAAAAATATTTATGACACCAACTACACTATTCTTCATCCTAAAAAGGTTTGCGATTTTTCCCCATTATGAAATAGGCTATGAGGAAGACAGCTACTATCAGTAAGTTATTACCTATATATAGGGGCTTAAATTATAGTATCCCTACCAAGTTCCATTGTACTGCTGGCAAGCAGCTGAGGGGATGAGCAAGCTCCTTGCACTAGGTGGGAATAAGGACACAGCCACACTCTTACACATCTCTACAGCACTTGGTTGAGCCATCAAATTGGATCTAGTCAGCCACTCAGGAACCAGAACCAGGTGAAAAATGGCTTCTTTAAGGTCTCTGAGCATTGCCTGGCCCTGCCACAGCCACCTCAGCATGGCAGCACTACTAGGCTCTGCTCTGCATGGCATCCAACTATTTAACTATTTCTCATGAACCGCTGCTAAGGGATACACAGAACTTCCAGAGCTAAATGCTGCTAATTCCAGGTCACAAGCATGCTACCACAGTGCCACAAGCTGACCATAAACATCCAAAGATGGATAAGATAACTCACTAGAAAAATGGAAAATTTGGTCGTAAGCAAAAAACTTGAACGAGTTGATGCTACAAACATTTAATCTCCCATCGAATGTAACTGTAACAAAATAGTGCAGCAACCTTCAGCAGCAACCCATCACACTGAGAGAACACAATCCATCTTACTGTACATAAGCTCAACCTAACATGATATATATTAAATGTATTTTTTATTTCCAGAAGGACCTTACATGTAAAACATAATTAACACTAGTTTTTAAAGTTCATTTCACTGTTGGTCTAATTTTTTTTTTAGATGTTATATTTTTCAATCCTATCTTAGTTCTGGGCCTGAGCTCTCTAGATTTCCTACATATTCAAATACATAACTCATATTTTTTCAAGTTTATTGATATAATGAGTCAATAGAGTTTGACATTTCCTTTCTTAATTGAAGCACAGGGTTTAGTTGAACCTAAAGCAAAAGGAGCTTACATTATAGGATCATTGCACACACGAATGCTGGCACCCTGCCAGCAACTGGTGCCGGATACACGTGGTTCACTTCTGCAAACCGGTGTGACTGCTTCAGTTAAACCTCTGGAGATACACACCTTATATTTAAACCACCTGTTCTGAAGGCCCTGTAGAAGTTCGGTTAGAATGACTGGAAACGGAAGGAAACTAATCTGATAAAGAAATGTTACGTGTGTTGCTTCTAGTGCATTTGCAAACTGAATAAATGTGTAAAAAAAAATCCATTCTGACAAGTCTAACTAAAACTAGGGACTTACAGTACTAATTCAGTGACGAAACACAACTTAGTAAACTGCCACAGTGTATGTTTTCTAAATACAACTGCCACTCTCAGTGACGGTGTCGGCGTTGCACAGACACTACCTCAGCACTGCTTCCTTTGAGATGAAGATCACGTATTCAATACCCTACTCTTAGGATTTCTAATGTACAACCAAGACTGATTATGTGATTTTCAGCCTGCACCTTTCTTGATATGAAAGCCATAAAAAAGAAAATAGAGTTTTACCATAGCAAATCAAAGCTCCATGAAACATAATTTAGCCCTCATTTTTCTCACACAGCCTTTGCCAGAAGTTCAAACAATCTATTTTAAAAAATCTTACTATCAAATAAAAAATCCTTCTGGCTGCTACAAAAGAGGCTTCAGAACTCGAGAACATAAGAAATAACATAAGAAACATAAGAACATAAGAAATTTACAGTAATTTTAGTAAGCCCGTATGGCAATCGTCTGTCTGATGTAAGCCTGGCTGAGTAACAACTGACCAAGGCAGAGAGAATACCATCTGATTCTCACAACACAATTACAGTAGAGTTTGGTTGAAATGAAATCTTACCTAAAATGGCACATTTTAAATAGGAAGTTAAAAAAATTGTCATTATATATCTAGAGCTCAGAGACTCTCCAGAGGAAGCCTGAGGTAAGATATTGGGTGTAACTACCTGCAGGTGTAACCCCGAGAAACATCTGGTCCACATCTGAGCCCAGCCTCAGTCCATACCCCAGGCTTCCTACACCCATGCTTGAGTGGGTCAAGAAATAGTCTCCATGCAGCCCATTTTTATGTAACTGCAGTTCACTATATATATATATATAAAACAGCACAGGAGAACAAAGATTTTGCAGAACTAAGACAACTATCTACCTAATCATTTAGATTTGAATTCCTCAATTCACTGCACAGCACACCTGGCAAGGGCAGCTACATAAAAGCTGGACCACATTTAGTGGCCATATGAGTGCTTTCAGTTCGTTCAGATGTGAGGTCACACAACTATTCTAAAGCTGTAAGTTTTAGCAAAGTGGATGCTAAAGGATTATGGCTGGAATTAAGGTGCACACAGGGCTATATCTCAAATACTGAATAATGAAAAAGAAGTACAGCACAATAAATGTTACAAAATCTAATTATTTTTCAATTGTGAATATTACATGTCCACCACTTCTAACCATTTCAGTAACAAAGTGACCAAAAATTCTGTCAGGTCTTGGAAGCACTACTCTGCAGAGCATCATCAGTGAGAATGACCATACCTTCATCTTCCCAGCAGCTGTTTGTGCTCCCTTCCCTTTCGCTGTTTTCTGGTAATACTGTGTGGTCGGTTGGCAAGTCATCTTCTGGCACACTTGCATCACAGTCTGCAGCATCCGCTATACTTTCTTCTTCCACTATATGCAATTTATCTTCGTCATCTGAATCTGAGTTTGCTTCTATCACGTTATTGTAATTGGTGACTGTGGACAGACAAAAAGCAAAATACTGATCAATATACTCTTAATTTACTGCAAAAACAACTCCAAAGCTTTCAGTACTGTAGCCAGATGCTATATCTAGGGCATCTCTGTGGAGTCACATCTTTAATTCTTTCCCCATGTGGATGGCAGCAGCTTGAGAGCAACCTGAACATAATGGCGGCACAGGAGAAGGCACCCGCAGACTGCTGGGCTTCTGCCATGGCCAGGAACCAGATCGCTCCACTTGCAGCCCAGCATGAGGTTGCTCCAGGTCATTTGGATTTGGATGACAGAAGCGCTATACATTTCCTTTAAGAACATGACAGCCTACTCTATGAAATACTCAATAGGAGCACTAAGTGAGAACAACAGGGAGACTGCACTCCAAAGTGCTAAAGTGCTTCTGCTCCAGGCTAAAGTGCTCTTGCAGGTACACCCAGAGCACACTGGAGGCTCAGCAGTATAGATGAGAACGCAAAAACTCTCAGAGATGACTTAGGAAACATTTTCAGCGCTATGTCATAAAGAGGTAATAGCTATTCTTTGTAATCATGGAGACCATATGTTAAGAGTCTTGCAAACACAGGATCACACAGTGATACACACATTTCTGATGTATAGGAGCAGATTATTATTAAAATGCCTTACTATGAGCACAAAAGATCAGCTACGACTGATTTAAACTTAGACCGTACAGATTATGTATTAAGAAAAAATATCTTTTCACTATCTGTTGAAATGTGTTGAAAGTTAAAAAACTATTAAACATTTACGGAACCTCTGTGTATGTATTAATTATCCACCGCCAGGTTTGAGCTTCCTATTGCAATGCTTCAAAATACAGTTTAATAAAGAGAGTATACATATCAGTGACCAAACCAGAAGACTTCCCTGGCTGCAGAAGCACTTCAGTGGTTGCAGAACCTCTTCTGAGGTGCAGGACTTTGCAGCTCCTGCCTACTGGCACTGTCAGCACACTACAAGACAGACTGATTCTTTCATGGGAACCCTGCTTATTAATGTAGATAAATAGGAGATTCAACTCCAGCTTTTCTGAATTTAGTTCTTCTTTCTTTCTTTTTTTATAGATATTCTAGTCATTTAAAAATGCATTTAAGCAGGGAAAGTGAGTAACATTATGAATGGACAAGCTGCTATTTCATTTCCTTCCCATTTGGGAGAAGAATGTCCCATCTAAAATATGCATAAGCATGACAAAAGAGCCTTCTGAATCTAAAATAATCATGTTTTCATATTTTATACATGTAGCATTATTTGAAAAATGTAGTATGTGCCATAATTCATGGTATCAAGCTATTCTAAGGTAACAAATTTAGATAAAATTGCCTAAATACTATATTTGACCCATTTCTATCAATAAATTGATTCTCACTTAACATTCTGTAACAGATTTTGCAAGGTAAAACAAGTACTGAGGTAACATTGTGTGAAAGATAAGACATGCATAGATACCCTCACCACAGCAGAAGAGATTTATGAATTTCCTTGCCTGGAAAGTGGTAAATGCAAGTTTTAAAAAGGTCAGGAACAGACAAAAAATACAAGGAGGACATGGAAAAATCATTTTGTCCTGTTGGCAGTGAAGCTTAGATGCAGAAGACTGTGAATATAAAACCCCAACATATAGATTTTTGCCACAGGCAAAGGAGGTACCAGTAAAGATGAAAATTCAGACACAATATATATTCAGATATATAGCCAAATGTTCAGATTTCACAGTTACTCAGATAACTGATTCTTGAATTTCTAAAATTTCCCTGTTTGGTTTGGGAAACTAAGTAGAACTCTTTACATTGTCGGAAGTGTTCTGCAGGGAAGGCAAACAGCTAATGAGAATTAGGGCACGCTGTGACTGCAGCTGCTAGGACCCGGCCTCCTTGTCTCAGATCACAATGATCCTGCATGTTCTTTTTAGTCCCATCAGCCAGTGGTGTTCCCAAAGCCTCTTTATAGGAAGCTTGCGAGAATCAGAGTCCTTGTTACATGTGTGGTGTTTCCCTCTGAAGCATTCAGCACAAATGCTTTAAAGCTTTTAATTAATTTTGCTGTATCTGGGAGATGGCGTTTCCATTTTACAGATAAGAAACTGACTACTTAGAACTGAGAGGATTCTGTCAGCAATTCTGGTTCAGGTCAGTCTAAGGCCTTTGGGGTCTCACTTTCCAGAAGACATCACGTTTCTATAGCGATTCACATACCCAAAGCACAGAGGTGCTCAACTCAGATGCAGTGCATGCTCTGAGCCCAGGTAGCTGGGGTGGCACCTGGGATCAGATCACCTCCAGAATATGAAACCTTCCAAACCTCCTAACTGCTCCGTGAAAGAGAGAATGACAACCAGCTTCCCAGTGGTGCCTTCAGACCCTCAGAGAGCCTGTGTTTGACTCCTGCAGCCCTCCACTTCAATTACTGAGCTTTGCAGCAATTAAGGCGAGGGTTCTGGAGACAAGGGTTTCCTTTAATAAACATCCCTGATTCATTCTCCGGGCACCATTCCTCTTGTGAAAAATTTATGTGATCACATAATTAAAGATCTTATCATTATGCATACATGCAAGGGACAAATTAAAACCCTTTGAACAATCTCCATTCTGACATTTTCCAACTTTTTGAGAATGCTTGACTTTCAAAGTCAAGTGTTTGATTTCAAAGAATACATTAATAGAAATGATGGCTTAAAAACAATCAAACTCTGTAATTTACCGTATTTTTAGCTAATTGAAATTAAAATCCCATTACCTTGTAGCACACTGATGCATGCATGGTATTCCCTCCCTGGAGGACAGAGAGGCTTTGCAGAGAGATCTTGACAAACTGTAGGGCTGGGCAGTCACCAGTGCTCCATCTGGAACAAGGCAGCCCTGAGCATACACAGACTGGAGGATAAGAGGCTGGAGAGCAGCCCCATGGAAGGGGATCTGGGGGCTCTGACTGATGGCAAGGAGCATGTGAGCCAGCAGCGTGCCCTGGCAGCCAAAGAGCCAACCAAGCCCTGGGGTGTGCACCAGGCCCAGCACTGCCACCGGGCAAGGGAGGGGATGTCCTGTTCTGTGGCTCCACCTCCGGTACTGGGGGCAATTTGGGCACCACCATATCAAAAGGACATAAAATTAGTAAAGAGCATCCAGAGGAGGGCTGCAAAGATGAGGAAGGGCCTGGAATGGAAGACATGTGAGACACGGCTGAGGGCCCTTAAATAAATATTAATTATTATATAATTACTACTGCTGCAATAAAGATAAAATAATCATTAAAAACACATGAAAATACATCTTACAAAGCATATTTTTTTTCTGTTGATTGCCTTCTTGCTATACTATCCTGATTCTTAAACCATAAGTAAGTGTCTGCGGTTGAAGCTTTCATTGCTTCTTTTTCATTTTTATTGCAAACAACTGCAAAATGGATTGCAGAAAATGAGCTTTGCTTTCTGTATTTTTAGAGTCCTAAATGCTGAAAACACATGTGATGTTGCATCATTCTCATTGACAAAAAATACATTCAAATGGAATACTGGTCAAGGTGCTTAAACGGAGAAACGTTATTTGACTGGTTGAATATAGCTGTGAAACCACAATACACACGTGTAGTCAAATTCAAACATGGTACTTGAATGGAAAATAATCCTTAGTCCTCTGATTTAAAACTCACGTTCCTAGGAAATTTACGGTGAAGACCAACACTACAGTCATGAAAGACTACAGGACTGTCAGTGATGAAAGCCAATAGGACTCACTGTTTCCATAGCACATACTATATTGGGAGATTCCCCAAAACGGCAAGTACAGCTGTCAGTAGGAACCTGACCACCAATCACCAGATCAGAATTACTAGACAACATGAGTATTAACAGTCAGTTTACTTTACCATTCCCGGCAAGAACACCCCAGTTAAGTTAATAACACTCAAATTCTGATAGGACTTAAAATATTCCAACAAGAAAAACATGTATGTAGTGGAATATATACAGGAATAACGTGAAATCGGGTGGAAATGGCACAGAACAGCACTATAAACAGAAATGAATCCATAATCTCTAATCTGTATTTCACCTGGACATGGAAGCTACAGAGAGAAGGGCCTTGCCTTGTGGTCACCATCGTTTTACAGAGGCTGGCCCAACATTCTTACTACCTGCTTTTTGTATACCCCTTCATGCTTAATCTAAAATCCTATGTTTTCCCATAGAAAACAAAACCAAAAACAAGCCTTTTTGGGTTTTAGAAGTAATACAACCAACCTACATTTTTTAAAGGAGTTGGATACCTGTAATCAACACACTTAAGCTTCATGGGCTCAGTATCTCAGCACTGAAAAGGCTGGAGATCCAGAACAACTTGTGAGTGACTCTGATCTTTTACAAATCCCTACTTCTAAAAGCTCTTTCAAGTCTAATAATAAATTTTGAAAAGTTACTCAAGAGCACTGTCAGAAAAGAAACCTTTGATTCTACGAACCAGAACAGTTGCTGTGCTGTTCGAACAGCATTCTTGGATCACGGATTACTGCTCTGATGGCACACACTAATCCCTCAGAAACCATTTGCTGTCTACCAGTTCAACTGATAATCTGCACCTATGCATTCTTTTGCTCTAGCTCTAGAAATATTTTAAGAAAAATATACTGCAAAGGCAGAAACCTGCACTAGCATTCAGTATTTCAGGGTACACTACTATGTTTGTTATAACTGCTAAATGAAATGCTGTACTTTCACCACTTCGCTGATAAGCTGCCCAGTGTCTCTAGCACAGTGAGATCTTTCTGTTGTTGTCACATTTTTCCTCTCACTTTAACACACAGATTCAAAATTAGTAAGTACCTTCCACGCAATAAAATATACAGAACATTGTTACTACCTTATGTAGAAATACATGGAAAAGCTTAATGAAAGGGTAAGTGTATATTGATGCCTTTCCATTAATTCTCCACCGATTTACAGCAATCACTGTCTTTGGGATTCCTAAATGAGACACTGACCTCATGGCTATCAGCCTCATTTTCTATTAGTTTTTCTAGCAACTTTTCCAATTCACAAAAATGTTTGCACCCACAAACATACTCTGAGGCAAGCAGCTTCACAGCTACATGTTCTTCCTTGCACAGCCCTTCTTCCTGAGAGTTCTTGTCTACTTGTTGCTCATAGAGAAGCTGTTCAACATTTCTGTGCACCTCTTTGAATCTTCTCCTGTTTTGCTGCATCCCTGTTCACATGGGGACAGATGACTGCACGTAGTATTCAGGATGCAGATGCAAACAGGAATAGCAGGAGAACATACGCTGTTTTCTTCTCCATTCCTTGTCCAATGATGCAAGTAAAACGCTAAGACAGTGCACTGCACAGCACCCTCCACTCACATTGCTTTATCTACATAGATTTTTTTTCTGCTGTACAATCAGTTGGTTATTTAGAAACACTGCAATTATCTTCCCAACAAGTGCAGGATCCTTTTAGTGGAATTATTCTCTGCTTCCCAGCCCTGCCCTGGCCTCCCTGCAGAATTCCTACAGCACTGGGATATGCACTGGTGTTGCAGAGAACAGTAGGAGCTGCACAAAGCATCACCTGGGCAGCTCATTCAGCAGTAAAAAGACTTTAAAATGAGACCTCATTATGTAGAAAGTGTGAGGAAAATGTATTATGCTTTAAATTAAATCACTCAAGGAAAACTAAAAATAAAATCCCCCAAAACAGCCAGACTAGATCTTAAATTACCAATTTTAAATTTAATTTGAAAACCCACTTTCAATTTTCAGAAAAGTTATTCTGCTTTTAAAAGCAGTATATGCACTATAGCTGTGGAGAACAGAATTGTATGTTATATATAAAGGGTGACTCACTGCTTATTTATATACGTACACACATGTGAGCTGCTCGCACAGGAAAAAGGGAACTGGCTTCAGTTCCTTCCTCTGCCTGCAGGGATCAAACTTACATCTCCCACATGTGTTTACATAAACACATGAATATTTATACAAATGTAGGACTAAATATTTACACCTACTAAGCACAATTCTGATAATTTTGTTTAACTAATACAAGTCTGTTTCAAGATATTTTTACACCACTTAAATGAATGCCAATTCCCACTCAAATCCTGCCTGACACACATTCTGAGTGAATATTCTGACAAAACAGAAACCATCCTATCCAGTGCACTTAATGTGCACTATGGTTCATAAATCATCCCAAGACACATGGACTGAATTATCTGGTCTTTGGTTGATTCAAGGGAAGTTTAACACAGACACTTTGCAAAGGGACCACATACCACGTGCTCTACTGTGCACTACCAGGACACTATCAGTGTGCTACAAAGGGAGGCAGGGTGGTGGGGTTGTGCCTACACAACACACACTGTAGTCAATGGTGTAAATACAGATTTTCTGCTTGCCAATTATAAATCACAGATTTCAAATCAGACAGTATTTGAAGTTACAAATCCAAAGCTCTGCATTGAATTTCTTTACCAGCACTGCAAAGCCTGGAGCACAGCACGATGATGTGAGTCACGAACAGCTCCCCAGCATCATGCTAATGGCCACAGCTCTGGCATAAGGCTCTGCAATGCCATAAGCTACACTTGGAGCAAATGTGGTAAATATTCCAGCCTTGGTGATTACAGTTTTGCTGCTTGCCTTTGTTCATCCGATCATCGGTTTGATGTAGGTTTCCTCAGTCCCATAGGCACAATTACATCAAAGCAGGGCTGTCTGGTAGCACGCTGCTCAGAAGCCCAGCAGCAGCTAAAGTTCATCCCAGCGAGGTGGATGAATGCCAGGAGCAGTGACCAGGCAGCACTGCTGCCTCTGGCACAGGGCTTCAGCCAACGCCCTGCTTTGCCCATGACTAACATGAGCTCTGGGCACAAATATTCCCTCCATCCCCAGCTATTCAGCTACATACTTAAGGCATTAGATTTTACTTTTTTATCATTTTTTGGATGCTGAGCCCAACACTGAAACAGAGAAAGGATCTGAAAAGGAGTCTCACTGACTGTAAAGGCTTCGTAGGAATCTCTGCTGGTTCTGCTGGCCAGGGCAGCCAGGCTGTGCCCAAGTGAGCAGGCAGGGTGGGGGAACGCAGATGCAAATAGACAGTGAACTTGTTTCTGTGTGGTGTTTCAACAAAACTAGCTCTCCTCTGGTCTCGGGTTGATTGCCAGTGGCTGCAATGCACATGAGCGCTCTCAACTCAAAGCACAGTGAGGGCAATAAGCATTGGCCTGATCAGAACTAAGACCCTGAACAGTGTGCACCTGCAGACAAACATCTCTGGAAGGGACACACGGTTCTGTATGCAGAGACTCCAGGATAAAACTTCCTGAAAACTCATTCCTTTATAACATCAATCAAATGAAACTGGCACCAAAATCTATACCACCTATAGAGGGGAAGGACCTCTTGGGACACCTGTTTTCCTTCTCCTCTCTAGTACAATGTACCATGTAGCTCTTTACAATTTAATTATTGAAGGGATCAAGAAAATTCTTAACAGCTGCAGCTGGACACGATAGCACTGAAACATATGTGTGATCCTTTCATGTACCGCAAGAGTCAAGGGTTTGTGGTGACAGGATCCTGACAGAACCAGTAATAACCTTATACTGGAGATGAAGGTGGATGAGGACACGTGACAAGTTCTATGAACTGAAGCCCATCCTCAAAACTAATCTAGATCTGTAGTTCCAATTCACAACCTTACAGGAAAGCTGTAACACAGGAAAGCTGGCAATGCACTTCTGGGAGCCAGAAGGAGGACAGTGCAGATGCCACGGGTGCCAGGGAGTATCCAAATCACTCAGCACTGCACAAGGATAAAGATGTGTAGATGGCAATGGAGTTCTGAGACTGAGACCAAGTTGTTTCATGCAGTAGACACAACTCAGTACCAGTTCCTCTGTGATACACAGGCAGGCATCTCAGCACTGAGTACAGAGAGCAGCTGGGTCATCTAGTGGCAGAGCTTCCGGGGTACCCACACAGTTTTATCTATTCACCCATCACGCAAGCAAATAGACAAACACTGCAAGTACTCAGTTTTGGTACAATAATATGTTCTCCTGTATTTTAAAATTATGTTTATGTATCTTTGCATACCCAGGCTTGGCAACCTATAATTAGATTTGGAAATGTATAGCCCTACATATACCACTATACAAAAATATTAAATTTTGAAATATTTGACTTATTAGGGCTACTTTGGAAAAGTGACTGATGAAGAAACGTAATTTTCAGCCCTCTGCTTTGAGGCTTTGCATTACTCTGCAGTCCTTCCAGCTAAAAATGGAAGTTATACAGCTTTGCAAAATGAAGACCTTTGCTGAGACAGGGGGACGTGCAATGGTAATTTCTCCACTGTATCTTCAAAAGATGGTTCTTTCTCTAACAAAAAAAAAGCTAACTATTGAAGAAAGTCTCTCCTCATTGTCTCTGGATCCATGTAAATTCTACATGCAAATAAGAAAATTCTCAGTGGCAGCATAATTTGAAAAATAAAATTATTACAAGGTGCTTATGGGTTTGGAAATAGTAGAAAAGTTCTGAATGTTAATTTTTTTTTTAGTGAACAAGACAGACAAATGTACATGAGA
This sequence comes from Cyrtonyx montezumae, assembly GCF_038088225.1. NCBI lineage: Eukaryota > Metazoa > Chordata > Aves > Galliformes > Odontophoridae > Cyrtonyx > Cyrtonyx montezumae. Next base: position 10,837,447 of record NW_027071870.1, on the reverse strand, counting down.
AAATTAACAGTATCCTTTGCCTGTTACTGCAATTGTATAACCCAAGGTTGGAGAGCTTTCTACAAATGGGAACTTAAATCTCTATAATTCTGTGTCAACTCTTGCTGTCAGGAAGTTTTACATAAAGTATTAAATTTATTTAAGCTTAAGTATTCACAAAAACTGACAGTAGAGAACAGCAAGAATCAGATTGCTCTTCCTCCTCCCTCCCAGCATCTTTTTTTTTTTTTTTTTTTTTTTAAAGTTCAAGGGAGATTAAAGCAGTGCTCAATAATTTCAGCACAGCTTCAGACATTCATCAGGACAGAAAGCCTTGCCTTGGATCCTTTCTTTCACTCTCACCTCCCCCATTTCATCCCAGCTATGTTCACCTTTGCATTTCCAGTGCTGGTTTCACAGCCCACCGCTTTACTCAGAAGACTGGAAAGAAGAATCCTCCCCATCTGCCTGCTGTCTCTCCCAGCCAGGTACAGTACACAGCCTCAATGGTTTATGGCCCCAGAGGCAACTGAGCATGGTGAGCACTGAAGCTCAGCACGTATAGATGTACAGATACCTGGGAAGCCTTCCTTTTTCAGTACTTCTAATGACTGAAATAGCATAACAGTGAGCTAAAAGAAGGAAAGGCTGAGAGGAAGAAATATTTCAGAGTTGGAATGTTTTTACTCTTCAAAAAAAAAAATCTCTCCAACTGATGACTGTACCATGTTGCTGTATTTATATGACGACCATATTGTTTCTATGAGATTCCTATGTGAGATGCTTGACATTTTTCCCTTTATTAAACTCTTCACACAAAATAAACATTAACTACAAGAAGCATTTGATAGGTAAGATTATGAATTACCTTCCCAAAGACAGATTTTTAAAAATAGAAGATTACCACAGTAAAAAGTAACCCTTGAACACAGACAAATGTCACAAAGTTTAAGATGAGCAAAAAAGCCTGCCTCATCATTAACTGGTACTCAGTACTCATCTGGGAAAATGTGGTCAACGTCAAGAATTGATAGGATAGCAACAAGATGGAGAGACATATGGCATGTATCACAGTAGCATACATTCAAATTACCTACAAGTTCCTTCCTATTGACCATGGCACTAGGAAAACGTAGCACCTTATTTCTGTTCATAGGTGTAGCAAAAATAGAATAAAACTGCAATACATCTGCTTTAGGTTTATCCTCATTAAAACCAAGCCTGAATTACAGTTTGATAATTACCTTCATCCACACTCAAAAGCTGCATTTGTTTAATATAGAGCAGCTGGCCCATTTAGCATTACTCATGAAAACTCAGGTTAGTATAAATTATCAGTTGTAAACTCATTCCCTGATGCCAACTCAATTGCTGTATGAAATAATTCCACTCCTATGGAACCCCTACATGAGTATCACTTACAGACCATCCATCCATGCATGAGTTGATCTGAATCCAGTGGCATTAATTTGGATATCATTGGTTATCTTCACATGACACACGTCTGGAGAAAAGTGTATTTTGATAATACTGGTGATTTTATATAACACCATTACCTAGGCCTATATGCAGTAAATACTTCTTTACAGATACTAAAAAATATTGTAATAGGGGTTTATAAAGCTTTGAGATTCTCTTAGATGTGAAAGAGAAAAATGAAACTGCCAGTGACATGTTTTATAAACAAGAATAGTCTATTACAGCAATGTTCTCTAGCACCTGAAGTTTTATGACTGTCATAATGAGCTGTTAGTAAAGTCTTCAGCATTGACACAATCAAATACATGGTGGAGATATCACCATAATGAATCACACATCTTAGAAAGCTCTGACATTCTTCTTTACTCTCTCAATTCCTAAGTCAACAACAAATGTGCCACTCTGAACTGATGTTGCATAAATATAATCTGAATTTGAAGATTATCTATAAAAAGTATAGAAATACTTATTTCATTTCATGATGGTCTTCTGTAATCTCAACCTCAAATTAATTTCTTAAATGTACTTCTTGAAAGAGAGCTAATTAATCACACATAGGATGCTCAGCTGTTTACACTGATCCAACAATCAGTTTAAATACTCCAATATTCCAGTAGTTCCCCTGGCTAGAACTTGCTGCTTATGGCAAAAGAGAAGGGAATTTCCTTTTTTTTCCATTTTCCTTCAAATTTTCTCTTAAGTTGACATGCCACATTTTGGCTTTGCTTCGATTTCACATAATGACAGATGAACAATTTTAATGGTGTATTAGATTTCAGTTTCCAGAATATGGGTCCTGACTTTTAGATTAAGAATTCTAAATTGTAGATACTCTAAGTTATATAAAACATTTCTAGTTTACTTCTGAAAACAAAGAACACAAAGAGATGCAGGATAATAAAAACTCTGAAGAATGCACTTTTAGTACATAGATTTTGGGCGATCTGGTCTGCTTCATATAGCACTGCAAATTGAATAATCTGAGTTTAATATGCATGTTAATAAATGACATTTGTTTTTTTTTGCATTTATACTCATAGCTAATCAACCAAAACATTGGTAATATAAAATTACTGTCTGGGAGTGGTAGGAAAAATTACAAGTTCCTCCAATGTTTAATTATTCACAACACTAATTTTTATCTTACAGATTTTTCACACTTTCACTGATTTACAGTTCTTTTTGAAATATTAAATCACAGACGATTTCTATCATTTATTTGCGTGAAGTAGAAAACACACTACAACTGTGGCTTGTTCATTTCACAAGATAATGAGCAGCTATCATTCCCAGAAACCTACTGCAGTATAAGAATGTGAATAAAGAGACAGTCAAAAAATATGTGAAGGATTTACAGTATTTTTACTAGACTTCAAGGACAGACATTCCCTGGTGTTCTATTTAAACGGGTGGATACATGACATGATGAAAGGTCTCATTTATCCTGCTTAAATAGAACAGTACAACGCTTAAGGAAAGGTTTAATACTCCAAAGACGCGTGTCATAAGGAAAATACACCTTCCTAAAACGACAATGGGAAATTACGTTAGGGAATTTTCACATTTAAATAAAACTATATATATTAAAAACACATCAGTATGAAACCTAATGGACATTTCTGACATTATAGTAAGGAAATAAAAATGTCTTGCCACACTAAGCTCTGAACTTCAAAGGGCTGTGACTGTAGCCCACAGCACACTTTAGTAAGACCTTCATATTCTCTGAAGATCAAGTAACTTATAATCCTGTTTCCAAAGGCAGCATTTTTAACTTTCAAAAAAACTGTAATCTGGATTTACTGTTACATTCCTGTGCACATATTGTTCACATATACCAACTGAGTCTACCAGCAAAGGCAATTACATCTAGATTTTTGGATGCTGGGGTGAACTTGAAAAACTAGCTCTCCAGCTCCCATGCTTAAGAATAACCCTCATCACGTTAAATCAAGTTAAAATAGCTCATGAACATAGTTAACACTATATTTCAACGTAAACCAGCCTTACAAAGGTCTGATGAAAGAACAGGGTGAACTCTCAAGGTTGAGCACCATGCTGACACAGCAAGAGTGCATCTGCTCTCCGTAAGAGCCTTGACAAAGTACTGCAGGGATGAATGGGAGAATATTCCAGATCTTCTTGTTGAATTCGTATGCACAAATGGACCATGACACAACAAAATACTGAATTTATGATGTAGCCTAAATTTATCATTCGATTCTCAACAGATTAACTATCTGCACAAGCTAGCAAACTACTTCAGTTAGTGTAACATTACAATAATGTCAGCAAAGAATGGCAGCTAATATCCTAATGCTAAAACCCATCTTAAGTATTCTTAATAAAGATTTACAGTATGCAGCTACACAATATGCTGAATTTCCAAGAAAGCAGGTACTTAAGTATGAAAAGGATCAACACAGCTCAGTAACACTTGTAAAAAGTTCCTAACAAATAAATAAGTTAAAAAAGAGACCAGATGAAACAAAGATGATTTAAAATGCCAGTGCATAAAGGATAACAACAAGATTTTAACTATGATACTAGAATTGATCATACAGCAGGTATGTCCCATGACTTTTTAATGATGATGAATAATGGTATTCAATTTAGTCCAACACTTTCAAATTCTCACTGTCTACACAGGGAAGGAGCTAGATATTTTGAGACTTTAATTTAAAAGAGCTTATCTGCTTCATTTGACATTGCAGTTTATATGTAAGGTGAACTAACTGTAATAAAGAAGAATCTAACAAGGTATCACCAAAGGGTAGCTTAAATAAAGAGACTGATTCACTAAAAAAGCAAAAAAAAAAATCCAAACTTGCATTTAGTCACATAAATGAGTAGACACACATTATAGGCATTCTTAAATGTAATCCTGCCAGCCTTTTGTAAGTGAATGGGAAAGACAGGAAGGAAGTTAGCAGATGAGCCTGACTTCATACGAATACTGAGGACAGAAAGAAGCACCTGTCAGCCACTTCAATACAGGGACTTTCTCTTGGGAAGGCTATTGCAAAAACAGCTGAGCACTAATAAGCCTTAGTAAAAGTGTTTGCCATACAAATAAAATGTTTTGTTTCAGAGGCAAACGATCATTCATCTTTCCATACACAGTGCTATTTTACTGAAACACTTGCTGAGGTTGCATGAGACAATAACACCAAGTAATCTGCCTCAAAAGGAAGCTGAACCTTCCTTCCCCTTCTACAGAAGTATTTTAATATTTTATATGATGTTCTCTCAGGTTGATCCCCTCATCTTACATTCTTCCATTGGCTCTCACATCATGAAGATGGAACTCAGGCCAAAGACAAGAAACAACCCAAAGAAACTATGTAGGCTTGGATCGAGTTACAAAGAGACAGAACTTCTACAAGGGGAGAAAAACTTTCAAACATCTCATTAATTGCCACTGCTTCATAGGCAGTATTTTGAACATTTCCCAAGAGCTAAAATTGCAAGTTACAGATATCAAAGATAAAGGCATGGTGTTACCTGTAGCTGCTCTAGCATATGCAAAACTTTGATTTTATATACAAATATTTATGTAATTAAATCCTTAAGAATCTTTTTGCTCTATCAGATCGAGCTAACTGCAAATCACTTCACAAAAAGAAATAAAGCTCATAACGAAGCATTGTAATCTAATTGTTCCATTCATGAACCATAATAACGGACAGCTATCTGTTGGTATCTCAGACAGTAAACATCTCTACACCTCTAGACCCTTTATTTTCTAAGGGAAAATGTGCAAGGAAACATGGTATTTAAAAAGTATGAAGCATTACAGTGTCATCAGATCTGATTCTCGGAACTTCTGAAACAGGAGGAATACTTTTTCCAACCTCTGACATTTTTTTTTTCCAAGAAGATACCCAAACCCATTCTGACAATTTATCTATTATTTTGTTTTTAGAATATTTTATAAATACTTGAGACATCTTCATGGTTACAAAAGTAACCAGAACGACAATGAGCTAAGATGATCAGGATCAGGAAGGAATTAAGTCATTCCCCGACTTCCTCTCAAGGGGAATCCCAATACTTGCAAGCCACAATGCCAGTAGTGGAAATGAGGTGCTAGAAGCCTATCAAGGGCAGGAACTCAACAAAAGGCTATGTGAGGTGTCCCTGAACAAAAAAATCAGTATACCTGTGAAAGACAAACAGCTAAAACAAAGGTGGAAGGATGGGAAAATCCAGAATTATGCAAGGTAGTCTGACAGAAGTAACACTTCTGGGAAAGGCAGAAGGGAAAAAGATCACTGTCTACCATAAGAATGGTATGGAAAGAGACCACAGCTCCCAACCACCCTGGCCTCCCACCACAGCTGAGGGTTGGGCTCTCACTGCAGCCAGCAAGGATCACTGCCTTGTATGTCTCATGAACCAGCTAAAAATACCATGGTAAGCACAGAAATAATCAAAATGCACCCACACTGCTCGTTGGATCTGATGCCAGATCAACAGCTTTACTCAGCCTCTGGGTTGCTGAGAAGGAGAAATTCCAGGACCGACATTGGTGGTGAAAGATGCTGCATACAAGTCTGAGACATCTGTTGTGGGCTGGGAAAACTCTTGGGTTTTTAAAGCCTAATGTGAGACATGTGAGGTGAAAAACTCATTTTCATGAGGGAGTATTAGTACACTCCCCCCATATTCAGAACATTGATCTTTTTGTTAAATGACATATTAGATCTTTTTGGAGGATGAGGAACACCATGAGATAAAGGGCAAAAAATTAAGAACAGACCCATGAGGCTTCATCTTACAGTTAGTACAGCATGACCTAAAATATTCTTCAGCGTAGAAGCGAAAATTAACTTTGTTGTGGCAGCCAAATTTAGACCAATTAGTAACCACTGCACTCTAATAGGAAGCAACTGGTTTGGGCACGGCAGGTAATCGCTGTACTCCGGAAAGCAGCAGCTGTAAAAGGTACTGTAACAATACATCATCTGGCTTGCTTATGAGGTCTGCTGATTAACAAACTCAAGGCCACACAAGTATTCAGTAAGGAAAGAAAAAAAAGTAAGAGGGAGCAGGGTGGGTAATGAAACTTTTCCAACCTCAGCATTACTGCGTCGTGCACAGAAACACATGTGAGTGTTCCCCATGCTGGCCCCAGTCCAGGCTTCTCCTCTGCCTTATTGCTGCCTCATGCCACCACTCCCATCAGCTTAAACCCATTAGCAGCTGCAAAAGGAACCGAACCTTCTTAACACAAATGTCATCTTAAACGAACTGTGATTAGGAGTTTGAATGACAGGTGACTACTGAGATTAAGGTATTTTTGTGACAATAAACCATATAGAAGTAATATGAACGCAATGTAAAGCATATAGATGCTAAGGAATAAATTCCAAAGTTCCAGAATTTTCTTATTACAGACATTATATTTTAAACTAAATCCTGTATATTTTGCAAACCCACATACTCTTTTCTTCATGACACACTGCAATCTGATTCCGTTCTTCCAGAGAATTAACTCCCAGCTGCTGGGCACTGCAATGGGCGAGGACAGCAGCTCTGGAATAACATCAGCCTTGCAGCTGCAAAGTTTTGAGGAAGATGAGTGTAGAGCTATCACCAACCAGACCACAGAAAGGATGTATCGTCAACATCCCAGCACAGCCTGAGAACTGCATCCCTACTCTGTGAACAGCACAATCTAGTTCTAGAGAGATAAGGAAGGTTATTTTTACACTGTATTTAGTTAAAAAATACCATCAACTCAGAGCACAAGTTCTGCACTCATTTTAGAGACTCATGCAGTAAAACCTGTGAAATGATGTTCCAGCTCTTACAGGGAGATATCTATACAACAGCATTTCATTTGTAGCCACTTGCTCTATTAAGAAAGTTACAAATTCCAACGGGATTTGTACCACTAAGAATGACAGCTCAGAAATATCGGTAACTTCCTTAGCAATAAGCAAATGCAAAAATACAAAATGAGATGAATTTTTGCACCACTTTGAATACACAGTTCTGATGTGACTGGTAAGGTCTGAATTATGTTCAGGTCACTGATAAAGAAAATACTGTAGTGAAGAAAAATGAGTAGTAATTTATTTGTTTAGAGAAACTCAAGATGCATATGAAAGCCCTTGCAAAGTTCTGACACAACCTCTCCAAAATCATTTTTAGTTTCTTAAGTTTATGCTATCACTAGGGTGTCTACAGACTTACAAGGAACCATGCATTCTTCTAAGTCAAGAAGAGTCTACAGGGGCTTTAATTACTGTTTACCTTCAGAATGAGATCACGAGGTCAAGTGAGACACCAGCAATAGCAGTATAAGCCGTATAGTTATTTGTGCTTATCAGCTAGATAGATAAACACTCAGTATTATCTGATTATCAGCCTTACCTACAAGCTTATTGATTTCTATTCATGTTGTTAACAAAAGCCCACATTACTTAAGCATGATTTGCAACCAAAAAAATCACAGCCCTTTTTTGCTTGAATCTTATTTTCAATAGCAGTGAGAAAGCACTTGATGTCCTTTCTGGAGATATTTAGGATGCTGATCTAGGATCAAAAGCATCAGAAATCAGTCTAAGAAGCACTGCACTCATCAGAAAGACAGACGTCTGATTGCTTGGTCAAATTCCTTTGGAGTATCTGCTTTTATTTGGAAAGAACAACACTAAGTTTTCCAAGTAAAAACACCGGGCTTTGTTTTCAGTCTTACTTTAACAATATACTACAGAGAGATCATGAGACATAGGTAAGCAATTAATTAACCATATGTAGTTAAAGAAACGGAGGCAGAATTTCTTTAAATAATAAAAATGTCAGCCACATATCCCTGTTCTAAGCACTTGTCAAAATGCAGCCTCCCCTTAGAAAAATGAGGTACAACTGAGCAGCAGAAACGTTCTAGCAGAGGTTTAGCAAACAAGGAGCTGTCAACTTCCAATAAGCTATTATTCACACCTCTTTAATCACTGCCACAGAGTCGATTATAAATAGCCTCATACATTTTTAAATAAGGTCATTCTGAAATGAAACAACAAAGAAGGTAGTAAATATTCCAGTACATAAGCAATTTAAATTCTACAGCGTAACAGAACTGTGCATTCTCAAATACTCCATTTAAAGAAAGCCAACAAAGCCTTTTATTAACTGGTGCAAATAGTGTCAGATGCGTAATCTCTGCGAGATCAATAAACCAGCTCAATTACGTGATAGTTTGTAAACAGATTTGAAAGAAATGAAACTATTAAAACTTGCTCATAAAATCCAGCTCCGACAGCATTATTTAAAAGCATACAGTAATACAAATGAAGTTAATACAACGCATGCATTACAAGAGCCAATCTACTATACAGAGACTTTATATGAATATGAAACAGCTCCTCTGTGCTTTCCCAGAAGCAGAACACAAATAAAAGACTTAAGTAGGATCCTGACTCACAGCAAACCCTGGTTTCTACTTTTCTTGAGATTTAAAGCATTCAAAATGAACACAGAAAGAAAAAAACAGAACAGAATTACATAAATAGGAGTGAGTTCTTACTTTTCCTCTCCTCTCTCAAGTTCAAGAACATTTGATAAGCATATGACAAAATAATGGTAATTTCCAATCTTTACAAACTAGCTTAGGAAAAAAAGACAAACATTAGACATTTATAGTTACGTTGGCATTTTGTCCAGAAATGTTGTAATATACACAGGCATGAAACTGATGGTAATTTAAAGTTAATTTAGCAATATGAAAGAAAGAATTAGAAGTAAAAAGTAATGAAACAGTATCAATTTTACTGACACTCTACAGGCTTGTTATGGGGAAAGGGAGCAGAACGCACATTCCCATTACAGTTTTTGCTTTTCTAATTTGATACCCTCTTTTGTAGAAAGACACAGTTTTTCAAAGTCCTACTTCAGCACAAACTCATCACTCCTCAGTGCTCTACATTGGCCAGCTCATTTTGGAACATGTGTTCCCTTGACAGGGAAAGGAGAACCCTTGATTCTTAAAAAGCTAGTCATGCACATGGCAGCCAGCACTCCTACCTCTTCCTGTCCAGGAACAGACCTCAGTACTTGGTGTAATAGTTCCATGTTGAAGTTCCTATGTACTAGGATGGATGTGGGCAGGTGGGAGCTGTGCCTTCATGCCTTTTTGTGTTCTCTCTATGGAACCAGAGAGACCTCCCAGATAAAGGGCATTCAGGCCAGCTAGGAACTACATAACTGTCAAAGCATTTACCAACATCCCAAAACAGCCCAGAAATCAGCATAGAGGATCCACTGTCTTATTGTGGGAATAAATGAAAATGTATGACAGTATCCCTAAAAATACCAGAATTTGGTTCGTGCCTCCACGGCCTGAAAACTCCATTGTCGTAGATGTATGCATTCTGCCTACCTTGAGTTCCCTGCTTTTTTTTCCTTATAGAACAATACTTTTGATACCTTTAAGCTTCATTAATGGATTTAATTTTTTCTTTTTTTTTTTTTACCTGCATCAGGAAAACTGATGACTGTGAAACTTTTCTCCAAAAAACCTGAGCTATCACATGTTCTGAGAGTATCATTGTCTGTTGGCATCCTTCTTTGATTCTCCATTTATTTTACAAAAGAAATTTTTCATGCTGCCATCCCAACAACTTTTCATAATCCTCTCATGTACTGTTTACAAGATGTTTCTGGAAGAAGTACAGAGGCTATACAGCATTTTTCACCTGTAGGAGCATTTTGGGAGGAGGGGTTCAGACACTTGGTAATACTGAGAATGCATCTTCTTTGAACTATCAGCAGTGAAACAGAAATCTTACTTGTTGAACACAGAACTAGATTTGCATCCTTGCAATTGAGAGAAGTCTGGCACACGGTGGTTTCAGTGGTTGCTGTGAGTCTCACAGTAGTCTGCTTTCAGAACCTTGGAGAAGCCACAGAGTTCCAATAGATGAAATAAAAATAGTGATGCTTACCGACACTGTGATAAGAGTACAGTTGAGATCCACAAAGCCCAGTGAGCTGGAGAGCTGACAGGTTTGAAATGAAGATCTGCCGGCACACAGCTACTGAGCACTGCCACCAGAGACCAAGAAGCCTGCAGCCCTGCTGTGGCACTCCACCACAGAGGGTGAAAGGATCATGCAAAGAAAATGGATCAAACCACATGACCTCTGGGTACCAAGAGTGATGTTCCATGTTCTCAGCAGTACTCAAAGTGAGCACACCCCAAACTACAGGGAAGTCTAGAACAGAACAGGCCCCCAAACCAATAAAACAAGTAAAAGGTAAGACATAAAACACAATAAAACTATACCTGTTGTTTGTATTTGTATCAGAGGTGACCTCTATGAAAAAAGAATATATAGTTTGAGTTTTAAAAACTATATAGAAAGGACACACACATATGTACATATAATTTTTTTTCTATAAAATTCAGCCTTGAAAACTACTACAACCCATCTGACAGTGAGGTAAAGAAGAGAGGGCACCTTACTGTACATCCTGCACCCCTCCTTGTGGTGCTTCTATTCTATCCGAGTGGAGGGCAGAAGCAGGAGTGGAAGAAGGAACAACGTAACAGAAAGGGTCCATCTCAGCTAAGAACCAGGGTTTAAAATAAACTGACTCTGCTGAACAGCCCTCATATAACAAGAGTATTCCCAACTCAGTAGGTTGGGAACATGATACAAAGTGTAGCAGAGAAGTCAATGAACATGCACAGACACAAGTAGCACACTGGCTATGTATATGCAAATGGAATTGAGAATGAAAGACCAGTGCAGAGATACACAATGAAGAACACACCCAGGAGAGGATCCCCATGCATCACTTGAAGCAAACTTAACTTTTAGGGTTAAGGTGTACTTAAGCCTCTGCCCAGACTCTCACAAGTAAATGCGTTATTAGGTTATAACATCTCTTACACAAAATCCATGCAGTTCCCAGCTTTTTTGCCTTTCTGACTTGCTGGAGGATAACACAATTACAGCACTTCCATGGGAACATACTAAACACAGACACCTATCTTGATAAAAGGCACTGCCACATGTATGTAATTTCCAGGCTAGTCCTAACATTTTAATTTAAAAATATTTAGGAACAGATACCTAAGCTCCTCTATTTCTGCAGGGAACAAGTCATGCCTGCAGAAAGCACAAAGGAGGACAATGCTGCTGGAGCACAATGCTGGCCTCACCTAAGTTTTCAAGCTAGGTACACTGCAAAGAAAGACCTGTGCTAGTGTGTAGACTGCTTTACAAGCAGATGCAAGCTCCACCTGCCTGGATCCCAGACAATGGCAAGCCAGATGGTGATGCACCCTTGTGCCCCATGTAAACAAATCTAACCCTGCAGCCTAACCCCTCTTATTGGGTCAGGTGTGCCACCACACAGACAGGCAGGTACAGACAATGCTTTATCAAATCCCTGGAGAAACAGATCAGGATAATGATAATTTCAAGGCATATTCTTATTTTATGAGAACTTGTCACTAGATAAAACAGGTGGCACCTAACTCTTCAGTTCGGAGCTTTACTCCAAGCTTTGACAGAACAGTGGCTGATGGGGAGGTCAAATGCCATCCCATAAATCAGGCTGTGCTGTGCACATGAGTCTGTGCTCAGCATCCCAGCAGAGCTTGCTCAGCTTATCAGCAGGGTATTTCCAGGAGAATTTGGAGGTTTTCCTGCTGAGCAAAGGAATTAAGCCGATGAAGAAAGGACCAGTGACAGCATGGCTTAATGTGGTTCTTGCCAATAATCTGAAAAGATGAGCCACTTGTCAGAAAGTATCTCTGGAAAGGTCCATTTTGCTTCCTGAAGTCATCCTGAATTAGCCACACACTGGTGCAGCTGGTACGTCTGCAGAGAAGGAATATGACAAGACAATTTCTTCCTACTCTCTGTCTTAGAATTTATGCATGCCCAGATCCATATTTCAATCATCCTCAATTCACAAGACAAAAATACATCAAAGGATGATTCCTGTACTCATCTTAATTTTTTAAAATCACGATTAGCTCAAACACTGAAGATAGACCATGAAAAGCTTATTATTTGCAGGAAAACATTATTGAACTAATGCAATACTCAAATTTAACATAAAGCCTGGAAAAAAAGTGAACAGTTATCAAATGTTTTAGGATATGTACAATGTGATTATAAGGGAAGTAAAAAAACATTGCTGTTAAAAATACAAAAGCACTTTATTGTATATTAAATACTGGAGTAAGCTCTTGTAGTTTATGGATCACTTTTATACCTGTGCAAGAGATTCAACTCTGTGAACGTATACTTATATTTACTTTTCTAATTAGCATCTCAGAGTTTGGTCTGTATGCATTTGGTAGCCTTCTTATTTGAGTCTAAAAATTGTTCTCAAGGCTTTTACTTCCTCTGGAGGAATTTTGCCTGGAAGTTGCATGGCAGCTCCTCCTCCCCGAGATATTTCAAATCTGTGCAGAGAAAAATATCTTTTAAAATGTTCTGTAAGAGCATATTTAGAACAGTTCCACTTAAACATATGACAACTAGGTGTGAAGGTGAGAAAAAATCCTCATAATACAAAAGTGACTTTAAACTTAGAACTAAAAGGCGATCTTAGAGATTAGTAAAGAAGTGAAAAGGGAAAGCTGGTTTTGCATTGCATCATGTGAAATTAATTTCTAAGCATTTCTTTAACCTTTAACTTCAGCTCTTTACAAGTATTTGCTAACTACAGAAAACTATAGCGTCCAGTTCTGGGCTCCCTGGTAAGAAAAAGACTGCGATCTCCTTGAAGAGTCTAGTGGGGCACCACAAAGATGCTAGCGGACATCTTAAGAGGAAGGCCTGAAAGATCTGGGTCTGTTCAGCCTTGTAAAAGAAGACCCAGGAGGGATCTGATCCACGCCTATATATCTAAGGTTCAGGAGGCAAAGGAATGAGGCCGAACTCTTCCCAGCAGTGTATGGCAATAGGACAAGAGGAAATGGCCACAAACTGAGACATAGTAAGTTCTGCACAAATATGCATGGGAACTTCTTCACAGTGCAGTGACGGAGCACTGGCACAGCTGCACACAGAGGTGGTGGAGTCTCCTTCTCTGGAGACGTTCAAGGACTGCCTGGACACCTACCTGTGCAACCTGGGCTAGGGAGCTGCTCTGGCAGGGGGTTGGACTCAATGATTCTAGAGGTCCCTTCCAACCCCTACAGTTCTGTGATTCTGTGAAAAATCTCTGAAGACAGTTTAACAGTAGCAAATGCCAACAAATGAACTCCTCCTCTAGAATCAAGTAACAAGCAGCTAACAGATCAGCAGCCAGACATGTGCCATCTGTGAGCTGTACTAATTAGATTATTTCAAGGGAAGTAATAGCCTCTACACCCCAATCACTTGATCTTTCTAATTTCATCCAACTTTGAACAGTATCTCAGTAGGTAGCAACTCAGTAACACACTGCAGTCACAAATCAGCATTAATTCCATCCTCAGGAGCATCCTTGCTCACCACTTTGTGTTGGAAAACAAATTCCTGGTCTTGAAAGGAATTAATGTTACAGAAATCTTACACCTTTTGTCATAACGTTAAATTGTGAAAGACATGTTAATGTATACACTAATTTCAGAGGTTCAATACGTTTCAATGTGATGCCCTTGAGACAACTGCATAACATCATCTGACAAGGGGGAGGAGGGAGATGAGGTTACCACAGGCACCCTTAACAACACGGAGGAGGCTTTGGGACTGAAAGAATCTAAGGCAGATGACAATCTATCTGCTACAGCAGTCAAGTAAGACTTTCCCCTGCATGATAACTTCCATAAAACAAAAAGGGTGTGTTACTTACGGTCATACATTACTCCCTTCTGAGGGGGACAGTGGGCCAGATGCGACAATCAGACCCATGAGGTTGGAGCTTCCTTAAGGACTGGGTTGAAAATATTACAGGAAATGTTCTAGGCTGGTACAGCCCTCAGATTTATTATCTGCTCTTCCTTTTTCACGTGACTAGTGACAAAGCCCAAGAGAGTGACTGACTTTGGGGCCCTAGATTGGTAAAGGGATGAGGAGCACTGGTGATACTCTCTTCTCTCTCTCCATTTGCAGGGAGAGATATTGAAAGAAACAGATGGGCCCAGCTTATCGATAGCTGGTTCAGGCTGGTGATACCAGCAGAATTTGGGAATTCTTTTGATCATGGAATTATGTATGTGGTTTCACCTTTCTCAAAGTGGGAAAAATAATTTTAGTCATGTGTTAGTGGAGCTGATGCAAGAGTTTAAAGTTATATTTGAAAGGGAAAAGGGATAAGATGGCTTAACAGTCAGGTTTACTAATGATAAGTTATAGGATAGCGTAACAGTCACTTTCAATCTGCTCCACCACATTGTAAGTGCAATGAAACACACTTGAAATGTCATGGGTCCCTTCTGTCTCAGGCTGCTCTACTCTATAGTTCCATTCTGTGATCCTATGAGATAGCTTGTTGATTGTCCTCCACTGCAAAGATTGGTACAAGCATGCTGAAATATCATGCAGCTTTTTGTGTGGCAGTACTACCTCCCTATTAGCAGATTAAGGAAAGATTAAGGTTTAAATGGTAATATTTGATTCCAACAAACAGATCCAAGCGATGGATCAAAAAGCTAGAAGATTCTAATTGTCATCAGTTAAGGATTTTAACTGGTGAGAATTAAGTTAGATCTAATGAAGTTAAAAAGTAAAAGAAATTGTTGGATAATTCTGCATCCTACCTGCTATATGCACTTTTGAGAAGCTCTCTTGATGCAATACCTGCTCCTACTGTTTGCTTAATATCTTAGTCCTAAAAATCATCACAAAACAATCTGAAAATAATGCTGCATTAGAGACTTATGAATAAGAAACCATTTGATCACCCAAGTACCAAATGCTAAAGTTCAGAGAAGTGACAGTACTCAACTAGCATCAAGGTCAAGGGGTTTCTTGTAGCACAGCTTCCACCAATGTGTCAGCTTCCCAACACTGGCAGCACAGGACTCTACTTGTCTCAATGCCATCAGTGAATCTCATTTGCCTTTCTTGAAAAACAGTGGTGTCTACACACCTCCTCCATGACTTCATTTTGTCTCAAACTTCTTTCTATGATCGTTAAAGGTTTAGGGTCTCATTAGTTCTTAGTTTTCACTATCAGAAGGGAAAACTGTTGCCACTTGAATGAAGGCTGAGATAGGTTACTCCCCTTCAAAGGGGAAAGAAACAGAAATTATGGGTAAAGACATGGCTGGACAAATCAGTGACTACAGAGTAGGCACTATGAAAGTATGAAGAAAGTACAGCACTCTTTACTTTGTCTTTTCTCAGCTTCTGGACCTTTGACTGAACACCTCCTTCAAGGCACCAAACTGCACTTAACGTGGATAACAACTTCAAATGCAAACAGCTTTTCCACTGTTTCAGTATTAACTCAATGAAGTGCAATTGTCCTGCCCATAAATATTCTGTCCATTTCTATTTTTTTTCTTTATTAAAGACTATTTTTAGAATCAATTGCATAAAACAAGACCAAAAAAAAACAGCCTTTGCTTTGCCAACAACATCTCTACAAATACCACTCTTCATCTTAGGAATAAATCAGTGTCAGAACAAACCAAAAACATGGTCCTGCTCCAAAGAGTACTTGACAAAAATGTTCCTGGAGTTTTAAACATTATTATTTCAAAGCAGCAATACACAGTTCTTATTTTGTTCCTTTTCACACAGAAAGCTATTTTAATACTTTCTAGCTTATTACAGCAATGCATTGAAGTTCTTGATACGTACAGAAAGCAAAATCATGAAACCACTTTGCAATTCCGTAGCCGTTAGGTGAGCAAGCTGTACCTCAGAATCGTATGAAGAGATTTGAAATTTCAGAAGCTAAAAAAGCAGTTGGCAGCTTACAAGAAAAACTGGATATTAATAAACAATCTTAAATGTGCAAAGAAAAGTGTCATATCTGGAAACACTTCATTTTAATATCGATACTGTGCTAAATTCCAAAGTTCAGAAGGCTTGATGTAGCTGCTAGTTATGGAGCTGAAAACTCAGAAAATCATGCATATGAACAGAATGTTAAAGGAGGACTCAGATTTTGCTTTTTTTTTTTTATTATTATTAAAAAAAAGACTTAACTTTTCTTTAGGCCAAGGCACCATTTCCCTGATTTAATTAAGATCCTTCTAAATGCTGAATTTCTAAGGTTTTCTGCAGGACAAATTAAACTAGAATTTCCAATGAAAGAAAACTGTTGCTACAAGTTTAGAATTTCCTGAGTGAACAGGGTGGAAACAAGATAACTACAAGGAGCAAAATCATTAGTTTTTATATAAGATTGGTAACATTGACTGCCAATAGTATCTAAGAAAATACATTGATGAACTTGAATTGATAATACTGTCACCTGCATAGTGCCCAGAAAAGTTTTAGGATCTACAAATTGAACACCAAAACCCACTAGTAGCTGTGTGCTGAACAGCACAGGGCACATTAAAGTGTTCTGACTGAAACACACTTGTATACAGTAACACCAAAAGCATCGAGACTTGTGGAAGAGGAGAACACTCAGTGTATGAAGATAACTTAGCATAGATTATGCACAAAAACATAATTGGAAATTATATAAAGACGACTGCACAAGTGGGTTAGCCAATGAGAAAATCACAGCTGCTTCTGCAATGCCAGCTAGAATCCCCAATGGTCATCACTACAGAGGTTTCACTTCAACAACCACCTGCCCATGCTGCACAACTCCAGTCTCACTCAGAGCACAGGCCAGGCCATGCTCTCATTAGGCAGCTGGTCACTTTTCTTTTTCACAGGTATCACTGAGGGACTGATCATCCACTTCAGCTATTCCTTATTGGCATCCATGTACTTACAGAATATTCTTCACAACATCTCCCTGGCAGTTAGGAAGAACTAGCTCAGTATTTCGGAGAAATTAAGACTAAATTTCAAAAATCAAATCAAGAGCTCACTAAATCAAAAGTTAAATTTGAAGTAGTTTTAAAAACTTTGACCTAAATATTTGTCATTCTGACAGCCATATAAATATTCCAAATTTCAATAGAGGACAGTTACTCCTGAGAACAGTGCTCCTTCACAAGTGACCTACAGCTACACGGCCAGAGCAACCCCTGCCTGCTGACCATCGAATGGCTAACAGATGTGATTAAAGACCATCACAATCACCTCTGTCCCAAGTACGGGGAGGCCACACTTCAAGTTTCTTGCATGCTCTTCTCCTAGAGTTGTGACCAGATGGGTTCACTGGATCTTGTCTGCTCTGGGAAATGAGTGGAGTAACACGGCTCTCCTTTCCTCTCAGCACCGCCTGTAGTGTTAGCAATTTTATTTTGGCTTTCAACTATTTCCAGTTAGACACCTCAAATAATTTTGTACTGATGTCTTCAAAAGACACTACTAGCAAACCTCGAGAGATATGTGAGCAAAGGCAAAGCTTTACCTGCATTGGATTTCCTGGAACCTCAAAAACATTTTGCAAACATTTATGGCCCTCCTGCCCACCTGAGCTGGCACAGCAACAACATCCTGCTCCTTGATCGCTTCCTTAGAGCCTGAGGTTTGCCTGCCATTAATCCACGTGATTCCTTCTTATAACTGCTTTTCAGTTAAACCATAGAATTCACACAAGTTAGCGTAATACCAAAAATTAAAGAAGTAACATGACTGACTGTAGGGTAAATAACCTGAAAGAATAGTATTCACAGAAAATAACGAGGTGGACAGTATATTTTGCTTAGCTTATCTGGATGGTAAGCAGACAACCAGTAAATAAAGAAAGGCTCACCTTTTGCAGATGGTCAAGGCTTGCCAGTAACTCCACAGGGGAGGGATCTCTAACAAGAGATCCTTCCCCAGTAATGCTCAGCCCTTAAATGGGGTCTGGGAGGGGTGGAGCCAGACTCCACCCCTTCCAATCACACAGGTGAGTTGCCTTCACCTGTGCTCCTGCAGCTGACTCAGTGCACGCCTCAGGTGATCAGTGGTTCAGGTTGTGATTCAACAGTTCCCATACACTAGCATACAAAGTTTAGTATTAAAGAGTATTTTGCAAAGCTTTTTCTCAAGTACACACATCACCTGGCTGAATGAAGGTTTTGCAGGCAGCTATCCACAATCTTTAAAACTGTCCATGTTTTATCATTTTTCCTTTTAGATGCTATCCCAGGATTATAAGCAGATAAGGAAATTATGCTCAGCGGAACCACACTCATCTCTAAGGGTCAGCAGCAAGACCCTGCTGAGTGGACTGTTCTGTCAGCTGTTGACTGGACTTGAGAGATACAAAGGACACCTAAAAAGGATCATTTTAGGGGTACTTGTAACTATGAGAACTACTCTAAACAGTGGCAAAAATTTCTATCATTTAACTGTTTAACATGAACCATACTCCAGTTAACAGAACTCTGACGATAACTAAATCTTAACTATATATATATTTAAATTGCAGTTGAGAACGCTGAGTTTCAAAAACCAATGCATCAAGGGTGCATTCTCCCAGCCATATCAGTGCCATCTTTCCTAATCTTGCATCTACCCTCTTTTAAGAATGTATTTACATATTTTTTTAGTTAAAAGCAAATTAATATCCTTAATCAAATGGCAGAGAGCATTGCGTTTGGAGTGTAAGAAAAAAGATTTGCTCAAATTTCACTACAATGAACTTTGCAAAGTTCTTCTCAAGGAAGGAGGAACCTTTAGTAGTGAGACATTCACACGAGTGTGGAAACGTGGCACAGACATTATACAGAATAGGGAACTTTTTGTAAAAATGTAATATGCAACCAAAAAAGAAAAAAATATATCTTGTTTTCATGAGGTCAGGTGTTATCCAGGTGCTGCATCTATTTAACACATATTTTAAACTATTGGTCAGATTTTGGTTGTAGGATTAGACCATAGCTCAAAATGTCACTGACTGAACCACGCTGTTAGGAAGAAAAGCCAGTAAAGCAGATGTTTAAGAATTGAAAGGAAAGAACAGATGAGGGCAGTATAGATTTTTGTCAATTAATGCATGAGAAGATAAGGAAACATTTACAGCTATTTTTAGCTGCTGCTTCCTGCTGTTTTCCAGACTTACAGTGTTCAAATCTAAGTGCCACTTGCAGGGTGATGCTGAAGTTATGACAACTTTCCCAAGTTGAAGTTGTTCCAAGAAAAAGAAACACAAACAAAACAAAACCAAACCACTCAGGATTCTTCTGACTCCTTTTGCCTAAGTGATCTATGTCATGTCAGCTTATGTTAGTCAGGAAGGATCTCAAAGGGTCATTAAAGGGTCATGGGTGCCGTATTATAAAACCAAGCATCAAGAAACAGGGGAAGGGAATATCACTTTGTGCAGATAAATGAGGAGCAGTCAAAAATGAATAAATAAGCTGAGTTAAGAAAAATATAACCTAGAAAAATTCCCAAGTAGAACAGTTTAAGCTGACCAGTCATCAGCTAGAAGTGCACTGAAGTGCAGGTGTACAGGTGTAGTTAATTTAAAACAGCATGAAACTAGTAAATAGGCAAATTCAAACAGTCAATTTCATCAAGATAGTTTGTTATACCGACTGTCATTTCCAATTACAGTTGGTGTGCCATGTTAGGAAATCCTAAATTACCACCATAAAGACAAATTTAATTACT
This sequence comes from Cyrtonyx montezumae, assembly GCF_038088225.1. NCBI lineage: Eukaryota > Metazoa > Chordata > Aves > Galliformes > Odontophoridae > Cyrtonyx > Cyrtonyx montezumae. The sequence continues at coordinate 10,817,348 of NW_027071870.1, read as the reverse complement.
TTCTAGACTTGGTGAAATCATAAAAAGCTAATAGTTACGTTTTTCATTGTAGAGTTTTAAGAAGGAAGCAGAGAAATCCAGAAAGCAAACTGTTTTTACATATCAAAGGTGGGAGATACAAAATTTTCCTAAAGTACTCTAGGTTATGGTATGATTTACCTCTGCCACAAGGTAATTCTTTTACTTATTGAAATTAGATATCTAAAGAGCCATAATTACAAAAAATGTATATATACACACATGCAAACATACATGCATGCATGCATTTTAGAGGATACAATCAGCACACTGAAATGCTAGATTAGTTTTACACATAGTGAAACTTGGGTAAAAGCAACTGTCATTCCAGTAAGGGCACATAGAAACAACCACATCAAATGCCTTCTCACTACTGATTTGCTCCATTGGTAAAAAGCAAAACTGTGTTAACCAAGTTTCTAAAACACAAAAGGTTAGATGTGGAAATCAATTTTCATACATTCACATTAATTCAGAAAATGAAGATCTTTCCAAGCACCCACATATTCAATGCTTTCAGAATTTTTTAAGTTGATTTCATAATAGCTGTCACACTTTACAGAGCTGTAAGTGAAAACAGATGGGAAAATCACTGCTTACTTTTACACACTAAAACCAATTTGTTTTCTGTGTGACAGTTCAGGTAGAAATAACTGCTGGTACCCATTAAAAACAAAGTAAGTGGCATTTCAGTTAATTTATTACTATACAAAATAGCTGTTATTACTGTTGTTCTGCCACTACGCATTCTCTCTCTGCAATCAAAATCCCAACACTTTAGGAAAAGCAGAGTAAAACGTAGAGAGAAAATCAGAACATCAAAATAAAAAGCAAACACTCCCATACAGGGACAATGAGAAAACCTGGTAGAGTGACACAGCATGTCACATCACACAGTAGTCATTTCATAGAGCAGACATACATAAATCTTTCTGTTGCGACTTCTAATGAACATAGATATTTTTCCTCAGGAAGCTGGTGGAGCCACACAGCTGAATTCGGTCAGTTTGCAGTTTTCCTTTTAAATACTGTTCCCTTAGCTTTTGTGTCAGTATCTAATTTTCATGTTCTTCTCTTCTACAGTGGGGTATTAGTCCAACTTTAGCAAAATCAAACAGCCCAAATGATGCAGAGGAACACTGACTGAAATAATCAACAAGGGTCTGCAGGCTGGAAGGGAACTGGACAGAGACATCCGTAGAGCAGCCCTGACAATACCCTCTGGTCCTTAAAGATGTCCAGGGAGACGGTGGATGATGCCTGGTGGCAATCTGCCCAGAAATGTGAAAGAATGGCAAGAGGCCCAAACGTTGCCAAGATTCCCGTGTAAGGCTGCTTCTCCCAGAGGAAATGAGCAGCTGGCTCAGCCAGGGCCAGGAGAAGACCTTGTGAGCTTAAGAGACTTAAGGTGGAAAGGACAAAAACAACAAGCTAAGTGAAAAAGTACACTTACAAGCTCAGTGAGAGACAACAGAAGAAGACAAGCCACCAGTTGATGCATGTTAAATACACACCTGCCTTTGGGTCTTCTCACCAGAAAGGGAACATGACTCTGAGGACCCTGAGAGGTACACTGTGAGCACACTTACATCCACTTGGCCTCTGAAACCATCTTGGAGAGTTTTCAGGTTCTGAACAGATTTTGGTAAAGGCTGTCAGCTTAAAGTAGTGTTGTAAAAGAACTTTCAATGCAATAGTATCTATAGCTGCCTGTCACATTGCAGCCCTCAAAGATGACAGCCTCCAGTCTATGGTAGAATGCTCCAGGAGAGCACGTGCCATACAGGTGTCCCTGGTGAGACTGAAACTAGAAGGCAAAAACAGGCACAGACCACATCCTGTTCGCACTTTCAGGAAGAGGCTCAAAAATCACACAGAGAACCAGTGCAGGACACTCATTAAACCCTCACTCTGACTCAACACAGCCCTGAAGAAAAGATTTGATGATTAAGTTGAAGAAAAAGAGGGAATAATTTTGATGAATATGTTTTTAACGAGACACTAAAAATCTGAGTTCTAGAGCAGACTATTCCTTTGGCTCAGGTTGAACTGCATTCTTACCACTAAGAGTGAAAGAATAAGGGGAAAGCTGAGGCCAAGAGGCAAAAGAGAGGCTTCAATTATCCTGTCACCATGGTTTAAGGATATCTCCCTCTTCTAACTGACCACTGTGGAACCAAAGCACTTGTTGACATTCCAAGAGAACTGTTTATAATTATGCAAGATAAATTGAAATTTAAAGATTGCTCAATACTCAGGTTGCTGCTGAAATACTGTATTTTCAGTTGCTCATAATAGTAACATCAGTTAACTCTGTTTTGGTATATAATCTGAGTGCTCAACAGGGAGGCTATCCATCATAGAGCTCCAAACAGTTCAAGAAATGTAGATGAAAAAATTTTAAATCTAAGCAGAGCAAATGAACATACAAGTAGCCCTTCATACAAGGGCTACTCTGAAAGTACTGTTTCCTATTTCTTTATGTTGGCCCATGACATAATAAGTAGATGGTGGTTGTAAGGCAGTAGAGGCTGAAACCTCCCAGCCACATTCCTTGTTGTTGCTGTGACTGATGGGAGCAGAGGGACAGTCTGAAAAAATGGCATCTGACATAGAAGCGCATATGAAGCAAAGCTGTATCACTGCATTCCCCCATGAAGAAAAAATGGCACCTACTGGCATTCACTGACACTTGCTGACTGTTGATGGAGATCAACCAGTAGGTGGGGGCACAGCGAGGCAGTGGGTGGTGCATTTCATCAGTGGTGACTGTGGGACACCTCTACTGGTACAGATTTCAACAACCATGGTGCGCAGGCTCCAGTTTATTGCTGGTGAAAATGCATAGCTAGTGGTGGTGACTGTGTTAAAAAATAACATTTTGTAGCTGAGAATTTGCTCTATCAAGTAGAGTTGCTGTGCTCACTGCATCTCCTGTAGTTTCCATGGAAATAAATACAAGGCATTACTTTCAGAGCAATCTGTATTTGAGCATGGTGGCACTTCTACTTTCAGAGGGAACCTGATAACAGTGTGCAACTTATATGGTAGGAAATTGCCTTTGTTTTCTTTGTCCCTCACAACTGACTTAAAATACATCTTCAGGGGAATGCGGGAATATCAAGTTTGTGTATGTTAATCACATGAAAAAAAATCCTGAGATCCACAATATTCCATAGCAAGGCCCAGTGTTTTTTGGACTTTAAAAGCTAAGATTTCCAAAAACTGCAGATAGCTCCCACTAACGTTAAGGATTGTTATGCTTCATCTTTTTTCCCAGAGTAAAAATTCCCGAAGTTACCACACCCAAATGATTTCAGTATTAACATACAGGCACTGTCCCAACAAACAGATATCTTCTGTGCATTGGCATTATCTGGATGAGTACAGCCATCGTGGCACTACAAAAAGATTTAGAACTTGGCTTGGAACAAGTTCTACAATCCTATGTTAATAAAGTTGACTCTAAGGGTAAAGTTGGCCTTTTTAAAAAATGAATTTCCCCCATGGTTTCAGCCTGTTGGTGAGGTAAGCACTGAAAATACAATCCAGGGACCAGAAAGTTTCTTTTATGCTCTCAGCTATTCTGTGCTGACACCTAGGCAACATCGAAGGGAAAATGTGACTGGAATGTAAAGGGCATAAATGAAGCAAGGAAAACGAAAAAAGTAGATTGTGTCAGATCTAGTGAGTGGGAAGCTACAGGAAGTTGGCAAGGGAGGAATTTGAGCCTACTTGGCAAGCAGAGTGGGAACTGGAGGGAAGGTCGGTGGAAAGCCGCATTATTTGGGCAAAGAGGATGGAAGACAGAAGAGGCAAATGACTAAAAGTCAGCAAGAAAAGCAGCAGATAAAAGACCAGCAAGCAGTTGGATAGAGAGTGAGAATGGGCACTGAGAAGGTGGGAAACGAAGGGCAGAAGGAGGGGCACAAAAAGGGACTACTGCCAGAGATGGGAAACCCTGAAAACACAAGGAAGGAACAAGGAGGTAATGCCACTGGTGCTGGACACACAGCTCTGTTCCAGCACTCCCGACAGATGCATCTGAGGTGGGGACAAGACATGAAAGAATACACCAAAAGGAAAAAGAAAAAAAAAAAGTCAAAATAAATAAATAAATAAAATTAGAAAGAGCTCTAGGGAAGGAAATAAAGAATGGTAGCCAGAAAAAGGGAAAAGGGAATTGGGTAAGCTTTCATCATGGAGGTATTGGTACAGATTGAGCAAAAAGAACATTACTGATATAAGCTGTATGAATAATGCAACTGTGTAATCATGAACAAGACTAACACAAGGCCCCTAAGATGGAGCTCAGGTAGGGAGATCGAAGGGTGGAGAAGGAGGAACAATTTCCACAGTTGGAGTTGCAGACAAAAGCAAAGCATCTGTGTTTCTAATAAGCACTTCTCCAAAACTTCTACTGCAACATGTAACTCCCAAGCCTTACTTTTTTTCTATTAGTAAACACTGTACACCTTGCTAGCAAAACACGTCTTCTTCTATTCTAGGATAACCAATGCAAAGAGTAGCCATAGCACAAGCACTATCACCTCTTGTGAAATGTATGGGTTCCCAACTTGCTGATAAACTGTATACAGGCTGACAGTATGAATTTGCTTAGGAACTCCACTTTCCCAAACACATGAAAATAATGTGAAGCCATTACTTATATAACCCTTTCCACCAAACCTATATTACCATTTAGTGTAGAGAATGCACTTTCACTGCAAAAGAACAAGAATTTGCATGTGCCACCAGCATCTTTGGCTTGTTTACTGCAAAATTTGGGAGGTGAAGTTGTGAATGACACAAAGTGCCTGAAGTCTCTCAGCCAATATAACTGCATGCCACAGAGTCTGATAAGGCCAAGTTGGGCATTCAGATCATAATTCTTGAACCTTACTATTTATCTTTTTTCCATTTTTCAGATATCCATCTTAATTTTGCTTTTTTTTTTTTTTTAAGAGTTTCTAAAGCAAACAGCTACAGTCAGTGGGATTTGATCCTGGCATTACATACTATTTCTGTGCTTAAGTCACAAGTTAAGAATCTAGGAATGTTAAAAGCCACCCAAAATTGGTAGAAAAACTTCCTTTTAAAATCTCATTTCAAAGAAACACTGCAAAAAGAGACAAGAATTTTGACATCCTATGATAAACTACTTCAAAACAATTCCTATTTTGGAATAACATTGAGCAATATACTTTTAAGACACAAAGCAACCCATTGAACAACGCTATGGAAAACAGTTGTGACAAGCTTCCTATGAAATATATACCACACATCTTGCATTGCAGCTGGAGCCCTACGGAAGAAGTGAACACAATCAGGAAATTAATCAGAATTATACATACCCATTTAAAGAACGATAGGAGCATCTGTGCATGGGGGAGAAAGAACAGAGGGTAAAAGTGGTGGGATGCAACTTAGCCAGGCAGTCCGTTGTTTTGGACCTCTGAATGCTCTCTCTGTATCACCTAGAGAGCACACGCAAAGGACAGGAGTCTAGAGAGGGCATGCTTAAAGCGTTCTTTTCTCTTTTCAATAGGGTATGCCTTTTGAGCCCTAGAATACAATCTCCAGGTATTCCATTTGCTGCAGTGTTTCTTTCAAAGGAAATTACATTTGACAAGATTTGGATATCAACAATTAATTAAATCAGAAGTGGCAAATTATGTTCACAGCGCACTTAAAACATTAAAAGCTTTTTTTATTGCTAAAGTTTAATAAGTAAAATTAAGAGGAAAATGCCACAGATTTTGAAAGCAACTCTTTTCTTTGGTGCAAGCTTCCATTCCTTGGTTAGGAAGACACACAAATCTGCCAAAGACTGAGAACTAATCCTACGCAGGGAATAGGTCATCTGCTCTACCTCTCTGCTATGAATAAATAACAGGTGATAGTGACTCACTTTATATGCACATTGAAGGTATGACCAAGGATGAATCGCCCTGTAAAATACAGTAATCCTTTGTCCAAAATAAACTTGAATACCTGTCAATCACTTCTGGAGAATAAATATAAATTAGGAGAACTGTTGACAAGTTCATGCATTCTTCTCAACAGTACTGGCAAAGCCTGCTCTTAAAGGCCTTAACTAGCATAAAAAAGAAATCCAAAGACAGACTGGAATCCAACTTACAGTGCACAGTTACAGTGGGTGTGCTTCCTTTAAAACAAGAATTTCCATTCCCATTTGAAGGCCAAACAGAGAATATATTTAATAATAGTCATCTTGTATAAAAGTTATCAGAAAAGTGAACACTGAGGAAAAGTATGCCTCTTACCACTCCAGAAAAAAATAGATTTTATGGGAACTAGATGGACTCTCTGGAGTCTGCAGCACTCTCTGGTTCATATGAAGAGTTGCTAAAAACCCACTGTTCTCATTTCAGATGGTATGTGTAGTCTCAAGAGGAAAATTTGATTTGACAGTGAATTAATCTGTTCTTTTGGCTCTTGTAAGAAAAGTAATTCCGTGAAGCAGTAACTGTGTAAAGCACCTATACCCCAGGCTTTTTTTTTATCTTAGATCATCATTTTTTCCTTTTACTGCTCTTTCCCATTTTGTTTTTTTTCTTTTTTTACTTTTTAATATCACTTTTTTTGTTTGTTTGTTTAATATCATGCTCTTTTAAAAGTAGATTATGCTGGATACCAACTTAAAAAGTTGTTGGTACTTTCTCTTTATGCGACTCAGGAAACATGATCATTCAATACATAATGAAGCATAAAAACCTTCTCCTCACACAATGCATTACCATATCCATACAGTGGAGATGGAGACTAATCACAATCATTTGCCTAAATATATGCTTAAAACATAAATTGAGACTCTATAAGAAGACAGAAGTTTTCCTAATAGAATTTCTACCACATTTCTCTCCAGGTCCCTTTTCTCAGCCGTTCTCACTTTCTGTGCTTATGGAATTTTTCTTACAGCTGGCAGCAGTTACACAGCTCACATCAGCCAATTTCATACTCCAGAAAAATGCATTTTACGTACCTGATCTCACATTTAACTAGTAGAAAGTACTAATACCTAGTTTCAAAAATTAAAGCAAGAGGAAAATAGCTGAAAGTACAATTTCACTTGGGTCTAACTCCACCCGTTCTACATTCTGCTTTTCTGTATCTCTGGCATTTTGACTATTTGGATTCACGCTCCACCTTTTTTAAACCACAATTCTGCTTTTCCTACTCATCTTGCTTAAAACAGTACCTAATTTGCATAAAGATAAAAGTAGTTGTAACAGAACATTTATTTTCTTAATGTAGCTGCTACAACACTTGCTTCTCTGTTCTTTTAATTTCTTAGCAGGCCCATAGAGAAGTGGGTTTTCTTCTTGCCAGATTCTAGCACTAGAAAGATGAGACAGGTACTTGTTCTTTTGATACACGTATTACAAATTGCAAAGTGGTGAGTTTGTTTGTTTGTTTCCTTTTTACTTAATTTTCACATACCTTGTAAATTGTTCCCCAAGTTGTTGGGTTTTTTTTGGCCTAATCTCCTGTGCTTTTAAAGAGTGCTTGCCAGAACCAAAGATACTTTCTACTCCCTATACTGGGCAGCATTTCAACTTTATCAAAGAAGGGTATGTTCCTGCGCCTGTACTTCCATTTATTGCACCATCTAAGCACGTAAGCTTGTGTTTTAGTCTTTCACAGAAGTAAACCACTTGCAGGTTACATGAAGATTTTGAGGCTCAGAAAATACATATTGGATCTTTTAATTCCTCATAGGATTTAAGGAACATCCTCAAATAGATTTCTCATTTGGGGAGGACTTTGACACAATAAAAAGGACTTGGTCTACAGAGTTTCAGTACCTCTGCAGAACCGGAGCACGGTGTGATCACTGACTGAGAAGTTCTTCAATAGCAGCATTTAAAATATCAGCTCCAGTTCGGTACACTATTCAGGGCAAGTCTGTTACCCTGCAACCTCCCCAGCAAATTGGCCTATGGTGCTTACTGCAGCTTAATGTTAGAAGTGTCAAACTGGGTACACGGATACTGACAACTTCTTGTACCAACTTATCACTGCCTTCTCTAGAAAAAGATTGGATATCTGCAAGACTGCTAGATTCCAGAAAGACTGCAACACAATTTAAGTAAGGCCACTTCAGAGCACTCAAATCCTATTACTTATGTATAACATGGATATAACATTTCTGCAGGCAAATGATTTTTATTGAGGCCTCAATGGGGTAAAGTTCAACTGGGGCCAATGATATTGTGCATATAGTTACAAGTTCATGGCAGAGCATGACAGCGGCCTGAACAGAAAGCTCCATCACTCCCCTTCAGCAATCACTGCTTTATTTGCTCGCTTCTGCAGCTTATGTGTATGCTGCTCTCTCTGCTGCAAGTACCTAATTAAATATGTAGTAATTCCCCCCCACACTATGCTAGAACAAGAGTGCTGAAAGATTTTCCTCTTTGAGATCACAACAATGTTTACAGCCAAATTAAACATCCCTTCCAAAAACAAATTGCTTTGGGTTAAGTTTGGGTGTTAGTAATTTACTCTTATTTAACAAAAGCACAGAAAAATGTAAGAATTAAGTGACTCAAATTTTCTTATTGAATTATTTTATTTCCTTTAAAATATCTCCTATCAAGGCAGGCAACTACATTTAGCCTTCATATCAGAAGTTACACACAAGCCTTCCACGTACACATTACAAACATTCTTTAGGGACAGCTGCCAGCTGTATTAAACAAGAATCTGAGCAACAGACAGTCACAAAACAAGAATTGCTTGTAGGTGTCACAACAGCACTCACAGAGGTTAAAACTAAATTACACATACCAATTTTCATTAAATAAATTAATAACTATAATTTCCACATGGCTCTGTTTTCAGATTTTTGTTACTCCAGCACTTATTTTCTTTGATTTCTCCAAGATATGAGGTAAAATTTGAAGGGATTAGTTATATTAAATAAATAACACCACAACAAGAAATAATTCACCCAAATCTAAGCAACTTTAAGTTAAATAGAAACTAAAATTAAAGTTATTCACATGCAATTTTAAGAGCCTTATACACTAAAGTAGTATACATACAATTACTTTGTGCTCATTTTTAAAAGATATCATTAAACTAAAGAAACTCTGAATATCACCTTTTTAAGTATGCGATGTGAATCACAAAGGCCTGAATACGGTACTGAACTCTGAAAGAGAAGTAATTTTCAAGAGCCATATAAACAAGGAGGAAAATGTTGTATTCATTAACCTCTGTATACCTCATCAGAACTACTAGTATTCAGCAGTCCCATATTAGTAGCCGGAAATGTTTATCACAGAGAAAACAGTAATACGATTTCCAAGTGAAGAAAATTATTTTCTTCATTATCTAGTGAAAAGGTTAGCAGAACATTATTAGATTAGATCTTTCAAGTGGCCTTAATTCTGCCAAATCACACTACCTCCCTCCTTCCCCCCCTTTTCTGAAGTGTGTGTTTTCAATTAGGGCATCTCTAAATTTCATACTGGTTAAAAAAAGACTCCTGTCGACTTGCTGCTAAGTTATTTAATAAGGAAGCCGGCCGTGCTTGATGACAAACACTGGTAGTTACATCAACTTCGGCAGAAACTATGGACACAATGCTCTACAGCCACAGAAATTGAAGCGTAGCTTTAGAGAAAATAAAAAGTGTACCAAGGCTACCTGAAGTGATCAAGTTTGTTTTAAGTGTACATTTGCTTTTGTAGGATCTGGCGACTAGTGTCTTTTCATAGCTATATAAAGAGTTATTTCTTTCTGTTTATTTATTTTCCTCTTTATTTTACAGGTAGACTCATCTTCATCCAAGTCCACAATGCATTTTTCAAACACTGCATCCAAAAATTCACTAACTACTGATGTGATATTATTATTATTATTTTTTAAACATAAATTTGTTATTTATTCTTCCTCTGTGCATACATTTGATTTTCATTTATTAACCATATAATTGCATTGATATATCAGAACATGCTGAAAATATATGCCCCAACTTCAGGATATAGTTCTTTACTACTATAGTATGCTTGATAGCTATTTATGTACACAAATAAGTAGTATTTAGTAATACTTTACTCACTGCCATGAACACCTAGTCCCTTCGGCATTAGTTTCCCAAATGCTGTTGATTCCTATCTAAATACTTGGAAGTCATCACTACACCATAGCTGTGCAAAGTTACTTTTCACCTTTAATCTGAAAGCAAGAAGGAAATAACACTGGTTAAAAATGAAGCTGATAGTTCTCAGGATTTGCTGTGAATGAATTTGAAGGAAGAAGAGGAAAAATAAGAAAGAATGATTGTGTAGACTCTATTTTGTGGTGTTTTTCCTTTCATCTTGCATGGAAGGAAGGTCTTTTGCTAGAATTCCAAGTAGTAACTGGACTTTTTATAAAGCTTTTTATTAAGATGTAAAAAACCAAAGTTTAACTACTTTGCATCCAGACGTTTGAAACAGCTTTAGAAAGGGCACAGGAGGGAAGGAGAAGGACAGAAAAAGTAAGTAATGCTTTAAGAAGAAATGCATTTAGCTAAGAGGCCTAAAAAACATCCATGTGCCACAGTGATATCCACACCTTCACAAATGCATAATGGGATTTTCAGCGAGCTAGCATTCTTTACCTACAATGTCTGGTACGCTCCTTTTTCTGTTTGACCTTTCTAATTCTCTTGGAACTGTCTTATTTAAGTTTCTGTAGTTTCTGTAGAAGTGTGCGTGCAGTAAGTATGTAGGTCACTGAAACAGACTGAAGTATAACACATATTCAAGTATTTTACTTGTCTTTACTAATAAAGATGTAGGACAACACTTAATTAGAATAAAATCTACTCTTACTCCACACAGATATGTGATTATTAAAAGCTGAGTACAACATGTACATAGAACATTTACTCTTCCTACAAGATTCTATGTTTGGTGTCTATAACACATAGCAAGCAACAATTCATAAGAAAATGAGAATATGCAAACTGTGTCTACAGGGTTCTAGGCGCAGAACCTCAAACTGCAGTCTCTGTAAGTTTTATAGAAATTCAGAAAAAGAGTAGAGACATCACCCGTGACACCTGTAACATGGCACTTACTGTCTGTGACGGTGGAAGCCCTGCACGTTGCTCTGTAAGGTACTGGGTACTGTCCTCAAGAGCCATGCTCCTGAAGCTGCATTATACAAACAATAACACGTGTTTCCAAGAAGCTGCAGTCTTAGAAGGTGGTGTTTTTGTTTAATTTACAAATTATAAGAAGTTTGCTTCAAAAATAATGCTGCTTATTTATTTCCATGGATTGCTACAGCAGATACAAAGAGCACAATCACGCTACTTAATAAAGCAAATTCTCAGCTACAAAGCATTATTTTTCAACACAATCACTACCATGAGCTATACAATTTCACTACCATGAGCTATACAATTTCACCAGCAATGAACAAGAGTCTGCATGCCATACTTGTCCAAATCTGCACCAGCAGAGGCAGCCCACTGTTGCCACTGCTGAAGTCCACCATCCACTTCCTCTCTGAGCTCATCTCCACAGCTTGCTCTACACCAGTATTCAGCAAGCACTGATGAACGTCAACGAGTGCAATTTTCTCACCTGGAGGACTTCAATGACACACCCTTGCTTCATACACACTTTAATGTCAGGCGCCATTTTGTTAGACCGCTGCGTGACAGATGGCAGCAGATAGGGACAAAATGTCATGGAATATGGCTGGGAAGCTTCCACCTCTACTGCCATACCACCAACATCTGCCTCCAACACCATGCGCCAACATAAGGAAATAGGAGGTGTTACTTTCAGAGCAGCCAAGCATCAGAAAGAATGAATGTACTCAGCATGCACTGAGATGGACCAATGTAGGAAAGACAGAAGTTGCAGAGTGACATTCACAGAAAGCAGCTCTAGGACAGACACAAGCACGTACAGCGGCAAAGTTTGCACAGGCTGAGGAAACACTTGCATATGCATTTCCATACAATCCTGTAAGTAGGTCAAGACAAAACAGTTCAGTACAGTTACTCTTGGAAACAGCTTGGAACTTCCTGAAGAATCAGAGCAGATTTTTTTTCCCATAAGTACCTTAGAACAATAAATATAACTTGTGCTAAATAGATTTTAATCTCAGATTAAAATACATCCAAATACATGCCAGTGTTTAGAGTAGTAACATATAGGCAAGCTGCTGACTGACAAACCCAAGCCCTCCCTCTGCACCTAAGTGGGATGTTAACAGTGCCACAGCCCTGCCCCTGCCCACAGGGGTATGCTCTCTCCCTCCTCTCCCTGCAGCCCATACTCATCTCCACAGTCAATCGTTGGCAAAGAGCTACAACCACAGCGTTTAAAGGTTAAAAAACTGTTTACAGAAATCCCCTCTACTGAAGAGGTGATGTGGGAGATATTTTGGTTTTAATCTTTAGTACGCCTACAATAGCCCACAAAGGTCTGAAACTCTGTTTCAAACATGTTGCCAAGTTCTCTCTATAGTTAAGAAATGGTTTTGAACTTGGCAAGTACAAGAAGGTATGTATCAAGCGTATTCAAGATTCATCACTACAGATAAGTTTGCAGGTCTTGAAAAACAGGATTTTTAGAAAAGTCTTCGAAACTATATTTTGAAGCAGCAGAAAAAGAGTAGGAGCTTGCTGTCTGGAGAGCCTGAGTATTTTACAGTCATTTAATGTGGCCCAGCTCTTTGCTGCACGGGACTTCCACACCTCCTGCTGGGATACCTGAAAACAGACCGTAAGAGTCAGCAATGACTCTGCAGAGGAAGTTCCTGCGACACGTCTGCAGCTGAAGGTCCCATCCCTGCAGAGATGGCTCTGTCTGCATGCCGTTATATCACACCAACATCAGACAAGAGAGTCTGATCAGCAGGAGAGAGAACGTCTTCCCTTACAATGGAACGAGCAAAGAAACAGCATTATGCTCCAGCAGTTCGACTGCAAGCAGCACTCCCTACTGTCTATCCCAGTTTCAATTCTTCTTCCCAAGCTCTGCGTTAGGTATTATTGCCTCGATCAAGTTTGCTGCCATTAATTCAGACTTGTAAGAAAATGCATTATGAAGCTGTAAAGACTTACTTAGGGATTAAAGTAGAAACTAAGGTAGCACAATTTGAACATGAAGGTGCTCATTACAGAGTTAAAAGGCTGGTAAAGCACCACACCATCTTTTAAATTATACCCCAAAATGTTATTCCTTCACATAAGCCTATCCCTCAGTAATTTTCCTTTCACAAAAAGGACAGAGTATGCCAAGTATTGCACTATCTGTGCAACACCAGAAGAAACTCTGTATGGAGTACATATATGCAGGAAGGCTTAACATAATAACAAATAAGAACCCATGCAGTGCCTCTCTCAGTACAAGTGGCAAACCATCAGTTTGGTATCTGCCAGCAGCACACCCTGCCTCATCCCTGCTGCCAGCCCGCCTCCCCAGAGGCAGCTGATGGCAGGAGTACTGACTCTGCCTGTACCTGCTCACCCAACACAGCTGGAAGCCTCCTGGCATGTTCCTTCCAGAAAGGAACAGGTGAGATTCTACTGATTTATGATGCTTAAGTCTAGACAGTTGTAAGAGCATTAACGCTGAGGCTAAACATGACCCAACTGATAATTTTGGCACTGTTAGCTGACTTCTCAGTCTAAAGCTGTTTTCAGTTTGAAATACTAAAAACACCACTGAGCATAAAGATTCAAGACCTGCACTTTCTTGCTTTTAGCTCCCACTTCTGAAAGAATCCTGGTGTACTTTGGTTCTTAGAGCACAGGGCAGCTAACAGCGGCAGGATGGCCTGAAAGGAGCGCAGCATGTTTTCAGCCCACACCAACGAGATGCACACAGACCTGGGGCTAGAAAGCTGTGCACTGAAAACCTCACAGGGTGCACACAAACCTCATTCACAGGGATGCTGCATCCCACAAGGAGAGGGCAGAAAGCAAGTCATTCTATAGCTCCTTTTTGGACAGCTGCATTATAAAACATTAGGGAAAAATGATATTCCCTTACAAGATACCACAGATGAAGTGAAAGTGAACAAATGGGAGAAACAAGAAGAATTACACTGACAGTTTGTAGCAGAAAGCCCTCCACTGACTGACAGGTTTGACTGACAGGTTTAAGGCGTCTCAGAAGTCAATCCAGGCACCAGCAGAGCCCTTCTCATCCAGGGAACCTCGTGTGCACACTGCCCCACAGCACCCAGCTCCACTGACACACGCAGTCTGCTGGCAGTGCCGTTTATTCTGCCTGTGTACAAGCTTTAGAAATATCTCATGTTCAGTAACACTGCTCTATCCACAACATTACCTACTAAGTTTTCAGACTCAGAGAGCAAAAACCACCTCCTGAACACCCAGTTCACAAGTTTCACTTGAAGGTTTCTTAGAAATACTGTATGCTTCTTAAGAATGTGAACTGTGTACACACATGCATATACATGTCTGCATTTTGTGAATTATGTGACTGGAAAAAGCATGTGGCCCTTGTTAAGGTCACAAATCACTCTGTGAGGAAGGCTAGAATGACACCTTGCACTATGATCCAGAACTGCAGGCTTTCAGCACAGCAGTAGAGAAGAGATGAGAACACACTGGTTATGCTCGAGTTACACACCCTGCAAAGCAGAACCTGTACAGAGGCAGGGCACTGCTCCTGGAACACACATTTCTGGCTGCACACTGAGTGCACTGAGCACTTAACTGCTTCCAGCAAGATGCACTGCCTGCTATTTGTATGGCAGCACTGCTGCTGCTGTGCTGTTCCCAACCCAGAGAAATCCATCTGTGGTTGGAAGACGCAGATAAAAGGAGTCAAAAGGAAGAAGGATGTTGAGGATATACCATAACAACCACCCCGTTCTTTTTCAAATTGCTTTCCCTAGTCAAATCACTGAAAACTTTAACCTGCACCAATACTGGTTCTAATCTTTTTATAAAGTTATCAGGTTACCAACTAAGGCTGCTATTTGGGCAAAAAGGAGGTGTCATGAAAGCAATGCTGAGGTAGGATTAGAGCTTTAGATGCAGCTGTTGGGTTTAAGTGTTCAATACTCAATACGAAGAGTCTCCAGGACCATAAAACACAAAAGTTAACTTGCTGACCTGCTTCTGCGTAACTTAACATTACTACACAGCAACACAAAGCAACAAAAGCCACCTATTTCTCTTTCATAAGGACTCACTTTGCATTTCTTAGCAGGCTCAATAAATATCACAAACAGGACTGGAAAGATATGCTCACAGGCTGACATTCCTCCCCACCCTGCTGTCCCTCCCAAGCAGAGGGATTGGCAGGGTTTATTGTTGTTCTGCTGAGTAGAGTAATAGGAATTAATGCCATCACCACACTGGACTTGGACAGCTTTATTTCTGCATGCTTTCTAACCTCAGTATGACAATAGCATTACAGAGATGCTTTACTTAGTGTACAAAAAGCCAAATACTCTTGTTAATTACCATCAGATATTTTTAACTATAAGCCACAATTATTTCCCTGTTAACAGTGAATTCAGAACACATCTCACTTCCTACAGGTTTACACATTAAGTAATTCTATACACCAAACAAGTGCAATAGAAGCCTTCCCACCTGTTCCATAGGTGGAAGGATCTGCTACAAACGTTAAGAAGTTAAACTAAAAACAAACAGGCTTTGTAAGATTCATTACATATTGGCAGTGGTGTGAATTTAAGATAATCCAGAGTAGCATGTATTCAGACTGCCTTCTTGGTCCATTCCCAGCCAGCAGCCAACAGTTCTGCAGCAACCTGGTCGTGGGGAAGTCCTGCAGCAGCAGCCATTACGCAGCAAAAGCCCTGGACTGCTGCCACAGGCAATGCGGGGCGGGAAGCATGATGCAGCAGTTTCCATCAGCACCAATGCCTGCACAAGCCTAACAAGAACACAGCCTCTTTAAATAGTTCACGAGGACATTCTGTAACTGGTTCAGCAGAGACACATCCAGCTTCCTTTCCTCCTCCCTGCTGCTGCCCTACCCACTGAGAGGGAGAAGCAAAAAAGGGACTGGAGGATAGGGCAAAGGCTGGGAGCTTACACTCACGAGTACAGCTCAGTCCTAAAGGATTTTATTTATATCCCCTCATACTACCAAACTGACAGTAAACATGGACGGTACGATCTAAAATCACTCATTCCCAGCTCAGAGCAATAGCTGTTGTACGCAACTGAGTGGCATAAAGGAAGATGTTTATGGAAATGAAAGACAGCGCTTTCATCGGGCCCAGCAGCTTCACACACTATGGGTTTGTATTCGTCAGAGAAAAAAAAAAGCATTCACCATTTAACTCTACATTAACTCTTACACTAGATAACTGTTTGTGCTCCTTACAGGGAAGGACAGGAAGCTAGAAGCAAGCAGAAAAATGTGTGCCATTTCTTTGTCTTTTTTCAGTTTCTTCCTTATCCTAAGCCAAACTATTTAACTGTAAGCACTTTCGCTTCTTTAAGTTCACCTCTTACGTGTTCTTCTAAAAATCTGTTTGTGGCAGCTGCTCATCAGAACTACACTGATGGGAAGTGTCACAGGTGATGAGTAATTTGAAAGAAGCACGAACATGCATTTGAGGAAGGACAACAGAGATAACTGAAGAGTGAAGAGGGAGAGTGACTTAAAATGGTGAGGAAAAAAACACCCCACCGAATCCCAAATGCAGGATTTTTCCCACAGGAGAAACTCAACAAGACACGGGGCAAGCTATTATACAAAATGTTCGTGCCATTGAAATCTTTGCTTCATGTTGTGCTTTATCACCCGGACCAATAAGCCCTACTGAAAACAAAGCAATCCATGTAAAGTTTTAGCTATAGTCTGTTACAGTCATAAAAACCCTACTTTTTTAATGTAGTTTCAATTAATTTCAGCTTATTCACTATTCAGGTAAGAGAACTACAAGAACATTTGCTTGTTGCTTATGTGCAGCAGGCACGAGGGCTTGGGAAGGATACCAAGGTACTAAAGCACGTGCTGCTCTGTGCTCTGTGTCTTCTGCTCTTAAAAAGACAAACACTTCTTGCAGCTGGTGATACATTCTTCAGGGACCTGGTGTGCAGCTGCTATCTGTGACGAATATATATAGTTGTGCACTTCCCTCTGCAAGGACAGCTGTCTTTTTAAGAGAATTCCTGAAGTAGGCAGGAAAGAGACAGTTCTCCTAACGATGTTCATGACTGCAAAATGACTGCAAAGTGTGTAACACTTTTCAAGCAACACAGAGAAAAGCTATATGCTCAGAGATACAAGCATAGGCTACCTAAAGTCAATAGATGCCCAGATAAACACTGAAAGGCAGCAAACATTACATGAATAATCCAATGACACTCCCCTCAAACATGAGCAGCCTCCCCAAACACAGTGTATATTTAGCTTTATTCACTGAAATTAGACGCAATGAATGCCATTCTCTTGAAGATCAAAATTCTATTCTGAGAAGATTAATTTTGGAAGGATCACCTCCTCTAGCATTAATTCCAAGCCTCCCTGTGAACCCTGCAACTTCGCTGATATCTTGATCGCTACTTGTAAATACACCAATGGGCATACCAGGTTAGATACTCACGGACCTTCACTGCAAGAGAAATATCACAGAAATGTGGAAACAAACTAACTTAAAGAATAAAATGCTGACATTATATTATCTTTCATCCTACCCTCTCATTTCTGCATCTCATCTAAATTAGGACAGATGGATCATCGCTATTTAAAATGGAGCTATGGAGCCTCAAACCAGTTAATTGGTTCAAACTGACAAACACATGCTCTTCTTTGCTAACAAAACACCAGCAGGACACACCTGCTGGCGCCCGCACACGGCCCTATCAGTCACCGTGCCCCTCCGCTGCATGCCTGCACAGCCCATTACAGACCAAGGTCAGTTCCACATGCGATGCTGCTGAGCTGCTGCTGCAGTTACACTTCCACACACTGAGTCGCAAATTTCTCTCACTTCCAGTATGGAGTAAAATACACACAGCCCATGGCCAACAAGGGTCTAATGAATGGCATTAAAGTGTTTTCAGGTATGGGGGCAGATCTTGGTGGGTTTGGACCACTGAAGGGAAGCAAGGACAGCAAGAGCTACATTAGTATTGCTGGAAAGTACTTCTTTTAACAGGACCCCTGCAACAGAATGACAACCTCATCAATACGGCTTCAAGTCAGCTCCCTCCCCCTCCATGAGTTTCCTTGAGGAATACTGCAAGAAATATGGAAAGCTGTTTTCATAGCAGGCTAGTCTTCCCAGTAGGTAAACAAGGATCCTCTTGTCTGTTAGAACAGACTGGTGCAATTGGTGCAGAAGCTGCTGTACCCTCCCAGAACAGGGATGTGTGTGGCTGGCCACGCAACTCCACTCCATCCCACACAGGCAACTTTGTGCCCTTTCTCCCAAGAGCAAACTGCTCCATGGGTTGCCTTTCACCTGGAATTTCAAAAGCAGACTCCTAAGCACTATAGCAAGTGCAGGGGACCTCCACTGGTACTGCTGCGAACAGTATAGCACAGGAGTACAGTTCTGCCATCAGACTGCACAACCCACTGTGGAAGAGTTTTTCTTTCACATATTGAAGTGCCTTAGTATGGTACTTGAAAGCTTGACAAACATAACTACTATGCTTGAAGAACTCACATAAGCCGATTATTCCCTCAACTTTCTAAACAACTATACTGCTCAGCTCTTAATGACCTTTACACGTACTTACAGCTCTATAGCTGCCAGACTTGATAGCACAAGTACCTAAATTTGTTCAGTATTATTTCAATAGTTTGAGTATGCTGTCATTATTTGTTGTCCTGCACAGTGTGAGAGGAGGTTAAAACGCAGATACATTAAGGTTCAGGTGTTTCCGCAGATGGACATTCCTACATTGCTCAAAACAGAGCACTTCTGGATGTGGTCTTGCTAAGGTCTAGATTTAAAAGCTGAACAGGTGTGATTTAGATGTTTAGATGTATTAATACCATAAAAACCTTAATTATACTGACAAAAACTGCCACTCCAAGTCAGATTTACTTCATTCAGGAATTCCTACAACTTGCACT
Source organism: Cyrtonyx montezumae (assembly GCF_038088225.1). Taxonomy (NCBI): domain Eukaryota; kingdom Metazoa; phylum Chordata; class Aves; order Galliformes; family Odontophoridae; genus Cyrtonyx; species Cyrtonyx montezumae. Next base: position 10,798,248 of record NW_027071870.1, on the reverse strand, counting down.
ACCATAAAATATTCTGTAATATTTTATAGAATATAAGATGACTTTGAATTAGAACCATGGCTTCGCAGGTGCTAATGGAACCACTTCTACTTAGGTCTGCAATGTACCATTTCTCTCCATCAGGAACATTACTTCAGAGTTCCACAGTACTTCCCTAAGACTTCAACAAAACATACAGAAACGCACTGCAGCTCAGTGCTTAGTCAAACCATCAACACAAGCCGTGTCAGCTTCTTTCCCAAAGCTGCAGGTAGCTGATGTGTGCCCAGGTAGCTCACATCCCTGCTGCATCCCCAGCATCACTGCTGGATTTGATACTGGCAAAGACTATTGTTCAAATTCCTACTCTGTGTTTCATTTGGTAAAAACCTCCCTCAAATGCTTTAGTCTTCGTTTTATTTAGGTCAATAAAATGAATTAAGAGCAGTCATGGCAAAGAGCTAAAAATAATCATAATCAAATTTTAAAAGGCTGTGCTGGAGGGAAAGCTTGCAGTGCATCCAGTCCTTCACCATCCTTAAACCACCAGCAACTGCAAGATTAAATTCCTCCACCAATTTATGACAGCTCCCACTGAACCTAACCATACACTTACTGCATGCAGCCAGCACTTTCTCTACAACCACAGAAGATTCTGCCTTTTACACGTTTGCTTAAGCAGATTAAAGTTGAAACACATCCATCAGCTGTGCTCTGAACCACTGGCTGAGATATCTATACCCTGAGAAGGAATCAGGCTAGCCTGAAAAACACAGTACACCAAAAGCCAATCAATTCCTGATCTTGTATTTATCTAAAAGGTGTTTGACACCAGAAACTATAGAAGTTATCAAGAGATGAGTGCTGCTCAGAAGTTTCAGAGACTTCACAGAAAGCTATTTGCTCCATCATTCTTCTTAAAATGGCATAGTACTAATTACCATCTTAACCCATAGAACAACTGCCAGAGACAAGACCAATGAGCTACTGATGTTGATACTGAACGCACATTAGCAGAAGGACACACTTTGGATCAAGCATTACAACTCCGTACAATTCTGGTGAAGTCTCCAAATCTGACCTTAAGCAGACCATATCAAACTTCCTCTGTCATCTACTGCAATGCAAGAAGCCAGTGTCCATCTTTGTGTACCAACAAAACAAGAAGCGAGTCCGCGTTAACCTAGTTGGTACCTCTAAAGATCACAGATAAGGCAGTCAAAAACAGTAACATCCTAAAAATCAGATGGGTATGTTCTTGGTGAGTGCAGAAAGCACACTGTTATGAAGGCACAGAGTTCTGCAGTGACACAATGCCCAACAGCTTCCTGCTGTACAGGGGCAATGCTCAGGGCTGTGAAGTATACATGCAACTACATTATTATGATATCAGAAGACACATCAATTGGGAGTTTACTCTATACAAGGTGAAGGCAAAATAACACACTCCTCAGTCACCATCAAGCTGGTATCTCTAAATCACTAAAAACCAGCATCTACTATTTTGCTGAAAAGTTTTTCTGAAGAGAAAGACTCCAATCACTAATTACTGGACTTGGATACCACAGAAAACTTACCCAAACTACTCTGAACCTGATAACACCACAGAAGTCAAAAGCATTAAGAAATGTGAAGAAAAAATAAATCTAATCCTTTTCTTCATAGGTAGAATCATTTTTTTCCTCCCTACTTTTCCATCAGGGCAGCAAAGAAGAGTAAGTATATAATCTGGGAGGAAACCATGACTGTTTATTATGAAAAGGACACACACCAAACCCTTAACTCCTTCAAATTAGACAGTGCCAGCAAGGTTAACAGCAGCCACTGGTTTCACATTGTCAGCAAGTCCTTTACCCACACTCAACACGAATGGGGGAAGTGGGGGGGAAGAGGGAAAAATGACTACAAGACACAGTAGTGAGATTCAGTGCAGGAATACTGAAGTGGTTAGCTAGAAAAAGCCTAACTTCCTTACAGCTAACTGAGTTCAACTTTTGCACCTTGTATTACTTACTGCAAGGAATTTCACAAGATACGAATGCCTATCTTTGACTGTGTAGATCAAGGTTATTCAGATTTTGGTACAGTACAAAGAATGCTCATTCTTCAACTCCTAGAGTCAGGATTACAAAACAGGAAGAACGCCTGCTTTAAGCTCTCCACATGATTTGGTTATGCACTACATTTTTGCTTTTATGAAACTGAGGCCATGGCACACTTCATCCTTGAACTACACTTTTCACTGTCAGCTAGTGTATGAATCACCCCTTCTATCATCAAAAGAGCAACTTACTTCTTTCAAACTGAGAACAAAGGTAACCAAGTTTTGAGACATGTCCACTTCCATCACATATTATATCCACATATCTCTGCTCTGCTTAGTGCATTTGAAATAGAGTTGTAAACCACCGCAAACCTCAACTCACGTGTAGATGGCTTCTGTGCAAAGCAAAGGTTTACTAGCAATAGGAACACTTTCTCAGGAGCTTACAACAAGCAGACACAATCTAGCCAGCCTAATGACAAGTAGCCCAGAGGAGTGTACAAACAGATGACAGCAAAACCAGCCCCCTCCTAGAGGGATTCACACACAGCCCTACCACCATACCAAAACCTAACATATGAAGTCTTCAGGCTGCACTGGGTCAGACCCAGAAACACCTGCTGGACAACAAAGGTATGTAAGGAGAGACAATATTTCTTTCCTCAGAGTTTTTGAGTCTTATCTGGACCAACCTTTCTAAGCAATCTTAAAACCACTCTAACAGATATCCCAGAGCGGTACATTCTACATTCATGCATGTAATAGAAGTGGTTAACAGACTGTGTACTTCAGTTATTAACTAGAACATCTATCTAGTCCAAATACTCAGATAAATTGTATTACTTAAAATATTTCACACATTGTACAGAAAGGAAGGAGTTTCAGACTGGTAGGAGCACTGCACCTGTCCCCCTCTAACGCACATGCAGACACTGCACAGGGAATTCCTACCCTCAGTACACGTTAGTGTATTCACACAATATGTGCACATGCTACCTCAAACCGCACAGAAGACAGATAGAAGCTGAAACTGTTCCACTTCTTTATACTAAAATAGAAGAGACTCAGAATTTCAAGTTCAAAAATGTAAGGCAAGAGTCCAATTACTAGCTACAGGAAAGAAATGCTGTGCATCTTACTCTTAAATAGAGGTCCTGTGGTTTAGTACTCTATTTCTCATAATCTAGAAATCCATCTATCAGTTTTCCTCTGTTGAAAAAATAAAATATTGGATAGAAACAAAAAAAAAAATCAACATGAGTTCTCTGAAGGTGCTGGTCTGTGCCTGCTAGATGGTTAAGTTAAATTTCTTCCTCCAGCAAGTTCATTTAGATGAATTCCAGGAGACAAAGATGGAGTCACTATAAAAAAAGACAAAAAGTTTAATTGTTTCCGGATTCCTCATTCATGGCCTCTTGTGAAACTTTAAACAAGTCTATTTCTTCAAGAAATAGTGTAACTCAGCACAGGCAGAAGTGGTTCTGGATGCAGCCCACCCCCTTCCCAGGCATCCCTGCACAGAAGCAGTGGATAACCAGCGATCCCTCTAAAGTTTCCAACAGAAAACAATGCAGCAGTGGCCACCAGAACGCTTACAACATCTAACAAATTGCTTCACATATCAAATTTAAGCACAATGTCAGAAGTATTCTGGGACTTTTCCACCTACCCCTCTTGTTTCCACCCCCCCCCACCCACAACACTATGTCTTGTAAATCCACAGCATAGTTCCTAGATCTTAAGTGATTAAAAATATACACACACTGAAGAATTAAAGGAGTAAGTTTCAACTTCTTTGAGGTGTGAAGCTATCTCAGGTTAAAATTGTCAGGCAAACCTTCAGAGTTTAAAGCATGGTGGGAGCAGGAGAGAAAAAAAAAAAAAAGGAAAAACCCACAACAGTCCTTCAGAAATTTTCACATCATTGTCTTCTGCTAACCTAGCTAACAAGGCTGATATCTAACAATGATGATATCTCTGTGTTGATATTCAGCCTCACAAATAATTTCCTCTTCCACCCCTTGCTCCCAAATCTTTCGATGCTTTGGATGGCTTTGCTCATAGATAGAGGGACTTCACTCCCCAGCACACACAAGGAAGCAGCATGCTTTTCTGGATTCTGGAGCTCCCAGGATACTGGGAAGTCACAAAGGGTACAAGTACTCCATATACTTAATTTTCCTGGCATGATTTATTTTGCCATACAAGGATCCTCAGTGAAATGGAAAATACAAAAGTCCTTTGTGCAGAGGGCAAGTGTAGCTGAAATGGTGCCAAAAACACTGACATGCTTTTTGCTCCATCTGCCTGCTGAGGAACACATGAGCAATCAGCCAGCTGTCTCTGCTGTTGGTCTCTAACACACAGAAGCTCCTGAAAGACACACAATAGTCACCAAACCCCTACCTACACACAAAGCTGCACCAGAAAGAATGCGATGCTAACCAATACTAACCTCCAGAAGAGACTGGAAGATGGAAAACTTAACAAGCAGCCTGCAAGAACCTCCAGTAACTGTGTTTTTGTTGTCCAGAAGGAGTGCTGTGCCACAGCATAGCAGTCACTAACAGTCACAGCTGCAGCGTTGGTAGAAGTAGTGATCTTACACTAAGATACAGCTTAGCTCTACTACAACCCTAAGAAAACAATGCATACAAGTTATTTACTAAGAAAGCAGTAACCTCATGGCCTCTGCTGCTGTCAGTCAGCCCTACAACTACAAATGTCAGTAGCTGGAGGGAGATGCCCACTACAGAAACCCTATTGCCCACATTTCCTTTGGCAATGCAACAGGGCAAAAACCAAGAAAAAAGACCAAGCAGACAAAGAGAAGGAAACTCCTACAAGCATATTCAATCCCACCACCAAGAGAATACTTACGTTTTCCAAACTTACATTCACTTATTGGCAGAAGATTTCAAATGGTATATTGAGATATAACTTAATCTGTTACCTATGTAGTGGCTTCAGACTTTGCCACCAGGCTATGGGAAATCAGATTTTTGACAGTGTGCTGTATGTTCCAGAACATAGAACAACTGGCAAGCAGAGGCCTGCCCTGATGATTAGAATTGACTCTAATACTTCTTCCAGACAGGTAAGTTAGAAAAACCATAGGACCCTCATTGGAAATTAAACAGGCCTTATAACAGGGAAAGACAACTCAAGACACCCTTGATTTTGATACAATTAACTTCCACTCTTAGTAGGCAAAAGGAAATAACACCATTTTTATGTTAAAAAATGGTAAGTATTTATTTCATACCACTCATGCACAGCTTGTAAACCTGATCAGTGTAAGAAATAAGCCAAAATATAATTCAAAGTAAGTGAAAGTGCCAGCTGTGATTTCAAGTTAGACAATAACATTTCATTTACTTTTTGCTAAAAATCAAATACCTTCTAACCACCAGATATGATGAAAAATCTTGGTTCAGCTGAAGAACAGCACACTCTTAACTAGCAGCTCAATATGACATTTTACATTTATTTCTCCTCTTTTCTACCTTTTTAGATAATGACTGGGTTGGGGACAGGGGAAAGTCTTATTTGTGACCCATCAACCAAATATTTTCAGTAAAAATTCTTCTGAGCTTCAATAGTACAGTTATTCAATACTTAATGGATATACTTCTAATTCTGTGTTTAAACCAGTCAAGCACAACTCTCAGATTCACAGCTTTGGAACAAGCATGACTAACTAAATCCTTTTCAGAGAAATCACATCATAGATGTTTTGTACTTCTGCATTTATGTAACACTGAGTTGTTTTCAGTATTGGGCTCCTGACTGTAGGTTATGCGTGATAATTTTACTTGGATATGAATTAGGGAGCAGCAATGTTTCAGAGCAGAAGCATATACTTCTCATGTGCTACTGCCGTTCCTCCCATAGCAGAACATAAAGTCTCCTATTGTGACTGACTGCCCCTGAGTAATGAAATAAAGGAAAGTAGAGAGTACTGGTGTCATGCTCACAATGCAGATGTTTTCTGTTGCTTTGATTTGTTTTTGCACTCTTTCTGAAGGAGACTGAAGTCTAACTGAAGCAGCCCAGTCTTTGAATAACAACAACAAAAAAAGTTCAAAGTCAAAACTCACAAGTTGCTCCCAGTAAGCATGTCACATTAATTAGTTTTAAACAGGTCATAAAAGAGTCATAGTTCACATACAGAGCATTTAAGCGCTCACTAGAATCTCATTCAATAGGCAATGAAGCTTAACAAAGTGCTTCTTCCAGAGGTCTAGTAAAGACAAGTTCCAAACACTCTTGAAGTGATAATCTACACCTTGACCTTTGTTATCAAAACAGATCCAACATGGAAACCAGTCTGGCTGCAAGTTCCCCCTTTGGCTGCCCCCTCTTCCCAGTTAAATGGAGCATTACAAATCACTTTCACAAAACTTAAGTGAAATTTCCAACAGATTGTGCAACCGTAAGGTGCGTTTCCAGGTGGAGGAAAAAGCCACCATTAAGAGTTAACATTTACAAGACATTACTGAAAAATCTACTTATATTAGATACATAAGACATGCATTGCTTCCCTTCCACCAGTGTCCCATCCCTCTTCCCCCTTCACAAAACAAGGGAATAAAGCAGATTGAAAATGGAAAGGTGCAAGTATAAAAGGTACACAGAAGTGTTATCCAGTACTTAGATTTGAATAAAACAAATCCAGTGGTGTAATAAAGCTGACTGTAGTAACTGTTGCCTTAAATATTGAATTTGTCCACTCACATTAATATTTTATTCTGTTATATAATAATTCATTTACACAAAACTACGTCCCCAAATCTTACAACTTTATGCAATATAGCACTTACAATCCCTCTCCACAACTTTCTCCCACACTTCACAATGAATTAAAATAAAACCAATGCACTTCCATCCCTTATTTCACAGGACAGCATCTATCATGCCTCCTCTCATGCACACCTCTCTGAGCACCAGACTCACCTTCCCAAAGCCACAGGAGCTCTGGAACACAACTTGAGATCATCCCTGGCTGAACCTACTCAAAACTCTGAAGACATGAAAAGAAGATGAGTAGTTGAGGAATAAAAAAGTCTACTTTGGATGGAAAAAGGATATACTCCAGTTGTGTCAACAAAAAGTTTGCAGCCAGCAGAAGTGTAAGGGAAGTGATTGTAAAAATGCACATAAAAAGTAGTTTGGAGAACACTGATCCTTCCTTCAGTGCTTGTGTGGTCACAACATGCTGAGATCAGCCACTTCCCTGCTCTTTGATCAGCATGATGGCAAACAATGCTGTTAGAGGAAACCAGACTTTTAATGAAGCCTTCAGTATCTCAAAACAGCATTTAATGACACTTAGACACACATCACCTTTAGGTTTTCCTTTTGCCACAACACCTGCGGTCATTCCTTCAAATGGAACATGAACGTGAATCATCTTGGCCTGAATTTGTTTCGCTATCAGCTGAAACTTAATGTCATTATTCAACTATTCAGGGTTGTTTTTCCACATTCAGTCTTTAAAGTACATGCTCAAACACATTATGAGTTCCACCATTTGTCTGATAGTGCTTTCATTCTGCTTTTATCAGCTACTAATCCCTCAGAAAAAAAATCCCTGTACTCAGAGTACAATTTTCTGAATATTTTCCTTAAGCTAATTTTACAAACGTAGTATGCATTTTCTCCCGTTCAATTAAAGAAGGGCCTCAAGTCACACCAGCCCTCCCAAAACCAGGCAAGTCTCCAAAAGGCCAAAGCCTCAGGCCTGGAACACTTCAACTCCCCAAGCCACCTTATGCTAGCTATGCATGCCAGATGCCCTTCTCTTTTCATACATAAAATAATCTTTAAGCAACATATGGCCTCGACTATGCATGTATGTCCTGGCAGGTTCAGTCTAAAAGGGTTACAGTCCATTTGTCAAGCCATATCACATTTCCTCCACACCCTTCCTCTCACAAGTAACCCAACACTGCCAACAGCCAACTAGAATTAGCTACAGAAACACAACCACAACAGAGTGAAGACGATTGTTTTAACCTGGCAAAATAGGTTGCTGCACAGATAGTGAATCATAGCTATTAGAATAAAGGGCATGACACAGCAGAAGCTGAACTGATGAGAAGTTCAACAGTCTTGAGGAGAAAAGCCTGTTTCTCCAAAATGGAATTTTATCAGCATACTGCCCTTGCTTCTCACAATCTGAGCAGACATACAACACGTGCACCACTGTGTCAGCACAAGAAGGGAGGTTACACTGTGCTGTCCTTCAGGCTGCTGGACAAGGAGCCTTTGGCGATTCCATCCCACTCTGGGCAGTGTAAGATTTATAACCAAAAGGCATTGACAGTATCACACAGGCAGCCAAGTGTGGAACTATACAGTCCACTTAAGGAAAGAGCTGTTCTAATAATATTTACTGGCATAACTTAACACCGCTGAATTTCTTATGCTAAAATCAGAGTTTTGCCAATATAAGCTCACAGGTCACTAAGAGAAGTCTTACCACCATAGCTGTATCAGTCACAAGTCACACTGCCAGAACTCCTACCAACACAGTTGGAACCAACTCAGCTTGGGTGTCCGACTTTCACTCTGGTGCTACTATGTTCCATGATGAGGCACCAATGGATGGCTGGAGCACCGACTTTGCTTACACCATCCACAGCTCCACAAACGAGCTCTCTGTACTCCACAATAAACATCCACTTCACATCCACTGTGTCAAGCTTCTTCCTTTCTAGACAGTGCACTTTGAGTTAGTCTCATAGAACAGCAGAAGTCTTTTTTTTACTCAAGAATATCCAACACGCACAATATAAAGACTTATTGTGCATGTGATTTATAACCAGAACAGAGATGAAAAAAATCACGAGGGATGACACCAAAAGCTTTACCGAAACAGACATTTTGTTCTACCCGGGGAAGCTTACAGGTGCTTTACAGTGCCCACTTCAGTATAAGGACCTTCCCTGCCCTGCCTGTGGAGAACAGTGAATTCCTTCTTAGTATACGTAATTACAGTTAAGGAAAGTCCACAGTCATCTTTACTGAGAAAAAGGCCAATATGATTCAGAATGTGAAATTTACAGGTATTGCAACACTACAGGAATGAGGATACTCAACTTGTTTACTTAATGTCTCTGAATCTGGCAATTCCTAGAGATGAACTGCAGGAATCCTGACTGAATTCCAAGTTAATCATATTAAGTGCCTCACAATGCAAGAATAGGCTGTATAAATCTGTTTAGATCTGCACGTAAATATGAAATACTGTTTCTATAAAGAAACTTGGGAGCAGGTAACAGCATTTCAAAGCTTTTTGTATAAATACAATGGTGGCCTGATGCCTGAAAGACAGAGCTTGCTGCACTATGCAAACGTCCTCAGAACACCTATTTGAAACCATAAAGCTTATGGCAACAGGCAGGAAATGAGACAGCAACACGTAGCAGAACTCAAATGGGAGAGAGGGAAAGGCTCTAATCATGCTGCTGCTCACCAAACTCTGCTGCCAGAAATCAGTATTTACAGCCTATTCCACCAACTCATTATTTCTTATTCCAAATGACTGCATGATGTGACTTAAGACAATGAGGACATCAGTGTTTGCTTTCCTGGTCTCACCGCTGAGATTCCCCACCTGATAAGACCAAGCAGTTGTCCCTAGAAAATGACTTTCAGCTTGAGACACAACTACTCTTGGAATTGCTTACTCTATTTCTAATTGGAAGGTCTAAGCTTAAAAGCAGCAGCGAGTTACAGGACTTGGCTTCTGAAGACAATCCCGTATGGAAAGTTTGGCCCAAATCACTAAGCACTCCATTAAAAGCAGTTAGAGCACAGCAGAAGAACCACAGAAGTGTCCACTCAAGATAAGGCTAAGTGCCATCTCTCCATCTCAAGAAGCTGAAAGTTCAACAGTTAAAACACACCAAACTTTGCTTCATGCAGTCCACTCTCTTTCTTCCACAAACATCTGTAAAAACAGAGTAAGTTGTGGGAAGAGCAGACAATATCTGAGTGCCCTCACATCCAGATGAACATCCACTTGAAAACACAGCCCTTCCATACTTTTTGTCTATGTAGAAAATATATCCATACAAATTCTACAGAAGTATCAGACTAGTACCATCTCAACTTTTCAATACTGTAATTAGCACTACAGGAGTCCTACCTGGTAAGGCTATTCAAAGGCAGAGTACCGTGGAAAGATGATTACTGGCCCTACCCATCTCACCTCAGAGGAAGACTTAAGAGGTCAGGGAGGAGGCTGCAGAAAACATTTGTACAGTGCAACAGAGTATGAGCATTACTTTGTTACGAGGTTTGGTCATTTTCAACAGAATTTGTTAGCAAGCTGCACTGCAGTCCCACAAAACTGCTAACTCAACAGGCTACCAGCTTTCAGGTTTGGACTGCCAAAAGTAGAGCAGCGATGTTGTGTTCTCAGCTTGGGTTCTGAAGTGGAGCTCTTTTTTAATGTCTCATCTCCACGGATAACAATGGAAGCAGTTAATAGCACCTCCTGCCATACCTAATATACTTTGTTGGCTGTGCTATTTGTTAATATAACAATAGCATGTGGCAACCTGGAATCGGAAATAGCAAAACTAATACCAGTGACATTTATTTCTAAATGTAAACACCTCGATCTTGAAACCCTAAATTGGAGTCTGAACAGCTTCTTACTATCAGCTAAATACCACACATTTTGCCTGAAAATGAGCTGCAAAACTGAATGTCAGCTATCTCTGCACCAGTTTGCTTGATGGTTTGTTTCATCTGTCCCAACCACATTTTAAATTGGGAAGTCATTTTCAGAGCTTGAAGAAATATAAATGCTCATAACAGGATTTTTTTTCCCCAAACTACACTGTATTTTAAGTGTAGGGCAAAAGCTCTATTTGTTGCATGCTCATTACTCTAGTTACAAGTCAAGCTGAACCTACGATAATACTAATAGTTTTAAGGATGGAGCATTTTAATCAGATAATTTCATCTTTTTTTCTCCCCCTTGATGTCCATTAGCTTTCCAAACCACACCTGGTAGTTACCTGTATTCTACATTAAGAAAATTTTACAGCTCAGGATATCAAAATGCATCACTAAGCATTCAAAAAACATTTCTTATGGGTGTTCTTCAGAAGAGATTCAAATCTGTCCAAAATCTGGTTGCCCTGTTTGAAGCTGCTTCACTTGATTAAACAGCTCGATTCAATGTGCTTCCCTAATCTATTCAAAGTAATGAGGACTTACCTAGCTCACAGGAACTTTCCTTATACAAACAGCTATTTAGCACAAAGGTCCTTGTCCTCAGCCCTTCACAAATACAGTCTAATCCCATATGTTCCTTACAGGACCATTTCACATCACTACTGACATTAACCAAACTTATAAGTTTAACTCCTAAGTTTTAAAACAAAACAAAAACAAAGGCTGAACTTGTTACCTGTCTATATCAGTACAATCACCACCCTTAGCACTTGACACAGATCTCCCACATTCACATGGTTAACCGAAGATTTTCCCCATGTCACCAAAGAACATGTTATACCACTGCTAAACCTAAATATAACCTAAATAGAAAAAGAGCAGAAGTGCACTGTAACGATGCAAGAAGTGAGGGGGGAAGGAAAAAGATAGGTAACTACTTAATAAACTCATGAAAACGTTTGGGCTGAATTTTGTACAACCTAGTCTAAATTCCAATTAATTGGAACTGAGTTGCTCTATAGCACTGGATCAACTTCTCAAAACGCTGCAAAGCTACAACAAGAGACTGTGGGCATACTCCTGTCTCCCCACTGATACATTCAAAGCACAGCAACTGCAATTCCTCCCCTCTGGAAGGTGCAGTCTCATGTCAATGCAGAGCTTTTTGTTTTGAAAAAAAGAATACTAGATCCACACAGTGAGAAGTGGCAGGGCAGCATATCTCAGTAATGGCAGCTGCTTAGAGGTGCACTGGCACAGGAGAGTGAATCAATCACCTGCATCATTTATACACTGAATAAACAGCAGAAAAGATGACTGGCAGTATTAGCAATGCATGCTTTCCCTTCCAGTCAACAGCACATCATGTTTAAAATTGGTTTAAAATGTATAGTCAAACATCTTGGGGAAAATAAATTAAAAATATTAAAGAATCTTTCAGCAGAGGGACATTAACATACTCATTCCTTGCTGAGTTTTTAAAGCAGGTAACAGTCACAAATGCAATTTTGCTAAGAACTGTACAGCAAGACTATTTTTCTTTCCAATACTGCAATCTGGTTGAAAGAAATCTGAGGTACCAGGTGTAGCCCAAGAGCATCAGCTTACTGCGGGCAGAATGCCGCACATGTGATCAGGAAAGTGAATCTGGCAGCATCTAATCCCCAGAGAAAGTATGGCCAGGTGCATTACTCAAGACTCAGAGATCCAAGATTTGAACAGATAAGTAATGCAAATACTCTGCACTTCTGCCAGAGCAGCAGCTTTATTTACTGTTCTGATGTAACCTAGAGAATCCAAACCACCTCCTGTAACACTTCAGGCACCATGCACAGTTCAGTTGCGGAAACAGAACCAGCTATTCATTGCCACTTTTCCTGGTGGGGAAAAATTGAGGTGAGAGGCAGGAGAGAGGGAAGGAAAGAACAGGAGAAGGCAACAGAAATTATGGTGATTTTTCTTCATAAATGACAGTTTTCTGAAAACAAAGGCACTGGCAGCTCACTAGTTCTCCCCTCACTGCCCGTGGAAGGCCACCATAGATACTAACACCACTCACCAACTCCTTCACAGTAAGACACTTGCCCTGAGGGAAGAATGCAAGTGTACTTACATTAAGGCAAGATATAATGCAGAATAGATACAACTAAGTTACCTAAAATAATATTTAAGGAAATGCTGTGTGTATTCTCCATGCTTTGAGAAGTGTACTACGTGCATTATCTTCACTAGCACCATTTTTTTTAAACAACTTCTCTAAAGCATCCAGTATCTCCTCAAACTTCTCTGAGCATAGATGCTGAAACATCTGTATCTAGACTGACAGAACAAATAGTGTTTTCCCCTCTGTGCCTGAGGAGAAGGCAGGTGCCACCATGATACCCAGTGTGATCCATAGTAGCACACATCACAGAAGCCTCATCCATCAGCTCGATAAAGCCACAGTTTCTAGTTAATCTGGAAGCATCTACTTAGAAAGGCATTTTGAGATGATGTAAGAAAGTCCCTCATGGACATTAGAAAACACTTCTCAGTAAATTGACTAATTGTAAGTGACTTTTGAAATCTACCAGACAGAAGCCATACTAAAAGTAACTACTGAGAAGCTATGCATATATGCACACACATACATATACACATGCACACTTTTGCCTGCCAAAACCACCTAGTTTTGGCTTTCAGATCTTCCTTCCTTTGAGCTCTTAGACTCCCACATCATTTCTCACCCTTGCTTTGGTGAAACTCAAAATACATTTATTTATTCTCAGCTCTAACAACTTCAGTAGAATTTTAATCTAAAGTTGTATTATTCAAAAAGAAACATTCAGAAAAGGTTGCGTGTCTATCACAGTATGTTGCAGCCAAGAGCTGCAACAAGAAGCTGAGATGATACTCCAGCTACAAGCTTCACTAGTGACATACACAACATAAAACCACTTTATTAGCATTTTCTTGCTTACAAACACACAGCCATTTCCAAGACCCCTTGAAGCTCACAGCCAGCCACCATGAACCTCAATGACAGCCTGACGAAGAGAGGCTGAGAGCTAGGGTTGTTCACCCTGGAAAAGAGAACTCCAGGGAGATCTCGCTGCAGCCTTCTAGTACCTAAAGATGAAGAGGGACACTTTGTTAGGAAGCACAGGGACAGGATAAGGGATAACCATTTCAAACTGCAAGAGTGTTCATTTAGATCAGATATAAAGAAGAAATTCTTCACCATGAGTGCCGCAAGCATTGACATGCTGCTCAGATAAGATGCCCCATTTCTGGAAGTGTTGAAGGCCAGGCTGGAGGGGGGTCTTAGGCAAACTGGTTTAGTGTTCCTGCCCACAGGGGAGGAGTTGGGACTACATGGCCTTTAGAAGTCCCTACCAACCCAAGCCATTCTGTAATTTTATGATCTTTCAAGACCACTCTTTTGTCTAAGCAATGCACATAAGCAACTACAGTCTAAAGAACTATTTTTTTTTTCTTTCTGTAGTTACACTCTAGCCAAAAGTTCAAGATCAAAGTCCCCAAAAAGTGAATATGATAAACATGAGTAAATACAGAGTTCTCACTTATTCAATGCTACACACTGGACAGATTATTTTCAAGCCACTAGTTTCTATTGAATCACAATTTGTGACTTTAGCTATTTTATATATAAAATTATACTTCAATAAAATGTAAGTATACTTAGAACAGCAAAGAAAATGTAAAAGCATTTCCTTCAAGCTTAGAATTTACTCTGACATAAGCAAGATCTGAAGAGAACATCACGTAAGACTTTTCCCACTCCAACATCACATTTGTAGAATACCGAAGAAGTGTGGTGACTAACAGATCTTCTCATATAATAAATCTAATTTCTACAGAGACAAATATAATGTTCAGTCCATGAAATTAAGCCTCATCTCTTTTCAGTTGTGATTTGGAGAAATGAAATCTTCTAATACAGAAAGATTTAGCTCCTTTTAGGCCACTGGAGAATTCTCCAACAGAACCTCAAAACAAACATACAAAGGGCTGTTTGAAAGTAGAGAGGGATTTCTTTGAGACAGTTTGGAGAAGTACAGAGATATTTGTCACTCTGCACAGCAAGCACCTGCTGAACAAAGCATTGAAGAAAAAAAAGCATGAAGTTTGAGAGGGAGGTAAGGGAGTCACAGTCACCATTTAGTACTCCCTGAACTCTACACCTGTAGGGATGCTTCAAACATTCAATCGCCTCAGAATCTGAAATTTAACAACTGACAGTTACAGACTGAATTCCTACAGGACACCCGTTGTGTATTTCACCGATCACCAATCTACTGCAGTAGTACGAACAAGCCCTGTCCTAACCTAAGTATCTTCTCCATAAATAAAGTTACAAAGGCTGTAAAAATGTCCATTCCTCAACGTGTTAATATGGAAGAATTTATCTGGGAGCTCTGCACAGTGTGCAATGCTTAACTAAAGACATCAGTTTGGTTAAGCATCACGCTTTAGGTTTTTGTTCTCTCTCCAGTCACTTCACTAATTAAGTATAGAATGTATCCTGTAGTTAGCAAGCACCCTCAATACTGAGAATGTAGCAAAATCCAAGAGGTCTGCATATCCAGAAAGATACTTTCTGGCTCTGAGGAAACCATTAAAAAAACCAACCACATAATATGAAGAAAAGGGAGTAAGAAAAGACACTTAGTCTCTCAGTGATGCAACTGACCCTTCCTTGATCCCACATAACCAGCAATTACTCTAACCGCACTGATCTCAGGGCCACTGCACTGAAGAACTCTCTGCTGTTCAAGAAGTTATCCCAGTTCTTCGGTGACATTTCACACTTCCAAGCAGCTTTTCCTGTTGCCAAACATCCCCCCATCTACAGCACCACACACCCGTTTCAGTTGCACTAATCAGTTTAGCAGGAAAACACTATTTATGGAAGCAAACAAATGTTAGCTTCAGTAGAAATTAACACATTAAGTTAAAAGCTAGTTGTGACCAACTGACAGCACATGCTGTCATGCAGTTCACAGTTAACAAAACCTTGACTTAGGAAGTTATGAATCACCCAGTTGCCTAAGATCCTCCTATAACCAAGGATAAAGAACGATTGCGCTCACACTAAAGTAGATACCTACGTTTAGTCAGCTGAGCAGCTCTTCAGGTCCACTGATGAGGTCTCCGCAGACTATAATGGGAGCGCAGGCAATGAGCTCACACCCTGGCATCTATATTTAGGTGCTTTAGTCTGCGAGCCAGCCCTACAGTTTATGCAGCCAAGGTACAAGACATGCTGATAGGCTGCACAAACGTGTGCTGTAAGCAACTGCAGGGAGAACAGCCCTTCAAAATCCCTTTTCCAAACATGGACTCTCAGGACAAAATAAGCCAGTGTAAGAAAGCTTGCTTGGAGAGCACTGGTTGAATTCCTCAGCTAAGTTCCATACAAGTTTCAGTTTGCTTGAAAAGCAAATGGTTTCTAGATATACTTGAGGGAGGGATTCTGCCCTACAAAGGCTGTCATTAAAAATAGCAACATATCTGAACAATTTCCAGCACACAAGTGGGCAGGAAGAATATCCCTCATTCATGAGCTCTGTGAGCAGGGAAGGGCTGACAAGGAATTGCATTAGAATCGTGCTACATTGTTCCACTGCTGCCATTGGTACATATACAACTCTGAACTTACAAATTAAAGCTAAGGAAAAATTAGAAGAAAAATTCTTTAACAAAACAAAAAGAGACCCATATAGCAGAATCCGGGAAAGCTTGTTTGGGGCACGCACAGACAACAAGACAGCCTCCAAACCAGGCACCACAACCCTGAACTGCTGCACAGACCTTAATCTGTCCCAGCTGTCAGATGAAATAAACACAGCGGATAATCTCCACATCCTGTACCTTCTACAGACCTACCTGATCAGAGTCAATTGTTTGTTCACAAAGTAATGCTGGGACCATGCGTTCAATGACTATGCAGCCTAATATCTTTCTGTATCAGCCATACAACATCGCTCCACCTCAGTAAAGGACAACAGACCAAAATCACAGGCTGCATTGCTGATTCTTGATAGGTCAATAGTTGTCTATCCAGTGCCCAACTGCACTCAGCTTTCTCAGTGTTCAGGGTCTTCCAGTGTAACCAGCACACCTTTCTTAACAGTTGATTAACTCCATGTTGGGTTGCCTGCAAACTTGACTAGGGATTATTTTTAAACAACGATTAAAATGAAGATGTGAAAATACAAATTCAAGAAGCCATTACAGAGTTTGAGTGAAGTACTGTTGTAAGTGGCATTAAAGCATGTGACACTGATTCTACATTATTCTGTCTTGCTAAAGTCTCACACAAGTTGTTGTTTCCACAGTTTTACTTTCATTGAGCCCACCAGACATTCTGTCCTTAAACCTTTGCTTAAAAGAATTACATTTCCTTCATTTAAGACTTTTTCAAGTCATTCTCAGTAGCAACCATCATTAGTTTACCGCACAGAAATTCATGATTGTTTAGACTGTATTTAATTTCCTATTAACTACTCATATTATATTATACCCCATCCCTAAAAAACAAACAAACACCACACATCTCCAAAACTGCCCCACAGTTAACAGTGCAGAGCTCAGTCAGCTTAAGCCTTTAGTAGTTGCTACTTGAATAGGACCAAAGTCACATAAATAAACAGATCCGGTAACTTACAGTTTTACTTTCAGAAGTTTTCATGAGATAACAAAATTATAGTATTTAGCAAAAACTCAAAATAAGAACTTAGCACTATTAGTGGCCACATGTAGCAGTGTTCAATTCCAATGTTCAAAGACAAAGGGAAACCTCTTCACATTGTAAGATTAGATTATTAGCATGTTCAACTATTTTCTTCAATAGCTCAAAACCACAGCAGGAGGACAGTGGCTTTCCACAAATATAGACTTCACTGCAGACTAAATGAACACTTCAAACCTGTCAGTTTCAGGTCTAGGAAGACAATCTTTCAAAAGTAGAACAAAGACTCTGATGTGGCAAGATGCAGGGGCTCCTGGTCACCTGTGCTCAAGGAGCTTCTGTTTTGAACACATTTCTGTTCATGACTTTATACTCTAAATTAAATTACTCTGAATCAGACCAAAGCCTTTAAGGTACATTAGAGTTCATTTACTCCCCTTAGCATTTTTTATTTTTTAAGACAGTAAATGGAATATAAGATCAGATATGTTAAATATACATTCATGACTGGTCAAATGTTAGTAGTACTAAAGCATTTAGCTGCCTGTTTCAACTGCATTCTTGATCAACCATTAAATTACATTAACAGCACACAGCTAGACTGTCTTACTGTTTCTAAGATTTTTTTTAGCATTGTATACAAATGAGACCTGTTACTCCTTTCACATTCAAAATACTTAAAGAAAACGTTGCTTAGTAAGTACACTTGTTCTCTCATCTACTACTAGTTTCCTTCACAGATTCATCTCTCCACTGCACATTCCACCTGAAGCTGGCAGAACAACAGTTACTTCAACAGTCCTTGGAAGGCCCAGAAAGCAACTAATAACAAACTGCTAAGCACTAGATATCTAACAGCAGCTTTGTTTCCTCCATTATTACCCCTCTATGTATGATCTATATGATGCAACTAAACTTATTGCAGGCTTAAAGCACGACACTGAGTATACACCTGCAAACAGTTTTGTGACATTCACAAACAAAAATGCAAGATCCAAAGGAGCAGAGAATGGCAGGTTGTGATGGGAAGCGCAAGGGTGAAAAGCAGGAGAAAAAACTACAACAAACCACACTGCTCAGCCTGAGATACTGAGCAAAATCATCTTGACAGTGTTTAACAAAGAGGCTAAACTTATTCCTTAGAGTAGCCAGAGTCGATCATTACACCAGGTTCCCAGGAATTGCTTTTCTGAAGTAGTTATTAGCAGCCCTATGCAGGTTGGAGGCTGGAAATCCCTCCAACACACACACACAGACACGATTTGAAAGGATGCAGCTAACAGGGAACGAAAGCTGCGACCAAAACCCGGTCAGGCTGCCTCCCAATCCACAGACCTGCTTTGCTCTCCTGCCAGCAGCTGCCTCCTCCACGGCACACACAGCTTAGGTGGCCGCAGCCCCAGTCCTCAGCCGTTTCCTTTTAGCAGCATTCAGCTGGGCTGGAGCCCGTTAATCACAGCTCGCAGCCAGGCTGCCAGGCCTTGCCGAGGGCTCCGATCTGTCGCTGCCGTGCTAGGTGCTGACACCACGGCTCCGCTCCGCACCAAACAAAGCGGCTCATCTGCCAGCCTAAGGAAAAGGAGCTTTAAATCCGAAAACAGGGTGCTGAGCAAACCAAAGTGCATGTTTGTGTGGCAAAGGGCTTTCTAAGCACTTATCCACTGAGACAGAGAAGAGAAAGTGAATGGTGAGACGTGTGGAAGGAACGAAAGCAACAGCACGTTTAGCCCAGAACATCAAAGTTTTCAAGACTAGTTTAAAAAAATAAAAAGCACACTAATGTGTTCAGAATCAGCCTTATTAGACTGAATTAAGTAAAAAAAAAAACAAAAAAACTTGTTGCTTAATGTGGCTTTTAAGCTCTTAAATGAGAAGGCCAAGTTACCTCCAAGCTTGGAATAAAAAAAAAAAACACAAAAAAACAAATCACTCAGAAATCAATTTGAAAAAAGTAAACAGAAAAGCCCCAAGGAAGCGCGCATGCAAGTTGGAAAATACTGATTAAGTGTCAGATTAGAAAAAGCTCACCCCAGAGGTGTGGTTTGTGCTTTTTCTTCTCCCATACAGAAATGCTACGCTGTTCTGGGCTGTCTCTGAACGTGCAAGGTAAATCTAGACAAGCTGAAAACCCACAAGCGGGAGAGAAATTTCCCACAAGCCCTGTGTGAAAGACTGCCTCCTTATATGAGTCTTTCAATAGTGCTTTTCTTCTGAAACAAAGTGCATGAGGTACGTTGGACAAACGTAAAGGTAACTGGGCCTTTTGTCATCTGGCTCCTCCACCCACTCGTACTTTGCAGCACAATAGCTCGTTTACAGATTCAGATAACGCCAGCTGCGTGCAGAAACAAACCTTTACTGTGAAGTGAATCTACTGCAGGAGTAAAACCTAAAAATACTGCAAAAAAAGTCCATAACAACAGTTGAGCAGAACTCTACAATTCTTCCCTTAGAGACAAAGGCTTCCCCAACCTGACTGTATGATAAAAGACTTAGTCACTCCTTTCTTGAGTATGACTAACAACTTGCAAGAGGCAAAAATATGTATGTACTGTACAGTAAGCTATATTAAGCTGTTCATCTCTTAAAATATGAAGATTATTTGCACTGAAGCAAAAGTAGCTGTAGTATAAAAATCCATGTTATCTCCCCTCCCCATCTCTACTGAGGATAACAAAGCACTATGTGATAGAGATCTGTGTCTGCACGTGTTATCCAAGAGGAGCTGTACGTGTTTGTTTACATCAGCCAATAGGTGCAGCAGCCACAAAATAGCTGCACTCAGAACAAATAGTGGATCACATGGATCAACCAGCAGCCTGCCCAGTCAGCCGTACATTAACGGGAGTAAATCATGGGAGACCAGCCGAGCTGTTGGGAAAGTCTGGAAGAAAAGATGGATAGCCTACCTACACTCTACTTGCACTTTCACCTCGGAGAAAATAGTTACTCCATCCCCCACAAGCCACTATAATAGAATAAAGATAAACGCAGGGATTACGCCAAGTTGACCTCAGGCTTTGTTCTTCCCCTCCAAGCACATTCAGTGAAAAGGTCTAAACACACATCTGATTTGACAAGCATTCAGATTCACAAAGAACGTGGGGAAAGTGAAATCATACTTGGGGCCTTCATGGGTCCCTATGTCAAAGGTCATTTAGCAGTATTTCAGCTGCTGCTTGCTAAGGTTTAAAATGAACCAGTTTAAACCCCTACCGCCACAGACACTGACGTATAGCTTGTTCCAGACAAAAATATTTCTTAGCATCTTTCACAAAGCTTAGTTTAGACACCATACAATTTCTCGTCGAACATTCAAACCTCATAACTAGCACCACCTCACCTCTACAACTCACCAGAGGAGATAAGTAGTTTTCACTTCTAGCCAGATTCCTGTTGCTAAATCATGTAATTAATCTGCAGAATATTTAATTATTATTAGAAAGAATGTCCAAACAAAGCACTTACATGGCTTCCCCCTCTACAAGAAGCTGTGGTTTTTTGCAATGTGCTGTTGGTTTTTCAAACTAACTATAAGTTGATTGGTTGATTCAAGTACTTTAAAACACCACATTTAAGTTACTTACTGAACCAGAACACACAAGAAGTTCTATTTAATAACTTTTCATTGATTTTCTCAGTTTACCAAATATCAGGGTCTTTGAGCACTTATCATGGATATTTAAAGATATAAGTTAGAAAATAATTCTCAACAGTAGCAAGCTGGACAGCTTCAAGGCTAACAGAAGTGGGGCAGTAGCAACTGAAAACTGAGAAACAACAGGGCAGGAAAAAAAAAATGTATTTTTTCAAAGCTTTTGTGAACATGCTCTAGGTTCTGAGCTGTTGACTGAGAAAGATGCAAGTCTGTCACTCCAAAACAGGTCACAGTGGAGCATACAGATTATTTGTACTACAGATGAAGAGTTCTACTACCTAAGAAACAGTTACTGAGGCAGTGCTTTCTTTAAAGAAAATATATGGCTTTACATATTAATGTATAATAGTCTGCTCATGGCAAGGCACAGTGTCAGTATTCTTTACCGGAGATAATCTCAAACCTCTCTACTACAGAAGGCAGTTTCACATAAGGAAGCTGGTTTGCCATAGCTGGCAAACAGACAGGTTTCTGACTTTGTCAGCAAGCCCAAATTCCCCAAATCTGAATGATGCCAGATGTTGAAGGGCATCATCATCCCCTACCACTACCCTTAGCCCCACACTGAGGCATTAAGCGCATCTGCCAAAAGGAAGGCTCTGCTTCTTGAGGTTTCCTTTTGGATTTGGGCACAGGATTTGGTAACACCATACACAGAACTCACAACCAGCAGCTCCTCAAGGAAACAGCAGGACAGCACATGTATAATAGGATGTGCTCCATTAGATCAGATGAAAGTTGCATTTCATTTCTTTAGCTCCTACACCCAAACATCAATTTTAATAACCTTTGGGCAGAAGACATAACCTTCCTCTTTTTGTCAAATGAGAAGAAAAACTCAAGGAAGCACAAAGCTTGCTCTTCCTTTTTACTAAGGAAATAGATCCTCAAGAAGACTTCATCTACACCCTTCCTCCATGAACACTAAACCAATTTGAATAGAAAACTTAAGTAATCACAAATGGATTAGTTTGTTCTAAGGCCCTCATGTTTAAATGGAAATCAATGTTACAAGCCTTCTATGAGTGTCATACTTGCTGCAGAAATGGAGAAAAACGTTAAAAATAAGGACATGATTCTAAAAAGCCCAGAATAGGAGACTTACAAAGCCTTGTCCTTTCTTATGTGATGCTACTATGATGACAACACAGACATCATAAGGTCCAAATCCCTTCATCCCCCAGTGAGAACAAAGCACATGGCTTTTCTAATGACTGCCAGATCAAGTTCAGGACACTATGAGAATCCCTCCTATTCTACCATGCTGTGCAAGAGAACAGATTCATCACATCGGCTGACTAATTTTAAAATACTCTGAGTTCTGTAACAGAGTATGATGGCTGCAAGATGGTTTAGGAATCAGGGAGGTAAGAGGAATAAGATTTAATATAAATAACATCACAGGTATTGATTAGACATCACAAATAGTATCTGAGGCAGGAATATCAAGATGTTTTGGCTGTGTGGTTTTCCAGAACACCCTTACCTTACAAACAGAAAGAAATCTATGGGAAAATAATGAATTAATCTAAAAAATTATGAAGGTGACAAGTTTCCTCTGAGACAGTCTGACACTCCTTGTTTCCATGAAGTAGACTGTTCTCCTATGGATTACAGTTCAGCCTTTGCAAGCGAAACAAACTAAAGCATTCCTGGGTACAACATACAAAGTATTCACTGAAGTACACTGCAGAATTCACGTAAGTCTTGTAGACTACGCAAATTATTTCAAGAAATCTAAACCACCTATTATTACAGCAGATATAATCATAAGCCTTATTTAAGCTCAAAAGCTTTGTTCTCTTGTTTTTTGTTGTTTCCATTCCCCCCCCCCCCCCCCCCCCCCCTTCTTTCCTGAAATAGTCTTGGGAGAGAAGTAGAGAAGAAAAGGGGATCAAAACATAGCATAGCTCTGTGCATCTTAAAGCTCTCTTCCAGTCCAGCATGAAAAAGGATTTTATGGATAGGTTAGTCTGTACACAGATAAATTCCCTTCACATCATTTCCATATCCTGGACTTCTTGCAAAGCTGCAACTGATAAGTATTTTGCTTCCACAGACATTAAGGAGACCCACAACAAGCTGCTAGAACAACCATTTGAGACGCCTTTACATCCATAACACAAGTGCAAGAACACAAGCTACATACATGCCTTTAGGGCAGCAGCTATAGGTGATGTGTATTTGGATTTTCTCACTGCAAACAAATGCTCAGAAAGTGAACTAAGCCTCTCACTTTATTTGACTTATTAGCTTCAATTGTAATTATATTGTATTATATTGTGTTATTTTGTACTCTGATCTCTTATATAGAGAATTCTGATCTCTTATATAGAGAATTAGCCTTCCTCCTCAGATCATTGCTGTCTGTTTGTCTTGAGGCCTACCTCCCTGCCCTTTTCCCAGGGTGTGGGTCTGTGGGTCCCCCTGCCCCATTTGTCACAGAACTGGGCCGAATGGGCCTGTAAACTGACATTTTTGGCTCATGTTTCTGACTGCATCTGGCAGCAGCCACCTGAGCTTTGGAGCAGACTGTCTCCTGGCAAACCCCAGGATGGCCTCATTAACAGAAGCATCTTCCTGGCAAAACAGCATAGAGTGTGACTTAAGTTACCAGAACTCACAGCTGATGGATAGAGAGCACTTGATAATTAATTTCTTCATGTTGTTGGTCATCTGGATAAAACAACATGAGAGCTCACTAGCTCACTTTAGCTTCTCATAAGAACCATTGCTATAGGATAAAAATATGAAAGCCTCATATTTATCTGAATCAGTGAGTTCAAGAAAATCTTTCTACACACACTAAAGAAATCCTACAAATTGGAGTCACTGGGACTCACACAGGCCCTACAACACACAGCAGAAGTGGAAACAGAATATCAGTTAGATGACAAAAACAATCAGAAAGCCAACAACAAATCAGTATCTCAAACAAAGCAGAAGACCTCTCAGGATTAAAAGAGATACAGATTCATTTCCAATCTGTGAGTCTGAAGAGAAGTGAGCACTCCAGGTTTAAATCAGACTACAGGTTATACGCTTACATATGAACACCTAAGCTTAACTGAAGCCAAGAGGGATCTGAATTTCCAAAAATGCTATTCTGAATAGATGTTTTAGATTCTGAAATGGACAGGAAGAACATTTAATGAAAAAGTGGAAGAGTAACTTGTACCTTAATCAAATCTGGGACCCATGGCCTACTGTTCAGAAGCAGATGACCCACCCAAGAAGTGTTATTACACGCCACCCACAAACAGGGAGACACTAATGATGTTCCTCACTCTTTGTTAAAAATCCAATAAATAGTAACCACACAGAGAAACAATCTTATCCTGTACTGTAGTGGTACCAAAGACAAAAACACTAATACATTTATTTTGCAGGCATAGTACTTAAGTAATTGGAACACTAGACAATTTTAAGTAGTGCATCTGAATATTGACATTAGAAGTGAAAATAAGTGAGCTGGGATTTTAGTTATTCCCTGCACAGCAGAGCTCAAGAAAGAACAAGCCTACTGGAAAATAAGCATTTTCCTTCTCAGTGAGAACTAGCTCCCAAGACCTCATTTCTACACAAGATTAAAATCACTTTTTTTATATTGCGTGCTCCAAAAGTAATGCCTCCTGTTTTATTATGTTGTCCCAAAACATCAGAGGTGGATGTTGGTGGTATGGCAGTATAGGCTGGCTGTTCTCACCAATATTCTATTTCATGTTAATGCTGTGTGACGCCAGCAGAGGGGCAGTCTGACAAAGGGACATCAGGCATAGGAGAGCAGACCAAGCATAAGTGCGGAACTGAGGAGAAAATGGCACTCATTGGCACTCATTGTGGCTCACTGCACAATGGTGGAGACCAACCAGTGGATATGAGCACAGTGAGACACTGGGTGGTACCTTTCAGTAGTAACAACCTCTACTGGTGCAGTTTGTTTTTAAATATAAACACTGCATCCAGACTTTTTTTTTCCCCTCCTCCATTGCTGGCAAAAATCCACAGCTAATGGTGGTGACTATGCCTTGAGATAGCATTCTGTATCTGAGAACTTGCTCTGTCAAACAGTATTATTTTGCACTTTGTTGTCATATCCATGGAAATAAATGAGGCATTATTTTCAGAGCAAACTAAGCAGCTTTTAATCAGAGAATACCTAGAACCTAAGAAAAAAAATTATCTATATCAGCCATCGTTCACATTCAACTACAAATGACACCTGCCAGTACAGCCTACTACCTACAAAGGATATATACAACAGCTAACCAGGACCTTGGCCTCAAAACCTTCAGGAGATTGCTGTTAAGCCACAGTAACATTTGATCACCTCTTATAACGAAGCTTCCAAGTAGCAGTCTGCTTATTAGTCTGTTTTTCTCTATCTTTCAGACAACATGAAGCTAACACGTGCAGTTAATGAAATGTAGAAAATACTAATTTTGTTAACAGGTGGAGGGCTTTTTTTGTTTGTTTGTTTTCTTTGGTGTTTTTTTTAATGGTTCCCTTTAGTGTCTCTGTACACAGAATTATTGTCTCACGTCTCACAGACATCTCAGAAAAAAAGTACATCTTTGCTTCAGTAAATAAAGACACTTCTCAAGGAGATCATAAATTTCATCATTCGTCAAACTTACCCCTATAAACATCACTTATTTGTAGTGTGCAAGGTTTCAAGTTAGACTAGAAGAACAAGACTTACTCTTCATAGAGTAAAACTGCATCCATCCTGTTTGTAAGGAATGTTGGGACCTAATGCATGGCTTTGGAGGAAAGAAGCATAAGGACATTACTTACTCTCTCCTCATCTCCTGCCAGACAGCATGCAGTAGTAGTTCTACTACAGAAACACCTGTGTTCTACTTATGGAGAATAACAGACAAATCAAACAAACTTTATTACCTGGTTCTAGACTTACCTAGGGATCAACAGCACAATCATAAAACCTGAGTTTCTATGTGTTAACAGCAGTACATTTGTCAATAGGAAACGCAAGGGTTGGCCATTGGGATTTCACATACAGAACTGGAATGCACAATAGCAAGGTATGAAAGCCCCTAACAGTAAGAATGCTTTTAAAAGGAATCTTTTAACAGGAATAAAAAAAAAGAAATAAAACACAGAACAAAACTGACATGAAGACATAATGGGTGGTGTGCTCTGGGACTGTATTTTCTCAGTGCTTTTTAAAACACTTGATGAGTGTGGATGAGGTTCTGTAATTGCTTATTTCCCAACTAGCAGGTACAAACCCAGATAAGTCTCTCAAACATTCCTTGCTGCAGTGAATGTCTGAAAGGGACATTTGGCAGTGGTCCATAGCTTGGCCAGACAGCCTGAAACACCATATCACTTACTGAACATTAAAGGTACAACTTTAAGGAACAAGATGACTGTTTGCTCCCCACACAAGGTAAAGCCCTTCACAAAACTTTTGGAATGCTTTGAATAATTTAGCATGAAGAGGTTTATTAAACAGATCCTCTCATACATAGTTTTCATAGACAGTACTTCACCCAGCTACTCCACTGTAGCAACCTAAATACTAGGGAACTGAGGTTAAACTATCTGCCAAAGAAATACCTTCTTTCTCCATAACCTAAATACTGCTCAGACAACAAGAACCATATTTCCTATTTCTCCCTGTGGCTAAGTTGAGCTTTCAACTGCTTTACTCGTCTTCAGTACCCTGTAACTTTCCCAAACCTACCCTGCAAAGCTGGCACAGCTCAATGTCATAGCTGTGGCAGGCCAGGTCAGCCCAAGGCAGCAATACCTTTCTCAGTTGGACATGTGATTATGAAAGACAAAAACAGTTCTAGAGTTTCTATTCATATTCATTAAGGCATTAGGGAAGCTGCATTTATGCACAACTCACTGCTTTCAGTAACACTAACTAAATCACAGATGACAGAGGATTTTCAAGATACGTTGTTATCTCAGCCCCCACAACAGATATCATTCCCATATTTTAAATGAAAAGCCAGTATCACCCACCAGCAACCAACCTCTTGCCCACGGGGGACTGAAAGACCTTCACTGCCCACTGCCAGCACAGCAGTCACAGGGACACAGGGGAACGCAGTGGAGACATCTCACAGATCCTCTCTGAACACAATGACCTGGAATTTATTGTAGCTGTCTCCATCTACAGACTACCCAATGTTAGAGATAGATAACTAAGCTTTTGTTTTAACACCAGCTTCTTTCATAAGCAGCTAGAACGTACAGTGCTATAAAAAGCTCATATGATCATAGGAATGATTTTGAATTGTGAAATAAAAATGTATTTTATGCAAATTAATGCTGCCATGAATGGAACAGCAAATGTGGAATAATCACTCTTCAATTCACACTCAGTTTGTTCCTTTCAGGGTGGAGGGGCTTAAGCACTACACTGCTGAAAAGGAAGAGAGACTAAAAGAAAACAACAACAACACAGAATACCTTGAGGATGGGATGTCCCTAAAGGAAAGGGAGTCCATGAGGAAAGAACTGGTGTTAAACAAAAGAGCAACTAAAAGGAGTTTTCCAAAGGACAGAGTCCACAGAACACGCATCCACAGCAGTCAACAGGAAGACGGGGCAGAAGCTGGCAGAACACAAAAAGTAACACAAAAGTTACTCAACTAGTATTAAATGGGAACACAAGTTGTAATTTGTACATTGTGTTGGTAGAAGTACTTCTCTCCAGGTTGTATCCACGGTGACATACTCAAAAGACACCAACAAGCAAGACAGACTGAAGAAAAAAAAAAGTCAAATGTCTTAAACTTAAGTTCTTAAGGACAAGTATCTTCCTGTTGTAACAATTACTCTATATGCTGAATTATCTTTAAGTTAGTTTGCCAGTTAGTTTAGCAGCTCACATTCAACAGAAGTTGTCCTTTTTATTTGAAGGAGAGTATTACTTAATTGCACAGGAAAAAAATAAAAATAACAAAATCACAGCAGTACACTTTTTTAACGTAGAACACCTCTTAGAGCATGCATGCCACAGCATCCAGAAAAACTTCTTGAAAATTGTAATTGGAAGTTAGGAGGGCAACAGCAGCCACTACAGCTTATTCATACAGGAAACTGTAAAAAAAAAAATTTACTTAACTGCAGATTCTTAGAGCAGGTAAGCATAGTTGTCAAAGCCCTGATATTATTCCTAGCTATTTTTCCTGCTACTGTGCTCCTGCACACAGACTTGTACCTCTCCTCTCTTCAGCTCACTACAGTTTTATTGTTTACATCCTCCAACATCTGGATTCCCTCTGCCTCAGTCAGCCCAGTTTCCTTCAAACTTGTATTAGCACATCTTCCAGAAGACTTAAGCTGAGCACACTTCTGCAGGGCAGATTAGATAATCTGTAACTAATCAAAACACTAGAAACAAAGATTAACAAGAAAGGAGAAGGAAGACACCTGCCCAGTGAAAATGAAACTGAACCATCACCCCGCTACAGCCAGCCTTCCCCCACGTGTACACACCAAGCAGTACACCATCCACTCGCTCGTCGGTATTTTCTTGCTGGAAGGATCTTCAGCACCTGTCTGCAAAGCACCTAGGAATACTTTTGACAGCTGAAAAAATTAAGTTTATTTTACACCCATTAACGTGATCATAAACCAAAGGCTATTCTCTCCATCTCCGCAGTACAGATATCCTCCATGGCAGCCTTGTCATTTTTTGCTTTCTAATGGACTCATTTTATTGTACGCAAGAAGCCCCAGGCATTCTGTGCCGCCTATTACTCTTTGCTGCCCACATTCACATGGCTAATCTGCTATCAGCCAGGAGCTTGACAGACAAAAGGAAGGGCAGGAAAACAGCACACATGGCTGTGCACGCGCACACACACTTCAGCTGCAAAATACTTCGACGGTGGACTCCAGGACCGAGACAGACATTGGACTGCTCCTGCAGTAAAAAGAAGATGCATGATTTCTTCAGAGATAGATGGGCTGGGGAGACAAAAAAAGTTGAACTAGAATTCACCTCCAGACACACCAAGGCACAAACCTGTAAGCGCATCTTAACTTGAGAAGTCAAATATCTTTATTTCAAGGATTTGTTTCACAGCAACTTCATCATGTTTACAAATATTGGTTATAATCAGGAAGATTGAAGAAGTGCTAAATATAAGCCACAGTAAATCACCAGAACAAGACATTTGACAAGTTTTCAATTTTATCACTTCTGTATTTTTTACCTGCTTGAAGAATAACTTATTTAAAGTAATAGTTTAAATAATGAGAAATTTAACATTATATGCACATGCAAATAATTTGCCCATCTTTGTTTCTGTATACCATATTGCATAACAATTTTTTTTCCCCTTTTGAAGTTGGCATAAGTTAAATGGAGGCTTGCAATTTCACACCAAAATGAAGAAACCACTCATGTTTGATGGAATTTTAAGCGTCCAGCAGTTTTTTCCTTTCTGAAGGGATGCATCCCAGCAGAATCAGAGGTAGTATTGGTTAAAGTAATACTGGACTATTTCTGGAGTGTGAGATCTACAGATGACAGTTTGCATCAAACCTTGCAAGAACTGTCAGGATCATAACAATCTCAACTGCAATAGAGGTTTGTTCAACTACACCTACTCACATACTTTGCTACAGAAACAAGAACTCTGCCACTAGCTTTAGCTGGTTACACAGGTATGCTTTATCACACACAGTGAAATGTGGAGAACTACGACACGTTACGCTGCATTTTGTCAGGGGAACAATCCTCCTTTCCCATGCTACACCTACCAATTCATGTTGCTTCTTGTTTAATACTTTCCATGTTGGGGCTATAAGAATGCTGACTGCAGTATATTAACCATTTCCAGCTTAGCTCTAGTATTAGTTAGAAATATTTAGTTTCAGGAATACAGTATGTCAGACAATGTTAAAATCTACAAGAAGCACAAGCCTTATCACAAAAGTGTAGATTGTCAGAACAGCCTTCTCCACAGATCAGTCTCCACACTTCATAGAATCACTTCTTAGTTTACCTTGTGTTACCCGCAGGAAGCATTCAAGCCAGACCAATAAATTAAGGTTCTGGATATAATATACACATGAATGTAAAAAGAAATTGCTATTGCAAACAAATTCACTCTCAGCACTCAAAACAGCTAGAATGTGTCAAAATGCTGTTAATACAAGTGACCCAAAGTGCTCCTGTCTAAAAGATAAGGCTGGCAAGAACAGTGCTTTCTTGTTGCCTTTGAGTCAAAGAAGCTCTGAACCCCAGCACATGGCAAGCCCCAAGGAAGGAAATTTCCCCACTTCTACAGAAGCTCCATCCCCAGTGGTACTCTGCAACCTTATCTTTCTCTCCCACATGTACAAGGTAAGAATAAAAAAATACACTGCATTTGCATATGTAATTAAGGTCTAGTTCCGCAGTGAGCTTAAAAATTACTGGAAGTTGAGAACAGATATGCCTGATGACCACACCTTAGCTTTCAAATGAAAATGCTCTGCAAGGAAGGGGAAGGGACAGCAGCAGGGAAGGAAGCCAGTCATTAAAACGCCAAACCTGCTTCAAAGTCCTTGCTCACCACCTCATGCTCCTTGAAAAGCCAAATGTACCTAGGTCTTTCCTGCAAATAATACTCCAAGAACAAACCCACTAGTAAGCTAATTGCATTTTGCCTGAATTCCCAATAGTTACCCAGTAAATGCTAGAAACAAAGCAAAGACATACAAAATTGGATGGAAGACTAAACGTTACCAATTCCGAATCCCATCTCCTTTCCCAGCACAGAACTTGATTGGACAGACACTATATATCATTCTGGAACATAAGTAAAATAATACATTGAATTTTCCTTCTTTCCACATCCTGCTTCATCGTATGTTTGAAAGGAGAAGGCAAAAATTTTCAAAACATTGAGGGGAAAAGAAACCTGTTCAAATACAAACACAAAAAGACAACTCCGCTCTCTTATGTTTTCAGACATTCTTCTTCTTAACATTACACACTGGCAGTGAGGGGAGCTGTTAGAAGCAACAAACAAGAAAACTCAATCTTCAGGTCAAGGACACCAGTTTAGGAAAAGGCAGCCTAAGCCCTGTAATTAAGGTATTATTTGCTGTTCTTTAGATCACACTTTTTCAGAGGGATTAGATTTCTCCAGGCCTTTTGCAATCATGCCACATTTGTGATGTTCTGTAATTTCATTTTGCCTTCTCCCATAGATACTCTGCAGACAGATGTCTCTACAAAACAGAAAATTGCCCTCAGTATCTGTCAGTTGTCTGTCAGAAAATGAACGTTGGCTGAAATAATGAAAATGTTTCATATCACAGTAACTGGAAGTACTATCTAGCACCACTGGCCCAAGTAGCGTTTGATCCTAATAAGGCCAGGCAGACTGGTTCATAGGTAAAAATCCTCTACCACATCAGATTATTAACCCCTTTACTTCAAGCATTGCCCATGGAAGTCTCTCAGGAGCACGGTGCAGAGCCAGCGATAGAATGCATTGCCTCTGGCACTCTTGCTGGCTCCTCCAACATAGCCTACACTGGACTCAAGAAGAGAGGAAAAAAAGCCACGAAGGCACACAGGAAGAGAGGGTATTTGCATCAAATACAAAACATTTAAAATATGTACTTAAGAGGCAGTTAGAGAAGAGTTGCTTCTTTTTCTTCCAATACACTCTACACCATTTTCTCATGACAAAAATCACAAGCTCCTTAGGACTTAAAGTAGTTTCATGAGTACTTCTGCTCATACTGCTAATTGTATCCAGAGACCCTAGCTGGATAGAATGGAGAGTAACTTCAGCACAGAACAGAATTTTCTTCTTGTTCTTTCACGACTGAGCCTCTAAACAGATCCAGAAGAATGCACTGATCACTACATGTCTTCATCTGCTTGGTGTAATTCTCCAAACATAGGATACATGGAGAATAAGGGAGAGAGTACCAAACAGAAAGCAAGTATGTGTAATGAAAACAAATGATGCCAGTTTTCAGGTTTTAACCTTTGGGTGACAGCAGTTGTTAACCAGACTGCTTTGCAACAACAGGAGTAAAATCCTCACATTAAGAAATTGTGGCAGCTGGGAATGACAGCTGAAAAAGAGCGAGCTGAAGCAAGCTGCTTTCAAGTAGTATTGACTCCTCAAGGATGAGAAAGCATATTTTTAGTTAACTTCTGTTGCTCTTCAAAAATAAAAAGATAATGTTACATTCCAATAATGGCATCATAAACAAGTACAATTGAAGAGAAAGTTTAAAAAAAATCCACACAATCAAAAAAAACCTCTGTTAGGGTTTCCTCAGGGGACAAACTTGCAAGCCTAAAGGACCCTGGTTAACATGTTTAGCACTAACCAAGTGAAACATTTGAATCACTGCCCAGCTGCTCCATATGTAAAGATCCAACCTTAACAGGTTTCTTCTTTCTGCTCTACCACCTACCCTCACAGGATGTGAAAGGAAGCTGTCATGCAAGACATTTGCACAAGGAATCAGATGTACAGGCACAGTTACTGAGAAGACTTTGTACATTTATTTTTACTATCTGAAAGGCACTTACATGATGGTGACGAGGACAGTATTTTTCCCAAGAATATTCAAACAGATTTATAAAGCCACGCTGTGTTTAACTGTGATCAGTATTTTATAAGCCTCACTCTTGAGCGCGCTTTCCATCCCCTGAGCTGTCACACAGGAATTTTTCCTGATCTACACAAAAAAGAGCCAAATAAGTTATTAAGTAAACACATTGAGGCTCATCACAAGAAGAGAGCTTAAAATAAGCCCAGTCTGTCTTCATAAGAGGAAGGCAAGCAAAGATTAAAAGCTGTAACTGAACAGTTTAAATATCCGCTTGTTACTTTTTCCAATAACTTAAAAATAAGACATCAGACAGCCAGAAAAGCAAACCAAGGTCCATGAGAAATATTTGTGCCTTTGATAGCTAGCAGGAGAAATTGACTATATCACAGGCAATGGCTTAGTGAGAGTTTTTTTTATGTGAGAAAACACCATTCTTGCTAACCTACTACTAAAGCAGAAAGCATAAAACCACACATATAAGAACGGCAACATGAATCCCTCAACAATTCCAGTGTTTTAATGCATAATCTGGTCAACTGATGTCAAAGCTGCTTTGCACTGTGACCTCCTGCTTCAGCCAGCCAGTAACCAGACCCAGATTCATCTCTCCCTGAAAGGCCAGCACAGTGTCA
This sequence comes from Cyrtonyx montezumae, assembly GCF_038088225.1. Classification (NCBI taxonomy): domain Eukaryota; kingdom Metazoa; phylum Chordata; class Aves; order Galliformes; family Odontophoridae; genus Cyrtonyx; species Cyrtonyx montezumae. The sequence goes on along the minus strand of NW_027071870.1, from coordinate 10,764,988 downwards.
GGCGCAAGGCACCAGACTTTAAGTACAAATCAGACTATTCCCTCCACATGTTTCACCTTCCCTCCTTACCACACGTGCTCTTTGCCTTGCCCACACAGCCCTGTCCACTTACACCCATACCCTGTTGCTCTGTGGAGAGTTCTTTCACACAGCATTTCCCTAAACAAGAATAATCCCTACCAAAACCCATCTACAGCAGTGTCCTGTGACCACAGCACATGTTGGTATATATCCCCCCTCCAATCCCCTCCCCTCCAAGCTCCTGGGACAGGAAGCAAGCCCTATGCAAGCCCCTCTCCATGCTCCTCTGCTTGCACCTGCAGCAGTGGTGAAACTCAGACTTGGCATGGGTTTGCTCCAGCAAATAAGCTTTTGAAGTCTGATGTTTCGGTACCCTGGGGGAACTTATTTTAAGGAGGAGTTATGCTTTTTTTAAAAACAAAACAAAATCTGGCAATCACTTTCAAATGTTAGAAATAACAGCCACATGACAAGACTGTGTTAGTCATCACTGTCCCAACAAAACCAGAATCTGGACAAGCTGTCAGTCCAGATGTTAACCTCCCAGAAAACAGCCTTCTGAACACCCCACACATCAGAGTAGGGATTCTTATTCATAGGTATTAAGTCAATTCTCTGTTTCATTTTGCATTTGTCCATCTGCACATCACTGAGCTCAAATTAATAAAAAAAACAACAACTAAAACATTCAAAATACAAATTCTAATTCTCTGGCGCATCATCAGTATCTTTACTAGTGATGCTTTGTCTGTAAAGAATGAAGAATGTTGATATCCCTTAATATCACTTGACAATGACTATAGAGAACTGAGTTCTGCACATTGTCTTTTGCTCATTGAAAGTACAAGCACTTCAAGATAATAAATATGAAAAAGTTTTAACACTTAAACTGAGTAATAGCAACTGCTAAACGGTCTCTCATTAAGTCTCTAGATCAAGCCTCATGCAAGTGTAGCTCCATGGAGTAAAAATGGACTGAGATTCAGTCTTGCCATAGACTTCCTGTGTGACCCTGGGCAAGTCACTTGAGACTTCAGTTCTTAAAAACAACAACCCTCTTGTAGCTGCCAGAATGAAGGCACCAATGTTTTTGAGACCATAGCTGCAAGCCAAATCCTGCTGTTCTGCTGTAACTGGGAAGATCCTTTTGAAAAACATAAGTAGGAACAGAACTTCAGGAATTTGGCTGTCCTCTTTGACATTAAGTACTTAATGTTCATCCAGAACTGTACACGCTAAATTGGTACAAAAGTCTATGTAAAGAAAGAATTCAGTTTAGATTTCATACATGTACAAAAGCTTAAAAACCACTACAGGTAGAATCCCTCAGACACCCACAGATGCAGCATGCAGCACTAAGTACTGGCTTTACACTCAACAAAGCACACCACGCACTCATCCGCTTGCAATACCAATTAGCTAGAGTTTTTGAAGTGACTATGAACAGCAAATGAGTTAAAACCAGTGAACTCACATTTTTTGTGAAATAATGGCTCAGTTTAGAAGTACAGCTCCTCTAGAGCCATGTGGCCACATATTGTAGTTCTAGCAGTTTCCCTGCCCTAGAGAGCAGTTGCTCAAAAGGAAAAAAAAAAGTTATAAAAGCACAACCCAAGCTTCACAGAACCAAGGCTTTACTTCTCTAACACAGTAATACAGTCCCATCCCCATGCACATCTGAAATCCTTGCCATCCCTCCCTGGCATTTTAAACCTTATGAAAACCATGTTTCCACATGAGGAAAGGCATCACACAGAAAACTTCACTTTATGTTATTCCCACCTCCCTCCTTCTCTACCCTGTGCTGTAAAACTTCTGTAAGAAGCTATATGACTCAAATAGCCCAAATGGATAGGAGGCAGAGCTAATGGAGCCCTCCTCTCTGCACTGCCAGGACAAGAGCTCAGTGACATGGCCAAGACCTAACCCTAGAGCAGTACTGTTGACAGCAACAGCCATGTTACAGGTCCAGGGCCAAAGCCTAACCCCAGAGCAGCACTGCTGGCAGCAAAGGAGCCAGCACAGGCCCAGGGCAGGCACCAGGAAGATTCAGCAGAAGGAGTGTCTGCTACAATATGAGGCTCTCCACAGAACACTTTAGCTGAATTCATGAGCCAAATCCTCAGACTTTTAACTGAAAAAGTTAAAAAAATAACTGAAAAATAGCTCTAGTACGGCCGCACCTCGAGTACTGTGTTCAGTTTTGGGCCCCTCACTACAAGAAGGACATTGAGGCCCTGGAGCGTGTTCAGAGAAGGGCAACAAAACTGGTGAGGGGCCTGGAGCACAAGTCTTATGAGGAGCGGCTGAGGGAGCTGGGATTGTTCAGTCTGGAGAAGAGGAGGCTCAGAGGAGACCTTATTGCACTCTACCACTTCCTGAAGGGGGGTTGTGGTGAGGAGGGGGTAGGCCTCTTCTCCCTGATAAGTAATGACAGGACGAGAGGGAATGGCCACAAGTTGCGCCAGGGAAGATTTAGATTAGACCTCAGGAAGCATTTCTTTTCTGAAAGAGTGGTCAGGCACTGGAATGGCCTGCCTAGGGAGGTGGTTGAGGCACCATCCCTAGCGCTGTTCAAGAAGCGTTTAGATGAGGTGCTAAAGGACTTAATTTAGTAGTTGGGTAGAGATAGTGATAGGAGGATGGTTGGACTAGATGATCTTATAGGTCCTTTCCAACCTTATGAACTTATGAACTTATGAAAAACTAATCTGGAAGATCTATGATTTGTAAGACCATGTCCCAGCTGTAAGTTTCATCTACTTACTACTTCTCATCTGCTGCTTCAGCAACATATTTACCATGGCTCTGCAAGCATGGAAAAGTGTTTCAGACAGCTAATCACCTTAAACACACCTGTTTCAGGTAGCCAGTTACCTCAAAGCACTGCTTCACAACCATTAAAATAACAAGCACTGATCACTGAAAAAAAATTAAAAAAAAAAAATTACAACCCAAATGCATACCCATTGCATTTCAGTAGCTAATTAGTTAAATTAAATTTAGTTTTAAATTAGAACTATTACTGGTTCGTATGAGAGAAGACTTCCTTTGTTCCAAACAGTTAATTCAGTTGTCCATATAGATTTGTTCACTGTGCTTGGAATTTCAACTTGGGCTGCATTCCTCAACTCTCCAAACACTAATTTAAATTAATGCTGAAGTGAAAGTGTGATATCTAGAGAGAATGAAAGGAAGGGGGCAAGAGAAGCAAGGCACAGTAAGGAGCACTGCATCCCCAGCATCACCAAGACCTGACATCCAGCCAGCAGCTGACTCCTTGCAGTTAGCAGAAACACACCATGCTTCTGGCTTATCCAAAGGCACTGAAGGGCTTCTCAGATGCTGCAGCTTTGCAAAACAAAACACAAACCATGATGAGATTATATAATAGAAAATAAGAGGGAAAAAAATAAAAATCAAACAACTAAAAACAGCACTCTAACAAATCAACCTACACAAGATTTTATTAACTTACTGTTACCAGGAGGGAGAGAGAAAAACAAAAACCTTGCCTCGTGCATTCCCACATCTAACCAACAGCGTACAGAATTTACTCAGTTTCACCTATCTTTCTTTTTACTGCTGTAAATGCATACGAAGAACTGAAGGTATATCTACAGAGTTTCAGTACAACATGAAAGGCTGATAATATCTTTTCACAATGTCTTGTAAGGGAAGCTCCAAAGGTTTTACCTTCCTCAGTAACGCTAAATAAAAAGATGTACTACTTTTGCTTTTTAATAGGAATTAAGACATTCACAACATACAATAGAAATGCTAAGAAAGCAACTAATCTGACCCTGCAAGCTCAGTCTTAACAGAAAAAAAAAACCCAAGAAAACTTCTGCTGATATTGAATTTGAGTGTGCAGCACACTAGCAGAATGTGACAGTGCAGATGACTGGCAAAATCCCGTCCCTCTTCTCTCCTCCCACTCTCTCAATCAAAAAAGGGGGAGAAGGTAGATAGGATGAGAGACTCCCAACCAGCACTACGTTTCTGCTTTATCAGAATACTGCTGTTATCTTAACACTTCACTAACTGCTTCAGTGCAGATGTTTTCATGTTCTGGACAGAAGTAAGGACAGTGATGCAGAATAGTTTTCCCTCAGGTACAAGAGCTGCCAGATCTTGTTGCTTTAAGGCTTTAATGGAAGCACGGATCAAGCAGCTCTTCGGCTGATCTCCAGTAGTGGTCAATAAAGAAGGCAGCACAGGGACCAGCTCCACGGTTCAGATTAGACTGTTTCAGCCGCAATTAACACATCAGGATGGCAGCCATAAGTTCTGGCTCACAAACGCACAGACAAAAAAATAAAAGTTTTCAGTATGAGAATAACTATGTCAAGTTTGTTAACAAATAAACAGAAGGGAAGTTTACAGTATTCAAACGATGTCATACCCAGAGTTATTAAATGGCACATAGGATCTTAAGAACAGTTTCCCTCTAATAGGGTCCCACTCTGTGGGAAAGGAAGAAAAAAAGATCACTGGAACAGCACAACATTGATTTAGTGCATGCTATGAACAAGACTGAAGCATCCCCTGTACATCAAGCTTGGATTAACAGAAGATACTAATCCGTAAGAGCAAAGTACGCTTAAAGATGTAGAAGAAAAAAAGTAAGCCTCACACCTATTTTGAAGGTTAAAGGGTTAACGTTTGTCTAGTCGTTTTCTTTAGTAAACATTTGCAAGTCAAACATAAACCCACTGCTGAGAAATCTCTATTATCCAGAATCTATTATCTAACCGATCCTGATGCTTCAGTGCACAATGACTGAAGTTGGTTCTAATTCCTAAAAAAATAAAAATAAAAAAATCAGTAAGAGCCTAAAACAAGACATATTCTACACGGTAGAAGTACTCAGTAAAGATGCAAAGACATTTCGTAATAAGAACGGTGCAATTACAAGGTCTGAAAGTGACGAAGATGAAAGGTACCTGGAACAGCACCACGTCTCCTACACCTTTTGTTTTCTGTGAGCAATACACACTGCAGACAAAACGTTTTGCGCTTAAACAGCCTCAAATCTGTTTTTCTAATATTAAGCACAAAGGAAAAACACTGACAGCAAGCATGGTAAATAAATCCCTCCCCTGAGAACCAGAGCAGCAGGCAGGAGGGGGCTGACATGCATGCAGGAGAAAACTAAACACCATCTTTTTTTCTACCTGCACAAGTTGCCATTTGCTGCAGCAATCAGGAATCTCTTTTTTCCCACTGATTTCAAAAGCTACGCTTCCAGAGAATTTCCGTCTCGAGTCATCTGTTGATACGCTTTAAGAGCATGCTATCCGTAACAGTGGATCGCTAGGAGAAAAATCCATTTTCTTTCCTGTTCAGGTAAACATGTTTACAGCTCCTGCACAGACGCTGGGTGGTTCAGGCTCACATGTCACACACATGTCGTCAGCAGCAAGAAAAGCCCCTTTTTCTGATCAGCAACATTTTAAATAAGGTAAAGAGAGAAGCACTTTCCAAACTTACCTTTCGCAGAACCAAATCATGAGGGAAATACAAACATTTACACCAGAGCAAGGAATTAATAATGTGATCGTGTCAACAAAAATACACGTAATTAAACGCACACAGAAAATAAAAGCCCCATCCCCCCAAGTTCAAAGCGACCCAAGGAGCCCGCCAGCCCCGGACAGGCCACGGTGCACGGGCGCCTGACGCCCAGCACGGCTGGGATCGCGGAGAGGGCACGAGCAGTGCCTCTCGTGCATTGCAGAGCGCGTCCGCCGCGCACGGAAACATCTCGGATCGCGGGCGAGAGCCTTCCTATCTGTGACCCTGCACAGGAAATGCCACATAAAACCCAAAATTGCCAAGGAAGGTTACAAAACCTCCTGCTGCACACCCCGTTACGCAGAGCCGCGACGACAAACTCGACTACTTCTCTATTTTCCAGAAAATAAGTACGGAGTGGGTGTTATGAGCGTGTGTTCCCCCGGCCGTGTACCTTCAACACGCATCTTAAAGTAACACACGTACCCAAAAAAAAAAAAAAAAAAAAGCCACAGCAGCCCTTAAGTCTGAAATGTAAATGTAATTCCTTATATAGACTGCAGCAGTGGTCACGTAGCGGAGAGTAGCGGGGGCCCCCGGCCGGGCCGCTGCCACCCCGCCCGAGCCGGGCAGGTACCGCTCCGGGAGGGGGGGAACCGGCAGCAAACTTCACCGCCCCCCCCAGCCCGGCCCGGCTGCGGCAGGAAGGCGGCCCCCCCGCGGCAGCAACAGGGCCCCCCCGGAAAGAGAAATGTAAATAAATCAATGGCAGAGAAATATATATATATATATATATATATATATATACACACACACACACACATATATATATATATATATATATATAAAAGTGGTCTTAAATCAAGCAACGCCGAGCGGGGGCTCGGACCGCACCGGGCGGGGGGAGCGCGGGGCTCGGGCAGCGCGGGGCACCGTACAGCGCCCGATCCCGCGCCGGGGTCCCGCAGGTACCAAGTTCGGAGTTGGCGCTGCCGGCGCTCGGCGCTCCCCGCCCGGCACGGCACAGCACGGCACTGCCCGGGGCCGCGGTCCCGCTGCGGGCAGGGCAGGCGGGAGGCAGCGCCTAACGGTCCCGGCCGGGCGGCACCGCTAGGCGGAGGAGGGCGCCAGGTAGCGGATATAACGGTGCGGGGCGAGCCCGCTGCCGGCGGGGAGCGGCGGGGAAATTACTTTCTACTTCTCCCCACCTCCCCCCCGCCGCGCTCCCGGCGGCCCGACCCGGCCCGCGGCCTCCGGCCCGCCCCGCGGCCCACCGGCCCGCCGCTCACTGACCGTTGTTGCGCCTCGGGTTCGCCTGCTTCCTGCGCTTACACCTGGGGCCATCCGCCATGATCCTCTCGCTTGTGTCTAAATGCTCCAGTCACCTCCTCCCCCGCCCTCCCCCGCCCGCCCTCCCCTCCCCCCCGGACCTGGTTTACGACACTGGGTGGTTTTACTTTTACATCACCTTCCTACACCTAGTGCTCGGCCGGAACCTTGTTGCCAGGGGAGACGGGCGCTTTACGGCAGCGCGTTTGAACGGCGGCGGGGGAACAGGCTCTGCCCCAGGTACCGGGCGCGGGGACGGACGCGGCTTTCCGGCACCGGGGGGCGCGGGCGGGCGGGAGGGGGGGCGCTGAGGGCGGGACCGGGGGCGGACGGGCGGGGAGTGCGGCGCGAAGGGGAGCTCCGCCGGGAGCGGCCAGGTACACCCAGCGGGGCGGGGAGCGGCGCTGCGCCCGGTGCTGCCCGCGGGAAGCCGACGGATCGCGGGCTGCGTCGCTACCGGTGTGCCCGACCGAGCTGCTCCTGCCCCTCTGCTCTGCGAGACCTCACCTGCAGCACCGCGTCCGGGTGCGGAGTGCTCGGTACTGGAGAGATGTGGACCCGTTGGAGCGCGTCCTGAGGAGGGCCACAAAAATGACCCATGGGATGGAACAGCTCTCCTACGAGGACAGGATGAGAGCCGGGGCTGTGCAGCCTCGAGAAGAGAAAGCTGCGGGGAGACCTGAGAGTGGCCTGTCAGTACTGCAGGGGGCTCTAAGAAAGATGGGGATGCTTTAGCAGGGTCTACTGTGACAGAACAAGGGAAATTGGCTTCAGACTAAAAGAAGGAGATTTAGGCTGGATATAGGAAAAAAGGTTTTTTTAACATTTAAGAGTGGGAGGCAGTGGCGCAGGTTGCTCAGTCCCTGGTGCCCTGTCCCTGGACACACCCAAGGTCAGGCAGGACAGGTCTGTTGACAGGTCTCTGAGCACTGGTCTGTTGTACGTGTCCCTCTTGATCGCAGGGGGGTTGGACCAGATGGTCTTTAGGGGTCCCTTCCAACTTGAAATGATTCTAAGGTTCTATGCTTGTACTTTATTTATTTCTTTTTGTGTTTCAGTTAGGCAATAAAATAATTTAGCATGTTTCAATTTGTCTCCAGGTTTTCTTATTTTCTTTCTTATTATTATTCCTACCTTGCTACATTTACAATTCCATGCTTTGGGAGAATGCTTTGATCCAAACAAATTAGATTTCAGTGAAACCATTTTTCTTAGTATTATCTCTTTAGTAAGTGTTCGGTGCTCTGGTAAACTTGAGGCCTCAGCTCTCCTGTGTTGCATTTCTGCTCCATGCCACCAACGTGTCCCCTCATCTCATGGATGCAACACTGCCTATCTCCAGAACAGAGCCACTCAGTGCCAGCAGCATGCAGTTATGCCTGCACCTAGAGCTTCAGCACAATCAGAAATGCCTGGATCCGAAAGGAGAGTAGAGCTGAAGAAAGAGTTAGGTCAGGATCCCAAGGGATTTTTTTCAGTCATCAGTTTGAGTATTCACTTGAAAGCTTGCTTTTCTTTACAGGAATAAGTGATTTGTTTACTGTTTTCCGAGATTCAATGGTATTTGTTTAGTGGTTTGGCAAATTTGTCTCCAGTGGGTGTGAATTGCCTGTTGGCTTCACCACTGCAAGGAGGATCTACCTGAGAATGCTTAAGGAAGGCTGACAAATCAAACAGTGTGAAGTGTTCCCTGGGACACTTGCAGAAGGGACTTGCAAAAGGTGCTTTGAAGGATTTGCCTTGGCATTAGGAGATCGGAACTCCAGACACAAGGGCACCTGAGTCACCAAAATGGCATGTACAAGTTTTCGTGCTAAGTTTCCAATTCCTTAAAACTTGTCACGTTTTAGAAGGTAATTGCAAAACCAAAGATAATAACTTACTTGTAAGAATACTGGTAGATCTGTAGCCCCGTACTCTGTTAGCATGGACAAAATTCCAGGCCCCTCTAATGTTCAGGTCACCTGTTTGCATTCCATTCTGTCCCTCTTCACCGCTGTCCAGGAGTCCCTGTCTATTTGTTCTAAGCAAGCTGTGCTTCCTAAGAGCATGAGGAGGGGAGCAGCTTCCTGGTGCTTGTTGCTCCTTCACACACGGCCATAGTGTCAGTGCAACACGGGTCCCTGAAGTCCCTGAGCTGCTGGGAGAAACCATGCTGTGCCTGGCAGAATTATGCTGTGCCCTGAGAGCAGAACTGAAGCTTGCAGGAGCACATGTACCCTGGCAGGAGTATTCCTACCTCTGTGCCACTGCACCTGGGTAAGTGAGGAAAGAAAATCAAAACAATCCCTGAATACTGTATCTTTGATATCAAGGAGGTCTAGAAACTACAAAACAGCGCACAGTGTTTTGCATCAAGTTATCAGTTAACAATCATTGGGGAAAGCTTTTTGTTCAGAGCTTGGGGGAGTGGGGTTAGTTGTGGCTTTTTTTTCTAAACTAGAACAACAACACTTGGATATGTTTAATTCCAAAAACTGGGCATCTCACCTCTTTCTATACAAAGTTTTCTTTATTTACTCTGCTAAAAAATATCACAGTTAAGGAAGCAGCCGTTGTGAAAGACAGTGCTTTGGCCTAATAAATTCTTCTAATCCTGGACGCAAATCCACTAGTTAAAATTCCTGCTATTTCTGTAGTGTTCTGCAATATCTGAGCATAATTTAAATTATATATACACCCTGCAAGTAAGAACGAAAATCCTTTTCATGGAGTATAGCTTTCGATCTGACTTTTTAGTCAATGCAGGACTTAACTGATGTACTTGTTTGTAAAATTGAAGCAAAGCAGCATGTTTTCTGCATCCTCCGGGATGGCACAGGCTTGGAAAGATATTTATCTGTAGGAAGGGGTCTAAGGCAGTGGCTGTTCATAGTTTGTCTCTGGCAACATAACTGTGGCGTGTTTAAGCTGCCTGAATAGGAGTAGTATCACTGAAATGTTAGGGCTGATTCACCTGAAAGTTTTTTGCTTCATCTGAAGACAAAAGTTATTAGAGCTCAAGAACCCTGCTGGAATACTGATGCTTGGAAACCACAGCATCTTGGAATATCATCAGCTGATGATTATTACAGGCTGCTTTTGCCAACATAATGTAAGCTGAATATATATTATTAAGTAAAAACAATCAGTCCTCTATTTGTAAGCCTACTCATTGTTCATGTTTATGAAATGAAGTTTCCCATCCTATCCCAAGTATTCTGGATTCAATGTTCACTTTGTTGAATCAGTTTAGAATTACAGTGGAAAATGTCTCAGTGAGTAGATGCTTGTTTCATTTCTGGTTTGTGGATATATATATATATATATATATATTCTGATTTATATCAGTGAAACTTTATTTTCACTTCCATATATTTTCTTGGAATTTCAGTTCTAACATTTACTTTTTTATGGATTATATATGGTTTTTTTTTCTTTTAATACGTTTTTAGTCTTCTAAAGCAATTGTATCTGAAAGATTTACTATAACAATGACCCAGAAATATGCAACTCAACTACAGCTAGCTGAGGAACTGATCCCAAATAAAAAGTGAATTTTAGAGATATCAGCATGTGGTTTTAATGCCTTCCCAGATGGTCTCTTGATTTCCAGTTTTGCTTTCAAGTGAATCAAATACATTTTGAAGGTGTACAATACAGGCTGGGGGCTGACCTACTGGAGAAGCTCTGCAGAGAAGGAGCTGGGGGTCCTGATGGCCAACAGGTTGGCCATGAGCAGCAGGGTGACTTGGTGGCCAAGAAGGCCGATTGGGTCCTGGAGTGCATTAAAAAGAGTGTGTCCAGCAGGTTGAGGGAGGTGATCCTCCCCCACTACTGTGCCCTGGTGAGACCACATCTGCAATACTGAGTTCAGTGCTGGGCTCCTCTGTTCAAAAAAGACAGAACTTTTGGAGAGAGTCCTGCAGAGGGACCCAGAGATGATGAGGGAGCTGGAGCATCTCCCATCCAAAGAAAGGCTGAGACCTAGGGCTCTTCAGCTGGAAAAGTGAAGGCTGAGAGGGGATCTCATCACTCTTTAGAAAGATCTGAAGTGCAGGAGTCAAATGGGTGGGGCCAGGCTCTTTGCAGTGGTGTGAAGTGACAGAACAATGGGTAAAAGGCAAAAACTGGAATAGAGCAAGTTCCAGCTGAACAAGAGAAAGAACTTCCTTACTGCAAGGGTGACAGAGCACTGGAACAAGCTGCCAGAGTGGTTGTGGAGTCTCTTCTGGAGATATTCAAAATCCACCTGGACACATTCCTGTGCAACCTGCTGTGGGGAGCTGGCTTAGCGGAGGCTTGGACTCGGTGTTCCCCAGAGGCCCCTTCCAGCCACCACAGTTCTGTGGTTCTGTGATTCTGATAGCCCTGGGATGTTATGCAGTCTCAAAAAACACGTTAAAGCCAAATGAAATTTGCACATTTGTTTAAACTGTAGTTCATATATACTTATAATGAGAAATCATCCTTTGGCACTCTTCTCATCTTCTATTTTTTATTATTTCTATACTTTCCCATATTGTATTTATTCATTTAAAGCTTGAAGCTGTGACTCCTAATAAATCATCTTGTCTTGCACATCTTGAAAAGACTGCTCCTGCTTGAAAGACGTAAGTATGTAAGCTGCCACCAAACATCGGTGTGTATGCAGCTATATATAACTATAATGACTTGCACATATGTGATTGACTTCAGAAATCATCCTCATTCAGAAGTGTTTGTGAAGATCACAAAGGCCTTCAAAACCATTTTGTTTTTCTTGCTCTTCCTTTGCTCTGTTTGTTGCCTACTGTTACTCTCTCAGAATCAATTAACCTGTGCTGTTACCTATGTCAGATCAGTGTGCTGTATAAAGTAATGCATGAGAACAAATCTAGGGCCTACAGGTTCATTTCCTATGCTAATATTAACTTCAGACATAATCTCTGTTTTAGGGCCTTCACGCGATTAAATCATATTTTGTAAGAGGAAGAAATTTGGAAGGGCTGGTCCATACTATTCATCCAAAAGGCACCTCGTGTGTGTTCAAGATAAAATGGGAATGCCAATTGGGGTACAAGTGTTAGATTGCAAGCAGTTGTGACTTTTTTTGTTTGCTTTTGAAGTACCTGTAACCCCAGATGAGAATGCCTGCTTCTGTGCTTCCTTTTCTACAACTAAATGCAGTAGCAAAATACTGTATCAAAATATTATTTTTATTTTAAATTTGTGACTGATCAAATTACAGTTGTAGCACAGTTGGATTACCCACTTTTATTAGTAGCACATTTTCCATTCATCTTTGTTTATGATGACGCTGCAGAAGTGTCCTTATCCATTATATTATCTAATTAAACACTAATGTGTTGTGAATATTCCTCCATATGGTTCACGTTTATTTCCTTCTGTAACATGCTCTCTGTTTCTGATTTAGTTCTGCTCCCCACCCCTCGTGCAGTTTGCTGCCTTGCAGTTTTGTGCTATTGCTCATTTGGCTCTCGTGTGGAGCTATCTTCTTCATTTTGATATCTGTGCAGCTGGCTCACTCTGCTCTTTAAATCCCAAGTTAAAAATTCATTTCTAAGTTATAATAGTGCATGCTCTTCTCACTTGCATATATATACACTTATTTTTAATGCATGGTAATGTTGGATGCCGTTCATTTGTTATGTCTTATTTGTCGTTTGTTTTCTCTCACTACAAAGCATGCAGTACTTCTGCAGGGATTGTTTACCAGTACATACAGGAAAGCTGTTGTTTTGGAACTCTAACGGTTTTGGATCTTGCAGCATGTATTCTGAATATACAGAATTAACTTAAGGAAATCAAAAAAGAACACATTACATCTACTAAATCAAACAAAGAAATACAAGTCTAATTTTGCTTAGAAGCTCTCAACAAATTGTCATTAATGGAAAGGAACGTGGGAAAGGTAGTTCAAATCCATCTAAATAATTATGGTTGTTTTTTTTTTGTTTTGTTTTGTTTTGTTTTGTTTTTTCCCTCATGGAAATAAAAGTCTAAAAGATTTTATATGGGATCAATCTGAAAATGTATTACTAACCCAAGTACTGAAAGCTTAGATCAGAGCACCCAGAGGTGGTCCTGCGGTTTCCAAGATTCCAATGGTTTGAAAATTCCCTTTATCAAGTTCCTTCTTATTGGGAAGGTTTGAATGGAAATGTCTGTGGTGGGCAAGTACCCTTCAGCACTGGGCCTTAGGTATTCTGAAGAACTCTCGTTCTCACACACTGGTGTGGTCTAACAGTGTAAGTACAAGGATGGGGACTGCATCATCCCAAGAGAAGTGCTATGAAATCCCCTCTGCTCCTCTCACCACTTAGATGAATGTTCCGTCTGCTAGGCTATAAAATAATCTTTCTCTAGTTCAATGACCGTTTTAAATTATGATATAGAAAACAAATAGCGTTCATTGTCTTTAGGGAGTTGAATCAGCTTGTGAGTGATGATGATTCACCTTTCTTTCATGAGAGGATGGAATCAAACCCTGGCTTTTAATATCCTGGAGGAACTCAGTGATTACTGAGCTTCCAGATTAAAGATGAATTACACACAGCATTTCCAAGACATCTTCTATATGTCCCAGACCCGCTAGAAACAGGTAGAGGAGAGCTTAGCATGAAGCTCTGCAGGTTATGTCAGGTGAAGAGCTGGGCAGGGACGGGGGTGACCAGAAACATCCATTCACATGCATGGAGAATTTAACTGGGAGATGCTGTGTAACTAGGATCACAGAGGAGCTGAAGAAAGACAGACACACTCAGGACAGTCCAGTGAAAGGCCACAGAAATGGTGAATGTACTGGAGCATCTCATGTATGAGGAGAATCTGAGAGAGCTGGGACTGTTCAGACTGGAGCAGAAGATTCTCAGGGGGATCTTACCAATGCCCATAAGTACTGGAGGGGAGGACGCAAAGAGAATGGAGCCAGATTCTTTCCAGTGGTGCCTAGTCAGGACGAGAGGCAATGGGTGCAAAGCAACAAGAGGAACACCAGGAAGCATTTCTGTGCTGTGTGGGTGACAGAACTCTGGCACAGGCTGCCCAGAGGTTGCAAACTCTGCTCCTTGGAGGCCTTCAGAAGATACCAGCCCGTAGCTCTGAGCCCAACGCTCTCAGTGTTCCTGCAGGAGTAGGGATGGGGACAGATCGACACAGGTGCCTCCCAAACTCAGCCCTTCTGCACTTCTGTGGTCATGGAGGGTTTTGTATTTAGGTGCTGGCAAGATCTTGATTTTGATCATTGTTTTTCAAATACAAAAGCTGTCTGGAGTAATAAGAATGATTCTAATATGTCTTTTAGGTAACTTTATTTCTATTTAAAATATTAATTACATGTTTCAGTAGCTGTTGGTAGGCATTCGTTGAAGCAGTTGATTTCTTGCAGATGATGACTAATTCATTTTTAGTAATGGCAGCAGGTGATCATGTGTGGGACATACCTGCCTCCAGCTCAGATGTAAAGCTCTCTGCACTCACTCCAGTCTGCCTTTGGAGCTGGTAGGGATCTTGTTGGCAGAGCGTGAGGCACCTATGGCTGTCCCCTCACAGACATCTCATGTAGGTTCTAGACATCAGTCCACTCAGTGTGATGGGTTTTCCTGCCATGACATTATTGAGGTTTATGGAGATGACTTCATTTCTTTGTGTAATGAAGTTAACTCCAGCTTTTACTCTCAGTGTTGTAAGGGTGAAAAGTCCTGCAATTTGTTGCCTTGCTTGCAACTGGTGTCATTTTTGCATACTATCTTTAAACACTGACGGCCCTGATAAGGCCATATATCTGTGTATTTTTACCTCGTGTAACATGTATCACACAACACCAAAGGCAACAAAAGCATTTCTTAAGCCTTTTAAAATGTTACTGCTTTTAGTATTTGTAATCCATTCAAGTCTTTATAAAATACTTGAGCATTCTTAGCAGAGAGAGGTTAACAGTGAAACCCTTTTCTCACAAATTAAAAACTTGATGTTTGTTCCTGCAGCCAGATGTGCTTGTATTTTGGATTCATCATTGTAGTACCTTGAAGAGGAGGCTAGAAGAGATGTGCTTGGTTGTTATTAATAATGGCACTGAAGTGCCATGCCATTTATTCTAAATAATGACAAGAATTTCATGGGATTAATTGCCAATTTTACAAGCAAGATTAATTGGCAAAATAAAAAAGCTCTTCACTACAATAGCACTCTTCACCTTGAATGCAGGACTACTATATTTGCGTGTTTAACCTCAGGCTGTTTTATCTTTGTTTGATTATTGCTTTGTAAAGACTACTCCGCTCCTAAATAGTGTTTTTAGGTTCTCTGACATTTTTAATCCTAACACTGTTGGTTGCTTAAACACTATTTCCAGAAGGTCTGAAAAATGTTTGCAACTACTGTTAATTTGTCTGATGTGAAAAAACAACTTATAGGCAAATGTTTTTCAGTTTGTTTGAAGGCATTTATACTACAGTGTAGTCTTAGTCTGAGCCAGACAGAATCAGTAACATTTTCTCTTCAATGGAGATGCACTACATTAGTTTTACAGCCTCTGAAAATACATTTTAAGGACATAAACATTGCTCAGGTCTCCATTCTTCTCAGGAAAGGTGCATACTGATATGAATCCTAAACAAACATTTTTGATGCTGCGTGCACAGTCACTTTCCTGTGGTATTGTGATGGATTACCTGCTCTGTTGACTTGGGCAAGACTGGAGAATAAGAAAACAGGCAGACCTGTCCATTGCTGTGACAACCTAGACTGAAGTGCCAAGTTCTGCAAACGGGCCATTCTTCATGAGTAGAAGAAAATACTAAATGCTACCCAGCCAGCCAGGGATCACCAAACGTGCCAGAGCAGAACCCATAGCTGAACTGAAAAGGGAACATTATGTAACTTCTGCTGTGTGTTCTATTTCTGCTATTTCTCTACCACACAGGAGCTCAGCGTGCCTTTCCTTCGCTGGTTTTTCCTACATTTCAGGGTATTAAATAATATGCAGAGCAATTTCATGTAGCATTTGTAGCATATATCTGTCATTACATAGCATAAGCTTGTACACACTCACGCGCATAAAGCTATTTTTAAAGATTAGGAAGGTCACAAAGCCATGGGCTTGGCCTAGATTCCTGATCCCTTGGTTGTGCCTGTGGCTGTCCCCCCCGTCCCTCCCCAGGAGATAGCTGCTGCCACGGCTGCTGTCAGATCCCAGCGTGTCAGCAAACTGCAAGCAGCAGTGGCTCAGCTAAGAAGTACTGTGCAGGACCAGCAGCTGCGGGCTCAGTTTTTCTCCCATTTATTTAAAAGGACTGATGAGGTTACCATGTCCAGTTGAAGAGGTTACCATGTCCAGTTGTATGACCAATGTTATTCTCAGCTGCTACAGCTATATCCAGCAGGGATGACAACTTCGCAGAATGGAAATTTTAATGACTTTTCAGTTTGAGTTTTAGTTCTGATCCCATCATTATGCCAACACTGCCCCATCTCATTGTGTGCTTTGAGAAGACGTGTGCTCAGTGATTGATTTTTTTCTTTCCTCTTTATTCAAAACAGTTCCCAAATCCAAGCCATGCAGCTTATGCAAACCCCTACTACGAAGACAACAAAGAATTTCCATGGCAGACAGTTGTATGTAGGTATTTAAGTCTGATTTTGGCTTATCTGACACATGGTATATAGAATGTCATACATCATATCAGATGCTTTTAATTCATCAGACTTGGCTTCCCAAATGCTTTGAGAGACAAGCCAAGATCGCAACATGGGAAATTCCTTAACCAAGAAAAGTATTTGAGGATTCATTTGGACTTTCTTATTCCAACAGCATCTACTAAAGATATACTTACCAGCTAGGAGTAGAAATCTCTGCTTCCCTGTGGGAGAGTGATATGGGGAGATAGTAACAAGTACTCCAAGTACTTTTTATTCTACCTTCCTGCTGGGAAAAGATTCACATTTCTTCAAGCCTTTTGCTCTTCCCCATCAGAATCCTCACAAACTCATCAGACAGTTCTTTCTCTCTCAATTAAAAGAATGTCAAAGATGCTTAATTTCCTCTTCACAGTCCTACTCGCATCTAAATCTGCATTTGACATTTCATGCTACGCCCAGTTCCAACAGATGTAGGCTCTGCATCCTTACAATTAGGTACCACGTTAACTGATATCTAATTATAGGAGATGTCTTCTTGAGCCATATGGTTTTCCCTGTTTTTTTTTTCTGGGTAGTGCACAAAAGGTAAATGTGCAGTTTCATTACAGAGATCTATCATTTCCGAGAAGTCATGGGAAGGGTCATGCTTCTCTGAGAGAATCCAGTGCCCTTGGACAGCATGGCCAGACCATATAGAGCACTTTTTCCTCCCAGCTGTAGATATGAGCTCAAAAAGAATACATAGGGATTAATTAACAGCAGGACACAGATCTGGAGCCTGAGAATATATGTTTCAAGATGATACGCTGCGATCATTTATGTATCCTTCCCATTTAGAATCAGTACTCCTCAATTTTTGAATTAGTATTCATTTCACTGCAAGAGGCCTCTCTTCTGTTACCTGGCCACCTGGGATCCTTTTATAAGAAAAACACCGTTCCAGTATTAGAAGGAATATTTCAACTTGCCATTTTTAATCATGACATATTGAAGCAAGATGCAAAGTACTATCAGCTGAAAGCTAAACCCCTGTGTTAGATGCTAAGTGAGTGTAACCTTCCTGTCTGAAGAGAGTCAGCAAGTTTAAGAAATCACTGGCTTAGTGTTGTGCACAAAATAATGAGTAGCAATCTGAAAATAAAATGATTAAACATTAGATAGAATAGGAATAACCCACGAAGCTTAAGATCTGTTAAGACAAATATTAAAATATCTTAATATCTTAAGGGTTAAGGTTCGTGCAGAAGAGTGTCAGGTTTGTCTGCATGCCTCCCCCATTTGGGATTAGATCACATTCCCCAAGGCTGAAGGCAATCTCCTTGTTATCATTTTCCATTATGAAATTTTCAGTGCTGCTCTGTCAGGCTGTAACTGTCTTCACTGAGCAGCAGACGTGCAGCCGGCTGTCAGCCGCTCTGCGTGCAAGCAGCTCACCCATCACTGCGAGCATTCCCTGCTCACCCAACGGTGCTGTTATCCATCTGATCCTGGAGCAGGAATCTGCGGGGGCACTTAAGGAGGAGGAGGAGGAGGAGGCTGCTTCCTGAAAGCTCTCTGAAATGGACTCAGGGATAGCCTGGCCAGTGCCGCACCGCATTTTGCTGAGTCAAGTCGGCATTAAGTGAATACAAATTCTCCCCTGGGAGTCCTAACTACAGCTGAGGATGTGAGGAAGTTAAGGAGGGAAGCAGGAGGGCTGGAGTGCTTTCAGAGCCTCTTTTTTGAATATCCAGGAAAAATGAAAGGAGATACCCGTGATCCACGGTGCCTGAAATCTGTTCATGCACCCATATCCAGCTTCACTCCTATTGATTCCACCTGGAGGGTCCCTACTGGAGAATGAATTTTGGGCTGATTTGTTATCCACTACCAAGACTGCCCATAGCTGTCTGTAGTAGGCATTACTATGAAATTTGCCAGCATCAGTGCTGTGCCTCTTGCAGACCCAGTCCGTGGCGAGCAGCCTCCATTTCTCCGTGCTTGAATTGGTGCACATGGCATCTGGCAGGTTGCTTTCAGTGCATGTGGTATTTTGTTGTATTTTGCATAATTATGAGAGGGTTTCAGTGCGACTTGTTGTAGTAATATGTCTGCAGTTCATTCATCTCAGGGCAGCAAAAAGCAAAATGTTGTTTCTTGGAGGGACGGAGCTGAAAGGAATCTGTCCCCTGAAGCTCAGCGCAGTCAGTTCTGCCCGGGGCAGCCGTGCGGGCGGAGGGAGAGGTGCTGGAAGGCAGTGTCACGGGCACAGCCTGCAGAGCTGCTCGTAAAAAAGACAGAGACGCGCAACAAAGGGCCGGCAGCAGGTCCGGGGGATCAAGTCCACTGAACGAGCTCCGTTGGCGAAGCGCTGGCTCAGAGCAGGCTTCAATGGAAACACTAGCTGCCTTCCAGCGTCTCATTCCTACCCCCAGGGGCTTAACGTGGGAGCCTCCGTGACCTCTCTGTTACCCACAGTCGGGGAAACGACCCATTACCGTGCTACAGAGCAGAACAAAGCCGTTGGTCCCATTGGAAGCCCTCGCAGAGCACCAGGCGATGGGTAGGGATGCTCCTCCATCGGGAAGAGCCTCGGGGCGGGACGTCCCGGCTTTCTGTCGGGGAGGAAAGGTCAGGCTGAAGTCAGCGTTAGTGCCTTGAGAGCCCTTGGCTCGTTTTGCTTAGCTTTGTTCCTGTCTCATATTAAATGTCTTTCATTTATCTACCTAAGTGGCCTAAAATTAAGTGTTTCAACATAGTGAATCACAGGTAAAGAACAAGAGAATTTCGAACTATTTTAACTAGTAATCATCCCCAGGATTCTTGAGTAAGAATCATGATATATGGTTTAAAAATAAAAATACATCACTATCTATGCTGTGACATCAGCGAGACCTTCCAGAAAATAATCTGGAAATGAGCCGTGTCCTGAATCCGTTGAAGAGAAGGTCCAGCAGAACACGATCTCCACTTTCTGTCCCTGCCCCAAGCTGGCTTGCCCTCAGCCATTTTCTACACTTCATTTCTCTCCCATCCTCTTCAGTTATAACTAATCTCCCCAGGAGGTGATTCCAGAACTGTTGCAGAACCCGTCTTACTGCACATGCCACAATAAAAACATGACACAACAGCTTCTATTTAACAAGGAAGAGAGGAATAGAAAATGGTACGTCTGCACAATGAATAGAATAGAGCATTGACTTGGTATTTCCTGACTTCAGCGGTCCCTCCAAAATAAGAATGCGTTAATAGAATTGCACTTAGCTTTCTGCTTTTAAAAGGAAAATATTTGAAAGCAAAAGTCTTTTCATCTTCCAAGTTCTTTTGGCTCTGTATGTGAGATAGTGGAAATAACACAGGGCTATGTAACCACAGCAAACAAGTGGGGTGGGAATTCTGTAGCTGCTCGCTGGCCCTGCAGGGAAGGAGCAGCCTGGATTTTGGATTTAAGAGGTGGATTTTTTTTTTTCCTAAACTCCATTCATTTCTATGGATGAAAATAAACGTATTCCATTGTAGGCAGAACCAGTGGTGACCTATAATTAAGGATGTCTGACATTTCCATTATAAGAGGCAGCTTTTAGTTGGCTGTAATTTCAACTGGTGGTTGAGTTTTAACTGTTTAGGCAGAAAATTCCTTCACTGGATAACTCTTGCAGTCTGATTTTTTGGAGAGAACTACAGTACAGAACGAGTGACAAATCTGGGAAATTGTCCATCAGTAACTATAAAGCAGCTAAACAAAAACACATCATTCTGAACACATACAGAAGCTCTGAACATCTTGTCTAAAATTTGGCAATGTCATCTGCCCATTGGAATATTTCTTCTTCTTACTGTGGAAAATCTCAGATGATACATTGTCAGTAGAAATTTGTTAAAATTTAGCACATGGATGTGTAAAAAAAGAAAAAAGCCACCAACTCTGAGCATGCTCCAAAGCAGAGGCAGAATTAGCCTGCTGAGGAACACTTGATTGATCCACCAGCAAAAATGCCGAAAGGCAGAAGAAATATGTGCATATTTAACCTCCCAGCAATTTTAACTTTAGTGGGGCTTAGCTGATGGAATGTGTAAAGTTATTTTGCTTCCCTGTTTTACGAGTAAAATTCCCTAATATAGACAAGATTTCAGAGGTGTAGACTTCTCTCTCTCTTATAAATGAACTTGGTCTTTAACATCTCTGTAAAAACAAAAATTTTTTTTAATTCATCAGACTTGATGTCTGACTCACTGCCTCCTTCCTAGGTGTTTTTCCAGAAGGCACTACCAAATGCTGTTTGGATACTGGTGTTCTTAACCATTTCAATAAAGATATCTATGATGTGCGAAGGCAAGGACATTTTTGGAACTCTGCCAGCGGAGATTGATTGTTATCTGTATATTTCTCTACGTCTTAGCTTCATTCTCTATCAGCTCAGTGTTCAGTATCTGACACCCAGTGGGGCTGACACTGGTGTGCTGCTGCCAGAGACCCTGATTCTGGGTCTACCTCAGAGCTCCACCATACCAAAAATCCCCTCTGCTCTCACTTGGGCACGCATCTTCCTTTGCCGTCATCGCTAAAATCTTCTAATAAAAAAGGAGTAGATTCCATGCTGCTACTGGTTAATGGCCTTATTCCTATTTGCAGGAAAAGTGGCCATCTTCTTTCCATGCAAGGAGAGCAGCTGTGGCTGTTTGCCCTTGCAGGTTGCTCCACAGGGCAGTCACTGCTAGCACTGCTCCTGTGTGAGCATTTGGAGATAGGTTTACAAACCAGCAGGTTACAAATGAGAAAAGCTACTGCCTGACAGACAGCCTAACAAAATCACTGTAAGTATACACAGACAGTTTGGTGGTGTGGGGTCAGGCCCTGGAGGTGCTTCCTTCCCTTAACTGCAGGCTCAGGAAGCCTTCTCCTGTGTCAGATCAGGGCAAGCACATCCCCGAGGTTCCCTTGGACCTAGAGGGCATGGAGGGAACACATGCGGCACTTGGTTGTGAGTGCTGCAAGCTGAGAGCCTGGACACCACACAGGCTCAAACCCTTTGGGAAGCCTTTGTTAATGACAATGAATATTCAACCGGGTTGCCATGCACTAAAATCAACCCTCCCAGATAAGATATGAACAGTTTAAAAATGTGAAGTAGGGCTTTTAACACATTCCCACAAATTTCTGTTTGTTCACAGGTATAATAATGATTTTCAGTTATTAAAAATCACAGATTTTTAAGCTATGGTGCTTTTATGTTCTAGCAGTTAAATAAAGGTTCTCGTCTACCATTAATGTGATATCTACCTACTGCACATCCAATTATTTGGGTTAAGGGGAAAAAATGTGCTGGCATGATTTTTTCCATCTGTTCCATAACCTCTGATATTGAGCTTCTAAAAAGCTCAAAGCAGACTAAACAGGTCGTAGTCAAAACAGTAAGGTTGCTTTTCATGCACTCCTAAAATCAGATGTTTTAATTATATCTTTTTAGCTCATTTTCTAATTAGAAGACAGGTTCACAATGTGGTATCTATCTTCTTCCATTTGAATCAATAAACAGGGAAGTCATGAGAAAGGGACCTCTTCCCTTCAGGGAGTCTTTTCTTGTTAATGTTGACTCAGGTTGTTCGTGCTTATTCTAGTCTCCTTTCCTCTTCTGCCCACTTCCCACTCTTTTCTCTTTCAGTTCCCGCTCTTGTTTCCCAGATAGGCTGCTGTACACACAGTGTGCATACATTTTTTCTGCTTATTTACCTGCTGTGTCGTGAAGGCATTGCGTTCTTCAGCCTGCACTAGGAACTCAGCCTTCCAAGCAGGCCGAGTATGCTTTTTCAGCCTACAGAGATTTCAAGCATGAGTTTCCTGGAAGAGAAACAACAGAAACACTTCAGTTACAAATAACACAGGCTGCACTTTCAACTAACTGTGAGATCTGTTTGAGTTTGTTGGGGAGGGTTTGCCTTCCACTCTAAAATCATGGGGCTGTCTGAGAAATCTTTACTATACATGTTTGCAACTTGCTGAAATTGAGACAAGTTACCAAATAGTCACACTTCTCTGGTTTGCTCTCTGCTTCAAACGGTATCACTGGTGTTATAACTCGCTCCTATGGTTAGTTGGGTCTGACTGCTGCAAAGACTTAACATGTACATTTACCTTTATTTTGGTTAGCTGTCTGTGCAAAGACTTTTACATGTGGCTCCCTGATTAGTTTCTTCCTTGCTGAAAAGACCACTGTAAATTTCAATAAGGAAACAGAAAAGTCCCTCACAATTTTTTAAGGAACCCTTTAAACACTAATTTGAGGATGTACTATTTAACGTGAATTGCAACAGATATGGGGTTATTTTGAAATAAAAAAAACAAGTCTGTCCAAATAACAGTGGCTTGCTTTTGTGTATTCAAGCATCCTGCAAATTCAGAAACTATTTGCAATGGAGAAAGTCATCAGAAACTCAGAAGCAGCCAAACGCTGTGGGGTCCAGGGGCTGCAATTCCTGCTCATGAAGGATATTGGGTTCCTACAGATTGCAGATACATCTGGTTTGTACTCTGTATTGCTTCTGTGCACCAGCTCTGAAAGGCTCTCCTGTGATCTAGAAATAAATAACCATTAAAACAAATACCATTAAAGGACATTTTCAAATTTGGGGGACATTACCTATCTTCAAATCTCCTCACCGTACCTCCATTAAATTAATGATCGTGACCCAAATACAGACTGTTCTTTTCAAGGCCAGATGTGGTACATTATGTAATACCATTTTAGGGTGATTGCTGGAGCTAGGAGTAAAGGAAAACGAACGTATTGCAGATATTGTTCCAAGGAGCAAATGTCATAAAAAATGTTATAGAACTCAAAGCCTTGAGCAAAAATTCTACCAAACAGAACTTGCACTGAGTCCTGCCTGCATACAAACTGAGATCTCCATCAAGGTACAAGCCAGCCACAGGCTCTGGAGATTGAAATAAAACAAGAGCCAGAATGCACATCCCTCCACCAGCACGCTTCACAGATACAAAGCACCGTAACTCCTAAAAGCTCCTTCCTCCAGGCACAACACATTTCTGAGTTAAATGTACCACAGTAGAAATCTTCTCCATATGCTTTTCAAAACACTATTAAATAAAAACCATCCAAGCAAGCAGTTGTTGATACGTATGTGCAACAGGCTTCCCAGAAATTCTTTGTAAATAGGACATCAATGTTTTCCACTGTGTGCGGGGAGGAAATCTGCTGAGTTCAGAGTGCTGTAATCAAATCCACATTGCAAAGTCACAAATAAAGAAACAAAGGACAGCCCCTGCCCATTTTTCTGTGTTGTGGCCGTATGAATCAGGCTCCATTTTCTTTGCTGGTTGGATACCCTGCTCCTGGCTCCTACCCACCCCGTGCCTCCCTCGGGTATGTCTCTACCCCACTCATCACAGTCAGAGCTGGGACAGCACGTTCCTGCCTGAAGCTCTACACAGTTTTGAGAAAACAATGTCCATACAGAGCACAGGTACCAGGAGGGAGACTTAGAGCATCTCCTTTAAGTGTCTAAACATGAATAGGGGGTATTTCACTATGGTCACTGAGCTCAGTAGGCTCAGGGCATATGTCTTCTCTTTCAAATGTGTTTTCTCCTAGAAGAGATATTTTTCCTTTTCAGACATTCCATAGACAGAGCAAAAATAGGAACCCAATTACGCTGGGCTCCTTGCAGGGAGGTGAGAGCGGGTGAGGACATAGGACGCTGTGCTACAGCTCTGCCCAGGGCACAACCTGTGCAGGAACTTGAAGTCCCCGATGAGAAATGTGACCTTTAGTGATGTGTTTGTTCTGGGAGGCAAAGGGAGAGCAGCAGAAATCTGCAGGAGCAGCAGGGAAGGCTGAATCTGATCTTCCTCTGTTCCTGATGCGCTAAGTTTTGAGGTGCTTCTATTTGATGCACCCTTTGCACACACCTCTTAGAGCCATCATGCAGGATTGGGTACATGGTCTCCCCTAGGGCTATTTAAGAAAAAACTGCTTCCCATCGGAAGCGGGAGTTGGTGGTAAATGGGGAGCATTCATAGGCTATGAGAGTACCCCACAGCTCCGAACATGCTGTAGGACAGAAGACTGGCTTTATTTAGCAGGCTGTTAATCTCATAAAGCAGCTCACTCATAATATAAACTGCTTAACATCGCAGCCTTCCTCAACACCTATCTCAATTTGACTTTGTCTGAATGTGACAGACGCAGATGACTGAAGGATTTCAGGTGAGGTGCACAGGGCCTTGCACAAAGGCCCTAATTCTCCCTTTGCTTTGCCAACACTTTATCGTACCCTGTGGTCATTTTTGCCATTTATAGGATCACACTGTCTGGTGGGCTACAGTAATCCTGCCATCAATCAGTGCACTGGTGTTCATCTCCTTCCTTCGCTGTTTCCTCTTCCACCTCATTGTTGCTCAGAGATCCTAATCTCACACTTAACACTAGTTAGTTCCAGCTCACTTCTATTTCTTAGCTCACTCTTTCTGATTCTGGAAATACATTCTATCCTGATGATGCCATCTTATCCTCATTAATATCTTCTTGGAACTGCTCTTTTACATAAAATAATAATGTAAAACTCAAAACAGAATTAGGAAAATCACAAGAACTTGGTTGCTTTATTTTTATTTTTATTTTTGAGGGATTTGCATCAATTCAAATAATGTGAGATAGTACGTGCCTGTGCACCGCACCAGGGCTTGCAGGCTTGCAAATCCAGCAATGCAAACAGGGTCTGCAGCTCACAGGAAATCACTGTAGCTTCTTCATGCAATCAGCTCAACCGTACAGTGCACCGTCATCAAAACTGGAGCTTCCCAATGTCTGT
Organism: Cyrtonyx montezumae; assembly: GCF_038088225.1. Taxonomy (NCBI): domain Eukaryota; kingdom Metazoa; phylum Chordata; class Aves; order Galliformes; family Odontophoridae; genus Cyrtonyx; species Cyrtonyx montezumae. Next base: position 10,739,692 of record NW_027071870.1, on the reverse strand, counting down.
AGCCATGTGCTTTATCCTCATCTTTGCCTGCAGAGTATCAGAGGAAAACCTATCTCTAGACGGAATAAATGTAAATAGATGTAACTCTCAGCCCAAGTTAGCAAACTTTCCAATTTCTGAAAGTAAACTGAGAGAATATAATTTCCTCATCCTCTTCCCAAGAAAACATTGTAAGAAATCACAGGTGGAGGATTTGTTATTTTAGGGGGCCAGCGCAGCAAGTCTCCTGCTGGTCCTGCAGCAGAAACAAGGGATTCACAAGTCCTGCAAAGGTGCTTTTGGCAAAGCAGCAGAGGTTCCGTAGCAGCTGAAATACAAATAAAGGCAAAAGGCAAATGTCTGAGGATGAGTCAGCCAGGAGGTGAATGCATTTTCCCCTAAGTGGGCTGCTCTGTAGATCACACAGAGACTCAGAAACCAAGATAAGGCTGCAGGTTCTGCGCTTGAACTTTTTACTAATCTGTGATTAATTGCTGGAGGATGACATCAGAAATGTCCCTGCTCTTTTCCTCCTTTCTTTTTTTTTTTCTTCCAGCTCCTATTTCTTCAGACTTCTGTTCTTGTGCCTTTTCCTTTTTCTCTTTGGGTTTTTTTTTTATCCTCTAATAAAATATAAATAAAAAGGACTGCACATTCTGGGCTGTCACTTGCCATATATAACTTTACACCAGCAATTCCACATCCAGAAATGATTTTAACTGACAGTTTGTAATTAAATAAAGATGGATGGTCTCTAAGTGCCATTTGCATATCTGCATTTCTTCCGTGTACACTTGCTTTGCACTTAACTACATAAAATCAGGACTCTCTTCATGTACACACACACACACACACACACACTGAGAGAGTCAGGAAAGCTGTGCTGATGAAGCAGTACCACTGAGGAGAGTGACATTTTCCTGAGTGGGGAAAAACTGAGCGCAATGTGCTGCAAAACGAGATGAACCCCAAACACTGCTTTCCTTCTGATTTGACCTTGGGTCAAGCGCTACAGGTATTAGTCTTTATTTTTTTCTATTTTCCCAGCCGCCTCTGAACCAGGCAGGGCTGCCTGCAGGGCCGCAGCAGCGCGGCCTGCACAGCGCTTCCTGCCAGGCCCGGCCCGGCCCGGCTCCTCCAGCGGGGCGGCGCGGCGTGTCGCTGCGGGCCCGGGGGGGCTCTGCCCGAGCTGCGCCCGCAGGCGGTGCTCCCGCGCCCGTCCCCGCGTGGGGGGGCGGCCCGGGCCGGCGTCAGCAGGAGCGCTGAAGTGGGACGGCTTGGCGTGGGGCTGCCCCGACACAGCCCCGACAAACCCGCAGCCTGGCGGTGCTGCGTGCTTGCCGCCCTCAGTATCGGTGCCGCTCGCTGGGAACGCGTGCTGAAGTTAAAGCCCGAAATAAAAACTACTTCCCAGGGTAGTAAGAAATATTCAAACGCTTCAGGCATTTGGTCTGTGATTCAGAGATTTATTTATAAAACTGTTGATTTTGGGACGCTAAAGCATTGCGTTTAAGCTGCAGAAGTGAGTCATATTTGTGGGAGGTAATTACAACCAGAACACACAACCGACTTTTGTAGGTTTCTTTGTAAAATGTCCACTTCTGATCTGCAACTACTAAAAATAAGAAGCTCTGTTGGATTTCAGCTTAAGTTATCTTTATGGAGTTATGTGGCTTTATACGTAAACTCTGTTTTTCTGACATGATAAAACAAATGACTTACATGCCTGGGAATTTATTTGAGTGTTTTATGTGGGCTGTTCTGACCAGGTAACTTTTTCAGCTCGTGAAGAACCAGAGAGTTTGTTGTAACTCTTAAAGGAAATTTGTTTGTCAGGGGAATGATAGTAGCTAGCATCTACAAACAGTATTTGCTCATCATAAAGATCTTTGGATTTCTTGTTTTATCCCCAAACACAATAATTTACTCTGTTTTGAGCTGGTCCTGTGAGCTGAGGGAGCTCCAGATGTTGAACACCTGCAGGAACTACTTGCAGGGATCTTTCTTCATTATCCCTCAGTCATGACTGTGGAATTTGAGTTTATTTAACTTCTGGTCACTTAGCAGCACTCCTCACCAGAGATGAGTCAGATGCTGTGCCACCTCTCCCAAGGGAATCTGCTGCAGTTGGGTTCAGAAAATCAGTGTCATCCATCCTGGCACATGGAGCTTGGAACCTTTTTTTCCCATGCCGTTAAGGAAGAACGTAAGGAGCACCATTAGCCCCAGTGGCCTTTCACTGCTTGCAGACCAAATGTGAACATGCCATTCAAACCACAGGCCTCTGGAGATCGCTTTCCTCTTCAAAATTTGCAGTTACAAAAGAGGCCTTCCTTTAAAAGCTGCAATTACCTGTGTCACAGAGCCTACTGCGCCGGCCCCTGGGAATCTCATGACTGACCACATCTGGAAGCCTTCCTTTGGACTTCCGTGCTCCCATACAACAAGTCCAGCTCCCACAGAGTGCACGTCTTCAGTGTGGGGCAGAAAGCAGATGTGGGAAGGGTGGACACTTGCCATCCAAAACTTCACAAAGAAGAGAACTAAGTACTATTACACTTTGCTATGCCTTTTTGAGCAACCCCTCCTGATTCCCAGGATTCTCTCACAACAAGTGATTTGTTTATTGATTTATTGGTTTATTTTATTGCTTGTTGTTGTTTGTTTTCTCTTTGCTTGGATCAAATTTTAGTTATCAGCTCACTCTGGGCAAACGTGCTTGGCCGTGCTCATTGTTCTCCCTTTCAGCAACACTGGCTGATGCAGGACTATCCACATCAAAGGAGCTCCAGTGCAGTGGGGATGTCCCCATGGGAAGAGGGATGAGTGAAAGCCCACTTAGTGCACACCACACCTGGATTCACCCACCTATGGGATGTCACCAGGTACTGGCTTTCACCAGCACTCAGGTGAGCTTGGGTACGCTGTTTACTAAGTTACAAATTGCTTCTTAGAGTTGTGTCAGTACTAATTTTACAGAAGAATAGGACTGGAAGGAGAATTGTGTCTCACCTTTAATTTGTTGTGCAGGAGAGTCTGATTCATAGCCTGCTCACGCTTCCATCTTCGATCAAGGAGCATGGGTACCCAAACCTTGAGAGAAAGAGATAAAACCTAGTACTGAGTATTTATATGACAAGATGTAAGGCAAAATTCTTCCCAAAATCAAACCTATTTTTGTTTGTCAGGTTAATGAAAGATGAGCACAAATCTTCTGATGGTTTCTTTGGTGGTTTTAAAAAGTAAACAGTTGCATCCTCCCAAAAATGGCCTTGATATTGGAAAACTATTTCACAAGATGTCCATAAGTTATGAATATTATTTCAGAGAACAGGCACTATCAAAATATCTTAAAGCTAAAGCTAAGCATAGATACTTCTCTTTCCACGCACATCTTACAGCTTTCAATGTCTGTGTGAGATGGTGGCTTAACCAAATGATCCTCACCATGCTATTGGCAAAGCAGTTTAATTGCTGTTGTTCTTTTAAATTTGTGTATTATATGTACATTCCTATATTAGGAAGTTGAACACACTTTCACCAAGGCTAAATATTCCTTAGATGTCATTTAACTTAATAAGCTCAAATCAGATAATTTTTGCCAATAGTTTTTAAAATTCCTGATTTTAGAAGCTAAGTTTGCCTGTGTCAAAGGGAGGTCTCTGTCAAAGGCCTCTAGGTGACCTGGTGATCCTCAGCTGTGTCACGAGCTGAAGGGCACGAAGCAGCTGGAGGGCTGCATGCTTGTTGAAGCTGGTCTGCTTTTCTGACTCATGATTTCTCCTGCAGCATTGAAAGAACACTGGGTTCTGCTTCACTTGGGCATTTAGATCTGCTCAGCAGTTGCCTTGAGTTGAGTTCACATAATTGCACCAGATCCTGGTAGAAACAAGCATTTCCCTGGAAAACCCATGTCCCAGTCTCATCTTGTACCACACTGGCAGCTCTGCTGTAATTTCACTGGATAGAGAAATACAAGAGAAGAAAATCATATTTAAATTGTTTACACCTCTTGAACCCGCTGCAAGTCCTGTTAAATTAGGTTTCTGCATTACAATTACTTGATCTTTCCAAGATAGCACTGTTGATCCAGCACAAACAAACATGTAACAGGCATTTGTTGCTGTTACTGTGCTGCTAGGCTTGGTCACCAGTGGGAAGGACAGACACAGTTTTTGGCCTTCGTATCCCATCTAAAACAAGAGATGCTAAGCCATCCCAGCAGGGTACCTCCTGGGGCCGCTGCTGCAAGATAAAGCAGATGAAGGCAAATGGAAAGCATAATCCTTCTGGGAGGGCTTGATTAGCAGCAAGGAGGGTTTGGATAGAGAGCTTAAAGGAGTTGCCAAGTAAATGCTGCCCAGATCGTACTCTGTTAAACTAAGCTTCCCCCCTCCTTCACGGTCCCGCTGTTTTTAGGCAGTTAGTTGGTGCAGCCTCCTTTAAGTGCCACAAGTGAAAACTTTTCTCTGTGGCATGTCCCCTTTTCTAACAAACAACACTTTGCCCTAAGGCTTTGGAGCGAGGTAGCGTTCAGACCAATCACTGACCTTCTTGAGGTGAACAGCAGTCCAAAACCTCTCTTCTGATGGCATAGCACAAGGGTGCAGGCTGCTGAGCCCTGTTCTCAATAGCGTCAAGGATGCCAGCATCCACACAGCATGGGGTCTTCAGTCTTCTCTTCTATGGCCATTCCTCTAATCTCATCCTTGTTGGCCCCCTGACCACTGTCTCCTATGAGATGCTCACTGCAGCTCCAGTTCTGCACAGGCCTTGACCTAACAGGGACTTGCTACGTGCCTTTGTGGTTCTCTACACTTCCTACTTTGTTAAGGACTCTATCTTGTAACTTCTCCTGGGACACTTTCTTGATATGGAGAACTGTAAGAAAGGCTGCCTGCAGCAGAAAATCGGAGCAAAACTGCATTTTGATATGGAGCTTGGGTTCTGGGTCTCTTATTTAAGTGTTTGTATGGGCAGTCAGCTGCATTTCCAAGGCAATTACTTCCAGCAATTGATATTCAGGGGACTTAGAAGAATCTTTAGCTTTTATCTCTGCAGAGATAAAGATTGGTCACAGATTAATGGTAAAAAAAAGAAAGAAATTTTAGTGAAACAACTTAACTGCTAGTTTACAATTAGTTTGCCAAGTTTTAGTCCAATGGAGTTGAAATGGCCAAGTTCTTAATGCCAACAATTGAGGTTTGTAAAGGAAATACCAAATCAACCTTGGCAGAAAAAGAGGCAGACATTAAATTACAGAGCAAAGAATGCATTTGCTTTTTAGGTTTAGAAATAAACAAATTACTTAGAAGAAAATAAGTTTGAAAGTTCTTTTTGATTGTTTGATTCCTGTGTGTAAGCAACAAGGGGTTGAAGCAGAAAGGTGTGGTATTTGTCAGCAGCTGTTGCACAGGAGACAATGCTCTACAGAACTGTTGGAGAGCAGGGAAGGGGACTGGTACAAGGAAGTGCTGCAGAAATGCTCAGAAACTTGCTCTGCCTCATCATGTAATGATTTAAAAAGAGCCCAGACCACAAAGTCTTAACTCTTCTTACTTCAGCAAGTGCCAAAAAGACACATTCTTTAATGTATACAATAGCTTTTCTTGGATACCTTGTCGACACTGTACACTTGTCATTGGATGGGTTTGTGTAATTTTCCCTCTATAATGTGTAACAGTGTGCCTGCGAATTCCTGCAGCAGGAGACCAGTTGAATTTGCTGTGGGGGCTATCTTCCATCCAAGAGGCATTCCACTGGAGCTGGAGAAACTATTCACAGCATGGGGACTGCCAAGGCACGCTGGAACAAGGATATCAAAATCTTCTCCTGAAATATTATTTCAGTCCTTTCAGTTTTATAAAGGACAAAAGAAAACATTACACATTGCATGGGCAGGCTTATTTGTCTACTCTGCAAGACTGAGTGTATTTCATCCAGGAGTGACAGCTGAGCCCAAAACACCACTTTTCAGAGTTCAGGAGGTTTCTTTTGTAGTGCAGCTTGCTACATCCCGCTTCCACACCTGGAGATGGACATCAGAGAGGTCACAGCAGAACAGGGAAATGACAAAGCATAGGTGCTGTTTCTTGTACAGGACCAACCTAGACATAACTCGGTCAAGGAAGCCCTGTACCAGTTAGATCCATAACAGCTATGTTGTACTGTAGTTAGCAGCAGAGACTGGCAGCCAATAGCCACAATTTCCACATTGCTTTGTGCGTGTTACCTCTGAGTGGCTATCACCCTGTTTTCAACTTGCTAGCTCAGTGCAATGCTTTCCTGTTCAATTAAGCAGATGTGAAGCTGCAGGAGAGTATTTCTGGAGTTTCTGCTGTGAATTATTCAAATGTGAAAAAGAAGCAGCACCAGCTAGTACTGGGTACTCAATCACATACAGCAGTCAGCGGTACATCCCTGTTGTAGTGGTTGTGATAAGCTACTGCTGCAGTTTCACTTATTCTGTTATGCATTCCCGTTCTTTCTGTATTGTCCCTTTCTATTTAAAAAAGGTGTTTAATAAATTCTAAGTAAATATGGGAACAATTTATCATGTGTGAATTGGTAGCTCTTATGATACTACTTTTCCTTAATTGAAGCATGAACTTTCTAGTTTTAGCCTATCAAATAAAATCTGTAACATCAGGAATACATTATTTAGTTTTCCTGATACAGTCCTTGCTGGAAGTAAATAAGATATCATAGCAATATCATTCAATCAGTTACAGTTCTGGCTGTGTCAGCATTTACATTGCAAACCTCCTCTTTCAGGGGTTTATACCGAAGTCATAAAATGCTCTCTCATCATAAACTTGGCACACAAGGTCCCAGTCTGGCAATGAATTTCTTTTACAAAATGCAAGAACAATGCAATATCTGGCTGTGTTCAAGTTAAAATTCTTTAGAAAAGGAGCAGGCCAATGTAGAGAAGCTCATGAAGAAGCCATGTGGCCTGTACCCTGCTGCCTCCTTCAAAGGTCACCAGATGCATAAGTCCAAGAGTGTCAGTGCCAACAGCATTTTATGACATTTGCACATGCGCAGTGAGCTTAATCCAGAGCGTGACTGGTAGACTTCGGTAGACTGCTGCATTGATCCTGCCTGCATCTGGTGTACTCGTGTGATTCTGTGTAGCCCATGAGGCCGGGTGTCTTTCCCCAGTCTGAGATGAGAAGCCCAGTGCCCCAAGCTGAACTTCCTACTGCGAACATCCTTCCTTAAAATGCTAATTGTTATAAATGGGGATGCTTCTTCCATAGAGCCTCTGACCTGCTCCTTCATGGCTATGTGTTCACTGAGCTCTTCAAGATCATCTTGGTGTCACCAGAAGACTTTTCCTCTTCTGCTAACAGCGCAGCATAACCACGGGAGTTGGACTTGATCCTTAGTGTCCTATTCCAACTCAGGATGTTCTATGATTCTGGAACTTAGGTAAATTCACATTTCTGGATTTGCCACAAAATTGTCATTTCCGAAGTCTTTAGAGTATGAGAACACAAGGCACCTCAGAAAGACAGGCACAGCACCCCTTGCCCAAGCACCTCCACTCCTGGTTCCCACTCAGTGCCAGCCCTCAGCTTTCAGGAACAACATGCTCTGTTTTGCAATAGTCCCCAGCAGAGCTGAGCAACTCTGGTAGCACTGGCTGAGCCTGGCAGGCTTCATACAGAATCAGCAATAGGCAATCATAAATACACAGTATTGTAATATACAACAATTATAATATATAGATTCCGAGCAATACTGTTATCAACCATTATATAACAGACTTAAAACAGAAAGGACAATGAGATTCTATCTGGAATCTATCTTTAAGGCAAAGATACAGGATGTCAAGTTTGCAATGATTAATTCACTCTATTCTTATGACATTTCCTTCTGGAATTAAAAAACCTCAGCCCTCCAGGTTCTCTGTTTCTGTGCTGCAGATGGTTGAAGATCGTAATACTGATTGCATATGCTTTCAAATGAGCAGTTTGCTCCCATATCCTTAATCCAAGTAATGTAAGAGTACACTAAGGAAAGAAAAATCCTGAATATGGTTTCTAGGATATACAAGCAAAATAATATCAATAATGCCATCATCTTAAGTATAATTCAATAGACACCTAGTATTCTATGAAAATCAATGTACAGAAAAACAGACATGGTGTTCTGAGTAATTTAAGCCAATGTCTGCATTTGGATGTACGTTCAGGGTATATTTTGCCTGTGTTGTTCAGCTATTTATTCCATTTAGAAGATTATTTCCAATCTTCAGCAATACAACTGATCTTTCAAACTCACTGACAATCTGTACCACAGAAATAGAAATGCTAGCAATTAGGTGATTAAGTCACTGACACAACCAATTCAATTAAATATTTGGACTCAGTTTTAAAATTAATGTTAACTGATAGTCAAGTCGTTTTACTGTCTCTGGGGTACATTAAGAAATGGGAAGAAAATAAATCTTAAAAGCTGTCATAACAAGGGTTTGTGGAGTAAAAAAAAAAAGGGATTCAAATTAGTAAAAAAGAGCCACAAATGTATATTCCTCACTTGCCAAACCCAGCAGAGTCACAGTGATTTGCAGCCTCCCCTGTGCAGGATAAGACGTTGCTTCAATTTTTTCTAACCAGGGAATGCATATGCATTTTGTGAGCATAGTAAGGGCATGTCTTAAAGCAAATATGTTCAAATTTATGTTGGAAATGCAGGACAGTTTTCTAAAGTGGCACCTTTTTAAGAAAAAGCTCTGGTGGCTACAGTGTGCATCATCACCAGCTTCATTCCTGAAGGAAGGCGATCGCAGAAGATAGTGATAGTATCACCTAGCAGATAGTGACTGAACTGTAATGTTAGCAGAAATGTCGAACCTGTGAATCTAAATAACAAAATGCTTTCATGGCAGCAAAGACTAACAAATCACTCAGGATTCTTATTAAAAGAGCTGATAAATTCTTAGACTGAGTCTAAAACTGGTAGAGGTATCTCCTTTGTTGTGATGTTATTTATTTGTGGTTATGGAGACAAGATATTTTTCTCTGTGCTGAAACCCTCAAAATGACTGGCAGAATCCAAAGAATGAGAATATAGGTCTCAAGTGAAAAATTGTATGAAAAACTAACATCAGCTTTCTTGGAATTTCCCCTTGAACATGGGAGTTAAGAAAACTGTCTGCCATTTTGAAGAAAACGGACAGGGCAATTTATCCCCTCTCTGGACTCAGTGGTCATGTAAAATTGCTGGAAGGAGCACATGGTTTTTCTGCCTGTCCACAGAGCAGGTACACCTGGAGCATTTCCCCTGTCCTGCAAATGGTGCATCAGCTGCAGCTGATGTAAATGGAAGTAATTGTCCCCCTGTGCTCAGCACTGGTGAGGCCACACCTCGAGTAATGTGCTTAGTTTTGAGCCCCTCACTACAAGGAAGACATTGAGGCCCTGGAGTGTGTCCAGAGAAGAGCAGTGAAGCTGTGAGTGGTCTGGAGCACAGACCTTATGAGGAATGGCTGAGGGAGCTGGAATTGTTCAGTCTGGATAAGAAGAGGCTCAGGGGAGACCTTATTGCTCTCTATAACTACCTGAAGGGAGGTTGTAGTGAGCTGAGGGTCAGCCTCTTCACTCTTGTGACTAGTGACAGGATGAGAGGGAATGGCTTCAATTTGCACCAGGAGAAATTAAGACTGGATGTTAGGAAATACTTCTCTGAAAGAGTGGTCAGGCACTGGAATGGACTGCCCAGAGAGTGGTGAAATCACCAACCCTGGAGGTACTCATGGAATGTTTAGACATTGTGTTGAGGAACATGGATTAGTGAGAACTATTGGTGATAGGTGGATGGTTGGACTGGATGATCTTGGAGGTCTTTTCCAACCTTCATGATCCTATGATTCTATGAGTTAAAGCACCATGTAGAACAGGGCAACCACAGAATGAGCCTCCCCAGTATCCTCCCCATTTATAACAATTAGCATTTTAAGGAAGGAAGTTCACAGTAGGAAGTTCAGCTTGGGGCATTGGGCTTCTCACTCAGATGGACATATCCTCTGTGATGATGTTTCATTCCAAATCACAGTTGACTGTTGTGCAACTAGCTGCAATCTAGTGCTAATAACTGTAAAAGTTTATTTAAAAATGGCAAGAAAATAAAAGACGTGCTTGTGATTGTTTTAAACCAACTACTGGATGTTTACCTTGAATGCTCCCAATTCTGTTCTGACAGGTAGTATCTAATCATCTTTTTTCCATTTTTCTTCCATAAACATTTCCTAATTTCACAGATTTCCGTTCATGAGGAGTCACCTTATTCCTAAACTACAAAGTCCTAGCCTTTGTCGGACATCAGAGTCCCTATTACAGACACTGTTCCATACTTCTGATTCTCACCACAGCAGTTGCATTATACACTGTCTGAGATGAGGTAACCAAACCTGCCTACAGCATTTAAAAAGTAGGAGCACTTGCAGATCTGCCCTTAAATTCACCATGGTTTCTACTTTCAACCAAAAAGCATGAAGCTTACTCAGCAGACAAAATAGGGCTGCTGATAAAGCTCTCCATTGCAATATTTAGACTAGAGCAGGCATCTTGCTAATTGAGTTGTAGGAGAAATACACAGCTGTCACAATTAATCCCTGTGCAATAGCAGGTAGCTCTGACCTCCTGGCTGAGATGGGAAGGCACTTGGAAGAAAAGGATGCCAAAGACTTGAAGAAAATGTCCATTTTTCAGTGAGCCTTTGCACTGTAAAGCAAGTGTGCTCTTGTTATTACTTGCTTTAATAAGTAAATGTATTTTCCGTGAGGAATTGCTTCAGATTATGGTGAGGATTTGATCCTTTGAAAACATCTTATTCACTTTATTTGTTCATAGTGCTTTGCAAAGTTGATGGAGCCCATGATCTTGCCCTAATCAGCCTATCATTAAGCAAGTTTAACCCTTCGACCCAGTAAAAAAATAAGGAGTAATATAAATATTTCTAAGTCTCATTTCCCATACTCCCAGTGTTATTATTTGAGTGTCATATGGGCCCTTCCCATATATTTAAAGCACGTATGTTGAGAAGAGCCCTTTGACTCTCTCTTTTTGTTATTCCAGTGTCCAGAAATGAAATACACTGTTTATATGTCTCCAGGCTTTGCACTTGTTCATACTCTGTGTGTACTGTTCATAGGCTGGGTTTATAAAGTGGAATGACCTCAGCCACCTAGTTTTCAAGACACTGCTCCAGATGTTGTCACAGATCTTTCAGTCTGAAGCTCATTTCTTTATGTTACTGATGGTTTTTATTTTATTTTTTTTGCCTTGCTGATTGGAAAAATACTTAATTGAAATTGAAGAATCTGCATATCCAGCCTTCACTTTCACAGAAACTTTAAAACTCCCTTGAAGACCACAGTTTCATTCTTATTGATTTAATTTTTCAAAATATACTTCTAAGAAGTTGTGTTTTCTCATCATTGCAGAAGACAGGCAGAACTCTGTTAGTACAAGAGGCCAGATCCTGCCCTAAAAAACATACATGCTATACATTTGGAGTTGGACCTGATAGCACTTTTATTGCCCAGGTAAAGCAAATGGCAGTGCCTAGTGGATGTAGGTTTTTATAAAGTATTTAACATTTGCAAAGTCCAAATTTCACAATATCCCAGAGTTGCTCTGTTCTGCCCCCAGAACAGGGAAAAGTTAACTATCCTTGTAATTTCCATGGAAACAAATAGGAGGCATTACTTTCATAGAGCCATAAAATCTTTAAGGCTGGAAAAGACAACTTAGGATCATCTAGTCCAGCTGGAGACCCCTACATAATTATACTATTTGATATTTGCTCTTTTGCTTAGGATGAATCAGAAATCAGAAATGTCTGATTCTTGCTAATATACCATTGCACAACACCAGTACTTTCTTTTCTCTGCTCTTAAACAACTATGCAGGAATGAAACATTCTCTGGCTATTTCTTATCACTTACTTATACTTGAATCTTTTTTTTTTTCTTTTTTTTTTTTTTCCTGTAAAGAGCTGAACTTGTATAATATTGTTTCCCCAGTTGTGAAATAGACCCAGAATACCTTGGAGGAGGGCTTTAATAAAACAAGTGAATTCAAGGTAGGAGGTCATGCTGGTAGGAAGTCTTGAGGTAGTTTTAGGATGTAGGAACCTGTATGGAAGCGGAAGCTGGGAAAGTATCTTGAAAGGTAGAATATTTTGGAGTAGGTGAGGAAAGGTCAGTCCCTGAGTACACAGCTCAGTGTTTGCCACAAGTGTGACATCTTTGTCTGTCATCCCCTTTGCTTTCCCTCCTTTGGCCCCAGCACTCAATGCATGCTCTTTGCGTGTGATGTGATTAACAAGCAGTCTCCAGATAAAGTATGAATAGACAGGAAGGGTATCAGGACATATTAGTGTGAGATTTCAGACAGAATATACTTAGAGGAGGGGCTTAGTGGAAGCAAAAACCAAACACTTGTGTGAAGCCACAGCCATAGTAATGAAATGAAGAAATCAAAAATAAAGATTTTTAATCAGCTTCATTTGTCTTGGTTTTGTGCTTGTTCTCAACATACTAAATCATAGAATCATAGAATGGCCTAGGTTGAAAAGGACCTCAAATATCATCTAGTTTCAACTCTCCTGCTATGGGCAGGGTTGCCAACCACTAGAAAATGAGAATCTGTAAGTGAAACTTCAGCAAAGAATAATTCCCAAAACACAGGAACAGTGTTTATTTGGGTGATAGCTTGTTTCAGGCAGTTGTCTGCCAAAGAAGAAAAGAGAGATTTACACCACACATGGCAAATCTACCGTCTCCTATGAACTTTGGGGTAATAAAGACTCCCCAGTTAGTGACCAGGTCACCTGAGAGTCTCATGCTTCCAACTGGTAGGTGTGACTGGTCAAAGAAATGGTTCAAAACCATTGATAAATAGTGCAACACTGTGATGTTGTGAGGGCTGGCTAACTATCCTCGGGGAAAAAAGAAAACAACAAAAACAAACAAACAAACAAACATAAACCATATTAATAATATCAGGAAATAAGAGATGTGTAGCCAAACGAAACAGCAAGGATACAGACTGAGACTGTAGTATCACAGCTCCAGAGTATTTACTGCAGGAAGCAACCAAAAAACAGTTCCTAGCCATTAAGAGTGAAAGGGCTGGAGAAACACATCACTTCATATTTTAATTCAGCAGGTGTGGCAGAAAAAAAAATGGGAAAAAAAGGACAAACCACTAGAGAGAAGGCAGTTTGCAGTGCTGGACATGGCAGAAAGCAAAATGTCCTCTCCAACGTTGCAGGAGAAAGGAGACCAAAACTCAAAAAATCCTAGAGTTGTTCAGTCTGAGCTGCCATCAACCCTGAGCGTGGAGCACTCCCACCTTCTGCTCGAGGAGGGAGGCCAGAAAGGGTCCACATAGTCCTCCAGGGAGGAGGCTCAGGGGGAGCACAGCCTCCTAAGGCCAAGGTGCACGCTGTAGCCAAAGCCTCCCTGTTCTGCTCTGCAGAGTGCACCTCTGACTGCCACGCTGCAGGCCATTTGTTTTGGTGAGACAGTCAAAAAGAACATGCAGTTCTGTAAAAACAGGCATCATTCATCCTCTAATCTCAACACAGAAAGAATCTGCCTGCGACTGTGAGAAAGCCACCAGGTAAACAAAGCATCCATGCTGTCCCAAAGCAGCTGAGCTGAATACTGAGAATTATTAATGGCTGACGAAAAGCTCCCTAGTAGTGTATGGATCATTTGCCACACTGCCCTCTGGAAGTCCTGGCTTCCTGAGGCACATGAGCCATCAGCCTCCTACCAGCACCATCCGCAGCTGCTGGCAGGAGCTTGGCAGGAGTGCCCGGCATCCATCCAGGCTCAGAGGTGCTGCAGTGCAAGCTGAGCTGGCACCAGCAGCTCCCCAGCACAGTGAGCACGTAACAGACAGAGCAGTGTGCCAGGGAAAGCCATCAGGAACGCGTGGCTGCACTCTGCAACCTCAGCACGAAGGTCAGGAGGAGAATATTAGGGCGAAACAGGTTTAGCTCTGTGCTAATCCCCTCCGTTTGACACCTGTTGATTTCTGAAGAGCTCTGAGTGACAAGTCCAACCAAAAGAAGACATCTGGCCATTTGTACAGACAGGCAGCTGCTGTCTTTCCTCACTCTGGGGAGCCTAGGAACAGGCACCCTGATGGCCTCCCTGGTGAAATGCCAGCCCCAGTTCTGCCACAGCCAGGGCTCCTGGCAGCAGCCTCATGAAGACACCTGGAAGAAAACAGTCCTGCAGCCCTGGGCAGCTGCTGGCAGAGCACGGCCATCTCCAAGAACAGAGAAAGAGAGTTTCCGCCCTCTATTTCCATTGGATCTTTTAGTTAAGCCTTGGGCATGGAGCAGATGGGCAGCATCATGAAAAAGATGCCTGAGAAGTCCCGATGACACATTTAATTGCACAAGCAACTACATGGTTATTTTTAGTCCTTCTGTAGCAAATAAGGTTGCACCACACCAAAATGCATTTCTCTGAGGAAAACGGGCAGCATTTAACACATGATGGCAAAGTGTTGGGATGCCCTGGCATCTAACGGAGCACTGAAAACTCCGTTTAACGGGTGTTACAGAGAGTAAGGCAGCTCACAGTCAAGAGGGTCCGTAGCCAGGGACAGCAGGCAGAGCAGTGGTCCCAGCCCTGTGACAGGAGACGGCCATGCCATCAAGCCAGGGAGCAGCTCTGCCGTAAGAATGGGATGCTCAGTGCATGGTGTGCAAGCATAGAGTGATCAGTCCAAGAAAACATAGCTTTTAAAAATGTCCAGAACTGGCTCATTCCATTTTAAAGACATGAACTATATGGCAATAGTAAATTGGTAATTCTCTTTCTAAAAAAAATAACTGGCTAAGTGAAGGGCATTCAAGCAAGAACTGAGATCGTGAAGCACGAGGTACTTTTTCAAAGCCTGACATGCTATTTTCAGACAATAGCTTGCAATGCAGTGCAGTAAAATTCAAATGTTTCGGCATCAGGGGAATCTGAGTGCAAGACATCTTCCCCTGGGTACCCCCAAACAAGTGAAAGGCAGCAATGACAGCAAAGAGCCAGGAGCAAGAACTGCATAGACAAGAGAGATGTCTGCTTGGAAATGCTGTGCTCCTGCAGCAGCCCTCCTGGGGATTAAACAGCAGTTCAGCAAGGGACCGATGAGTGAGAAAATCAAGACCCCAGGGGAAGCTGACAGACAGGCTGTAAGCAGGCACAGGCAGGATGAGGCAGGGATAGACCTGAAAGCTCACAAAAATAAATAGAGGGAATGAAGCCACCAGAGGATTGTGACCAAGGGGAAGACCAACCATTAGGCAAAAGGCATCAGTGGGATCTGTAGCAGGCCATGGGCACTACTGGAGACTCAGGGCAGCAGTGGGACAAAACTGAAGACAGGTCAGCAGAAGGCCACCAGTAAGCACAGAGGACATAGCAATATTTCAGAAATTTAATTTGACACAGGAGTGCTGGGGTAAGGAGGTGTCCCAGGAAGCCAGGGAAGCAGTGGGGCAACAGCCAGCAGCATTCGAGCAGCCAGAGGCTTGTAAAGCTCCATCAGTAGCAATAATGCAAACAAGATGTGGAAGACAGATTGAAGGGGAGTGCACTTGAAAGGCAGTGAGGCTGGCAGCACTGTGGGGTGGCAGTACAAGTCAGTGTCCAGCCCAGGATATGCAGGAGAAACTCCATGCTCTGCAAGAGCTGCCAACATGGCATCAATAAACAGTTAAGAGAAGATTAATGACCTTCACTGGTCTTGGAAGGGGCATGCATGGCCACAGAGAGGGGCTTAGAGGGGGCACCAGCATCTGCATCTGTGTTTGCTTGGCTCAAATGGCTGCAGCAGTTCAAGTTTTACAAGTGTGGAGTCCTTTCATGTTGTTGTCCAGCACCCAGAACATGAAACACTTGAGGTGAAATCCTGCCCTCTCCAATGTTAATGGGAGTTTTACCTTGAGTCTGGTTTCTCTCTGCTCACACTATCTGGAATAAGGAAAGACAGATCCCACCTTAAGAGAGGTGGAAAATAAAAAAAAGGATGCAAAGAAAAGCATTAGAGCAACATTGCTGCTGAGCACGTGCTGGGGGTGGGGGACAGGGCTGGTGTCCCTTGCTGCCAGACAGAGGCAGACCCTGGGCTCACTGAGCTGAGTGCAGGGAACAGGGCTGGGAGGCAGAAAAGCTGTTAGCAGAGGGGGAAGGAAAAGAGAGGTGATCTGGCAGGGGAAGAAAAGATCAAGCTCAAACATCTCCCAAACTGCAAAGAGGGGACAAGCCTGTAGGGCCAGAGAGCAGGCAGTGGTCAGCCACTGAAACATCACAACAGCACCAGCAAAGACATAACAGAATTCAGAAGTGCACAGGGGTGCATTTCCTGCAGTGCCTTGTGGTGCCTTGGCTTCACTGCTGAATCAGCAAGGCAAAACTTTCCACTGTGTGGGCTGGAAGGGAAGGGCATAACTTCAGGGCCTTGCAAACTGGGCAATGGATTTCTTTGCAGTCATCATTATAGGGAGGCAGGCAACACTAGGGTTGGGTCTGTGCTTTCTAGCAGGAGACCTGAATCCAGTGGGTTAGCAAAAGCAGGCTGCAGAAGCAAGGAGATAGGACAACGATGCCCAAACATTAATACATTACATGGAAATTACATGAGATGTCACCAGATCCAAAGTAGCAGCTGCACGCTTCTAATCTATTCCAATTTGTTTAACTTGAGAAAATAGTTTTCATGACATCTTTTGAAGAGAGACTACAGAAGATGTAAAGAAAGACCTTGCAGGAAAAGTTTTTTTCCTTTAGCTGAGTGGCACAGTTGTGATACGTACAATTCCTGATTATGACAGTGCTACAAGAAAATCAGAGAGAAAGGAAATTTCCATAGCAGAACTGCCAGTAACAGATGACAGCAGTGCTGAGAAAGGTAGAAAAAGAGCCAGGGAAAGAAGTCTGCAGGCAGACCTGCCTAGGACTTTCTCCTCCTTTGGCTCCAGTGTCTTCTGGTGGGAAATGCTCACTTAATTGAATTTTCCCGTTTTTCATTTTCTTGGAGAGTGAAAGTCTGAGGCTTGTTGCTTGCCTGGGAGCCTCTTGTCAAGTTCCCTTTGCAGGAGAAATGGAAGCAAATTACGTGGGGGTGCTATGATGTCTGAGTCAGGCACCTTCACCCCACTGACGCAGCAACAGTGCCAGGGCCCCGTCCCACCACCTGCAGCACCAGTGCTGGGGCAAGGTCTGGCCTGGGCCCACTGCAGCCCAGGGCAAAGGAGCTTAGGGGAGGGGAAACGCGGCTGCAGCTGATGCGTGGGATCTGAGGCCACAGCGCTGGTGTGGGCTCAGCTGGCAGCCGCAGCCCAGCTCCTTTGTTGCTGCCCGTCTGCCTGTCTGCACAGCATCTGCTCATCCTTGCACAATTGTGAGGAATTGTTCCTGGATTGCCGGGCTGTTGTGAGGTTTAATTACTTAGCGTTTATGGAGGACCTTGTTCATTAGAGGAGCTTGAGCTATGTAAGTGCATATTATCGTTTAGGATACTTCAGGATGAAAGGCACTTAAGTGCTTGACAAACTGAGAAAGCAAATGTATACAGGAATCACACTGTTTGCCTCTGAAATGAAGCATCTGGGCTGAGACTTAACAACTGTTCCCGAGCATACTGCAGTGAGGAGACTGTGCCTTGTGCTTCTACCCCTGAAATAGCCAAAAATATGCTCCACAGGCTATACAAGGGCATGGCTGTGGACTTGCAGATCTTCAAGTGCGACAAGCAATGAACTTGCTGCTCCTGGCCTGTCTCTGGCAGCCTGCACCTGTGTGGGAAGCTGGAAGAGCTCACGGGGCAGCAAACAAGGGCCAGGCAAAGTGCCTGCTGCCCAAGCCCTGCTTTTAGGCTGTTCTGGGGACTTGCCTCACATTTTGCATTGGGATCCCACAGCACATGCTTCATCTCACCTCTAAGAGGGGCAGCAAAGGGAGTCTGCAGTGCATTTAAGTGCAGGAAAGATTCACCAAACCACTCTTTTTATGGCTGTGAGATGAAATACATACCAGTGGATGATTTAGTTCCCCTCCAACAGGCCCTGTAGCTTTCAGAGGTATTAGTTGTGTGTCTTCAGCAAGGAGTGCTCTGTTTCTCTGTGATAAATCTGTGCTGCACCATGCCTCCCACATGCAGAAGTACTCGATTTCTGCAGCAAATGGAGATAGCAATGAAGAGACCTGGAAGGAAACCAGAAAGTAGATTATTGGTTACTGAAGACCATTAGAACACGTACTTGGACAGAGAGCAAGGAGTATTAGAGTGTCCTCATGAGTTACATCCTCGGTTTTTATTTGCTCAAGCTAGAAGTCTTTAAAAGGATATATTTAATAGTATTTTCCAAGCTTCTAAACAATGTGGGATTAGTATGCACTATTACATTTCATTTTTTCTATTACATTTCTTAAGTTTTATACATCATCCTGATATCAAAACACTGAGAGAAGAATACTGGACTATGTTTTGAAGCCTTTCAGGGGAAAAAAAGAAAGGCTGGAAGCAGAGTTCTTAGTTACTTTGCAAGTTTATTTCTTGCAAAATAATACCAGGGTGTTCTCCTGGCTCCTGCCTTGCACAGAAGGGCTTTGTCTCTCATGTCTCCCAGTTTTATCACTCCTGTGGCTTCTGCTGCCTCTCCCACCCTCTGGCCACCCATTGCTGTTATCTCCCTCCATAGGACAGCGTGAAGGGGCTCTGTCTGTGCTTTGTGTTTGCAGGGGCAGCAGTGCCGTTAGCTATCTGCAGGGCCATATGTGAGAAGACAGCACGTATTAGCAGGTCACCTTGCAGCTCGGCAGAAATTCAACCTAAAACAATAGTTAACATTTGATGGCACCTACTCTACTTATATTCATCTGTCCCAAAAGAGATGCTCTCTAGGAGTATGGACAGTCTTAGAGCTTCCTGAGTCCTGGTGCTGCTGGACATCTCCACCCCAAGTGACTTCCAAGAGAGGTGTTTGCTTTCTGCACCTCTAAATGTAAAACTCTTCCTACTCACACTGCTGTAGTAGGACTGAAAGTCTTTGCTGATAAACTCAGCTGTTTTGGTACAGACGTGACAATATATATAATAGTAAGAAATCAGTATTATTGAATAACTTTAGTGTGAATTTGATGTTGCCGAAAAGATAAACCAACCTCATGCCATGTCATAAGACCAGACATTTTATAACAAAGAGTTTAGCGCAAGAAGGCAGAATATTATCTAACTCGTGCAAGCACATGGCTGTCTTCTATATTTCATTCACACATTTTCTTATTAAAAAATAAGTGAATTGAGGGTCAATTGGATAAAAGGTCCTTTGATGCAATTGGTACCTTCAGCTCTGTGGGGCTGAGGTTGGAGGCGTGCTCTCCCAGCAATGCCCTATACAGGCAAGGAGCTGATCTGAAGACTGAAATGCCTCCAGCATCATTGACTTGGATGCAGCAGAAGTGGCAGAGAAAATTAAACTTAATGCTGTAGGATTTCTCACAACCCGAGTCTGGGGCTTCTGAGAACTTCAGCATCATGCAGAGCAGTTCCTGAACATGTAAAATGTGGGCGTAGAGGAAACATGATGCTCTTCTCAAGAATGTAGACTTCAGCAAGCAGGTGCCCATGAGCAAAGAAGAAAGTGAAGGAAGGGGAAGTGGATAAAAAGCAAAACCTGAACAAGATAATAAGGCCATATCCATTTTATAATTTGTACATGAGGTAGTATCAAGTCCCTAAAGCTCTACCAAGTCCTGGAAGGCTGCAAGTATACAGCTGAAGGCACAGGCTGAGTGGGCTTGTTATCACTGCTGACGCGGAAAGATACCTAACTCAGCCTTTAAATGTTGACTATTTTGAAGGGAGATATGAGAAGCAAACTTTATCTAATGGAGAGCTCAATCTGCTGTGCCAGCTTCAAAAGAACAGCTGCTGTGAGCGTGTTTCCCAAGGGCTGATTAAACATTGGAAGGAAATTTCCAGAGTGAAAATTTACACTGGGTAGAAGTATCTTTAAAAATAAAACACAGCCTAAGTTTAACAGAATGTTTCTGCACCAGCTGTTTCTGGAAACAGTCGCTCCAGTGTAGAAAATATTTCTTAGTAATATTTTCAATGCTGTGCTGTTGCATGAGAACAGGAAAGGGATATTAAGTAGGCAAGAAGTCAAAATGAAGTAGGTGCTTTCACTACCCAATTTCACAGGTACACACAAGGGAAAAGAACACCAAAAAATGGGCAATGAGCAAATTAAATGTTCAAAATTTTTTTCTGTTGTAATAAAAGTAATGTTATTTCATGCTTGTTGTAGTGGTAAGGAAAGATGAAGTTGGGAGATGGGGAATACAAAAGGCATTCTCCGTCCCTCAGGGAAAACAGAGAAATCTAGAAGTGGCAATTGGACTGGGTCTGGAAGAGAGGGCAGGGAACTGGCAAGGGGAGGGATGGGGATGCTGAGCCCTCTGAAGCACTGATGTAGAGTATCCACAGCGGTGGTGGGTGCCCTGGCCCTGCAGACACCCAAGGTCAGGCTGCATGGGGGCTCTTAGCATCTGGTCTAGCATATGTGTCCCTGTTCATCACAGGGGAGTTGGACCTGATGACCTTTAAAGATCTCATCCAACTCAAAGGATTCTATGCCTTTATGATTCTTTCTCCCCTTTGCAATGGCTGAGACCCATGGGGGAAATACTGCCCTCACGTATAAGTTGCATCCTTTCTGTTTCTTTCAACACACTCTCATGTACTTCATCACAGAATCATAGAATGGTCTGAGTTGAAAGGGACATCAAAGATCACCTACGTTCAACCTCCCTGCCATGATCAGGGTCACCAACCACCAGACCAGGCTGCCCAGAGACACATCCAGCCTTGCCTTGAATGCCTTACATAGATAAAACACAAATAACCTTACACAGATTTAAACGTGCAGATTTTACATACAAGGAAGGTGAAAGATGACACCAGCTGAAACAACCTGTAAATCACAGCAATTTATCTTCTGTTTTCAGGAGAGACCGAGAAGTAGAGTCTGCCCAATATTTGTCTAAGTTGTGCTGGTACACGTGTTCCTTTACACCTCTCCTCAGTAAAACCAGGGCTGATAGCTCTGAAAAGTAATGGAAAGAGACACTTCCCTTAAGAAAAGGATTTTTAAACTTTACTGCAACATCTCCTCCAGTGTATAAAATTCAGTTTGTCTATGCAGTGAAAATAGGAACTAGAAACAAGCCTCATTTTAACATTAGTCCCTTTTCTTAGAGATGAGCAGGAGAGTTTCCCTTCCTATCAGAAGGGCAGTGCTTGTCAGCTCACTGACAGTGCGACTTGAGGAAGGCAGACCTTTCTGCTTACACACTGATTAAAAAAAAGAGGAAGGAGGCAGAGGAGGAAGAGCAGCTATTTGTCAGCCTGTGCTTATGGGCAGGCTGTGTTCTGTTCTGCAGCTTCCTTCTGCACTAAGAAGGTGGAAGTGCATTAGCAGCCGCAGTGGCAGGTTGGAGCTGTCTGGAGGCAGCCAGTGGAGCCCTCAGGCACATGGAAAATGGCAGAAATGGAAAGAGCTGCAAAGTTTGAGGATGAATGGGTTCCCCCTAGGTTTGTATGGCTGAGAGATGGTATGGGGATTTCTGGGCAGTCGGGAGGAGCTCCACCACACAAGGTAGAAAGCCATGTTGGGGCCTGCCCCAGCTCTTCTGAGAACTCACACATCTGATAAAGCTGTTACAGCGATGGAGGAGTTTTATACTGGTGGTAGAAATTACTCATTTGGGAAAACACTGGGAATGTTCCTGTGTATCTGTGGGGAAAAATAATAGGGCTGGCGTTGGATCCCTAAGTAACAAACCCATCCCTTTAGTTTTGTGATGAAATGAAAAATCTCTCAGAGCCTGCATCTTCAGCAGAAGGGCACTGGGAGTATTTCCCATGCAGCAAGTGCCTGTAGCATCCCAGGTGATGAGGTTCATCCGCTGCTCATTGTGCTCTTTCACAGCTGAGCAAAAAGCTGTGCACTCCATTCTTTGCCCACTTATTTTGAGCATGAATAAAAAGTAACTTCATTAAAGTCGCTGAATTACACTGATAACAATTACGAGTGTGGGAGGAGAATGGGCCTCCCTGGATCCACTCCAGGGTTTCATCACACTGGCTTGCAGCCTGTTTTCTTACTGTGATCCCTTTTTTGTTATTTTGTCAAGTCAGACTGAGAGAGATTAAATCCCAGCTCCAATAACTGTTCAATAGTTTAAGGTCCATAAAATATTTATGCACTCAGCAGTTTTCTTCTGCATAATAACTTTAAAAGATTGATAATGTTCCATTTCCAAGCTTTTTGATGTACGGTGCTAACTTTTACCGTGCACTTATTTACTGCCCTAATGCTTTCACTCTCTTTGGCTGCATCCAGCCCTGCAAAGCTCGTCACAATCAGAGGTAGAAAGTGTGATGAAGAAAGAGAGTGAGGAAAGTGCAGCTACAGGAAAGGCTCCTTGCTGCTGCCATTTTGGTCACCAGTAAGCTGGGATCCCGGGAATGGCCGGACCTGAAGCACTGTGAGCACTGGGTGGGAGGCGATCCACCTGCTGCTGGGGATGGCTGCCAGCTCGGGAAAGCAGGCGTGAGATCTTCCTTTTTCCTGACAAGCCACCTGCCCACAGCTTTACAGCACCCTGGGTCTCCTTTCACGTCCAGGAACAAATCTGCATTACACACAAGCACAAAACACAGTTGGGAAAACAAGAGAACCCCTATTTAAGGGAAACGAAACAATGACGGGCTCAGCAAGCTGCTGTGGTCTGCCTGGCTGCATCCAGATCACTTTTCTTCCTCTGCTCTGTGCAGGGATAGAAGCAAGACTGCAGCACTTAAGGCCTTGGCATCATCATCTCGGTGAGGATTTGGAGGCACTCCAGGAGGGCCAAGGAACCCGCACTCTGTGCCAAGAACTTGAGGCTGGGAGTGCACGGAGCTGCTCAGGAGGCTGGATGATTTAAGGTAGATAACAGCCATTTGAAAATGCCTATTGCCTGGCTACCCCTCCAGACTGCAGAAATGTCTGTGGAAGGCTCCAAGGTCCCAGCTGCTGGAGCAATGCAGATTCTTCCCTTTACAAGTCTTGTTTTCTCAGAAAACACTTTCATTTTTTGATATCTGCAATAAGATAAAAAAAAAAAAGGAATAATCAGTAAACTCAAAGGAAAATGTTGTCCTGCCATATATGACCCCATCAGTTAAGGACTGTGAAGGCTCCTAACTCACATTGTTTATTTTGATAAATAAATTTTATTGCTATTTCCCAATTTTCCCAATTTCATGTTGGGATAATGATGAAATCAATGAGGGGCAGGAATATCATTGACTCATTTCCAGGAACAAAGCATATGAAGCTCAGGACTCACACAGTATCCTGTCTCATTTGTCACAGTGGCTTCGTGGTGATGGGAAGGTTGTTTGGATGAGGTTCAAGACTGATGGAAAGTATATAATCTCAAGTGGCTACTAGAGAAACTGCTGTCCTTGAGATATTTGCCATGTTAATTACTGTCTTGAGTTGCTTTCTGCTCATTCACTTTTTAGGATAGATGAAGAGTTTTTTAAGAGTGGAGATAGAGAGTGACATCTTCCTATGGGAAGAAAAACACATCGATACATGTATCCTTCAAGCAGTAAGTTCACCTGTCTGAACAACATTTTCTCATACAGAGATCTATGGGAAAGTCTTCAGGATTAAGAGAGGCAATACTTTGCCAGTGAAACTGAAACTCCAGATATGATAGGGTTCTGTCTGCAGATCATGGACAGTCACAGTATCCACACTTTCCTTGTGAGAAAAGCATCTCAGGTTGGCTGTCAAGATACTTTCTGCCTTGTAATATATTCTGCTGATGCAGCTGATAAGAAGTTCATGTCTGATGTCTGGCCATTTAGACAGGTTGGTCTTTAATGAAACTCTAAGAAAACCCATATTGAAGAAACACGTTGGTGTAGGTATTCCACTGATAAACAACAGAGAAGCTAAAAAGACTGCTTAAAACTACCTCATATCCATTCAAAGTTGATGTTTGAAGATGGAAGCAGTGAGATTATAAAAGCAAAGAAAAGATTTGGGAGACGGTGGGATCTACAGCATTCACAGAGGTAACATGCAAGAAGACCTTGATGTTTGGGTCTGCCTGCTTAATCCATGTCATTTGGCATTGTCTCTCCTTCCTCCCAGGTAATCCTGGATTGCCAATCCTCTAAAATATTTCACTGATGGTTTTAACTGAAGTAAAATGGTTGTGTTCTTCAGATTCAAAGTATGGAGTTATACAAACAGAGTTATAATGGTTGGTAGCACTAACACTGGTACTGTCAGTGCACACAAATCCACACTACTTTGTGGTAATAAGTGGAGATCTCTGAGATGCTATTTTGCTCTCTGGGATGTTATCAGTTACAGTGAGGGAGAGTTCTCCAAAGAGATGGCTGGTCTTTTACTGCAAGCTCCATATCCATCTTGTGTCAGTGCAGTGCTCATGGCCAGTGCCCAGCAAATCAGAAGTTCTCCCTGCCTGCTTTTAGTCTAACAGTTTTACAGTTCTGGATATCTTCTAAACTCTCAGTTATTGCCCTGTGATTTTCTCTTCCAGCAACACTGCCGTGCAGTTCCCTATCAGAAATGGGAAAACGTGATGTTTGTAAGCCATGGCTATGAACAGGCCTTTTATAAAGGTAATGTATTATATATATATATCTTAATTGATGTTATTTCAATAACAACTTCCTTATTAATTTCAAAAGTGGAGAATCATATCCTAAATAAGAGCATCTCTTGCAGATTTTGTGGATAAATAAGAAGAAAAACAGTGTTTAGGATAACACTAAGATTTATTGGAAAAATAACAGTCTTGAGAGAATCACCTCAATTATCTCAGGGTTAGCATTTGGACAAGCTGCTGAGGTTCAGAAAATCCCTCTTCAGAAAGATGAGACTTGGTGTTGGTGGGGAACGTGCTCCACTCCTACTAGAAGGCAGCAAACATATGTTCATCCACAGCAATGACTGAACCCATTTCAGAGAGGTTTGCTGCAAGGGACTCCCTTGACTCTCAGTGGATTGTGCTTTTCAAATCCTACCAGACTCTTCTAACAGCTTTACTTTCAGCAGCAGCTTCTCTAAGCTTTTGTAAAATATTTGAAGATAAAGCAGCTATTTTCAGAAGGAGATCTGTACAGCTGGAGCATTGCCGGATGCTGGAAATTCTCTCAGAACGATGGCTAAAGTGAAAAGTATCATCATCTCTGTATGTAGCCTTTACAGTTAAGAGAGCATTACCTGAAACCCAAGGGAAAAATACACGCTGTTCCCCCAAACCTGATTATCTTTGAACACAAAACAGACACATATTGCATTATGAAACGCCTGTAACTGCATTTAAGAAGCATACCTCTGGTTTAAATAGTCCTTGATAGTAAGTTGAGGAGATGATTCCAGTCCTTCCAAAGCAGATAGTAAGTGCAAGAGGTTATGAGGCTCAGTGGTGCGTTATAGTGCCATACAAAAATGAATAAATGAATGAATAAATAAATAAAAATGTGGCTTGAGTTCAGGTGATACTTTAAAACAAGATGTTTGGAACTAAGAAGATGATCAAGAATTAGCTCTAGCTTATTCTTTCACATGGGGAGCATGTAAGAGAGCAAGGTCTTCAGAAAACCCTAGCTGCTGCTGAGGGAGCTACGTAGACCAAGGCATTAGAAAATAATAGAGGTACTGCTGCTCTCTAGGGGCTAGAGCCCAGCTCAGAGCTTCAGCCCAGTAGGCTCTGCCTCTAGGCATAGCCGGGATGGGGCCTTCCTCTCAGACTCAGCACCCAGCTGGGCAGGGAATGAGAATCAGGTGGTTGTGGTGCCCTCTAAAACACCTGGTTTGCCTGATGGTATTGTGGTTGGAGGACCCTCCAGGGAGGAAAATCTCATTTCAGTTTTTGTCTGAAGAGGTTCTGGTCATTCCCTCCTGGCCATCCTCTCCTGCTCTGAAGTGTACCCCATTATCTAGCTTGGAGTGATGAGTTCTGGAGAATATCAAAGAGGTTATGTGGTAGAGGTGGTCTGCAGAGCACTCCTGTGGCAATACTCTGCTGTGGGCTTACCCCCCATATACAAAGGATAAGGACTCTGTTTTTGAGAAGGTCATTAGAATCACAGAATATTCCAAGCTGGATATTCTCATGGGCTGAATCTTCTCTTATTCCACAAGGATGAGAGTCCAGCTCATGTCTTCACACAGAACCACTCCTGTGCCTGAGGGGGTTGTTGAACAACATGAGAATCTGGCCTTATGGCAGTGAGATATTGTTCCCTCAAGGATAAGTTCTGGAGATAATACATCTTTTCTGCATGTTTGAATGAGATACTATTAATCTATATTGACTATAATCAAGCAATAATTGTATCTACTCCATTACCAATTAAAGTAATGTTAGCAGTTAGAAATGTTATTAAAAATTTGCAGCTGAGAAGGGATCCTGATTTAAATACTGGATTCCTGCTAACAAAGCTTAGATCAGAGAAATTCTCTTTAATGCTGTGCCTCTTCCTTGAACACCATGAAGGAAGTTAGATGCATGCAACTCATCAACATACAAAAATCCTATCCAAGCTGCTGAATGATTGATTCATCCAGAAACTAGAAGAGCTGGAGTAAACGTGAAACTCTTTTTGTCACTACTGTACATTGGCTTAACTGCCCCACTTAGCTCCATCTCAACTGCTGGATTGAGGGCACTTCCCACCTCTCACATCTAGCTATAAAACCTGTTGGGATCCTAAAACCATACAGGAGTGAGGGCTGCATGCACACCAACCCTCTCTGCTGTGCCTTCCAAAGGAAGAAAAATGTATAAGAAAACCACAGCTCTCGTTTCTCTGGATGATAAATCATGAAGGTAATGAGGGGCACACCTACTTAGTCCAGATGTAGTTGGCCAAGCCTGCAGCTGCTGAGGTCCTCAGGTGTGCTACCAGTATGATGAGGAAGAAATTAAACCAATAGTTTGCTGCTCCTCATACTTCTCCAGAGCTACATGGTCAAGTGTATCTTGCCTGTGCAGTCAAGAGTAAAACAAAATGAAAAAAAAAAAAAACCTACCTCAAACTCTGGCAGAATATTCTTTTCTTATTTTTTTTAATAAGATTTTTACAAGCTCCGTTGGGCAAAACAGCAGGAAAGCACTGCCAATAGCCTGCAGGGCCCTTCCCACCGATGGAAGTCAGTCCCACCTGAAATTTGTGTCCTTCCACCCTTCAAAGAGCATCTACATTCCTGCTAATACAGCCTACCTCTAGTTGACAGAGCATCCCAACGTGCTCTGAAATTTTAACTGACATCTCACATGCCCATTAATCTCTGGATAAATCAAATAAATTAATGGTGAAATGAAATCCTGTGCCACAAGTGGATGGGTTTGTAGGGCTTAACTCAGCAAAAATGCACCGAGATGTCACTCAGTCAGGCACTGCCAGGATAATAGGGGACTTTCTAATAGGATTTTTCTCACTCTTCGGTTTCTTCCAGCACCAGAGTAAGCGTTTTATTGGGCTTGCTGACTCATACCTTTAATCAGGAAAGAGCAATGTTTTCTGTTCTTTGAATAATATGCTTAAATAAAACGTTACAAGTACTCAAATGTATTAAAATATTTAACAAAATATCCCATAATTTAATGTCATATATATTTCTTGGCAGCAGTGAACTCCAAGAGCCTGAAGCTGTAATTGAACAATAAATTTAAAACGCGATTTCAACCCATGTATTATAGATGTGGTGGGGTCTTTTCTAAGCGCCTTGCTGATACCATGTTGTCAGAATTCCTGTTCTTCTGACAAACTCTTTCTGTTTGTTTCTTACAGAGAAGACCTGGGACTGCAGCAGTAACGCAAAGGCATTTTTTGTAACTTTAATTCTGAGGTCTTAACATGGAAATTAGATAAAGCTAAGATACCCTTTCCTTTGAAGTTGAAAAATATTCTCTAAATTTACTTTTCTGGCTGAAGAGATTTTTGGGTGGGTTATTCTCTGAGTCATTACTAATGCTGTAACAGTTTAATCACATACAGAGCTGGCTTTCTACTTTCTGTGCTATAACTTGGTATTGACAGCACTTACCTTTTAAGTCCTTCAGAGATCCTTATAGAATCAGATTTACTCATTGCAAATGATCTACAAAGATCATTTTAAATGCCATTTAGCAGCTACTCAGCCAGCTAAAAGCTGGCTTCTTTTCCCCTCCCACAATGTGTGTGAAGACTCAAATTCTGGCTCTGAGGAGGATCTATAGCCAAGTTAACCCAAACTGCCTCTGTTCAGTTTATGCAAAGTATCTCCAGCTCTGAGAAATGCATTTGTTATTTTGCAAACACATGTGCTTAGATCTTGATTCCACTTCTTGCTACTCTATAGCAGCAAAGCTACATGTCAACAGAACAAATAGGGAGCTGGCTTCCACCTGAGTTTTGGCTAGTGCTTCTCCTTGAGGAAAATGCCCTGCAAACTGTCACCTGTGCCCATGCCCTCCGTGGTGCAAGAAAAGTGACCAAAAAGAGTGCCAACATCATCCACTTAAGAGGAGAGAAATAGCTACTGCTATTCTTTACCGAGTGACTTGGGAGAGCTCTGCTCCAAAGCCCGTCCCCTGAGATTGACCATCTGTCATTACTGAACCTGCTCCAAACCCCTTGTTCCTGAACAGGACCGTAGAGAAACTTGTGGTAAGGCAGCCCTTGTGTCCCGACAGGGATCCTGTGGCCCCACCACACGTGGTGCCCAGCCTGTGCATGGTGACAGACAGTCCTGTTTGTGTGGTCAGCAGCCGGTGGCAGGTCCCTGCCAGCACAGGGGTCTCCAGTGGCTGTGCTCATCCTTTGTTGGCAGCAGTGATCCACAGAAGATGTTTGTGAAGTGCTGCTATGGGATACCTATTTACTCTGGAGCAGAGTACCACATGTTCCCTCTGCTGACTTTACCAGGTGGGAGAAAGGACTGGGGTTTATATTCCATAATTAAAGCATGTTTTAGAGACTTTTTCCCACTCTTATCAATAACAATTAGATAACACGTGTGTTAGGTTGTCATGACTGTGCAAAACCCTGAGTCTGAAACCAGCAATGGGTCTGACTGAAAACTGGGAAATGTGTTCCCAAGTGCACGATCTCATTTTTGGTACTACAGGGTTTCATCCCTTTCCTTTTCTCCAGCCCAAAGACTCATTTATGTCTTTTTGTATAATACTCCTCTACTCCCCAGTATTCATGGTGTCCCTTATATTAGGTCATTACCTAATTTTTCTGCACAGTTCTAAAGGTTTTGACAAGGTCATTATCAAAATATTAAGACTTTGGAGTTCTGCCTAGTAACGTCCCTCCAGCCACATACTTCTTGCAGGATTACTCACTGCCTCCTTTTCCTTCCACACTCCTATCTCTAAGCCAGCTTTTTACTCACCTTTCACTTTTGCAACTGACCCTATATTTTCCATCTTAAAGAGAGGATTCCCATATGACCCATAACAATATAACCTGACATCCAGAGAGTTCAATTGGAATGTTTTCTTTGTTGGGTAGGTTTGGTGTCTTATCAAAGACAATCTGTCAGAAGCTACCTTAAAATCACTTGTGCTAGGTTTTATCACATTTTCCTTTCACACTTATGTCTTTAATTATCATTTTCTTCAGAATCAGTTTTAAACTGCGAATACCTCTGAGACAGACTAATGAGTCTAGACTAGATCTGAGCACTTTGTTTTCCTTCTGAAACACCCATCTTGCCATTTTTTTTGTGCCAGTATTTTTCAGAACACTGGGATGAGATCATCCAGTTTCTCTGAATCAAGTGTACTGAACTCCTTGAGTTTTGTTTCCACCATGATTTCCAGCTCTTGTTCCCATTGTCTGTCTTTTGCTCTCTTGATTGAACTCATTGCCCTTGTTGGATACCAAGGCAAATTGTGGATCCACAGTGCCTCACTTCTATTTTCTGCTTTGTGCTGCTGAAGAACATTTTGCTCTTTTGCTTCAAGTTTTTTGAGTTCAATCTCAGGCTGTCTTTGGAATTACTGAGATTGTCTCTGTTCCTTTCTCTTTACGTACTGGTTCTCTCTCTCTTCACTAAACAGATTTATTTTCAAGGCAATTGCTGCAGGTGCCTGTTGAAGGAATCGGCCCTCGCTGGGATGCTGCCACACTTCAGGCACATACACTCTGTTCATGTCACAAAGCCTTTAAAATGTGTAATAAAGTCTCTATCTGGGATCTGTGCATCTCTGTGCAATTCCTTCCTTCCCTCCCTCCCTCCCTCCCTCCCTGTCCATCTGTCTGTCTGTCTGTCCTTTTGCAAATAGACATTTTCTACAAAGTCAGTATTGCCAAAGGAAATAAAAACACAGAGCACGCCATTCTTCACAAGGAAAATCTGACACTGAGCCACTGAGTTGTTGTGTATCTTCTGTGGACTTTGGATGCACGTTTACCAGTGGGGTAATTCTCAGTTTATTGTTGCTTTGATGGAAAGAGGACTGATTTTATTTAAGTGTTCATCTTTTTATTTCAACAGAAGAAGACCTTTTATGTCATTGGTATGTTTTGGTCATAAAATGGAAAAAAAAAAAGAACTTAATGTAGGAGAAAAACAAAAGTCCACAGAAGTGTCTTACATAAAGCAGCAGCTGGAAAATCCTGCAGGACAAGAAAGAAAGAAATCCAGCTGCATAAAGCTGTTTCGCTGTTTATTGGGTTCTTATTTCTTCATCTAGTGCAATATCAGCTCCTGTTCAATAGCTGATGCAGACTGAGAACTGTGAAGGTGACGGAGTTTAAATTCTCAAAGTGAAAATCAAATAAGATTCTTTAGTTATTCTAAGCCATCAGACCAGAACATCACAGCACAGAATATTACATCCTATCACAATTTATCTAGCTTTTAAGCAAATTTATTGTTCTGTTTATAAGAAAAAGCAACAAAACAAAATGGGCCCTCTGCTTGTCATATTTGATTTTACACTGTATTCTTTAGTGCCGAGCGCATCGCTGTGAGCGTACGTAATTTGCCATCATCCCTGAAGATGTTCTTGAAAATGAGATGTTTCGTCTCAGTGGCCATACCCTGCTGACATTTTAGAAATAAATAAATGATCAGTTCTGCAGTCCTGTGGTTAGGGTTGAAGAGGAATTTACATAGAATGCTACGCTTCTCTGGGAACTGTCAAACCTTAATCTTTCAGTAAGCTACAAAACTATTATTAACATATCTCTAGGTACTGTTGTTTAGTGTTAATACTCAGTGGAATATACTTTTCATTAAAATATGATAGCAGTCCACGTATGTTCTACCCTCAGGCACAATATTAGCTGTGCTGTTTCTTGGAAGAACTGCACTGCAAAAATTAATCTAGTCTTACTTTCAATGACTTCTGTGTCAACATATAAACTCTGGATTATTTTCTAGGTGGAAAAATGAGTTGAGACAGGGGAAAAAGACCTGGCAAGTGAACCCAATAAAAATGTGTGCTGAAGCCAGAAGTTTCAAAGCAATGAGGTCTTCCCAGCAACATGTGGTGCAGCCCCTTCTGCTTTCTGCAGCACGTCTGATCTGATCTAGGCTGCTCTGTAGCACATCCTGTTTGGTGAGTGTTTATCTCAGCCTCATCACAGGGATGAGCTATGAGAGCATAAATACGAAGATAAAGTTGGAGCTGGGACATGGCAGGGTGATTTCCTCAGTGAGAGAAGCCAACAGTGTGTTTGGTGAAGAACACACATGCAGAGCAAGGCTGGGTCCCTGCGGCTCCCTCTGCAACACCACCAAACAGACGGGGACCAAGCAGGCATCTTCAGAAAGTGGAAATCTTTCTTGCATGAATCTCTTGGGCATCTCTTAGGCAGTGGGGACTCAGACCCCAGCTGGAACTCAGGGCTGCCAAGTGACTGCCTTGGCACAGCCTGGCTGTGGCATTCCTAGGCTGGATAAAACATTGTGTTGTGTGGAGCAAAAGTAAGGAAGTAGGAAAAGGGCCCATTTCTGCATGGAAGAAAAATGTAAGAATTTAATCTTTCATGGCTAACCATATTCCAGTTGTTGGTGGTGCACTTCCCCACATGCACTAATTTTCATTATGGTTTTTGAGGAGATCACTATCCTTAAACAGTGATCAATACCTCCCCAAAACCAACCTGCAAAAGACAAGTTAAATATTTGACAAACACCAGACTTCCTTTTTCCTTCCTTATTTTTCCTTCACTGCTCTGAGTGAACACTTTCAACTTCTCTTTTCAAATCTCACAGCCTACAGCATGCAGTAATAGCTCATTCATTATTCAAGTAACTGCTTCTGTAACTGGGTTAATAACAGTCTTCATATCTAAGTACAGTGCTCTACTCGGTATCACTCAGGTTCCCACAGAGCTTTTGTTTCCCTCAGTTTGCAGTAATGTTCCTCATAAAGCCATTTACCCAAACAACTGTGCCACAGCAGCTGGTGCATTACACCCAATGAATCACTGTAACAAGACTTGTTAAAGCTGTGGCCAACGTTTGGAGTGTAATAGTTATCTGTCAATGATCTCTTATTAAAAAAAATGTTGAAAAGCCCTCATTTCAATGTACGTATCTTTCCCCACAGTAGTCAATTCCAAAAGCTGACCAGGTTGCTGTAATATCTGAAGGCAGTTTGGGATTAAAAAGCTGCGAGAACTTTGCTTCACAGAAGTAGAAGCTGAGGCACCAGTGGAAGCCCGTATGTAAAAGAGGAGCTAAGGATGATTAGTGAATCAAATACTTCAGTTCATAGAAAATTGAGAAAAATTAGTCATACTTTATCATTTCACGGAGAAAAAAAATCATGGCATATACAGAAGTAAATTACACTTTTCTAAACTAGAATTCTCTGAGTCAAAAACAAAAAACAAACAAAAAAAACCCCAGTACATTAAGGCAAGAAGATGAATATAATTTATTTAGTGTGTTGAAAAGCTTTCAATAGGGTTTTGCCCATGAGACTGTGAAAGAAGTCTGGTAACAAGAAGGTGAGGTAAAGGCTTGTCCTGGATTAACAACTGCTGAGGAGACAAGCTGGCAGGGGGAATAAATGTCTGCAGCCTGAGGTTGAAAAACATTAGGAGTGAAGTGCCCTAAGGATTTCTGTAAGGACTGTTCTGTATCTATCCCTGTGCGGGTGGCTGTGCTTCACATACACTGCAGCAGTTTCCTTCAGTTGCTCCGAGGATCTGTTTACAACAAAGAGGAGGCGAATGCGGAGTTCCAGATAAGGAAAATACACGTGTTACGTTCTTTAGAGATTTTTAGAATTATTTCTTACGTCTCAAGACTGTGATGGTCGTTTCAGTGAATTTGCTTAAGCACTGCTAAGAATTAGATGAACAATGAAATGTCAGACTGTGTTGTTGATAAAACCTTGCTCAGAAAAGGAAAAGCTCCAAAGGATTGCTTGAAACATGAGACAACTCTAATACCGCCAGTGGTTCTCCTAACAGGATGGCAGATGAACTTGAAATAAAAGGTAATGTGTTTGAAAGAAATAATTTAAACTACTCTGACACACCGATGGCTTCTGAATTAACTGTAATCTCTAGGGGAAAGAGCTGAGCATTATTGTGAGCAGCTCAGTGAAGATACTGAGCAGCAGTAGCACAACATGTGCCTGGGACAGTGAAGTGGGGGACGTGTTAAGAAGAGGGTGGGAATGCATTGCCCTTGTGCACAGAGCTGACAGCACATGTAGCCACACGTGCACACAGGGATGGCTCCTCATCCACTGCAAGTTCAGATACTGCTTGTAAAATGTGAACTTGACAAAAGAACATATGAATTATTCACCTTTCCCTCGTGAGCAGATGGGATGAAGATGATGCAGTTGGTCACTTGAATCCAGGAGCCAGCCAGTCCCTCTGGGCAGTGCACCAGGAGCTGGGATACTGGAAAGACCTGGATTGGCATGAGGGGTGTCTGAGCATTCAGGCTTTTCATTAGCATTGTCCTGCTTCTCCTTCCCAATTTTTCCAATTGCTTCTGCCAGAGTTTCCCCTCTCTGACATTTTCCCACCAGGGTCATTGCCTCTCATGTTTATTAAATACTGTCACATTTTGGTCTGGATTCATAAATGCATGTGGGAAAGTGAAGCAGTGTCAGCCAGGACCCATGAAGGATCCCTGCAGGGAAGGGCTGAGGGACAGAGCTGAGGAAAGTGGTGCCAGTGTGGAATGAGGCCGCAGAACCACGCAGACCATCTCAGACAGCCTCTCCTCAGCAAGGCCCTTCTCTGTCTCCAGGTCTGTGGTGCACCAGCATCCCTGATGCATCATTTTACAGCTTTTAAGATGAATTGAGCAAGCTCATAACTCTGTGGTTTTGTTACGGCTTCTCTGGCTTTGACACAACAAGATAACCTCCACCAAACACAAACTGATGCATGGTTATCTTTGCAACCAGAAGGGCTAAACACTTCATTAGCTTTTTAAATGAAAGCTTAGGTTCTGGAGAAGGCAGTCAAATCTGCAGGAAGGACCTAATTCCTCCAACATTTTCATGAGAACAGGGGATCAACATCTTTGCAAGTCAGACGCTCCTGCTCTGCCTGTCCCTGAAAACAAGGAAAACGGTATGCTTGCATTTAAAAGGCAACACACTTAAAGTAGAGAAAGAGAATTGTGAATAAGTAGGTTAGAACAAACCTGTAGCCGTCGTTTATGTATGTTCCAGTGTTTGCAAATGATGCTGAGAGTGGAAATGTTTTCCCTTTGAAGCAGCACAGGCCTGGCCTGGCCCAGGGACTGGGTTTAGTCCAAGAGAGGGGGCACAAGCATCTGTACACGTCTATTAGGAACATCATCCTAGTATTGGCTGTGGCCTTTCCCAGTGGTGGTGCACTGCATGAAAATACAGTTTTCATTAAAAGAAGACAGTAAACTGTTTCCATATCTGTTGGAAGAAGCTTGAAAATCTGTCAGATTGTCAAAGAAAAAAAAAAGAAAATGAAAATGGAATTGTCACAAATTTGGTTTTGATAGATCATGATATGTGAGTGATTAGTGTTGGCAATACTGGGAAAAGCTCCTAGAGCTGGTGAAGATGTGAGGAATGCTTGAACAGGCATGAGGAGGCACCAATACCTGGTCACAGCAAGGTGAGACTGAGGAAAAGGAGAGAAGAGCTAGGAAAGAGGAGGGAGCTTTGTGTGCTCCTGTTCAAACATTCTCTGACATAGGCTCTGGAAGAAGCTCAAACAGCCCATCAGACAGGAAAGAATGTTGGATTCCAAATTATTGCTGAGAGTGAAGAACCATTACCCCAAGAAGGAGGGCTCAGCCTTGCAGAAGAGCAAGGAAAGGCTTCAACATGTTGGGTTCTTTCATTTGTGCTCACACAGATAGCATTGACTGAATTACTGGGATGGTTCAAGTATCCAAAGAGAAGGAAGGACTTAGTAATTGGTCAAGTTATTGTAATAAGAACACTCTTCTGTAAAGGTTACTACCTCCACATCAGAAGCAGCTTTGCTCACTACTAGTTTAAGTGATAGGAGACTGTGCCATGTTAGAGAGGCTCATGTACCCATGGGTCATTAATAAGGATGCCTGAGACCCTGGAAATCTGAAACATCATAACTGGCGATCTGGATGAGTCTTTTCCTATTAATGCAAGTGAGAACCAAGGGGAAAATGCTGCCTTTCTCCATTAAGTTCCTTAGCAAAAACATAATGAGGAATTGAAATAGAACCAGATTTAAAGCATAACTCAGATTAAACACTGTAATAAAGCTGAGTCAATGGGAAATGTTATGCTGGCTTTGATAATGTAAACCATGCACCTGTCTCTATGATACTACACCCCATCAGAAGATATCATGGTGGAGTCTGATAATGAGCCAACATCTCATATCCACATTGTTGCTGCATGTGCTGCATGAGGTGTCAGCATCCTGCCAGACTTATTCCCTGAACAGGCATGGCTGATGTTTCCAGGAGCTGTAAGACATCTAGGAGAGTCGCCAGTGGGGAGCAAAACCAATGCTGCCAGTAGCAGGATGGGATAGTGCCAAATTAGTACAGAAGTTCCTGTATGTGCCAAATAGCTTTCTAATTGCATTGCGATCAGCAAGACAAAACTGTGTCTCTTTAAAAACATATGTCTGCATTCACAGCGGGTCTTCGGTGCAGAAGGGAAATTTAGAGGCAAAATGGCAAGGAAAGCTCATTTTCAGACACATCTGGTCCTCCTGGATCACGGTCCATAGGACTGACCTCCTCCACTGCAGGGAGAGGAAAAGAAAAGAGAAAGAAAAGCTGGAATCCAGCTTAGATTATAAAGTGGTGGGACCAATTCAGGGTACGAGCACATGTTGAAACATATGCAACACCAGCAAGTACCTTCTCCCTTTACATAAAACATTCAGTGTTCTGTTCTACTGCTTTTAGGTTGAATAGCATCAATACGGCTCTATTCCAGTGGGCACAGTGCTCTTTGTTGCTTTTGATTACTGTGTCATTTTCACCTCAAATGAGTGTAGAATATATTTCTAAGAGTTGTGTTACAACAGCCCAAACTTGAATAAGCTGGTCCAAATTAAGAGGATACATCTGATCCTCATTAAAGAGAGGATGCAAAAGCTTTTGGAACAGATAGTGGACTCCTAGGAGTATATCGTGGAGGAATTTACAAAGAATGAAAAGTGAATCATGTCACTGTAGAAATAATTACTCAAATATGTGGTAAGTAAAATTTCATCTGGATCCTCTGCACTCTCAGGTCTTTCTTGAGCTCCTCTAACTGGTATCATAGCCATCATGCAATTGATAGAGGAGGAGAGTGATGTGCACATGGGTTCAACCATCTGCCCCTTATCTAGGTCGTTACTCTTGTGGTCATTTGCATTTCATTACCAGCATACAAAGTTTTAACAGGAGAAAATGTGAGAATATTGAGTACTGTTGATTTGGTGGGTTACTGTAGTGCTTTCAGCTCAGGGAGATTAAGGCACAGTGTGCTGATCCCCATTACAGTAGCCGCGTTAGCTCTCGGTCCAGAAATGAAATTTTGGAGGAAAAGTTCTGTGGGCCACCACACCCCAAACTTGGCTCATAATGCTTTGACAACCTATTTTCTTTGAGATTTTGTGCATTCCCATATCTTGGTCCACCTATTGCAGAAGCCTCCTGGCTTCTGTTGAAGAAAAAAACCAATATACTTCAACAGGAGGTAGTCCGTTATGAGACACATCCAGCTGGCCGCAGCGGGGGCCGGCCTTGTCATCTTTACAAGCAGGATACGTTCACATGCCAAAGTCAGCAGAAACAAAATAGATGACACATCCAGTCTGAAGGTTTGCATTCCCAACAAACCCAAGCAGAAATTAGACAGGATGGGGAGCCAGGTCCAAATCAAGCATTTAGTTCAAACATTTGCACGACTGAGATCAAACTCTCACATTATGGATTAAACCCATAAAATGTGTAGGAAGGCAGGAGCCGCTTGTCAGTTGTCTCTTAGATGTGTCTGGGGACATTTTGTGGCATCTGTTGTACAAGCTGGAGTTAGTAAATCCCACATGCAAAACAGTAGGTTGAGACCAAACTGCTGATGTCTGAAATTTTCACTCTGCTTGACAGGATGCCCTGCCCAATCTCCGGCAGTGTCTGCATCTGAGGCTCCTCTTCCTCTCATCCCACACACCTCAAGCCACCTATTAAGGAGAGCCTTGTCTGGGAGGAGAGAATTCTCTGTTCCTTGGCCCTTAGTGATATTTTCAGCTTGAAGACTCTCGAGTCCTTATGTTAGAAAAGCCTGCCATCAGTCACACACATGAAGTTACCAAAGGGTTACAACTTTCTCTCGTGTGCTCATTCAGTTTGGAGTGATTTTGTTAGGATGGTCTTTTATTGCTGCGGTCTGGGGCCACCTGTGACTCACCCTTGTTCTTAGGGTCCCCACAAAGGAGGCAGAAGACCACTGTAGCTCAACAGTGCTTTGCAGAACATGCTCTTCTGCTGATGTGGCTATGGAGCCCCAGGCTGTCTTCAGTGTCTGGAGACCTCGGTGTTTTTGACCAGAACTTCAAGCTGGTTCCTCACAGGAAACATCAGAATTTGTATACTGAAGCTTCTTGCAGCTTTGTGGAACAAAACCATGACCAGAGAGAGCCCTTGTAAAGCTCACCCCTGCCCGTGTGTGGCTGGCTGCAAAGCACGTCCCTGTTCTCCTTGTGCCAGCCCTGTGTGGTGAACCCGCACAGTGCTGGAAGGAGGGCTGCACTCACTGGTGCATTTCTCTTTTAGCACACAGTTTGATTGGAGAAGGCACTATTGTCAGCAGCTGGATATCACTGAGATACAGAAACTGCCAGATCTGGCCTTAAAGTGAACTTCAATGCAGAACTGGCAATTCAGTTCAGAATTCAGAGGGGAACAACACAAGGCTGTATGCTCAGTAAAATACAGTAAAAGTCAGGATGTCTTAGCCCAGGCAGTGCTAGGTGTCAGTCTCATTTGAAAATATGCTAGCAGTTGACTGATATTAGAGCAGTTATGCATCTTTGGAAAACCCTGTGGGATATAGAAGTCCACAGGGAAGAAAGTATTATAGTGCTGCTGCTGGGGACAGGAGTAAAGCTGCTTGCGCAACTCATGAGAGTTACATCTGTGCTGCATAGATGGGGACAGTTCCTGTGCCACATAAACTCACCGACAGTGAGGGGACAAGAAGCTGGGAGGTGCAGAGCTCCAGGAACACAAATTCATTGCCTGGAAATAGAAAGATTTGATTTAAGGGACCTATTTTATATGTCCTCGGAAGTTTGAGCTTCTCTTTTTACCATGCACTACTTTTTTATCCTTCACTGCATACACTCCAATTACTTGTTAACGCCCTGTCCTCTGGATTACTTATCAATAAAATCTCTTCTCTCAGTTGCTCCAATAATCTCTGTAGTTGCATCCCTCCTTGACCTGACAGAGCTCCGAGACTTCATCCCACAGATAACTTGCCATAACTTACTGTGTATGTACAAATGTGTATATGCAGTGCACATGGTGTCCTTTATCGAGCCAGGACTGTATATAATAGAGCTGTTCAGGATCAACTTGTATTTGGGCAACAGATGTTTTCTGCATTTCATCCTTTTCTTCCAGTCTAAAAATAAACGCAACCAATAGTGAATTAAGAGAAAATTCTCACGTGCGCATCTCACATCTAACTGCTTTGCAAAGGCTTAGAAATACCCTTTGCACACAGCATGGTTACTGCTTTCTATCACTCCCCCTCTCCCCTTCCCAGTCCTCTGAAACTTCTCCTGACCTCACAGCAGAGCAGAGCAGCCAGTCCCTGGTTGCCCAGAACCATGGGTCCGGGCTGAGCTGAGAGCCCCAGCCCGGCGGAGCTGCATGGAGCTGGCTCAGCTGGTGTGGCCAGGGATGCAGCTTATCTTCTTGTGGAGAAACACCCGTGGATAATGGAAAGTAGCAATGGAATGTGCTACAAAACTCCTCTTGACTTCATGGAAGCCAACCAACAGAAACCACTGTGCACTTACCCTAGGGAAGTAAGCTGGGACACTAAATTAATTTCAGCAGTCCTAGCTTCAGGGCTTCTTAAGGCTGTTCTGTGAAGTTTGGGTTTGCATGGATTTGTTCTCTATTAAATTCACAGGGATGGAGCCAAGCTCCTCTCAAACCGCTGAGCTCGGCTTTGTTGCAGGATTTTCAGAAAAACAGACGAAGCCACAGAGTTTTGTCTGACTCCCACCTGGAAGCAGAAATTGGTCCACATCTGCTGAAAAGTTTGTGACTGTGATCTCACGTCACCCTTGGCCTGGGCACCCTGTTGGTGTCCACCTGGCTCCGTGTCTCACTGCAGAAGATCCACCCACAGCGGTCAGGTCTGCTCTGGCTCTGGCAAAAGTTTTATTGCTTATAAAATTCAGTATTTGTTTCTGATTGCTTGTCTTGAAGCAGCCTTTTCCCTTCCTACTTCCTCAGCTGCTGTTAGAACTGCACTGCCGGTTGGATGTTCGTTAGCACTTCTTCTTGAAAATACTACCTTGAAAATACCCAGAGCCCTCCCTTCAGCAGACAAGGAGGTTTGTAACCTTCTGCAAGCTTAGAGACTCTTTCCCCTGCAGAAACCCCCACACCCATGTTCTGAGACTTCCTCTCACTATTCCTGTGGCAGTGAGTCACTTCCCAGCCACCTTCTGCCTACACGGGGCCCAGGTGCCGCTGCCTCCGCCGCGATGTTGAGCGTGAAACCAAAGGGATGTGCTGAATCAAGACTATATTCAAGCATTTCCTTTTTGTTGTCCTTTTAAAAGATTTCCTGTCTCTTTTCTCTCTTCCTCACTCACTTTTTATAATGTTTCATTAAGTCTACAAATTAGCTTGGTCTGCAGTCTGTGTTTGTTTTCCATTGATGGCCAGGCCAGAGAAGCACTCACAAACAGACTATTTTCTCTCGTCAGTGGGGAAGAGGGATATCAGCTGAGGCCACAAGGACCGTGGAAAGACAAAGAAAGAACCCATTTCATCAGGGCTGTGAAGAAGTTATCACCAGCTGTGGTTTGGAAACATGCTGTTGTGATCCCTAAATGGAGGATCCGAAAGCACTGTGATGCTTAGGCCCGAGCCTGAATGCGTCGGTGCAGCAGCGTTACTTAGTTTACCTTCAAAGCAAATCTCCCAGTTGTTCCCACTTACTGTGCTCTGCTTTGAATTGTGGAGCATATCTGGAAAAGATGAACCTGGTGTCTTTCAGACAAATCACACACTTGAGAACATGCTCCAGGAGCCCACCAGGCGCACTCCAGCCACAAACAAGTATTTAGTCCACGCCACGCTCCAGGCAGCATGCCACATCCATGGGGCAGCTGCTGAAGGGCTCCATTTTAGGCTCAGAATAGTGAAAAATCAACCCTTCAACATGAGGCAAGGAACAACAGCCTCTGCTCCACTGTGTGGCATACACAGACAACCTAATAATGTTTGGGAAAATGATCATCTGTGCTCTATAACCATGTTTAGAAAAAAAAAAAGTGAAGTGACATACCACCTGTATGAGAGAGTTGCCAGTATAAAAACAGAGATGTCTAAAAGATGCCACAGTTATTGCTTATGAAGCTCTTCTTGACGTTTTAGAAACCCATTAATCTGCATAAAT
Organism: Cyrtonyx montezumae; assembly: GCF_038088225.1. Taxonomy (NCBI): domain Eukaryota; kingdom Metazoa; phylum Chordata; class Aves; order Galliformes; family Odontophoridae; genus Cyrtonyx; species Cyrtonyx montezumae. Next base: position 10,698,489 of record NW_027071870.1, on the reverse strand, counting down.
ATAAAAAATTATATTTGATACATATGTAGATAAGATATATGTAATACATTTCATACATAAAATAGTCTTCCTACATATGTAGTGATTTTTAACACAGTCAATCCATTCTTTACTCCTGATAATCTCTGTAAGGTAATACAGAGATGCTTTAACATGATGCTGTGGTCCCAGTCCTTCCTTTGTACACAGAAACTCTGTGAAATTACTGATATATGAGCTGAAAGCAAACAAATCTGAACATCTGAATATATGCAACATAAACTTTGCTGCTCCTGCTGTCACCTGCTCAGCAGGATACAAGGATTGTGACAAGGAGTTACAGTGGTAAAAGCTTAATTATTATTTAGTAATTATTGGCTGAAATAAATTAAATGCCAAAGGCGTCTGTAGTAAAAAATGACATCATGTATGATATAATTAAATACACAAAACAGTGTTTAAATAGCTGTAAGTGTCTGGCCAGCCAAATCAATCAAAAATGCAAAGACAATATTGACACTTTGCCCTTACATCACACTGTTGTGAATAAAAGCTTGTTACCGAAATCATGTTAGACCCAAGTATGAATTTCTGGTAGGCTGAGGTCCAGACTGAAGTGCTACGATCATTATTTGATTTGATGGTAATACAAGCCAATGAGAACCTTATATTTAACAGCTGGCATATATGAGGGAAAGTAAAAATGAGTCAACCAGTGTGTAATATCACCTTGTTACACATGGATTCTGATAAAATGAACCTGGAGGCTCCAGGAAGAGCTGCCTCCACGTGTAGGGTGAGCCCCAAAAGTTTGATGGACTCAGTGCTGTCGACCACACGTGCTTCCTGCAGCACGACTTCAACTGGATCAGTGTTTAGATGCTGCACTAAGGGACGTGGTTCAGAGGGGGAATACTGGTGGTGGGTGTCTCTTCCAACCTCAGTGATTCTATGACTCCTATGGTTTTTGTGATGGCAGCAGGACTTTAATAAAGGCCTTTTCTGATCGAGCTGTGCAAAGATCTGCAGCACAACGGGAATGCACACTGTCTGCTAGGACAAGTCCAATGATTTGCTGGGACCTGTTGCTTGCTGTAGGTCGGGAATGCCTCAGCATCGTTATCGGTGCCAGCTTGTCTCCCAGGTCCAGGATGAGGCAGATATTACCAACACCCAACTGCAACCAACACATGCAACGAAAATGAGAAAAAAACCTGTCATCATCTGACGCATCAATCCTGCCAACAGCGATCAACTTGAGCAGCCATTTGGTTTTGACCAGCACACTTGGGCCTTGCGTGCCCCCGCGCAGACGCTGTCGCATCCCCCGCAGCAGAGCCACGTGTGCACTGCTCCGTCACTGTGCCCTTCATTTTCCCTGCTCTTTTTTTTTCCCCACTTGCTCACCTGCAGACTCCATTCATATTGTTTTATGGTGCTTTAGACAACGGGTTTTAACAGCTAAACATAAAAGCCACTGAGAGCATAAACAGGAAACTTGTGTTTAGGTGGGAGCGCCTAGGAATTTTATACTGCTGACCACAGAGGCCATGGGAGAAAGGAAATAGGAAGAACGCTGTAAATACCTGGGTGACTAATGGCTTGCGCTGCTCATCTGGCTCTTCAGCGCACGCAAAGTTCAGCTCTTCCCGGCGCAGCAGCGCAGAGGCGGCGCGCTCCGTCCCCGCGCTCACCGCGTTCACCGCCGCAGGGAACGCACCGCGCACCGCACGCGAGGAGCGCGGGACGAAAGGAACCGCTGCGTGGCAGTGCCGCCGGGCTGCGGCTCCGCTGCTCCGGAGGGGACCCCGCGGAGCCGCTCCCGCTCCTTCCGTCACGCCGCCGGTTTTGTCTTCTGCCGACGGCGGCACATTTCCCGACCGGCATCTCCCGCGCGGCGGCGGGACCGCCCGGATCGCGGCTTCGGCTTTAGGGCGAGCTCCGGTCACCAAGCGGTCGCCTCCGGGCAGTGCTGGCGGGCACCGGGGGCGTCGGGAGGGGGGGCCCGGCCGCCGTGCTTCTCTGAAGCCGCTACTCAGTGTGGTAGGGGGTGATCGCACAAGTTAAGCGCATCCGTAAAGCGTTTCTCTGAATCCAAGCCGTCCGTAATGAACGTCTTGTTTAATTGCTGAAGTGATAAGATAAGCGAAGTTTGGCAGGGAGCTGGTGAGGAGAGCTTTATTGTGTCCAGAAGTAATCACATCTAGGCTGTAAGCGCTGAAGTTTAATTGATATAGATATGTATATCACATACAGATAAGGATGTGGGTAGAACTGACTCAGTCTGTAACTATCGGCTGTGCCGTTCCCCTGGGGTCGGTGCTCACACCGCTGTAATTTGGCATCTTTGTAGGCATCGGTGGGCAGGGGATCGACCCACAGCAGTGCGCAGGCAGCACCAAGCTGAGTGCTGCAGCTGGCACCCTACAGGGAAGGGAAGGGAAGGGAAGGGATGCCATCCAGAGGGACCTGGACAGGGCTGGGGGGTGGGCCCATGCCAACATCATCATGTTCAACAAGTCCGAGTGCAGAGGCCTGCACCCGGGTCAGACATTCCCAAGCACAGGTACAGACTGGGCACTCAAACACAGATACGGACTGGGCAGAGGATGGCTCAAGAACAGCACTGAGGAGGATTCAGAAGCGTCAGTTGATGGAAGATTCAACATGAGCCAGAAATGTGTGCTTGCAGCCCAGTTGGCCAACGGTATCCTGGGTTGCATCAAGAGAAATGCAATCAGTAGGTCAAGGGAGGTGATTCTGCCTCTCTGCTCTGCTCTCATGAGGACCCCACATGGAATACTGTGCACAGTTCTGGGGCCCCCAACACAAAAAGGACATGGAGCTGTTGGAGCAGGTCCAGAGGAGGGCCATGAAGATGATCAGAGGGCTGCAGCACCTCCACTATGAGGACAAGCTGAGAGAGTTGGGGCTCTTATGCCTGGAGAAGAAAGCTCCTCGGAGACTTTATAGTAGCCTTCCAATACCTGAAAGGAGCTTACAGGAAAGCTGGGGAGGTCTTTTTTATAAGGACAACAGGATAAGGGGAAATGGCTTTAACCTGGAAGACTTAGACTAGATATCAGGAAGAAATGCTTTACTGTGAGGGTGGTGAGACACTGGAACAGGTTGCCCAGTGAGGCTGTGGGTGCCCCTCCCTGGAAGTGTTCAAGGCTGGTCTGGATGGGACTGTGAGCTACCTGGGATTCTGCGATTCCATGACACATGGTTACCCTTCCTATGCAGTTTTAAAAATATATAGGGAAGGTTTCTGTGATCCCAGAACAGACCAAACACCTACAAGCAGATTTCTTTATTTATACAAAGTGACTAAGAATCCTGGATGCTCTAAGGGACAAATACAGTACAAAGAATACTGCAGAACAAGCAGACCAGCACTGTGTTCCCATGCTGACCCGAGGGGACCCAATCAGACCCTGTGCTCTCTGCACACAGTGCATTACCAGAAGCAAGCAAACAACCTCGCTGCTGCCAAAGGCAATAGCTAAACTCTTGTCAGGTAGGTGCAAAACTACATTACTAAGTGACAGCCCCAAAGCAAGAAATCTCAGAGGCAGTGAGCTGTAGTGGCATTGCAGTGCTGCAGTTTTATCTCCCCTCTGTCCCTTATGCAATGCACAGCTGGGTGAGTACCGTGCTCTCCTCATGTGCTGTCTGGAGGGAATTGCAGTGCTGCAGTACCAACAAGGAAAGCCTGGCACTGGCTGCTCAGGTCTGCAGGAGATGTGCTGCAGAGCTAATTTGGGTGGGCAGGCAGGCTTCCTTCACTCAGCTGAGTACCTGCGAGTGGTACCTACCTGAGATATGCCACATTTCACACATGGGCTCTGAAATTATGTCGAAAAGTGAAAAGTGGTCAAAGCATTTCTCAGGGTTTTACTTCTGAATCCCATCTAATACTGGAAAGGGGCTCCAACCCAGGGCTCTCTCTCCTCTGCTCGATACTCAAGCTGCTGAGCCAGAAATTTCAGGGATTCCTTTTGAAACTCTTCCCCTCTGTACAAAGCGATTAAATATTCATGGCAGCAGAAACTAGAAGCAGGCCGCCTGGATGAGCACCCCCACCCCGAGCCACAGATCCCTTTTCACTCCAATCCTCTGAATATTTAATCAGTTTGGACAAAGCAGAGTGCTTTCAGCAGGGAGGCCTGAGAGAGACCCGGGCTCTGAGACCCACGGACTAAGGAGCGCAGCACAGGGGCCCAATCCCAGGCCCCTGCTCCAAAGCATGCAGAGGAAGGATTTAAGCATTCATCACAGCGTGGCTGCTAGCGTGTTAGCTATTCACAACAGAGGATGTGACACTTCCTTTCTCTTCTCTTCCCCACCCGGTCTTCCATGCCAGCTAGATGTGGTTTAACCACCTTCGAGTCCGGTAGGAAGACAGGATGAGGAATGTTTCGTTTGTGTCCTGAAAACTGTACAAAATGAATGGATGAAAATTTGATGAGTAGCTTTTCAGCTGTTCAAGCACCTCTCTTAATAATTCAGATGTTTGATTTTCTTCTTCAGTACGCAGGAAGGATTAATGCACTTTTGAGATGATACATAAACTTTAGTTTTCAGGAATGAAAAAAACCTCAGATTTTAAAACAAAAATACCACAGAGGAGTACTACTCTGTGAGATGCTATTATCCTGACTCCCTTTACTGCTGACTGTCACTGTTTGCACTTAAATTTCAGCATATAGGGATCTTCTTCAGCCAACCTCTAATAAACAAAGTGCACAGTGGAATTGCTGACAGGCTGTGATCAAAGCAGCACCCTCAGGTGTTGCTGTGATACACTACTTGCTTACTGAAACAGAGCAGTTCAAACAGTCTGCTTGTATTTAATTGGGATATGCAGTATTTCCAGCTTATACAGCTCAGCCCCAAAGAAGGTTTCTGTTAGATCTCTCACTCTGCTATTGTTCCACTATTTGCTCAGAAAAAGGAAAAAGAAAAAAAAAAAGACATTTAGGGCATCAAATTCTGCTGTTTCACCTGGAACAAGGAATTTCAGACAATCCAAAACACAGACTTGAGCTGTACAGGGGGCTGCCCTGTGGGCACTCATCCTCTGTACTCAGAAGATCATCCTTTCCTCTTCACCAGTGTGGTGTGGCTCTTCTCCAGTGATGGCTGAACATTTTCAGTCACATCAGCTGCCTACATAAAAATAGATACAGTGGTAGAAGGACATTACTGGAAGCACTGCTTTCAGAGCAGGCACTCATTCCCAACTTTTACCTGGAGCAGCCACTGCTGGAGCAATGCACGTTCTTTGTCTCTGGACAGAATATGTTCAGTCTGTGGTGAAGATGAATGCATCAGCTTGATCTGAGGCGGGAGCTGTGAGGGGACCGAGCACTTGGCCTAAATGAGACACTCTTCTACAAGGACAGCACTGGCATATCACAACTGAAGAGATCTTTTTGGCTCCCCTCCTGCTTTTTGAGTCACAGCTACACAACCTCAGGAAATCAGACCTTTCTGAAAAGCAGATTGTTACCTTTGTTCTTTTCTTTTTTATGTCGTATGAACAAAACAACACGTTTTCTCAACCTGTGTTCTCAGAATCCAATAAAGACTTTGGCATAAGATTTTTTTCTTTCCAAAAACCAACCATAGGCATAGATCTGGATTACAAAATACCAGCTCTGAAGGTTAAAGTTTGGCGCTGTCTGAAAACGTGCTTTTATAATAGGAAATTTGGGGCAAACTTCATATTATGTGTTATTAACTCCACCTATTAAAAATATTTTCAGTGAGCAAAGAGCTTTGTAGAAACTAGTATTTGCAGGTATAGCCATCACTTCCTAGTGTGCAACAGCTCAGTCATTTTGGCTTTTCAGAATGACCAAGTGCAACAAGACAACATAAATGGAATTGTCCCTTGATGAATTTAATTCTTAAATAAAAGCTTGCCTTGATTTCTTTTGAAGAACAATGTATCTCTAAATCAACTAATTTCCATTTAATTACATGGATATTAGTTAAAAACTGATCTGACTTTCTTATTTTTAATTGTGAAAATTCTCTCCCAGGCTGAGCAGTTCCAATGCCAAGTTTCAGTGCTGAGCACGTTTTTACGGTCTAGTTATAAACCCTAGAAAAACAAAGTTTATAGGAAATGTTGACACAACCTTAACTGAAGTGGTGCTAGCTGACACCTCTATATTTTCAATTTGGGGATTTCTACTGGGAAAATATAAACGCTAATGCAGTAAGGGAAGCCAACTATAATAAAACCCTCATAGTCTTCCTGTTCACCCCACGAAGACCTACTTCAAAAAGCACCAAATCAGACTGGAGATGAGTTGAAGTTACCAGCATTCCTCTGAGGGCACTAAAAATTACCTGCAGGTAGTTCGGCCTTACAGTTGTTTGCAAGACTGCAGTTTGGTCAAAGCCACGTGAATACCCATTTAAAAATGCGGAAAAGAAAATGAGAAAGTGCATAAGCTTTAAAAAAAGGGTGCTAGTCCATTTATATCCCCCCTAGCACAACATAAAAAGAGGAAAATAGACTTTATAGATTCTAGTGAAACAAATTTAAGAACACACGAGGGAAAAATACAAGGAAAGAAACTGAAAAGCAAAGTTAGCTTTCTTACCTGGATCTTTAAAGTCTGGCTCACCTCAAATGATGAATAAAGGAAGGGCTGTGGCCTCTGCTTACTTTCTTCTTAAAGGTGTTTGTGTGGATTCATAAGCCAAGTAAAATCAGGACAGTTTGTCAGGAAATCTGAGATATGAAAGCCTTAGGCAGCTGAACCTGCCTCAGGAATTAAGACCAGCCTTCCTTAGGTACCTGGACAATAAGCCAGAAGGCACGATCAGCATATTCACAGACAACATCAAATGGGGATGACTGGGCAACAGAGGGGAGGGTAGAGCTACCATTCAGGTGGGTCTTGATGAGCCAGAGAAATAGGCTGTAAGGAAACTTACACGCTTCACCAAAGGGAAATGCAAGTTTTGCACCTGAGCTGAAATCGCCCCATGCAGCAAGACAGGCTGCATTCAGCTGGCATGGCCATGGCTGGTCAGGAAAGAACAGGCAGCCCAGCTGCAGGTTTGAGCGCAGCAGGCACGCTCTTGTTCATTGCTGGCAATACTTCATAGCTCATGCTTGCAATTGTGTTGAAAAATAGTGTTTTTTAGCTGAGAATTTGCTTTACCAAGCAGAGTTAATGTGCTCATTGTATCTGTTGTAGTTTCCATGGAAATAAATAGGAGGCATTACTTTCAGAGTGATTTATGTATATGCAGCCCCAGACAGTTCCTCTTTACTCAGTGAGGCCCAGGTGACCCAAAAGGTTGAGAACCCATGCATTATGAAGAGTAAAGTCAGCAGGTTGAAGGAATTGACTATTCCTCTGCACTTGGACCTCAGGGGCCTTGTTGGGAGTAAAGTACCCAGTTTAGCTTGGTGGTACTCTGGTCTGCTGGGCTGCAGATACTATTCAGATTCCTCCTTCAGAAAAAAAACAACTGGTGGTGGAGCTTGAATGCTTCTGAGTCCAACCTTCTCTGTTTTTAAAGAAAGGCAAAAGGAAGGCATGCTGAACCCTAGTAATGTCGTAAAGCATTGGCCTGATTTTTTATTTAGTTGATACCATGCACAATGTTCACTTCTTCAGTGGCAAACACTAACAAGCTGTATGCAAAGACAAAATGAGTCATCCCAGTAAACAAATGCAAAGCAAATGCAAAGCAGATTGACCTCCTCTTAGACCTATCCTTGTCTATCTGTAACCATCTCTGTTTCACACAGTTAACAAACTGGAGTGCTTTGGTTCAGTGATGCACTTGCTGCTTTTACCATTACTTTTGCATTAGGTCTAATTGTCTATTAAGAAGGTGATTGGGTTACACCCCAATTAAAGTCAGACATACCTAACCTTCTGCAGCTCCCAAGAGGCCACTAGCCAAGGTATCTCTATGAGTTTTGGATGATTCTTTTTTAACCTTGCTAATATTTCAGTCTTACGTGCAGCAATTTGGATAGTTTCTGCCCTCTGCCTCTTTCTTCTTTTTTTCCCCTAAAAGTTTAACGAGATACCACAGTAACCTTGGCAAAAATGTGCGGCCTACTTTAAGGTTAATGCTAAACTTCTGTAGTACATTACTTTAAGGTTTAAAAGAAAGATAGTAAGTTTCAGTATGTACCTGTCAGTACTAAATGATTGTTCATTTCCTGTGAATTGGGAATAAAGTAATAACATACATCTGTTGAGCTAAGACACGTTGCTTATTTCTTTTTCTTCTCTGAGCCGTATCCTTTACCAGCTGTGAGACATCACCATGCTGAATTTCCAAATACCTTTGAGGAAAATTCAAACAAAGGAACAGAGGGCTGGAAGGGACCCCCTGTGTCTCTGAGCCCAGGCCCCCACTAGCTCCAGGCCACATCACACAATGCCTTTCATCAGTTGTTCCCAGTCCATCTTGCAGCCGCTTCTGTGCCCCCATACCTGAATTGGAAGTCCTGCCTTGATTGCTCAACTGGCGAGAAAACCATCTTTCAGTTTCCAGTTAAAAAGCATTAATGAGCAGTTTATACCCATTTGTTCTTGTGCCAACAATGTGCTTTATCTTCAAAAGATCTCCTTCCTTGATGCTTAACCTCTTGATGTATTTATAGGGAGCAATGGCATTCCATATCAGCTTTTGTTTTGCTGCACTGAAGAAGCCAAGATCTCCTGGCCTCCTTTCGATGGCGAGATTTCCATTCCCCATTGTACAGTGCCCATTTGCTGCTCTTGTTCCCAGGAAGTCTTTGAAGCAGACAGCTATTGCTGGACATGGTGTTTCAGATGAGGTCTCACCAACTTGTTTTATCAGTTGCCGATCATTTTCTCATGTGAATTACAGCAGAAGACGACATGCAAAAAGGATATACATCAACAAATGTACTAAGTACACTGAGAAAAATCCAGTTATAAACCTCCTTCCCTACTTTAATGTAATGTGAGATGCCTATAGTCTTTGCAAGACAGTGGAGTTCTGGGGATGGACCCTGAAGCACACATTAGAACTTAGAAAAGAAAGCTGAGGCAGCCACGGGAATACAATGACCAAAATGAAATCCAAAGAAGAGGTGAAGTAGGATTTATTACCACACTGTGAGGTATGATGAAGAAGCTGATTAGAAATTAACTGTCAAATTCAATTACTTTTATTCTCTAGGTACAAAAACCACTTGAAACACAACAATATATATTTATATGAATGAAAATCTCAACCTGTGGTATTTTCATAATATTTTCCATTTGAAAGCATAAAAGATGTTAAGTGAAATTTACTTTATATTATAAATTCAGTTTTCTTCCTGTGTGTCTCGAAGTCAGAACAATAGAAAAATGTAACCAGAATGATTAAGTGGAGAAAATAATCTTGAGTGTTTTTCTCCACATGCACTCAGTCTACTCAGCTCTTGTGTAACTTAATGTAAAAGTTTAAATTTTATGTCCTCATTGTTCATTTCTGAGTATGACTTAAATAAAATGCCTGGGAAGAAATAAAACAAAAAGCCAACAAGACCTTATTTAATGAATGCTAATATATGGCCTTTTGCAGAAGAAAATTTAAATGCGTACATTGTTTATTATGATAGTAAAATAACAATTCTCTTCAGTCTTTCACAGCAGTTCCAGAAATTGTCTCTTTCATGCTTCCTGCCAGCACTGAGCTCTACTCCAGCAGAGTAATTCTCTTTAGTATCACACACCACATAAAAATCATGTTGGTTATTTTTTTTTTCAGATGGTAATGAATCTCAGAGGGAAATAGATCTTTTCCATCCCTTTAATATTATATCCATAAAGGTATGAGGGCAGCTTGAATCATTAAACTGAGGATAGCATTCAGGAGAGACCTGAATGGGACCTTCCTCTTGGATTAATATGTCTTGTTGCAGAAAATGGCTAAGTGGGATGCGGGCAGGAGGTTGGCTCAGTGCTCTACCAGTTCTTGGGCCGAAGAAATTGTGGTTTGTGCAGTTTTTCTTTATGTAAGAAGTACAGTCATTGTTCAGATGCAGTGGCATTAGGCAATTTTCCTCCCTTTCTGGCTCTCTAGACACGAGTACTGTCTTACTGCATGTATTCCTCTGTGTGTTCTGAAGGTATTTTTCCTTAGTGACCTGCTTACTGAACTGGCTAAAGCTCAGATTATGGTGGTTTCCAATGGACATAAAGCAAATGTGGTTCTTTTTCAGGCAGGAGTGACCTTTTGAATTCGGAGCTGTAAAGTGCAGCTACTGTGTTTACTCAGTTGAGGGACAAATCATACTCCGCAGGTCTCACACTCTCAGGTTGGTTGTAAACCTTTTCGTTATGTTTACACTACGTTCTGGGACTCAAATTTCTCACTCTCATGTGGTCCCTGCCTGTACGAGGCTCTCTTGACAAATGTGTCTGATTTAGTTCTTGTGCTGTCCTACTTCTGCACCAGCCACACGTCCAATTTGGCGTGAGCTTGACTGTAATGCCTGATAACAGAGATAAGTCAGCTGCACTGAAACGAAGTTGCTACATGGGATCATATTTTTTGTTCTAATGTCTTCAAATGAGGCTATTTCAGGAATTGAGAGTAATTCTCTTGGAGAAACAAAGTTTATATAGCCAACATAAACAATCCCATGCCTGCTTCATGCCAGGGAAGGAAGAAAGGGGTGATATTTCTTTTGCTACCAACATAGGCTCTTTAGCTCGAATAGTATCTCTGGCAGATGCTACCATATTTAACTTCCCACAATGGCACTGTTTACTTAAGGCCAATATAAAACATCCCTGGCCCTTCTCTTAGATTTTTCAGTCCCTCAGTAGACTTTCCCGTATCCTTTTAAGCACATTTTTTGTGGTGCCTTTGGAATCACTACTTGGTGCCGGTAAATGAAGTGCTTCCAAGCAATAAGAACTCCATCTCAGCAGGGCAAGGAAATGTGCTGTACCAGCTGCACTATTGTTCATATATTTCATGACCTTCTGCACACCCCGTTCTCACGAGTAGTTCTGAGGAGCAAAATAACCTCCAGAGGTTACCTAGCCAAGTACCTTGTCACCAACAGAGCTCAGATGTGATTACTTAGAGAAGAGAGCAAAAAAAAGGATGGTGGTGCTCTAATATATACGGGAACCTCTGGCAATCACTTTGGCCAAAGCTATGCTGTTTTGTTTTATCAGGCTGACCTATGAGAAATTTGCTTCTGGATTTTTCTCTCTGCACTATTTTTTGCTATAGAAAATGTATTTGCCTCTACTAATCTTTCCTAGCTTTGCATTTAAAATCAGATATGTGTAGCTGTAAAAATAACTTCCAAATTCTTATAGGAAGTTTACTATGTCCTTCCTGATGATGGCTTATGGTCAGCCAATGCAGCCTCTGCTTTCAACAGAACAGACATTTTTCACCCATGATTTCAGGCTGAAGCTTCCTTCTTTAGGTGAGCACAGTGGTACTGTTTCTGTTCGTTCCCATTGCTGGTCTGGTTTTGCATATGCAGGAGTAGAACTGCACTCCAACCAAAGCCCCTTCCGTACCCACTCAAGCCTCTCTGCAAGTTGCCTCTGCTGCTGCTGAGCCACAAAGGGCTGTTCCAGTGAGCCACTGAGGCCAAAGCCATAGGACCCTATAGGTTTGGGGATGCACAGCTTGGACAGCCAGCACGTTCCCTGTCTTCCACGGACAGCCAAGCAATTCATTTGTTACCCTTCTTGTTTACTGTGCTTGCCTAAACATGCTGGGGATGGCCTACCTCTGTTGTGCCTAATGTTTCTCCCACATGTGCTATTATCTGTTGAACAGAATTAATTGCTGGCATGTAGGTAAAGACTAGCAGCTCTGGCTCTTGACACTCACAGCTTCTGGTCATGTTTTTCTACTGTAACTCTCAGGTAAAAATACCGCCTATTACCTTAGAACCCTCACCACCATCATAACCTTTTTCTGCATTTAACTTTGAAGTACAGTGGGTGCCAAACACAACCCAAACAGACGTCTGCAGAAACAGTGTCTCCTGAAGGCGGTGCAAAATGTGCGCAAACATGTGCTCTATTTTCCCAAGGACACCTGCCAGAATCCTGCTGATGCATCAAGTGTAGGAAAATATTTGGCACCAGTCATGTCTCCAAAGATTTCTCTCCTTGTAGGTAGTGGAAAATGCTGCTTTCAAAGTGTATTCATTTCATTTTTTTGTTCTCTCTATATAAGTGAACCACTCTGACTTTCCCTGCTACAGTGTCCAATAAGCACAGCCACACTGGAAGGACTCCTTACTCAGTCCCGCTCAGCTCCTGCCTCGAGGTGTGAACTTGCATTGCTGCTGTGCTGTACACTCTCTGCTCTCTCAAGCTTCTGAGAATTTCCTTCTTCCCCAGAGATAACCCCTACTTTTTTTTTCAGTTTTTTTAAGTCCTTGGGCTTTCCAACAAATGCATCTTTTTAATGGCACTGGGATGTTTTGAACCTAGTAATGGCTGTTGTTTTCACTGGTGTACTCATGGATTGTGCTGAGCTGGTAGCAAGATGCAATACCAACAAGGAAAGCTTTCACTTGCTCAGGCAAGATTAGAGGGAATGAGACACACTGCCCTGCATTCATGGGTACATGTGTGTGCTGTGAGATACAGAATGTGGACAAGTCACAGTCTGTGAAGATAAAAAAAGTGCTTGAGGGATTTGATTTCAAGAACTGCTAAGCATGAAACAAGGAACATCTGAGGCTTTTTTTGTGCAAAATGCAGAATCAGCCAAAGGACAGGATTTTGTATTAATGAGGGATGTTAACAATCCAGGTATTCATTGGTGAAAGAATGTTGACCATCCAGTGAGTTCCTGGCATCACTGGCGGTGTCTTTATACAAGTGGGGAAGGAATCAGAAAGCAGGCATTTCTGAGTTGATGCTAAGCAGTAAAGAATTACGAGTGTGAAGGTGAAAGACAGCATGTATTGGAGTAACCCTGGAGTCAAAGGTATATGATGTCTGGGAAGCAAATGAAGGGAACAGAAAATGGTAATGGCCTAGAAATGTGAGGACTTCAATGAACTCCAGGATAGCTGGTCGCTAAGTGAACATATGCATTAAAGACAGCTGTAAATTCCTCAAATAAATATTTCTAAGTACAGCAGTGTACATCATTCCATGTCAGAGGAACTACAGAAAATGTGAGATCAAACCGAATAAGCCGTGATCATTCATAATATAAACCCAAAGGAAGTAAAATGAAACCACATCAGATTGCTGAGGACACTGAAGAAAAGTAGCTTGGTCACACTGGGCCAGAATTTATGTTTTATCTTTTCTTACTCTGCTTTTCTCAGATCCAAAATTAGATGCAAAGAACAACAGCAATGAAGCTAACAGCAGCAGTGAGGGTGAATGCAAGGAACGTGACAGTTTCTGCTTAAAAATTGAGGAAAGCTACAAAGTCAAGAAGGCTCAAATGGATCATTTTGCATCAGTTCTCACTCAGATGATGATTACTCCAGCCAGCCCTCTAGCACAGTTTTGGCTAAGGATCATGGGCTGTGACTTCAGCTTAGCACAGAAAATAGCCTAAGGAATTCTTATACAGGTTAGGTGCTTTCAGACCAGTTGCACATGCTTGATAAGTTTCTTGTGTGGTTTCAACTGTAACAGAATGGCACAAAACTTGGTTAGAGAACTGTACCCAAAAGACTGTCACTTGTTCTCTGTTGCAGCGTAGGTATATTTCCAGAGGATTCCACAGGGATCCATTATGGATCACTTTCTGCTCGATCTCTGTCCTGAGGACCTGCATATTTAACGTTTGAGGAGGACATGGAACTGGGGGAACTACAGATGGGCTACGCAACAAGCTCGCAATTCACAGTGTTCTTAAAGGAAAAGATGTAATCTTGGAAGAAATGGTCTGAGAAAAGGCAAAATGAAAAAAAATATAAAACAGGGACAAGGGCAAAGCCCTGTGCTTAGGCAGGTGTGATCACCTGGACAAATACCGGTTGTGGCTGCTGTCATCTCCTCAAAAAGGAGTTTGCAGCAGTAGTGGATCACAAGGTGAACAAGACTCAATACAAGGCAGACAGTACTGAGCTATGTAAACAGGAGTATAGTTTAGTATTGGATGATCTTGTTGTACTCTCCTGAGCACTGGTGGGACATCAGCTGGAGCATCATACCCAGTTTTACCAGTGGCCTTCGAAAAGCACATAAAATAGCTCAGAGCAATCCAGAAGAGACCGACAGAAATGAGATTGGTGGTGTGAAACACAACCTGGGAGGAAAACCTGAGAAAAATGTGCTTGCACAGCCTGAATAAACAACAGAGAGAAGATAGAGTGAAAAGGAACATGATAACTTCTCAAATATGTGAAAGAAGACATTAAAATTTAAATAAATTTAAATACTGGGTAAAACATCCTGCTGGTAAAAATAGAGGCAAGCTAGATTCAATTGGCAGAAGGTGGCGAAAGCACAGTATTTCCATCACTGGATGGTGTTAGGAACAGATAAGACAAAAAAAACCTGTCAAAATTCACCAATAACTAGTTCTTGCTAATTGTGGGTAGAGAGGTGGGCTACATGATCTCTTGGTTGTCTTCTCAGCCACATATTTAATTGTATGGAACCATGCCCCATTTATCATTTCATCTTACAAATTATTCACATGCTCCCTTTGGGTGGAGCTCATTCCTAAGAGGCCCAAAGGGTATCACTTCTTTCTGTCTGTTGTGTTAGAATTCATGGTGGTACTGCTTTGGCTGGTATTCCTCCCTCCCCCTTACAATCTGTGTCTGTTCCATGTGCATTTTATAGTCTGTGCATTTTTGATGACAGCGTTTTCCACTGATCCTCCAAAAAAATCACCTTGACTGGTAATGCTGCTATTGCCCTTTTTATTCCTGCTGTGCACACTTCTGTGACACTTGTGGACTCTCACACAATGATGTAATCTTTTGGTCTTGCACCTTACTCCATGGATCAGCATTAATTTCCTTGTGTTGTCTGCACAGCACACAGCTCCATACACCGTCTTGAGAGACACTACTTAATACCAGTCCTGATTGCATAACTCCTTTTATGGTCAAACCTATTCCAACTGTAGTAAATAAAATTAGAAAGGATCAAGTGGATCACTGTTTCTATTCTTACAAGAGAAATGCTATAGCTCCTAGAGGACCGGCTTAAGACTAGATTAATGGTAAGCACATTCAAATTTTTAAGATGACAGGTGCTTACCCTTCAAAATATAAAGAAAAGAGTGATTAGAAGGATGAGGGGCGGTGGCAGGAACACATAGACTGAAGGTAAATTCACGCTGCGGTGGCAGATTTTGCTCCCTGTAACATTGTCACTGGAGTAAATTTCAAGGTAAGAATGAGAATCAGGGGAACTGGTGGCTGAGGCCAGTTCCTCCTGCTTTCCTTAACCCCACTCTTCTTAGCAATTCATTCTGAGAGACTCAGACTTATGCTCAGTTTCCCCAGCAGCAGTGTTCATATGTACTTGATTACTTACACAGGAGACAATTCAACCATAAAAACCTCATACGTGAGGGATTAGCTGAGGGCAAAGTAGGGCTCTTAAACTCTTAATGTAAGTATAGTCATGACAGCGCAGTTTGATTAAATTGAAACATTTAACTTACTAAAGTATAGATTGAATCCTAATAATTTTAAAGGTGTCAGAAAGGAAGGAGTACTCATTTCACTCTGTGCATGTGGTGTGTATATGTGTCTCCCAGAGGGAAACAATGAACAGACCACGCAGGGAAAAAAAATAAACTATCACGTTTCCTGTACATCATTCATCTTCTGGTACTTACTTACAATTGCTATGGACACATCTGCATGATTCCTACAAATCCTGTTGCACCTCATAGACAGAAATGAGATTAGTGAATCAAAGTTTTATTTGAAAGGCAGAAAGCACTGTTCATTAGCCTTGAGATAAAATACGCTTATAAAAGTGTTACAAGTTCTCTCTTATTTTTCTGCAGATCTAAAAAATAACTTATTTATAATGTCGTGCAAAGGTTTTTTCAAGTTATGACTGCCATCCTCTTCACACTGTCGCAGTTTCTGACTTCATGCTTAATGTTTATATTTGCCATCAGTCATGCAATTCCAGTTGATGTATGATTTGAATTTTCTGTGACATAAACCAATTGTACACCAGTTTTCCAGTAACAGGGGCCACTCACACCGTAAGAAGAGCACCAAGCTCTTATTTGTCTTCGGTTTTCTTTCTTAAAGTTCTGGGCCCAGATTCTCATGTGATTCCATGTGTGCAGTTGATGTTCTGTCATTGCCAAACTCACCCTTTGCCTTTACAAGCCAACGTTTAAATGAGTCATTTGGTATTTCTGTTTTACAGAAATCTTTCCTCTGGATTGAACATTTTGAGGTCTCTTCCTGTTCTCATGGGCACCCACGTGATCTGCTAAGATAATTCATGTGATATTATGAACCTGACTTTGCAGATTGGTGCCTAAAAATAACCACCTCAAAATCAATATCCAGTTTTAAGAAACCTGGTTTGTACATTTTATGTTCTGTGATAAATGACTGTTGTGCTGTATAAAGTTTATACCGAGAGTGACTCAGGTGGACGGTATGAAGTACTTCATTCACCGCTACAAATTTGTTCTCTTCTGCCTTGTAGAGAGGAAAAAAGCAAACATGATTTCTGAGCGGTGCACAACGAACAGCCTCACAGGTGTGTGTGGAGATGGATAAAGTGTGCAACTGTCACCATTGTGCAATTGCTCACAATTTAAAAGTCAGCCGGCAGCAGAAACAGGAAGAGAAAAGGTCATGGGAGGACAGTGTCTGTAGCCAGTGTCAGGTTTCAGAGTAGGGTCCATAAGGGAGAAAATGAAAAACATTTGGACTTAATTAAGGCACTAATCTGGAAAAATGAGGAACAGTTGAAACCTGTAGAGCTGGGACATTGTACAAACTTCTCTCCTTGGTTGCAGAGCAGCCTTGCAGTAGCTTCTGCTACCAAGAATAGGGAAAAAGGAAGGAACAATGGTTCCCAGCTCAAATCTAAGGCTCTGCAATTTGTGGCGCAGTAACATCAATGAAGGCAGAGGAAGGAATGCAACAGGAAAGGAGTCTGGGAGAAAATGGCATGCATTGCTTAGAGGTTTGCTCCTCAGTGGATAGCACTTTCACAACTCTGAAAATGTGTGTTTCTTCTAGAAGCGGCTTTCCAGTTGTCATCTTCAATTTTCTGCTGGAAAGTTTGCTTTGTGCTTATAAGTCGCTTGTAAATAGAAGGTAGGGTTTGAGTTATACAAAATAACACTGGAGAATATGTATATACATTTGCTGATCTTTATCTGCTGCTTCATCTCCTTCCTCCCACCAGAAATAAATAAATAAAAAACAATGGAGGGTGAGGACAGATGAGGCAAAGGGATGAGGACGGACTCTTCTCAGCAGTGTGTGGCGATTGGACAAGGGGAAATGGCCACAAACTGAAACATAGGAAGTTCTGCACAAATATGCATGGGAACTTCTTCACAGTGCAGTGACGGAGCACTGGCACAGCTGCACAGGAAGGTGGTGGAGTCTCCTTCTCTGGAGACGTTCAAGGACTGCCTGGACACCTACCTGTGCAACCTGGGCTAGGGAGCTGCTCTGGCAGGGGGTTGGACTTGATCTTTAGAGGTCCCTTCCAACCCCTACAATTCTGTGATTCTGTGATAACATCTGCACAAAATGAGGCAAAGGAAGACAAGATGCTGGAGTCCCTTCTACCCTTCACCACACCTATTTACAGTACAGCTCCAAGCAGCTAAGGGCATGGGTATCTAGTTTAGTTTCAGTGTTCCATGTTTTGTTAGCAGGATGTATAACAACAGAGTTGAAGAACAAAATTAGGGCACTTTGTTACACTCAGTGGCCTGCCCATGCTTTGGAAAGTGCACTAGAAAAGCCATAGTTCTGGTCATCCCAGACAGGCAGGCGCTGAAGATGGTTGACTTCAAAGGCTATCTTCAACCACTGCAAATTGGCAGAGCAATACCTCTTGAGTAAAGCAGTGCTGCTCTGCATGACAGTGTCATAAATCTTCCTATTACAAGCTGTATGCAGAGGTATGAGGTTATTGAACAAACTGGGATTATAGTTAGATGAGGGTCAAAATGGATGTTGTATATCCTGTTATCTACTAAGAAAAAGAATTAGGTAAAAACTCGATATTATTAAATGATAAAAATGAAATAGAGATTAATATTTGATAGAAATATGTACTATTCATTAAGTAGATGTAAATGTTCATGGGTATCACATGAAAGTTATGTTAAAATTTCATTCTGTGGTAATTCTGTCTAAAAATGGCAGTGGCATGAAGCAAGGACTACAGTTGTTGCTTTGAAGATGTCTGTGTCTGCAGTGGTATGAAAATAAAATCCCACATCAAAGAGTACGGTACGAGTTAGCCCTGACCCACAGACAAGGATATTTATGCAAGGATGTGTGTGTGGCTTTTTCTAAGTTATACTTTACCATTTTGTTTTTCTGACTTACAAATATATTTTTCTGTTCCCGTTTTCCCCTTGCTGTTGATACGGCCATAGCAGAAAACTACACAGGTGCACAAAAAGCCCCAAACTTGCAGTTTAAGGGATCGTCTCATGGTTCACCAGGAGCTGGTAGTGCTTATTCTGGTGTCGTTTGAACCAGATTTATGCTGATGGAACACCTCTGGGTGAAATCCAGGTCTTTTAGAACTCAGTGGCAAAGCTGGACTCCAAGGACTGCCAAATGAAATCAGCTTACAGAGAAAGCCTTGGAAATACCTTTGTTATTTATGCATTTGACTCAAGCCAAGTGATCTAACTGTTGATGAATTCCAGTAACGTAAGTCCCAACTGATGCCATTAAAGTAAACTGAGTTAATCTTGTTTTACATACGTGGGATGGAGATCAGAATTTGTCCTAAATAATTTTTTCATTCGTTTAAGTGGAAGAAGTGGAACTAAAGGTTCTTATTTACAGCTGGATAAGGATGTAAAGGCAAGAGGAGATGCAGGGAGAAAGGAGGAATAACAATAATTTCCCTGAAGTGCTCAGCCTGCCTGGGAGCAGCTGCTGCTGCCACTGATGCCACTAGCCCACACAGTTACAAGGCATCCACATATTTCTTCATAACAGAAACATTACCTTGCTCACCTAGAATATCACAGCAGGTTCTATACTCATTTTTTGGCTCTCGAATGGACTGGTGACATTTTGGTGCTTATAGGTTGTACCAGCATGAGAAGACTATGTGGGAACTCCTTATTTTATCCTCTTCTACTGCCCGAGGCAGGCTGAGCCACAGGCACCGGGCAGCAGCCATCAGTGCTCTGCCACGCACGGGCATGGGCTGCAGCGGAGGTGCTGGGAGGTGCTGGCCTCAGTCCTGTCCTGGGGAAGTGGTGTGTTAGTTCCATCTAACTGTCACAGAACACAGATGTCTAGAAGGCACTGTCAGAGCAAATGAAGCAGAAAAGGTGCTCCCTAAAATCAGTGGAGACAAATATCTCCTCTCTGCTTTCTGAAGAGATGCCAGTTCCTCCTGTGTATGCACCTGGATGAGCAGCAACATTCAAAAGAACATCTCAATCTCCCATGGCACCGAGCCCAGGCGCTGATCTGCCAGCCCCAGCCTGGTTAACTGCTAGCAGGCAGCGGGGCCTCCTGAAGGGCAAGAGCAAATTATTTCAGCCACACTGTGGACAAATCTCACATGGTTGCTTTGAAGCTGCATCCCTCTGACCTCTGAGACAGATTTCTGGGTAAGTGTCCTCTGTCTGACAGCCTGCTGTGAACACCAGGCACCTGCGTTCTGCTTCATGCCTGTCCCAGCAGCCCTGCTAGTGGCCTGATTCCACGGGCAGCTTTCCTATCACGTGCAGCGATTCCAGAAATACAGCCCTGCGGACTTCTTCCTGCCCCTTCCATATTAAACATATTTCCATCTACTCAAAAGCCCTATGAACCTACGCTACCAAATCCACCTGCCTGCAAGCCTGCCTGTACAGGCATTGGCAGGTACACTGATGGATGTGATTGTGGCCCCCAGCAGCATCCCCTGCACTGCCTGTCAGCAGGTCCGCCACAGCACTGGCAGAATTTCTGTGTGCCAGAAGAAACATGGGAGTTGCTGGTTTTAAGTCTGGTCTCTGAAGGACTGCAGTTTCTGGTAGACATCCTAGAATTAACTGTTAGAAAGAAGCACTGCAGAAAAGCTTCATGGAATAGTGAGGGGTTTATTCAAATAGAGAAGCAGATGCTCCACTGTGTGTGCTTAAAAATAAAAGCACCTTGAATCCAGGGGAAAAAAAAAGGTGGTATGGGTGCACTTCCACTTGACAAAGTGAAGTTCTCACACTTTTAATGAATGTATAAACTAGCCCCATGTAGCAACTCCAAGCGGACATTTCCAGGAATTCCCTGTCGATGTTCCCACACTCTTTGCATCTTTCCTGTCTTCCAGTTCTGATTTCCAGTTTTATATACTTTGCTTTCCAGCCCAGTCCAGTGAGGAGCATCCCTACAATAACTTCCTTTTTTTCTCTCTTCCATGGAGAAAAAAGCTTTTATGGTAAAAAGCAAAACAGCCCTTCTGCCTTATTCTGGTTTTGTGCTGTATATGATCCACCATCTCAAATTTTACTGCTGCAAACTCAGAGATGTGATCCCTCTGGATAGAGGAATGGTGCAGTTATCGATACGCACACAGAACTTGCTTTGTTGTTCGTTCCTATGTAAATATATAAAACCAGACAACTACCAACCCAACAGCATCTCCTGAAAATTAATATTCCCATTTCAGTGATGTTCTTTCCTGATGATGCTCATGGAAATCAATATATTTTACAAATAAATACCACTGTGACCAGTTACAGCTAAAAAAAACAACAAACACATTTCAAAGGCTTGAAAATCTTGCACTGAATGTCAGTATCAATTAATTAGTTTAAATTAACATTTAAACAACCTTTCTCCATGACAGTTGGGAAAATAACTGAGGGAGCAAAGCTCCTCCTTGTTCCAAATGTGAGTCCAGCCCTGCCTCTCTTGCACTCAGCCCGTTCCCACTGTGTAACTTCTCCACCCATTACATTTCATCCCTAGATGAAACCAGGTGAACTGCTGAGTGTGCCTGAAAGTGTCACCAGTGTAAGAGCCAAACAAACTGGCAGCCCATGTAATGCCACCGGGGAGACTGCTTTCCATGTCAATTGCAGTGCTCACCTGAATGTACTTCCCTAAGCTTTCTTTTCATGCTAGCCCAAAGGAGGCCCTTCTGTAAAGCTCTCTGTTGAAATGTAGACTGCTAACACCGAAATGCATCAACTTTAAGATCTGCTCATGATTTCACTTCTGTTCATTTTTCTTACTCCTTATTATTCTACTGGGAAATTTATCTATAGTTAACAGCTTTTTTGAAATACATGTTATTTGCCATTGGGTTTAGACTGACATCTGTCTTTAGCCTTACTCCATGAGCTGAACTTCTGGCTAGATGATCTGTAGCAAACAAAAGCCCTGCTCAGCCAGTTCCCTGCCTTGCTATGTGCCCACCACACTGCTGCCCTGAGCCCATGAGGTGGGGCATGGGAAGTTTCCAGGTCTCATTAAGGCCTCAGTGCTCAAGTGATGCCAGTGGCCTGCAAACAGAATGGGTCCTGCCAGCAGCTCTGGTGCACCTCTTGTCCAGGGTTTGCTGTACTCCTCTGATGCTCTTTGTACCAGAGATACCACAAAGTTCTCAGGACCAGGCATCTCCTTCCTTCTCTCCTACATCTGGTAAGTAATTCAGTCAGAATATTAAATCTCCCTTCATTTGTGCTCTTGTTATCACACAAGTTGTAACTGGTAGGAATTCCCTAGGATATCCTGCATCCTTCTGGTGACATATTTTGCCCTTAACCCAGGAGACAAATTACCACAGTGGTTTCATTTCTTTTCTTTCAGGACACAGATGTCTTGGCACAGGATTCTCACTGAAGAATCCCAGTTCAGAATTGCTGTCTTTTCCTTCCTCTCATTGCTGCACTACTCATGGTCAAGAGCTGGGCAGTCACAGGCCTTATTGGCTTCCTTCCTTAACCTGGTTGCACAAGGAAATGAGACATTTGCAACAACACTTTTATTTTTTTTATATTTTGAGTGAGTTTTTTAACAATTATTTATTATTTTGATTATTATTATTTTTTTCTCTTGTCTGTCAGTGCCCTGATAGTAACACAGAAATCCACCAAGAAACTCCATCTACATCTGAGAAAGGCAGAACCTCAAAGAAAATCACATTTGTACTGTGGAAATAAACAGATAGGGGAAGAAAGAAGAGTTAATATCGAGTTAAATGCCATCGTGGAGCATTATTGGACATAAATGCTAACACATTTTAGGTGGCAGCAAGTTCATGCAGGCTAGCCCAGCACCTTACCATCCTAGCCCTGGCACTGGCGTTCCTTGAAAAAGTGGTAGTGCCAGAATGGTCTTGAGTATATGGAGCTGGGAAAACGTACAGGAAATCAAGATCCGTGGATTTTACTCCTGCTGGAACCTCTTTTCCTGCCTTACGGTATCTTTTTAGGAGCATACTATTGCTGGTTTTAAGACTAGAATCAGGTTTTGTCTTTGCATAGTTTCTGTATTTGGGATCAATCTACTAAATGAGTACTAGAGTATTTTTACATGTCCCTTCTGAAATGTGGCAATTGCCTAATTAGTAACTAAACCATGTAAACTGGCTTCGCTCAATAAGTACAGCTCAATTTTTTTTCTTGATTGACCCTATTGTTGTAGTTTGAGATCTTTTGATCCCTATTTGAGATCTTTTTAATATATGTATATTAATATAAAATACTTACAAAAATAAAATAATAGTAAATGTGCTAACTACATAAAATGTCCAGATAATGAACTATGAAAATAATTAGGCTCCTTCATCATTTTTTTTTAAATTAAAGCAGTTGGTTTCACATGCATGTACAACATTAACCTTGAAAAGAGCTACTATAAAGAATAAAATAAATTTTGAATGCTTTCAAACTACAGACTTCAGGAGGATTCAGAAGACAGACTTCTGTTTAATTGTATTTCTGGGCTGCTGCCAGGCTGTCACTATTCCCTAGAGCTGAATCTGAGGACATCAGAGGTTCTCCCTTAGAGCTGCATCTTTAGACATTAAAGATTTGAAGTCCTTACATACCTTAAGCTAGGAGAGACAGGGGACTAGCTTCTAATTACAGCTTGTACCCATTTAAGGTTATTTAAGCTTAATGCACAAGCCTTGATGTAGATGAAAATCAGTTTCTCAGTCAGTTCAAATGTACTCACAAAAAGGGTCACAATTCAGTTTAACTTCCTCTTCTTACTAAAATCTTGGAAAAAAAGTCTTTTCATAGCTACCAAGGTTCTGTGTGTTTTATCTGAAGCCTGCTGTATAACAAAGGTGATGGATTTTTTCACATTAAGGCCAAAATAGCAGGAGGTCTGTGACTCACTGTTAAACGCATACCTGCCCACAACAGAGATGTTCACTATTCAAATGAGATTTCTGCGTTTTAACTGTAGGACTTGCAGAGCTCAATTAGTTTGGATTTGTATTAAATTAAAAGTCTGAAATTATTTTCCCATTAATCTTAAAGTTAGATTTTTTTTCAAGGCCGTGGGTCACTTGACTGCACCCAGAAGTTTACTCCAAACTTTGCTGGTGATGCCCGACATGATGATGTTTCAGTGCACAACACTTCATTATGACCAAAACTGGTTCCCGTGATATCTTTCCCAGACTTTACTCCATGTTATTGTTTTCCAGAAACACAACATTTTATGATGACCTTTGATTTCTGACTTCTATTTGTAGGCCGTAGATGTACTCATGGAAACCAAGAAAAAGACTGCCATGTAACTGATGAGAAAAATGGTTACTAATTAAATGTGGAGTGACGTATGTGACTATAATAAAAGCTCTTGGTAATATATCTGGCTACTGTGAGACAACAGGTCATGCTCCACGTGCCAGGAACAACAGTGTGATGCCATATGCACTTGAGAATCAATGGTGAGTCAGTTCTCTAGTTCAGAGACCTCACTTCAGTGGGAACTGTACAAATGCAGGAAGCAACCGAGTAAACTGAGAGGTATTTCTAACTCTCTTGTGTAGTAAGGTACGCCGAACCAAGGGATGTAGAAATTAAAAATTGCCAGTAATAGTAAAAAAAAAAAAAGAAATAATAGAAAAATAGTAAAAGAAAAAAGAAAAAGTAGTAGTAAAAGAAAACAATAAACAACTATACATATAAGTAGATGATGTTAAAAGTAATGCCTCCTGCTTACTTCTGTGGAAACCACAACAGATATGAAGAGCACAGTAACACTATTTGATAGAGCAAATTCTCAGCTTTAAAGTATTATTTTCCAGTGCAGTCACCACCATTGCAATGCATTTCTGCCAGCAGTGGACAAAAGCCTGCATATTATCCTGGTAAATGTCTGCACCAGTGGAGGTGACCACTGTTTCACAACTGCTATGACAGTGTTGTTGCTAGGAAAATGTTGCCCATGTAGTCCAGCCTTCATTGACCCAAACAGACCGAAGTCAGAAGGTGCCAAATCTGGACTATATGTTGGCTGTGGTAGAACAGTCCAGTCAAGACTGGCGATGTGTTCCCTGGTCTTTGGGGCCTGGCGTGATTGTATTGCAAGAGAAAAGTTGTCTTCTCCAGCCTGACTCTACATGTTCACGCCTTCAGCTTAGTCAGAGTTGCAACGTAGTGGTCAGAACTGATGGTTTGTCTGGGATCCAGGAAATCCAGAAGGATCTCTCCTTTCTTGTCTCAAAAAACAGTGTACATCCCTTTACCTGATGAGGGCTGTGTCTTGAACCTCTTCTTTGATGGGGAATTCACATGCGCCCGCTCAATGGACCAGTTTTGACTCTGGCTCCGAGCCAACCCAGAAAAGGAAAATAGCTTTCTTGCTCTGTGGGTTTGATATAGAGAAAGCATTTGAATGATTTCTTTAAAATGAAGTAAATTATATGTAAGAACTGCTTTAAGAGGTATTAAAGAAGTATTTTAAATTTCTTGATGTTAAACTGAAAAAAATCCTGAGTGCAAGAACCCTGCTCTAGCCACTGCATCTATCCCTGAGCTGTGTTCCTCATCCCAAGTACTTAATTTGTATATCTTGATGAGGTTTCTCTTCATCATCAATGTGATGGTTTTATGAACTAACCCAGAATTATAAGCAAAAATAATTCAATGCTTCCCTAATGACAGTATTATCTATTGGTATACTGCATTTCTAGAAAAAGATATATGACGTATTATTTCTTGGATTGCAGTTACAAGGGACAATCCAAATTTTCTTTGGAAAAAGAGGCCACAGTTGAGGGTTTTCAGTCTTCCAGTTTTTGCCTCTCCTTTCAGGCTTCATAAACAAGTGCTGCAGGAAATTGTTTACAATATACTGCTTGTCCCCTAAGATGCATGGCAGCTGGGCTGGCTAACTGGGTTACACATTTTGCAAATGTTTTTTTAACTGCTTTTTAGGAACAACAAGTTTTATAAGCCTTTTGTTCATTGTAATTTGTTCAATCCTTATGGAAGTTGTTCTCCAAATGAACACAAAACATCGCTACTGCTGAATCATTCATTTCTATCCTTTCCATTTATCTCGTGTCTATTTGCAGTTTCCATTTTTCTCCTCTTCATTCTGCTTGCAAGAGCCTATTTTCCCCACCTGTGTATTATTTCATTTTTTCTATCCTACCATTTTTTATGTTTTTATTTGCTCTACATACTTATATGTGACTCGTAGTTTTCTATTTCCAAAAGTTCTGCTTTTTTTCCCCTTCCCATTGCTATAGTTCCTTTCAGAGCCTTTTTATTCTGCAGCTTTTCATTCTGTAGCAAAAAACAACAATGAAAAACCCAAACCTAAAACAAACCAACAACGTGATGCTGAGAGAAGTGAGTTTAGTTCTTTCTGCTTGCAAGCTTGCAGGTTTCCTCTCAGTCGTGCAGGTTTCCTTGGCTTCTCATTAAGAAAAACAGGAAAAAAGAGACAAGAACTGTGTGTTCTTGGCTTGTCACAGTATTTTATTACCTTGAATGATAGAGATGAACTTGTTGGGCATAAAACAAATGCCTCAGAGCAAGCAGTTTGTGGTGATTTAAAAAAAAAACATTTTATTTGGCATCATCAGTCAAACCTTTCATGTTGCTGAAATGTATTGCTGCCTTTGAAAAATCAGTCATTCTAAGCTGGTACAAAATCAGTTTAAAGACAGATTTGTCTTATTTTATGATTTCTTAGAAGCTCTTGAAAGTGCCACCTCAAAAGAATAATAATAAATACTTAAAATACGTTCTTACTCTCTTCTATGAAGCAATAACAATGGATATAAATTCTGGCCTTCCTCGTATTACAACATAAAAACTATGCTGAAAGAATATTAGAGGTTGAGAAATCACATCCTGAGAAGTTAGGAAATGTCAACATGACATTTCAAGTACTGACACATGCATTATGATACAGTTCTCAGTTATGTTCTGAACATATTTTTTTTAAATAAGTAACTAAGAAAAGGTTCACTAAGTCGGTAATAGCCATGCACTTGCTTTCTTTTTATTGCTGGAACTGTGTGCAAGACTGTTATGCTTACTGTCCCTACATTTGACACGTTCTACTTTTACTTGCTCCTGCAAATCCATCTGATTCCACTTAAGCAGGCTGAAGTCCATCCTCTGCTTAATGCCTGGATCTTTGTTCAGTTCACTCTCACTGTGCCATCAGTTGTAAAGTTAGATCAAAATGACCATTTGAATACCTCCATTCAACCATCCCATTACATTGGAGGTATCTGACTGCTGAAGAGGTGGAATTTGTCAATTTGAGCTGGTAGCCTTAGGCTCCTCATATAGGCAGAGAGAAACAGAAACTTACAGGGCACCATTGATCCACTTGAGGCTTCAGGAGAAGAAATTGCAGTCCATTGTATTGGTGTTTCTAATTGTGTTGATATATGGCCAAAGTATTACAATGCAAAGATGGATCTCGATTTAATTCTGAAAACACACTACATTGTTAAAAACGAGAAAAGAATGTGAGACTTTGCGCACCAATTTTTAATCAATTTGATTATTCTAAACTACTAATGCTCTTCTAAGTAGTGCAAGTTTATACTGCACATTAGTTTCTCATGTGATCACAATTCTTAATTACGTACGTAGACTTTCCATTTTATTCTACATGATAGTCCATTGCCATTCTTATGATTTAAACAAAGGATGGAGGAAGAAATACTAGACATAATATTTACTCTAAACAATTGCCAGTGTAATCTTTAAAACAGTTATTATCTCTGTCTGTTGTAGTTTGTAAGAAGAGAAAGTAGTATCCTCATCAGGTACCACTACTTTAATTTTCCTCTGCTATTACTGATAGCAGATTCTTAAGCTCTACTTACTTTCAATACTAAGAGCAAAATTCTACTACTTTCCTTCTAAGAAAAACTAATTCCCAAAAAAAACCCCACAAGATGGGATTGAGATCACTGACACAGCTTTCCCTAAAATATTCAAAGAGCAGTACGTCAGAATATCATAACCTATGATGTCAAGGGGCCATTCCACACAAAATATCATCTTCAGCAAGACTTGCAAGGAAGTCTTTTTCCCAGTATTCTGTTTCCAAACTTGACATTCCAGATAAAAATTAATTACCACTGCTACAAAGTTTCTATAGCTTATTGTGAAGTGTGGTTTTAGGAAAATTAATATACTCTATTAGAAGGAACTGATCTTTTCTGTGAATAGTGAATGATCTACAGTGGAAGTTCATATTGTCTCACTATTCTCATCAGTTATCAAACTGATAAACAAACACATTTGGACACCAGAACAAATATTTGGTGTCTCTCCAGATGGCAGGTAATATATCAACAACCATTGTATGGTAATTATGTCTCATTTGTAGTTCAAAAAGTCATAGCATAGTATAGCAACTTTTTCCTCACATTAAGTTAGACTTAACGGCTTCGAAAGGAATTACAATTATTTAAGACCACTTACTATTTTATAAGCTCAGTAATTGCCAAACACTTTGGATTTAGTAAGCACAAGAAGGTGAAGAATAGATTTTTTTTTTAAATAAAATTTTAAATTTCAGTTCCTGCTACAACTGTAAATGATTTTATGTGATGTATTCTGATGCACAGGAACAGTTCAGATACATAGATTCCAAGTAGAACACCTGACCAAAGGAAGTATCATATTATAAATGGATCTTGATTCTCAAATGATTTTGAGTTGATTTGTCTGTCTTGTCACCTGATATTTCATATTTCACTTCCCAGGAGCTGTGCCAATGCAGCTTTACAAATCCACTGCTCCAGGAGTGCCTGAGGTGACCCTTCAGTGATGGTGACAAGAGCACTGGAACAGGATGCCCAGAGTGCTGTGGGGTCTCCTTCTCTGGAGATGTTCAAAGCCTGTCTGGGCTCGCCCCTGGGTGAACTAATCTAAGGTGCTGATTGCTGTGCCTGGCAGCGGGGTTGGGCTGGAGTCCCTTCCAACCCCTGACATTATGTGATTCTGTGACTCTGTCAGCCCCTTTTTCAGCAGATGGCTGTGACACAGTGGAATAGCTGCAGTAAATGTGGGCTCAGGGTGTCGTGGCACAAGAGAAGGGATCGTGTTGATGTGTTGATGGAGACAGCAGAAGACACCAAGCTGAGTGGTGCAACTGGTATGACAGAAGCAGACAGATGCCCCATCCCTGTGTGCTCAAGGCCAAGTTGGATGGGGTCCTGGGCAGCCTGAGCAGCAGCACCACGCATGGCGGGCAGCACCACGCATGGCAGTGGGTTAGGACTGGTGGTCTTTAAGGTCCCTTCCATCCCAAGCTGTTCTGTGAGCCAACAAAGATGAAGGAAATGAAGGATCAGGAGGACCAGGCGAGGCGGGTGGCTCAGGGCGAGCACAGCCACCCGCTACAAAGCACAGACAACAGCCAGGCGGCGCACGGGCAGCCGAGCACATCCCCTCGCGGCGGGGCCAACCACCGCAGTCCGCAGCCACCCCTCAGCGGCCGCCGCTTTCCCGCCAACCCCGTCACCCGGCAGCGCCAGCACTACGCCTGCGCCGGGGCAGCGCCGTGCCCGCGGGCAGTGACGCCACACCGCGGCCGTGACGTCGCGGCGGCGTGACGCGGGCACGCAGAGGGGCGCGCGTGTAAGTTCCCTTCCCCTGCGGTGGTGGGAGCCGAGGAACGGGGTGGGGGCGGGCACGGCGGCGGCTCCCGGTCTGTGCTCCCTCCCGCGGCCTCAGGAAGCCGGCGCCGGTGCCGGTGCCGGTGCCGAGCAGGCTGCTGGTGGCTGCAGGGTTCGGCAGTAGGAGGAGCAGGGGATGTGCGGAGGGCTGCTGTGGGGCCGGGCCGGGCGCTGCGCTGGGTGAATCCTGTGGGCGCCGTGCTCGGCTCCAGGCCCGGGTGTTGTCAGCAAACTTTGGTGCCTCCTCAGGGCAGAGCTGCCATCCCGTAACGCTGCCGGGCTCTGGCTTTTGGTTCTGTGGAAATAGGTGAGAGCGGGGCTGAGGCCTGCCGCCTCCCCAGCTCCTCAGGGCTTCGTGTTAACGAGGTATGACCGTATCCCGAGCACTGAATGATCCTACGTGGCTGGCGGTGGGAAAGCAAAGAAGGAAGCGGCTGAAGGCTTCCCAGGAGCCTCGTGGGAGGGCCGCAGTCGTGTCCTCGGTGAGGCAGATGGGAAAGAAAGACGGGAGAGGCTTGTTGCAGTTTGTCTTATCCCAGAGTCACGCTTTGCTGGAAGGCTGCCCAGTTCTGTGCCTGAGCTGGAACCTTACCTTTAATTGGCAGCATTCTCCCCTTCCAGTCAGGAGCCAAGCAGAAAGTAGCAGCTCTTTTTGTGCTGTGTCGCCTCGGAGCTGCATAAGGAGTCAGTCAGCAGTCCCATAACTGTGGTACAGTCCACCTGGCTCGGTAGAAGTTACAGTCATAGATTTGCTTACACCGATACACCAATTCGTAATATGATATGAGCAAAAGTATAATTACTATGTAATAAAATCACAGAGAGATGGCTCAAATAAGGAAAACGTACAACTCCCCTGGATCATGGGATTTGCAAGTGCAGCTTGGCTTTTTTTTTTTTTTTTTTCAGTGCCACTCAGCAGCCAAGATACTTAATTGCTTTTTTTTTTCCCACCTAATCTTATCATAGCCACTTATTTTTAGTAGCACTTCTGGTGAAGTTAATTCCTGTTGTTTATTTTCTTTTTTTTTTTGGAAGTTATTTTTGTGCAAAGCAAAATGTATGTTTCAGCATGAGGACGTGTCTTTTTCTGCTTCAGCTGTTAAAAGAATTGGACTTTGTCCAAGTTCCATTAAGATCAGAAAAGAAAGAAAGAAAGGAAAAATCTCATGGCAGTTATGACGCCAGTTTAAAACTTTTTTTTTTTTTAATGATCTGGTGTAACGTGCTTAGTGTTGGTTCAGTGAAAAAAAAAATTGCATAATAATAGCTAGAGGGTCAGGATAAAAACAATGCAGAGTCAAAGGTTTTTAACATTTGCACAAGCTGCTCAAATAATAGATTTTTTTTAAAGTGGCCAGAAACTCTGTAGCTAGTGTTTGTCCAAACATTCATGAAGGAAATACTAATTTCTTAAATTTATCTTCTGAGTCTTAATTTTTGAGAACACTGGATCCTAGCAGCAGAAGTGACAAGGTGCGATGAAATGTTTGACATTCATGTATATAACTTCAGGTATCATTAGCTGTTATATATATGTGTCTTTTAATGTGCAGGTTCTGTGATTGTGCTGCATTAGACCATCAGAACTTTCTTCATCAGTAACTTCATGTGTTTTGAGGAGTTTTATGTGAAGAGGTAATATTTATTGATGTGACTTAGTGTTTAAGTGTTTGTATTAAAATGATGATGGTTTTGTGTATGTATTTCCACCTTATGAGATGGATTTTGTCAGGTCACAGGGAAATGGTCAAATAGTGAAAGTATAAGTTGGGTAGGAGATTTGCTGGCAACATTATTACACTTACAGAAACTTTGTTTATTTACTGCTTATTAAAACATGCCTTTCTTTAGAATTTAATATGATGTCCTGACCTTTGCTAAATACATTTTGTAAGATACTTGGTCTTTTTTTTTTCTTTTTCCTTCTTTAGAACAGGAATTAAGATGAATGAAATACTTTATTGGCCATAGCAGGATCAGGATGTGCAAGGTGGGTACTTCTGAAAGAATACAATAAACATTCCTGTAGACTATTCAAATGTTTGATTCAACAGTTAAGTAAAAACACATTCTGTATTATGAGGTAGAATTTGAATTTTATTCAGGTCTTTCGTAAGTAGTACCTTTTTCCAATGATAGATTTATTTGGCTTACCTCTTTTCAACTCTAGTAAGCTGCTGTATAGTTACCTTAGGTTAAATGAGTATGGGGGCTTTTTTGCTTGTTTGTTTTTGAATGTATCCTTTTCCTGTGTTTTGTTTTCTCTTTTCTTTTTTTTATTAGAACTGGATTGAGGAGAATAACATAACACAGCATGTTTCAGAACACTGTTTTCTTTGTTCTGCTCAACTGGGATCAAAGAAGAAAAAGATTTACTCTATAATATGTCTCATTTCCTTCTTACATATACAGTTTTTGTTTTCATATTTGACTTGATTGTTTGTTTAGGTTTTTAGAAGTCATTTCTCTTAATCTCATCAAGGTGTACTCATTTTTTTGTGAAGTGTATTTGTGTGTCATTAACAAAGTTGAATGAAGTGCAAACTTCTGCACAATGTAAATATTAAATCAATGCCTATATTGTGTATCTTTAATGATTGCAGAAAATTTTGAACATAAAAACTTACAATCATTTCTTGCTTCCCTGATTTCTCTTGCTGACTTGCTGAAGCAGTTCTTACTGCTTAAAGCAGCATTTGGAGAATTATGTCATCCCTTATTTGGTCTGTATTACCATTGGTCTTTGTGAAAGCACATGAATAACAGGGTAGAATCCATATTGCTTCATATCCGGTGTTTGCTAATTTGAGTGCATCTTTGACTTATCGTAGTACAGTACTTGCAGGTATTGGTTTGTCTTTAAGAAGCTGATTGACTGAGTGGGAGAAGTGTTCAAAAATCTGTTTCAAGGGACTGTTTTCCTGGTAATTTATAGCATAATTAAACATTGTAGGAAATGTCATCGCAGTTTGTGGAGCTGGACAGCAATCTCAGTGTTTGATTCAACTAGATGCAAGAGGTGTGGGAGGGAAGAAGACCATGCCTGACAGGCTTACCTGCCTGTATCAATGGACTTGGTTTGGGTTACTTGGTAGCTTTGGAGTTCATGGAGAATTTTACCTGTTTGGTTGAATTTGGCAGGTTAGTCAGAGAAACACTGCTGTGCTGTCTCCTGGGTAAAGTCAGACATTTCTACAGGTATTTCAATCTTCAGTTACCAATAATTATTTTACTTGCCCTCGTAAAGAAACAAAACAACAACAACAAAACACTCAGAGACCAAAGTGAGCTTTGCATTCTCTGGATGATTTTTATTTGTCAATCTGAGAATAACCAAACATCCAGAATTCAAGTAAAGGAGTTCAGTTTGTCTCTAGCTTGGTTACAGGAGAAAAGGTGGTTGCATCTCACTGATCTGTGTCTCTATCTCTACACTAACATCTCATTGAGATCCCCCTCAGGTGCTATGGCTTGCTGTCTGGGGAGATTCCGCTTATTGCTTTGATTTTTCGCATCAGTGGGGACATCAAGGGAGAACTTCTAGGCTGTAATGTTGGGTCTTTGTCAATTTGAACCACATCAAGAGAAGTCCAAGAAGCTGTGTTTGCTTTCATTTTCTATCAAACTCAAATACAAACCCCTATGTACAGAAGTATCAAAAGCAGCATTCAGCATGGGAAGATGACAGAATCAGCTCCTCCTCATTCTCACTGAACTGTTCATTTCATTCCATTTAATGGGGCTGTAGTTTTTACTTTTTGGTGTAGTTTGCAACGGGCTGACTGAAATTTATTTCATTTGGCTCTAGAACAGCAAAGGACAAATGTCAAGGAGGTGCTGTGACAGGAATAAAAAGGTTCAGAAAGCATGCAGGAATTTGGTGGGAAGGTGATGGGAAAATTTTCCTCCTAATTTTTTCCCTACTAGAATCTGAATTGTAACATTTAGAGTTGGTATTCAGTTCAAAACTTAATGTGTTGCAAGGGTTGGTGTGTTGACATGAACATTCTTTCCCACAGCTCACATAGTGGGGAGTTTATTTATAAAGCAAAATATGCCTCTCAAATTATAATTGATACTGTAATTATGGAGAACTTGCCTTAAAGTGGAGGCTTAGTGGCCTGTAGGATGTTTTCCTGGCTTAGAGTAGTCAAGATATATACTGCAGCATTTTCTCTGTATGAGTCTTAAATGGGAAATTCCCCCATCAAGACAGAAAAACATCAGTAATTAAGAGGTATTCTTGTTGAGAATGGTTAACCTAAAATAATGGTAAACTTTAAATATTATGTGTGATTGGGACATCTAAATGCTAAGCTTTGCTTCTCTTCTCAGAGATCATCACTTTTTCTGAAATATGCCTTCAGAAGCCACCACTGCATGGTGCCAATCTTTCCTTAAACCAGTGTGTGCCAGATGTGTGTGGGATCCCAGGGAAGGTGGTTGCATTGCTTTCTCTATTTCAGTTTGGTAACGAGCAGAATGCTTCAAAAGTTGCTGCCTTTTTTTTCTTCTTTGAAAGACTGGGAGTATTGTACCTCAGTCTTGGTAAGGAGGCTAGTTCTGAATGTGCTTTCTGTTAATTTGTTAGCTAGTGGGAAGATTGCTTGTTTATCTCACTTTTTTTTTCCCCCCCCACTCATTGTCTGTCTGCACTTCAGGAACACCTATTGCTGCTGTGCAGTTTATGGTTTATAAGAACACAAATACAGGCTAATTTTCAGTTATTTTGATCACAGGTTGCTATGTTTGAGAGCTGTGCCAACTCACTCTTGACATGCATGCATAATGATGTACTTAATGCTTAGTGGAGCCTGAGGGATTTGTTCTCCTGTAGTGAAAAAACTGTTATTTATTTGTACAGTAATCTGGAGAGGAGGATAGCAATAAATCTTCTGATTTTTCTTGAGATGGTGCTCCTTTATCTTGTGCTTTATAAAACCATGCTGCCTCCTGCTTTGGGTGTTTGTGGTCTAATGGTGATTGTAGCAGCCCTTATCATTTTCCGGAGAGATGGGATTTGAAGTAGAGGAATGTATCCTACTTATTGCATGCTTAATCAGAATGTACTGGAAAAGTCTGCCTTTTTTTTTTTTTAAGCAATTAGTGTAGCAGAATGAGTTGCTGGAAGCATTGTATTTGTAAGGTATGTAGTATACGTAGTATACTTGCTCTGTTTTCCTCAGGGCTTATAGGATCATGGTTAGAGTATGCTATTCAGATTAGGAACAAGTCTTGCTATAGTTTGTGCTGACAAGCAATGTAGATGTACTGTGGTAAGAAAACAGGGTGAGCCAGCTTGCTTTTTAGCTGCTGCACTTTGAATGGAGACTAGGTACAGTTGAAGAAGTAAGTTTGACTTCAGCAGTGACTTTTTGGCCTTAATTTAGTCCTTTGCTGCACCACACCTGCCACATTCACATGCTCATTCTTAGACATTCTCATGTGTTTCTTTTGTATTTTGCATATTTTATGTTCCATAAGCTTTATTTCCTTAGAGGCTCTACTGAGTAACTCCAAATGAGTATTGTTCTTGCAGGATTTCATTCTGCATGCAGAGCTAGTGATGACAGAGGATTATCTGAGATGTGAAAGCAAGGAAACAAAATGAGAATAATGTAGAATAGTTGAGGGTAAAAAAGATTTTGGTAATGAGTGAGTCATATGCAAGGTGTGATGACTGTGGTAGTGCTGTTCTGATTTGTGACTGTAATGGTAACTAAGGAAGCATGGTGTTTAAGTGATTTATTGTTTTTTTTTCTTAAATCAGGAAGCTACTTTTAAATTCTGTTTTTGGGGAGATCACTTGTACACATACTATAGTGGAACTTATTTTTGTATAACGTGATGAGGAAACAACCACTATAGTTTCTAATAAGCATATTTGTAAAAGCATTGATACTTGGTTGCTTTATCGCGTCTCTTGTCAGGGATATTTTCTAATACTTTAAATTATCATCTAACAATATATCTATTAGTTATAGATATATTGATAATAACAAGGTATTGCAATTTTCCTTAGTGCGAGCTTAAAAAAAAGCCTCTCAATGTGGAATTTTTTGAATCTCATTTGAAGGGTATGTATGTATGATTATATTCACTTGGTAACACGGCACTTGGAGGCCTTGTAACTGGATTGAGCTATAGCCTGACTACTCAAATTCTCCGTGCATCTCTAGAGAATAAAAATCTCTTTATCATCAAACACATAGGGTAGCTTGGAGCCATCCCATTGAGCTATGGCGTTTATTTTGGATTCTGGGGGACTCGTTTTTGTAAAGTAGATAATTGAGCAGGTTAGTATTCTTGCTTGGATAATGTGCTGTTTGTTTTGGAAGGAAGTTTCCTATGACTAAATAAGAACAAGATGTGTGACCACCTTCCAGGGAGGAGACTGTTTGGTCAGCGTCAAATTAAAAGGAAAAATTTAGAAGAGGCAATTGCCCATTTTTACATAGTGTTTGAAATGTTTTCATTTTTCTTCTGAGCTTTAATTATATGGTATGCGAATGGCAACAAGAAAGGCCAGAGGTTTTCTTCTTTTCTTGGAAGTATAGCTTTATCACATCGTTGGGAATTTATAGCCTAGTAATATGGCGTGTTTTTTCCATTCCTGTGTTTTACAGTTGGTTTGTAGAGCCTCATAGTTTGGCAGCAGAGTGTTCAGTTTTTCATGATTTTTTTTTTTTTTGGCATGAAAGGGTTACTATTCACATTTCCTGTGCAATTCCTTCTGATCTTGCTGGGCTGTAATTACTTACTTGATGTTAAACATTCCCAGGCTCCTATAACCTTCTAGCCTGCTTGCACTGGCCAAGTTTGTCCCAGGTGATCGTGTGGGCGAACCTCCTGTTTTTAAGGATAAAATCTCTGCTTCCTGTGTAAGATAGGCCACATACTCATTCCTTTGCTGTGCAAACCCAGGAGAAATCTTTTTTTTAATAATAAAGTAACACATCAGCCTTTCAGAGTCAGATTTAGCAGCTAAATTCATGACAAATGAAGTGTGTGGGTTTAGAACTTGCTGAATCTTGGTTAAATGATTTCTAGTTCACATTAAAGATTCTTTTAATTCATTTGGAAAATAGGTCATCACTTCTGGACATATAATTGCCAAATGGTTTTGAGGATGTTTAAATATAGAAGTACTTAGTTGAGCTTCCAGGGTTTTTTTGTTTTTGTTTTTTCCCTTTGAATTGAAATGGGAGGGTGCTACTGGATTTTCTCCTTGATGGATAGTTCAATTATCACATATTTCTTTTAATTTTCAATTTGTAGTATGTGAGCAGCAAACAAAGTATTATTTTCCTTTTTAATATGAGTATCTGCATACAGCTGAAAAACGTTGGCTTTGGAGGTGTGGGAACTGCGGTGCTCTGTTCTGCTGAGGCATTGAAAGCTTCTGTGTGCTTCGTTTAAGCTGTTCCTCAGCTCTCCTTTGAGGGAGCCACCTGTAAGAATGCCAGTTGAGTTTGCTTTGTGACCTTTATGCTGCTTTCTCACAGCACCCAGAAAGATGTGGGGTGGTGATAGTAACCGAGTGACTGTCTCATGAGTGCGTAACTGTCTGCTCAGTGGGGCACAAATAAATAAAGGTAATAAATAGCAACTGTTCTTAGCTTGATTCTTGTACATTCCAGGTGCTGTTCCTTTTAACTGGTGATTTGCTAACGAAGAATGGGATTAATGTGTTTTAATGAAAACATCATTTTATCAGGAGGTGTTGAAGTTGATGGTTTAGCTGTAGCTGGGATGCAGTAGGTCTTCTGCCTAGTTCTTAACTGAGTTCTTTGTCGTGTAGCTGGTAACATGACTGTCAGATGTGTGTATTTGTTGTTAAACTTACTGGTGTGTTACTCAAACACACAGGAAGCAGAGCCTGGAATAAAATAGGAGCGCTAGATAAGGAAACCCACAAGAGCAAAAATAATAACCAATTCAGATGAATACAGTGAGGAATTGCATGTTGTATTGTAATTAAAAGTAGTTTGTCTTGAATTTACTTTGTGAAGTGCTTAGGATATAACAAACATAACTTTCTGTTATAAACTTTACCTTTGCACTAAATTCCCTCTAGTTTTGTTCTTTAAATTACGTGGCTTCAGAGTTCTATGCAAAGTATGTTTTGTCTTTTGTGCAGAAGACTCATTAAAGGATATAAGCTAGTGTTGTTATCTTGTGCCATCTTTCTCTGCATGCTCACAGAGTACAGAGAAAAATTGAGTGGTTTTAGCAAGCTAACATAAAATTAGGGAATAATTGGCATTAGATGGGTTTCTTAAGCTTTCAGACAATGTACTCAACTGTGTTTTTATATTCAGAGTTCTACAAGTTCTCTCCTTGAGGAGACATGTAAATTACTGTTGTGACAAAGTGTATAAATATGCCTAGGATTTGATAGTAATTAATTCATTTAACTTATCTAATGCACAATTAAGTGCCTCAGTTTGAATCAGGCTATAAAAAGTAACATAAACAAATGTAACACACATCAGGTGTAATGGCATGCATTTTTGTAGAACTGTTTTTTGTAGGCAGTGTTTCCCCACTTTCCAGGTTCACAAACTGGAGTCCAGTTGTGGAGTGCTGCTTGACTAGATCTTTGAGGGTGGTTTTTATATTGCTTATTGGAGTGACTTAATACTTCATCATGTATACTTCAAGTATTGCTAAAATATTAATTAGCATTCTGATAGTTATTTACCACTGGTGCATAAAACAATTAATAGAATTTTCCAGTTTATTTGGATTTGCCCTAGTTCAGAAGTGGCTATGTATCCACCAATGGGAAAATCTCAGAATGCATGCTTCTTGTGATGAAAAAATGAAAATCAGAACAAAACTATCTTTCAGGATCTCTTTTATAGATACTGTTTTTCCTTGGCTACTTACATGAGATGTACATCTATTACACATTTTCTGCATTCTAGGTTTCATCTTTGGTTCTCTGTATTTGTGCACATACGTTTATGTATTAACACTGGTTATTGTTATGTGAGTTGGCTATAGTCTAAGTTCTTAAATATAAGCATGCATGAGGTCTTTTTGCAAAGCTCTGCCATAACGTGTTATTTACATACCACATTTTAATTCCACCTGTCTGCTCGCTGTGCGTGTTTAGTAATGCTTCCTGACATGCTGCAGGTATTTTTTTTTTGTTCTTTATTTTAATGTACCCCTACTGAAATAATCACTGTATTTTCTTTCAAAGCACTCAAGCCTTATTATGTAATACTTACCATAAAATATTGGCAATGTAATATAGGTTGGAATGTTACAAAATTGGGCAGTGCAATTAAAGCTCATTCAAGCTCGTTGTGATATGTCTTGCCCTATATCTCTTCCTAGTAGAAGAGTTTTATGAGCCAAGATTTAGAAGAATTAAATACTCTGATTCTGTTACCTGAAAGTGAAAATGTTTGACCTAAAAAGCTTGAAACAAATTTAAGTTTGTCAGAGTGTATGCGAGGAAGAAGAGAGGAACAGACCAGCTTGTCAGACTGCAGTTATTTGTAGAGCTTTTTGTCTCAAGAATTATATTACCCATTTGGTAGCACTGATTTTAAGGAGAGGAAAAACAACAAAACAAAAAAAAAACCCAAGACCTACCAGCTGCCATCTTTCATTTAATATAAATTGCATGGGCATGATTTTTGTGTAAAATCTTTAAAATGAGATAATACACTGACAAAACAAAGTGTGCTTTAAAGAGCTGGCACTGAAAATGGTAAATTTTCAAGCAGATGAGAATCTTTGTTACTGTCATGAGTTGCTTAGAGGAGTATTGTCAGACTCAGCCACGAAGTCCTGTGTGTTGTTTTCTTTTGAAGTAGTTGAAAATATGCATGGCTACTGGTGATATGCTTCACACTTCTAATATTTAACAGTTCTTATTTCTGGACAGTTATTTTTGGAAGTCTCTCTTTTCAAAGTTTGCAAGGCATGCACTCAACTTGTATTGTCATGTCAACTGCTAAGCGAAAAATGTGGAGGGAGTGATTTTTGGAGGCAGTATAAACCTGTTTGCAATAGTGTGACAAACAAGATCCCAGGTGTTTCTGTTATTTCTGACCACGTAAAGGAACATCAGAAATTCATTGTTAGCTTATTTGCAGTTGTTGTTGACTGGTGAAAATACTTTGTTCCTGGTAGATATTTATAGAAATAAAAATGGCTGATAGGCTTAGGTAATGCTGTTTTACTGCAAAGCTGACCACAGCCAAAAAGGAAAAGTACTTTAAGCATACCTGTAGGTATTTTTTTCTGTTCCAAGAGAAAACAAACAATCATAACATTTTAACGTTTAAGATGAAATAACCACAGAAGTGCTGTCCCTATTTTATGACTTTCTAATTGTATGCTTTTAGATGAGCAGTTTTAAAGATAAAACTATTTTACAATTTGAAAGGGATTTTGAAACAGAAATATATTATTCTGTGTAGAAAGGCTTCTGTTTTTGTCGTCTGGTCTGATGCTTTAAGTAGTTTTATGCTTTCTGTGTTATCTATCAAAAGTATACATATTCTCTAGATTTCTTACTTAATGATGGCTTCTTTCAAAAAAATCCTGTCCAAAGCTTTGTGTTTCAGAAACTAAGTTCATTCTTCCATCTGTATAAAA
This sequence comes from Cyrtonyx montezumae, assembly GCF_038088225.1. Classification (NCBI taxonomy): domain Eukaryota; kingdom Metazoa; phylum Chordata; class Aves; order Galliformes; family Odontophoridae; genus Cyrtonyx; species Cyrtonyx montezumae. The sequence goes on along the minus strand of NW_027071870.1, from coordinate 10,658,605 downwards.
TGAATTTCTTTTTTATTCTGTGGTTTTCATTATTTTTTACATCCAGCAGGTGTTACAGCTACTGCAGTGAACAGTTGTACAAATACTTATAAATTTCATGTTAATGAAGCCTGAAATACTGGGGAAATGAGTTACCTATCCATCTGTAGTCAATGGTAATGTGTATTTTTTGATTAATCAAAGGAATGTGGTTTTTAGTGGGACACTTTATCAGTGCTATTGCACATCTTTCTTTATTTTTTTTCTTAAGTTTAAGTCCAGGCTTATGGCATGATCACTGACATTCACATGCTATGGATCATGAGGCCTGCATACAATAAAGCATGCAGTGAGTAAATTGCCATATCCAAAATACTTGTAGAAGAGAAGTAGAAAAGGTCTTTCGTAATTCAACCATTAACTTTCACAGTTAGTGCCATTAATATTTTTTCTATCTCCTATTCCTTCTAGAACTCTTCAAAAAAAAAAAAAGCCATTTTGTAGAATCATTGAGTGGCTTTGGTTGGAAGGGACCTTTAAAGGCTGTCAGTTTTGCTCCCTGCTGTGGGCAAGGTTGCCACCCAACAGATCAGGCTGTCAAGGGTCTATCCAACCTGGCCTTGAACATGTCCAGGGTTGGAATGTCACAAGTGCTTTAGGCAACCTACCTCACCACCCTCTGAGTAAAAAATTTATTCCTGACACCTAATTTAAATTTCTCCTCTCTTAGCTTAAAGCCATTCCCCCTTGTCCTGTTGCTTCCAGACCATCTAAAAAGTCAGTCTTCATATTGTTTGTAAGCTCCTTTTAAGTACTGAGAGGTTGCCATGGAGCCTCCTCCAAGCTGAGCAAGTCCAACTCCCTAAGCCTTTCTTTGTAGGAGAGTGCTCCAGCCCTCTGAGCATCTTACTAGCCCTCCTCTGGGTTCTACAACTCTGCATATTTGAAATGGATGAATGAATTATGGAAAAAAAAAGTTGTCTTGTTTAAAAAAGAAATACCAAGTGTTGAGCACAGATTAAGTTATTTCACTGTCAGTGAGAGGTTAATGAACTTGGTAGAAAGTGAAATTGATATGTAGGATTTTCTGCATTGCCTCAAGGGAGACTGTTTATTTAGTCTTTTTTAGAGAAATATATTCTGTAATGTTCTTTCCATATTAAAAATCCCTTCTAAATGTTTGAGATACTATATTCTTTGTCCAGACTTATGTACTTCTGGTACTTAGTGGAAGTTAAACAAAATGATAAATTACACCAAATTGTAGTTTTCTAATGAAAATGGTGTGGACCCAAGTAATTTGTATTTTAAAACATTTTAGAGGAGCGTATACTTGAACTTCTGTGGAGCCAGAGATGTCACTACAAAACCTTCTGCATTTTCCCATGGTTTTGTGTATTAAATGTTTTTTGGCCTATCTAAACACTTGTGATAATTCAGAAGACATATGAACTGGTGCTGTGCTAGTGTTTTAGTTGACAATGTACAATAGAAGCTCTTAACAAATTTAGCTGAGGTGCTAGAAACATAAGTAGTTCCTTAAAACTCATGTTAAACAAAGGATAACTAGGGAAATTCAACCAACTGTATGTACAGGGAGTTTGTGCTGGTAAATCAAGTTGCTACTGGTCAATTTCTGAATCTTCTGAAGTACTTGTTTGTGCATGTATGTATACACGTGCATATATACAGGTGCATATATCTGTATGTAGCAAATAACAGCCATGTTCTGATTATTCCATATAGATTTTTCTTTTTGATTTGTGTTGGATCAAATAGAATACATGTATTAGGAACTGATACAGTTTTGCACGTTATCTATATAGTAGTTATTCTTGGCTCTCATCTCCTACTTTAACCTTTCAAACAAGTGCAGAGTTTGAGGAATATGTGAACTTATGAATCTGAACAACTGGAGAGTTGCTTGTTAACTTATATACTGCAAGACCAATTCTTGTATGAAATGTGATTTGTTTGTGTAAAGTAAGGTAAGAACGGGGGTTAATTGGAAGCTGATGATGGAAAGTGCTATGTGGCTGGGAGACAGGTTGACTGAATGATAAAGATATAAAATCTGTGGGTAGTAGAGTACGATGTAGATCTTTAATTGCGTAGAGTTTTCTTTCTAAGATATAAAAGCTTAATAATGATAAAAATCTAATAACAGGCATAGATGGTAAATTTCTAATGTACAGAGACACAAATATTCAATAAATTCTGTTCTCTATTCAGAAAGACTAGATAGTGCATTTCATATCTCACCTCCTCTGCCATTAGCAATGGGAAAAAGTATTATTGTACTAGCAGTTGTTAACATAAAATGCTTTTATGTCTATTTCATTGACACCTACAGTTACTAAAAAAGAAGCTTTGAAACAAGGTGAATTGTTAATATTAAGTTATAACAAATCACAAAACAGTGGAGAGATTCTAGAAGACTGGATGGGAGAACTAATGTGGGGTTAGTCAGCCCCCAGCTTGTGTTGCTTTATGGGGTTATTCATATGAAGGCACTTGGATTTGTATTTAACTTCATGGAGTTTCATAGATTATGACCACCCTTTGTTCCAGCCTGTCTAGGTCTTTCTGTATAGAAGCCTTGCATCAGCTCATGTTGGTTCCAGAAATTTCAGTGTTAACTTGTTTCCACTTTATCATCTTCCTAATACATTTCTTACTGATTTGGCTGTGAGGATACCATGGAGAACCATATCAAAGGCATTCCTAAATGTATTCACCCTAAAAGGGTGAAAAATGCCCACTGTTCTCAGTTATTTCTATGACGGGGTGATTTACCCTTGATAAATCTCTCTTGACTGTTCCCAGCCTCCTTGTCCCTCACATGGCTGAAAATGGCTCTGAGGAGTGTTTGCTTTGTAAGCTTGCTGAGGGGCAAGGTTAGTCTGACTGGCCTGTAGTTCCCCAGCTCTTTCTTGACTGTCTTGAAGATAAATGTGCTGTGTGCCATTTTTCAGTCTTTGAGAATCTCTCTTAGTGCTATGCTGTTGTCTTTAAAAGATGTTAGAGAGCATCCTTACATTGATATTTGCCTGCTTCCCCAGTGCTTGTGGATACATCCCTAGTGTTCCAATGGATCTGTACAAGTCCAGTTGTCTGTAGGATTCTCATAGTGAATCTGTTGTTGGTAAAGTTATGTTAGTATCAGTTTTCTCCTATATCTTCTGTCACTAGGTCCCCTTTTCACTTACACATTAGCTGTGTTATGTGTCAGAGTCTTTCTTCTGTTGCTGGAGTTGTTGTACAAGCTGTTTTTTCATCCCTTCATGATACCATGGCAGGTGAGCGTTGCCTTTCCTAACTCTATTTGAGCATCTTAAGCAGTGTCTGAAATGATTTAAACTCTACTGAAATGTAGAGATGCTGACTATGACTACTGAAGTTTGGTTTTGGCAATGAAACAGGAGCTAGTCCCACTTGCCTAACTAGTCCCACTATCCCTAACTTAGGGATTTGATTTAGTAGTTGGGTAGGGATAGTGATAGGAGGATGGTTGGACTAGATGATCTTGTAGGTCCTTTCCAACCTTATGAACCTATGAACCAAAATACATATATTCTTTCTGCTAAGCAGATTGAACTTCAGTTTCAGAATTTGAAGGATTGAAATAATAAGCACTATAGGTATCCCAAAAATAGTATTGTTTTTCTGGGAATGGTTGAAAATGTACTATTTGTCAGACCACAGAAGCCTGGTTGCTATAAAGACAGCATGCTTAATTGTTTTTTTCTCTTGAAGTACTAATTCAGTTTTGTCTTGCTTAGATTGAGATTAAACTAGTAAATTAGGAATACAAATATGTTTAGGAACAGAAGGCAAAGCTGGCGACCCAGAGAGAAAGAAGAATGTTCCCAGGGTTAGCGTAGTCTGAGCACCACAGCTGGTTGCTGGACATTAGCCAGGAATAATTATGACTTGTTTATTTCACATATTTTTCTCCATGAACATGTTTGGGGGACACTTCATTAAGTATATCTAATAGCCTTTGAAGCTCTGTACCTTTAACCTTTTCTTTTTTCAAACAACTAACAGGGTGGTGGATACAAAAATGAAAAAATAACATTAGCAAGGATTAACTGCACAGTAAGGAGAATGCAGTATAAGTGAAGGAAGGCAGTGTAGTACGATAGGTTAGAATTCAATTTATTCTTTGCCTGTTTATCTGCATGCAGGTTTTCTGTAATAAGGTATGTTTTATTGGTAACATTGTGCAGACATGCAGTAATAAATCCTACAAAATATATCATTTAAGTAGATCATAGAATTTGGATATACATGTTATCTGCAGATCTTGTCCTGTATGCTACGTGGCAAATGGTTTTCCAGTATGAACAACAGGCACTATTTTGTGTTGCTTCTGGTCGCTGGTCGATCAAGCAGGATCTCCAGATGATGTAGTTAAGCCTGTGGAATACTTTGTCTAAATTTTCTGATTTGTATTAGGAAGTGTACTTATACCAAGTTGACTAAAACCCACAAAACAAACAGTTCCATGATCTGCTTGTTCATAAAAGAAATAATGTCTTGGTCCCTTTGGCCCACCAGTTGATGTGAGTTGCATCAGACTGCTGGGAGCTTGCAACCAGGGAATCAGGGCATTCCGAGTAGGAGAGCTCAAAGCAACGTGTCCTTTCCTGAAAGAGGAGATGAGTATGACTGTAAAAGCAAAGAATGCAGACTGAACAGCTGAACGTCTCTGCTAGGACTGAATATAACAGTTCGGGTATGCAGCAGCAGGAAGGGAGGATGGTGCTGCCTCTGTGTTCGTAGCACACAGCTGGGCAGTTGCTTCTCTTGGTGCAGTCTTCACAGGGGTTCTGTGGCTGAAGTCTGATGATTCAGCTGTGGAAGCTGAACTGACTTCAATTGTGCAAGAAAATGTTGAATGCATTGGTTGTATGTTTAGAGTTTTTATCTAAATGGAAAAACAAAACAAACCCAAAACAAAACCTGCAGTGTTTATTAGCACTTAAGGTGCTGTACTAGGGGTGGTTTTGAGGGAGCTAAGTTTCTTCTTACAGCCTTTATGGTACTGTTTTAAATTTGTGACCAAAACTGCTGATAACAGAGCCATGTTTTTTTTTATATTGTAATTCCTAATTAAATAGTGTTTTAAACATAATAGTTACACTTTCTTAATTATGCTGAATATTTACATATCTTGTTTTGAAAGTATGTGTTCCTGAAGTGAAGTAGGCTCTTAGCTATGCAGGAAAAACAGGTCCCTAGCAGTGAAACACTGACAGACTAGGCAGCAGTGCTGTAGTTGCAGTTTGGGGGCAGGATCAGCATAGCACAAAAGCTGTCAGAGCAATCCTTAATATAACATGTGGCAGGGTTTAGTTTTTGCTGAGGGTAAGGTAGGCCTTAGAATTTGTTGTACTTTGATAGGTCACAGTCATAAAAGTTTGTGTTAGAGGTCTGTCCTTTTTGGAATCTTGCACAGACAAACACCTTAAAAGTGATTAGTCAGGAGGCAATTTGGATTTTAACATACTGGGAGTATATATTACCTTGGCCTAGCTAATCTGTTGCTTGATCAGCTAGTTCCAAGTTTGCCATCTCTTTTTCATTTTTGCTGTGTACTGGTATGTTCCTTTTATTTATTTTTTTCCAGCTCTTGAATGCTTATTTTGTTTAAGCCTGCAAATAAGACTCTTTGAAGTTACTTAAAAAAAAAAAAGTACCGAAATTACTTTTAAAAATATATATGTATGATGGGTATAGCTGCACTAACACAGGTGTTTTTATCAGGTAGAGACTGTGTCTTTCTGTAGCTATCTAGTTTCCTTTCTAAGGAACTCCATAGCAGGAATTCTTACATAAACAACTGTACATGATGCTCACTTTACATGACGTAGGAATAGTTAGTACTATTCAACTTTTAAGCTGTAAAGTCAAAACCAGTACCATTATTTGGGTCAGAATTGCAAAGAAAATTCACCTTGCAAAATTTGGACTGTTTTTTTGATTGCTGAATTTTTGTCAGCTGTTGGTTATCTGTTTTCTAATGTGTTAATGATATCTCCAGACTTTATTAAAATAGGAAAGATTCTGTACAGAATCTTTCCTGAGTGGCACTTGAGACTGTTTGTTTTTTCACTCTCCCCTGAGGGAATCGGTGTCCAGGTAACCTAAAATACTATAATCCAAATAGAAGTAGTTATTAGGGATTGATTGTTTCTCATTTAGTTTTCATGTAATTTCAAGCAGGCTGTGATTCTGTAAGACTTCAGTGCCATGTTTCAGGTTTCAGTTGGTGAGCTTGTGCAGGTGAATTTATGTTCTTGCCATAATCATTAAACTTTAAAATTGAATTTTATGGTGGTGTTATCTTAGATACACTCAGTGCTTCAGAACTTATTTGAATACATTTTGACTATGTGTATCTAAAATATGTTAGGACTTCTAAAACTTCTAAATTAAGAAAATAGAGCACTTGCTCTTCTATCAGCATTGCAATCCTGGTTGGTTATTTCTGTGGTCTAAACTGATAAGATCCTGAAATTGATTTTTTTTGCTGGAAAAATGTCACTAAACTACCAGTAATAGCTTATTCCTCAGCTGTTCGTGCTGAAGAAGATGGAGAAAAGGAAGTAATATGCAAGTAGTGTTTTCTTGATCTTTCCTTTAGTAATCTTTAATTGTTAGTCACTTTATCAAATGTGTAAGCCTCCATCTGCTATTTGAAATTGCTTGTTTATTTTTAATGAAAGAATAAATTGGGGGAGGAAGAAAGTTATGTGGTACTCTGTTAAGAAGTGTCTTTTCTCACTGCCAGTCATAAAGTCAAATTCTTTTTAATGCTTTTGTGGAGCATGAAATATGGGGATACCTTTACAGGTAATTCTGAAAGCGTGGTGAAAGTCCTGGAAGAATTTGTCATCTGTACACAGGCTCAACGTTACTGTAACTTTCAGATTATCTATTTGGCCAAGTAGTAAATGTAATCTGATTTTAAAGGGTATTTGTTGAGTTGGAGGTTTTCAAAACTCACCTGGACGAAGCCTTAAACTCAAGGCAGGATGACCCTGTCTTGAGCAGGGAAGTTGGGCTGGAAGCCCTGCCAGGATCCCTGCCAGCCATAGTGTCTGTGTGAGTACTGTGTATGTAATTATGGTTGTTGCTCTAATGTTAAGTTGTGCTATAAGTGCAGTGCAGCTGCTGTCTAGTATTTGTGATATTTTTTACCTGAAAGGAGAGCTAGTATACTGCAATGAATACATAGTGCAAGACTAAATTATATATTCTGTGCTTATTTGGCCAAAGCAATTATTAATTATGAATGTCAATAAAGTTAAAAAAAAAGTCTCAATTTAGTCATTACAAACTCAATTTTAGCTTAAAAACTTAAGGATGTACTGCAGTTCCACCAAGAGTGATATTTCATATTGCTAACAGTAAGATCTACAGGTTCTGTCTCACGGACCTGCAGCACTGAGAACTGCAGCAGATCATGTTAGTGACTTGGACCAAAACAATAAATTAGTGTGTATTTTGGGGCTAGGATAGCACAGGAGAGAGCAGAACAAGAAGGAATTGTGTAGTTTGAATTTAAAAATCAGTTCAGAAGTACTCATTGCCAAGTAAGAGTACTAGGTGTTTGTCTCATGATTTCAAAAATATCAGAGGTCTTTGGGGACAGGACAAGGGGAAACGATTATAAAATGAAGCATAGGAAGTTCCACACGTGTGTGGAAACTTCTTCACAGTGCAGTGACGGAGCACTGGCACAGCTGCACAGAGAGGTGGTGGAGTCTCCTTCTCTGGAGACATTCAAGACCCACCTGGACACCTACCTGTGCAACCTGGGCTAGGGAGCTGCTCTGGCAGGAGGTTGGACTCCGTGATCTGTAGAGGTGCCTTCCAACCCCTACAACTCTGTGATTCTGTGAATTTACAGAAACGTGGAAAAATGTGTTTAAATGGTCTAATGATAGTCATAATAACAGCTTTTCTGTTCTTTACTCCTTTTAGTTTCTCAGAATGGTGTTCTTACATCAGAAAATAGATTTTACAGTCATAAATATTCAGCTGCAATTTACTGTGTACACTTAAATTTTATAAAATGTTGAATCAATATTTCTCCATTCAGTTCATATTGCTGTCGTGCACACTTCTATGTAATTCTTCTCAGATCCTTGAGCTTACTCTCTTGGAGATATTTACAATTGTGAAATAAAAATTACTGTGACTTCTTAAGCTGTCTTCATCAGTAGAAAGGTTTTGAGATGTCCTCATTTGTGGTTGTGTTATTCTTTATTAGTGCAATTGAAGAAGTTGGTTTCAAGAGATGAGTCTCCTGAAGAAAAGCAGTTACCTTCACTGTTCTTTTTTTTTCTTTTAAACCAAAATATGCAGTCAAAAGCTGAACTTACACTATGTTGTTTCCTAAGTAAGCTTTTATCAACATGCTATTACTGGAAGTAGCATAGAACCCTGTTATGTAGGCACTGTTCCACTCTTGACAGATGGGTGTAATGCAACCATGCCAGAGAGCCATTATATAGATCACATCGAAGGGTGTGAGGTGAAGAATTTTTGTCCAGGACTGCCACTGAATTGTGGCATTCAATCAGCTTGAAGTTCAGGAAATGTGCTTTGGCTGGCCCATCACATAGGATGACCAAACATGTAAAAATAGCCTGAATTTTAAGTTCTGATTGTTTTTACTGGGCAGGGGTGGGGGGGGGGGGGGTGGGAGGGGAGACCAATTGCAGTGAGGTTTCTGTTTTTTTGGCTTCTGCTGAAGTCACCTAGTGGGCTCAGCCAAAAGAATTCTGCTACAGACACACATTTCTCCCTGATTAATTACCTAGCTATGGGAACATTAGCAGTATGTAATCTGCCTTGTTAGAATGCTGTTGTTTTACTGTACTTATATCTCTTTGGATACATAGTTGTAGGATAAGAAGCTACCGATGTAGGGTGAAATTTTGGGATGAAAATAGGATTAAAGTTTGAATTTGTGAGAAACAAAAATAAAGCTTCTAACTGAAAATTTGCGTTGTGAAAGCACTTCAGGCTTTTGGCCAGTACAGTTACTTGAACAAATGCTTTCATGTGTTGCAGTAGTCAGTCTTCATGTATGTCATTGTCATTTCCTCAGGATTTTTGTTATACTGTGTAGCTTCAGTGTTCTAATCTTTTATTTCAAGTCTAACTCAGCCTTTAAATACTTAGATTGTGCTGGCTTTCCCGGAAGTTATTGTTAGTGTACTTTTTGGGGAGCTTGGTTTCTAAAAAGTTTCTATGTTGGGAAACAGTGATTGCATAGAATCATTTAAAAGATGACACAGTATGTGAAAGAACAGGTGTGAAAAAGGAGGTGAATGAAATAGCTTTTTAAATATTAATCAACATTTAATGGACTTCCGTTAGGAGGATGTATTTTCTAAACTGTGCCTAATACTTCTTTTATGGCTAAATATTATTTCTTTTTAAATTAACTTATGTAATACTGTTTAAGTAATGCTTCATTACATGCCTTGTTTTAATTAGAATTGTAATTAAGCTTAAAATGAAATTATAAAATTTGATGTAATGCTTTTTTTCCAGTACCTGAACTAATATTCACAACATTAGATTGTACTGTCATCAATAAGCAATGTTCTTCTAACAAATGTACCAAAAATAAATTCAGTTAGGGTTATAGTGGTTTAGTTTAATACTGTTAAGACAGTAAGTACTGTAATTACTTCCAGATAGATTTCCCTTTCCAGAGGATAAGATTTTTAGTTTCGATGCCTGCTTAAAGCATGAGAATAACAGTAAAATTAATGTCATAACCTTTACAGCCTGTTTATCATTTTCTGTGTAGTATCCTGAAGGATTTTGTGTAACATCTAAAATAAACATCCTGGTATGGACAAGCATCAAATTAGGCTAATTGAGTTCACCTAATATTCAGAGCCACTGTGTCTGTCAGGACACCAATTTCCTATAAAGACCTATGAGTGTTTTTCTGTGAAGACTACTTTTGAATTATTACAAGTATATGCTTTGGTTGTTGAATACCAATTTACAGTGTAGTTTTAAAGACTACTTTTCTCTTTTTTTTTTCCTTCTGGTATTTGTCCTTTCATTCTGTGGTAACATATGGACTAGTATAAACATAAGAGCTTTTTGTGGCATTAAGATGAATTAGACTTCTTAATTCTATCCATCTTGAACTCCACTTATTTGAAATTCTCTGATCCACAACAGGAGATTTCAAGGGACTGTTCTGTGGTCTGGAGTACTGCTTTTTGAATGCCTATTTGTAACTGTCCTATCTTAGTGTTACAGGCTGAACAGAATAGATTAGTTTAAGATTCTATAGGAATGTACAAGTTTTGTCATTTGGTTGAATGATGTAAAATGATTATATTGGTCCATACTCAGTGCTGTCTTTTGTATTTGGAAAGGAGTGGTACTGGGAGCGTAGGAGTGCTACAAAGTCCATTAGTAAGAAGAAAGTCTGCAAGAATGATTTCCACTTCAGTATTCATTAAAAATTAAGACCAGTGGGACATCCTAAAGTCATGGCCAACGTAACATCTGTTCTGGACATAGGAGTGTGAAATATGTACAAACTGCAGTTAATAATTTTATTTCTGAGATTTTTTTTTTTTTTTTGGAATATGATGTTTTTAGGAGGGAGTAAACGTGACAAGTTAGACTTCCCAGCAAATAAAAGGAAAAAGAATGTGGGAAGGTACAGGTAGTCATATAGATGTTCTATCCTCGAATCCTGTGCATTCAGTCAGAATTTCAGAACTTTCTGAGCAGACAGCAGTGTACGTTTTAGGGCACCCATCAAATGTGAGTAGCTATTGAGTAGCTGTTAACCATGTTACAGCCTGGCTGAAAAATGTCTCAAATTTTCAGTGAGCAAGGACCATTAATCATCGTGTTTATAGAAAAATGTCAGCGAGGCCAGTTTCCAGAGTAGCACCAGGCAGTAGTCAAGAGGCAGCATTGATGTTGATGGGGAAAATGTGAATACAGTAAGCGTGTAAAATCCCCACGTCCCTGGAAGTTTCCTGTTCCCAGGCTGAGCCCGGCGGCCCATTCCACCCATCGTGGTGGGCCCCGGGGCGGAGCGATGCCCCACGAGCCCGCAGAAGTGTGAGCGCGCTGGGCCGTTGCTTAAGCACCACGGACAGAGCCCTGGCGCCCGCCCTCTGCTGCTGCTTGTCCGTTGGAGCTCCGTGTCAGTCAGTTGCTGGTACCTTTCCAAAGCCTCCAAAATGAGAATCAGAAGGACAGGAATTATATACAGCGTGACTAGTGTCTCATTCTATAACGTGCTGGTTTTGTTCAGCCAAACCGAACTATGATGCAGCCATTCCAAAAGCTGTACCATTTTGTGGCAAAGAAAATCTAAGCAGATACCAGCATAATTTTATGTTGTAATTATATTATGTTTTTCATACTTGACTGTTAAATCACTCTGGAAAGAAATTGCCAGCTCTTAACAAGTAGCTGCTTAGTGATTTATGTCAAACACTGTGTGTCAAATAGAGTTGTAAGAACCAGTGTCAAGATTGGTAGAGGTGACAGTGTAATGATTGCTTCACTAATGTATGCTAGTGTTCCTCATTGTAACATCCTTGGAAGATTCTGCTCATCAGTCAGTTATAGAGGATCCATGCAGTCAGATATTTGAAAGAAAACAGATGCTTAAGCCTACATTGTCTGTGTATCTTCAGAATACATTGTCCTGTTGGAAATCATGACATATTCTCTTTCTTGCAGTTTAACTGGGACTTTGAATTACAAGAAACCCATGTTGTGACAAAACTGAAATACAAATGTGTGTAAGCAGTTCACTCAAACATATGGTTTAAAACTCAGTTATGGTTTGCATGAGGTACAAGCATACTGGGAACTATATTGAAATAATAATATAACTGTTGCCATTTTTGTATTTTTAATAGATCCAGTCTTTTTCAACAGGTGAAAATGATATTTACTTTATCAGGGCTTTTTTGGTTATGCTTTTAGAGCACTGTTTGAACAAAACAGAAGGTTAAAATTTGAAAATGTATTATTACTGTTAGTGCGTAGCAGTAGTGAGCAATTTAGTTTTTCAGAGTGAAGAACTGTTGGGAGAAAAAGAGTATTAATGGGCTCACAAATGTAATCTCAGTTCATGAATTGACTGAAGCGTGCTTTGAAAATAAAAATGAAGGCTGAATAGATACAGAACTGCTGAATACACTGGTTCTAAGTTTACTTTTGTTTGCTTAGATAAATTAAAAGATTAGTGTGAAGAAGGTGGTCATTGTTTGCGACCTCTGTACTTCAGCAAAAGCTGCTCATACCCAGAAATAACCACCATTTGAATAAAGTTTCAGTGTTGACTCTGCAAGGTGAACATGTCACACAATAGTGCTTGAAAAAACGTGAAAAAATTGTGTTTTACAGAATGTGAACAGAAACTAAACGTTTGTCAAGGGATCTTCATGGAAAAAAGGACAGTAGCAAGAAAACATCTGCGGAGTTAACATCATTGAATTACTTTTCAGAGTTGTGCAATTTATTTGTTTTTCTTCGCTGTTTTCTTTCATTGTGCTATGTAAGTCTTGAATGTAGTGCAACACTGGTATGATGTCGAGCATTTCAATGGATGAGTCAGTGATTAAGTCACTTAAATTATCACTGCAAAGATTAGCATTTGAGGCCAAGTTCAAAATATATTTGCTAGTGCATTTAAGGAGATTTCTGGTTTTGTATTGAGCCCAGATTGTACATTGTGTCTCAGAATTAGAGTTACTGACTCAATCTGTGAGGACTAAATTGGGTTATCAGTATGTTAAGAAAAAGTATGATGGCATAAAAAGATAGTTGTGTTATTCTTCATAAAAAGTTTTGCTTAGTAGCAACTTTTTTTCTTTAAATGGTGCTTAAAAATGATTTGAAACCTCAGTGTGTACACGTTTTCTTCAATTTGTACATTTATAACTATATAGTAAAGCACATTAAATAACATTTTGAGAAACAAATGTATAAGACAGCTCCTTACATGACCTGCAAAATGTGGGAGTCTTATTGCGAGTCGGTTCACACAGCTATAGACTACTAGTAACTTCCTTTTTTTTTTTTTTTTATAAAAAGCATCACAACTTCTAAGCATGTGTATTTCTTCTTTCCAGGAACATTGTCTTATCTATTAGTGGGCATAATGCAGAGTCCTTTAACTCTTTCTGCAGGTACAGTATACTTTCTATACCTTTTCTTTGAACGATTAGCTATTTGTGATTCAAAATATGGGAGAAATAGTATCCTCCTTAATAAAAGCTTAAATAGTAGGCATAATTCATGCTCTAATTAAAAATTCATTTATAAAAACTATTTATTCTTAAATAATACTTAGGTTAAACAATTATAGAAGATAAGGTTGTTTTCTTTTTAGGACATGGCTAATTAATGTTACTAGAACATTAGCATGTATATAACTCTGCCTGTTTGAATTAGTGGAGTTAAATATTCAGTACAGTTTTTATCCTTATATGTTTGAAAATCATTGTTATATTTGATTCCTATGTAATTGGAGCTCAGATCTATGTGCAAGTTACTCTATAAGACTAATGCAAACAATAAAACACATATCTTCTAAATATAAACTTATTTTTGATTCTTCTTTTCTCCAGCATTTCTGTTCTTACTAATACTTGTCTTCCAACTACATTTCTGCTGTTTTGTCTCTTCAAAAGTCATCTTTTCATGTAGTTTTTCAGTGGAGTGTCTTGAATTTTTTTCTTTGCTATTAGTGAGATTATTTGCACTGCTGCTGTATATCTCCAAGTCTCTAAATGTTCAGCCATAACTTTTATTTCCTTTCCTTGTTATGTGTTGTAATACTGGTGTTTAAGTATGATTTTTAACTTATGCTGTTTTTAGTGGTAGTTCATAAGCGTAAGTGAATGTTTGACGAGTATGACATAAAGCCTAATGGACCCTGCTGAATCATTTTAGACTGTCAGTTAAGTTCCCATTGTTAGTACTTATGTAATTAAGAAAAGCACTGTATATTACTTGTCTGGAAACGCTGAGATTTTGCTGTCATTTAAGTTTATACTTTTATCTGTTCTGTCAAGTCTCTGATAGTTCTGAGGAAGCTATTCCAAGAGGACATCATGTGAATTGATCTTTGTTGATGTAGTTATGTCTAATGGGAGTGTTCTTTCAAGGCAGGTAGTATGTACCACTGAGTAAAGATATCCACCATGCACTGTGCTTTGCATCAATATACTTGTGAGTGAAATACCTGCAATTCCTGCAGTTTAAAGGAGAAAATGAATTAAGGGTATTTGACCATCATGTAGTCAAACTGCTACCTTTAACAGAATATATAGTGCAAAGCTGAAAAAAGAAAATAGAAGTTGATCGTTTTCTTTTTTTGTTTGAGAAAAGTCCATTGCAGTCTGTGTCTGTGAAAAGTCCACCGCCAGCTGTCATGCCGAGTGAGCTCTAAGAGCCGTGTTCTAAATTTTGGAGGTGTTGCTCCTATGGAGCTCATAACCAGATCCTGACCGAGAGCTGTATCATCATGAAATCACAATGCTCTACAAATGTACTGGGCTCACTGTATTTTTGGTGTTCCGTGGCTATTGCTTTTTTTTGTCCTTGTATCATGCATGACCTTTGATTCTTTAAATGTTATGGCCCTTTGAAAATATCAAAGTTATTAACAATTTATTATGATTTATGTGCAGCTCCGCAATTGTACGTCTTACAAATAAAAGGTTTGAAAATGAAAGGCATTGGAAATGGAACCTATCCATCAGCTATACTCGGTATAGCATTTTTGTCAGCCTTTCTGTACTGTCAACAGGCTTGTTATTTTTCAGCTGAGTATGGAAGTAATGGTGATTGCAAGTTCTTTGAGTGACAGTGTAAACTCTTCACTGCTACCATTTGTAATGTAGTAGCAGAAGTCCTCTAGTTTGAAACATGCTCCTTCTGCATATTATTTTCTTAATATTAAAATACAATATAAGAAAGGTGATTTTTACATATACAGTGACCAATGATGTACATTTAAAATAGGTGTGTTTTTTCTGAGTAATGAGAAACAGTTCTGAGATTTCATAATCCAAGGAAAATGATAAAATAAATGAAATATCATATTCTGTCATTCAGATCCATGTAGATATTTACATTTCAACAAGTGCTGGGCTTTTTTATAGTGCTCTGTAGTGACACAGGAACTTTGAACCTTAGAGAGTTAAAATCCCCTTGGATGAGTGGCACTATCAGATTTATAAAATTTTTGCTAAATGTCTCTTGTGAAATAACTGTATATTGTACAACTGTTATGTAAAATATAAGACTATCGTGCTTTTGCTAGGAACTTCTTTAATACTTCCTTGCTTTTTTGAAGTATGAACTAGGGAAGTATACTCACAGGCTGATATAGTTTCACTCCTTGGTTTATTTATTTTAATAAGAAATCATAATGTAACTTTTAAAAAAGTAACTGTATGATTTAGTAGAATTGCTTGATTTTGATGTTAGTATAGTCATTTGATGCTAGGAGATCTCAAACTTCAGTTAACCATGTCAGTGTGTTCCTTAGCATCAGCCCTCGCTTTGCTGGAACCCCTGCTGCCTTTATATCATTAACATAAATGCAGGTGCAAATAGCATTTATGCACTTTGATAGGAAGCAGTTGGAGACATTTCACTGTGGGACATGACACTTTCAGATTGTGTACATCTGTTCAAATAATGTATCCAAGCCAGCGACATGAATGCAAGGATAAAAACATCTGCCCCTGAGACCATTTGCCATACGGCAGATGCTTACATCTTTATTTATGCAGATGGTTTGTGTGATGAGCTGAGAAATGATGAAAGCAGGAAAGTTTGACAAAGATTTCAGGGTATTGCTTGGGATGGGGAAGTATGTTGGTAACAGAACTTAATGTAACTGATTTTTTTTATTGACATCTGAAAAATTACTGATGTTTTTAGTAACATGGGCATATTTGAGATATTAACAACATCTAAAAAATAGTTTAGTGATTTTCTTAAGTTCTGTGCAAAAACTGTACAGCCATTATAGAAGATAGTAGCTTAATGGGAAGGCTGTACAGCTAATAACTTGTTTAATTGCTTTCAGTGGGAAGGCTCAACAGCTTTGCTTCAAGATTTTAACGTTTTCAAGTTTATTCAAAATACTGAGTTGAGTGAAAGGTTTGCACTAAGTAGAATGCTTTGCAGTACTAATGTAACCTTGGGAAGTGTGTAAAGGTTGTATGTTAGGACTTATAAGATTTTTCAGCAGAAGCTATATTTACTGTTACAAAAACTAGATTTTTAGGCTAACTTTTTTCCTGTTTGAAAATTACTGTAGATTAATTGGCTTGAGTCACATATCTAAGCTGAGTTGGCACTGACTAAATGAAAAACAAAACAACAATGGCTTAGACCTCAATGCTTTGGCTGGAGGAGCCCAACGCGGGTGTGGATGGATGAGGCTTTGTGCTACACCCGACTCCCTCTGCTGGACTTGTGTGACCAGGACTTGCTTTGTCTACAGAAGCCGTTGCTACTCAACACAGCAAGCGCTCCAGCTAAACATAATTTGAAGGTGAAATGTAATTATATTTTTACATGTAGCAAGTGAAGGATGTCATCTCTGGCCTACATTCTAGCTGTATTCCTGTTTTGTACGTTGATGCTCTATACAAGTGTTGTCTAATACGTTATCACTTATCAGCAGTGTATTCAATCAGTTCCTTTGCAGTACATCCAGTACAGTCTTTTGAAAATCGGTGCTGCTTTAGGTAACACATGCTAGCATGTAGCTAGCATGGGCAAGTATAGTGATGTCAGAAAGCATTGAAGATGATGGGAATTAAGCATGAAGTGGGGGAAAGCATTCAGATGCTATAATTTTAATTTTCTGCTACATCCTGCACTGGAAGGGCTAGCTATGTTCAGCTGTACCAGAAAGTGATAACTTTCTGTTCTGAAACCAAGCATTTTTAGCCGGGCTCTTCCTGTACAGCAAATGAAAGTGGACATCTACAGGGCTGTGTTTCCTTTGAAAAATATCTGAACTATTTGGAGTATTGTGGAGATCCTTTAATCTTCGTTTTTGTTTTAAACCTTACTGGAATTGAATATAGGTAGCAATGTTTTGGATATCTCAGGCAAAGCCATATAATTGTCTTCTGAAGTATACTTTCTTATGATAAAAGAAGATGGGAGGGAATAGCTTAAAAAGCATTCCCAAACAGTAGCTATAGAGATTCCTCATTCAAAAGATAATTGGGTTGGATCATAGTGAAAATAAATGAATTATTTACAAAATCTGCCTGAAAATACTCTCCAGAAATCATCTAAGTTTAACACTGTGTTCTGTGTTCTGGTCTTTTCTTTGAAGAAGAGAACAATAAAAGCTGTTCATATGAGAAGACTCAGAACAAGTCAGACCATGTCTAACCATCTTCTGATCCTTTGCTCATCTTTAGTGAGGGAACACTTTTTGAGGTTTGTAGAGCAGAAATCATCAGACAGATGCTTATAATTTCTGATGTTATACAGATTTGCTCTGTGGGGAGCCTGTAAGACAAAGGAGTGAATTAATCATTTGTTTTCTCTTACACTGGGCTCTGTTCTTACAGAAATACTCTGACTTTAATCATTTTATAGAGTATCAATTTTACATTAACAGTCTGACTCTTTTTGGTGCTTTGTTTGCACATTGGCATTTGCAAAAAAAAGTTTGGGATGTTATCTTAATTTCCTTACTGCAACAATAGTAAACAAAAACAGTAGTAAATGTTTTCCATCCTGAGAGGGGTGGAAGGAAAGTTAAATTCCCAGTGAGATGAAGATTGATTCTGTTCACAGCTTATTTGAAAGGTGAGCAAGAGTCTAGTTGGAAAATATTTCATGACTTATTCATAAAATAGTTCTATTTGACCTTTTGTGCTGCTCAGTTTCTGAGGAATTCTGCCTTCATTTTTGTAGCAGACTATCATTATTGTCTCCTGCACTTAACAAAAGAAAAAAATCTATTACCCCTTACATTAGGTGTATCAGGATTTTTGTCCAGTTTGTGATCTTGATTGTCCTGTTAAAAACTTTTTAACACTGACATCACTTTTACAATGAATGAATTATTGTTTAGTCTTTATGTTTCTTGAAGCTCAATTAAAGAAATTTCAGCTGGCAAGTCTCCCAGGAAATAACTTGAAAAAATCCTCTTGGTCCTTTCTTTTGAAACTGTTTGTTCCCACCTCCTAGAGAACCTAATTCATATTCACAATGCCATTGAAGGTTTATGAATTTATAACCAGTGCTTGCATTACCTCCCTTTATCTTTTATGAACAGTTAGTTCCTCCAGGTCGTTGCAGGGCTAAAGCCTTGCTTTTCAAATCTCTGGGGTGATATCCTCTGTTGAGTGGAATGACTGGGCAGAAAGAACCAAGATAAAATGCTGGAATGGTGTCGCTATTGAAATCATTATTTTTTTTAATCAATGGAGCTGTGTCAGAGCAGCATGGTTTCTAGAAATAGCACACTTTAGTTTTGACGTGGTTGATGATTGAATCTTGAAAAGTATTGAGATGTATAGCAGCTGGAATGCACTCTTTTATCATATATGTATGTAACAGCATCTCTCAGACAGAAGTTCTCTTCTTAAACAGGGAAGAACTAGTTATCTCATCTCTGTAAAGATAAAAAGTGGTTGCAGAGGCCAGGCTACCTTTGAATTTATTTGTATAAACATTGTTCCTAAATTCTCTCTGTGTTAGAGAGGAAAATGTGATTTTTTTCAGTTGTGAATAAAATTATTAATAAATTATAGATGCTTTATGTTTAGCTCTTCTTGTGACAGTTCTTGTTTCTTGATATGAAAACATTTTAGTCTGTTTAAAGTCTATTATATAGGCTTCAAATGAAATATAAATGAATCTTAAACTATAAACTACTCACTTAATATTAAGAGTGCTTTCAAGGGAAAAAAAAAACCAAAAAACCCACCTGTTTTAAAGTTCTCAAACACCACTGTAAGAAGCTAAGAAGAGTCTTTTGGAAAGTATTTAAGGAATACAGGAAGTGTCCTGCTGCTCAATGAATTTCTTGAAATGTGCTTTAATCTTGATCCCATAAAATAGTACGTTTGCACAGAGTTTATTGAGAAGAAGGTCTCTAAATGGTAAAATGCTTTGTGCACAACTGTCAAATTATATTGATGCTAAAATCACTATTAATTAAATATAGCTTTAAAGAGATCTAATTTCCCTTCTTATAAGTTTAACAAGCTGTTTTGATCTTCTTCCTCCAATGCTGTGTCAGAACACATTTCTAGATGTGTTTGTACGTTCTGTATCTTAGTCTTTCTGCAAATGTTGTACTGTGGCTTTCTAATCTTGCAGTAGAGTACTTTGTTATAATGTTTGATTTCCCAATCTATTTTAAATTGCACAAAAGGATTCCTATGTAAACATAATTATGTTATCAGACTTTGAAAGGTAAGAAGTGCAAGATAGGAGATTATCCTTGCAGTTTAAATGTCTATATTTCAAATTATATGTAACAGTTTTGTTCCTTTCCCATCTTAAGAGTACTCATAGTTCCTTTATCCGTGTCTGACTCTGTCCTTGGCACTTTCCATGTCTCATTTGTAACTTTCGTGTCCTTTTTCAACTTGCCCTCTGTATATCCTAGTTTCTCTTTCATGCTCTATGAGCCCAGCAGTTAATAACTAAGAGGAGAGAGTCTGTTTCCTTGTTTTAGACGTTGGTGCTTGGAACTAAAACTGTACTTTCTGGAAAAACCCATCTCAGCTGGAAGCATGAGCACGTTCAGTAGAACGTAGGGAGAAGTTAGTTTCTTAAAATATGTGTTGAATGTATGCCAAGAGCTTACAACTTTGGCCAAATTGGGGCAGCTTTTCTGGAAAACAAAAAATGGCTGTATCAAATGTCAAGGTCTTCCTCAAGCAATTTACTAAATTTTTATTGAAAATAGAAAATAAAAATGTGCACACACCTGAGGACCGCTGACATTTTCTATTTTAAAAATTATAAAATTTTTAAAGTTTAAAAAAAATTGAATTAAAAAAAAGTTTTAAAAATGATCTGAGGCAAGTAGCTAGAATGGAACGTTCTACCCAAACCATTTGTATCTGGCAAAGAGAAGGGACTGAACATTGTTTCCAACAGCGTGTCGTGTTGGACACTCCTGACTTGTGCACTTTATTACCAACTTCACATCTTACAGGTGTGCAACAAAAGTGCTTTTGAACTACATTTCCTTTTAGGGTAAATTCTGTTTTCTAGAATGGCTGCCATTCTGTTAATTTGTATAAGATTATGGGAAGTGTCGTAGAACTTAACCTGCTGTAATAAAAAAAATCTCCATAAAGTTATGCAAACTTCATTTTTCTGAGCTTTTGGTTTTGGTACTGATGTCTCTCTACCATGATCCTCAAGCTAAAGTACCACATCTCTTTACCATGTTAACCTTTATTAAATTGTTGCCTTGTTTTTGCATGTAATATATTAAATTTTAAAACATTTGTGAAGATTAAAAAAAAAAAAAACAGGCAAAGGCCAAGAAATAGTAGCTTTCTTAATGCACTAACAGGAAGATAATGTTTTATGTACTTTATTTTTATTTTTGTGCTGGGATCTATTTGTAACTGACTGTAGCGCTTTTGCAGGTGGTGTTTTTTTGCATGCTAATCCTGCAGAGAAACAAAGTGTTCAACACAGTATGCTGGGTCAGCAAAAACAAGAAACTTGTGCTGGAAAGACAGTATCCTCAGGTATTTAGTGTGTATGGGGATTTGGCTAAATTAGTGATATTCCATATAGCGTTGACTGAAATAAGTCTAGAATTGTGTGTTAGAAAGTTGTTACACGTTTTCTTTCCCAAAGAAATCAGTAGTCATCTTTATGAAATTTGCAAAAGACTGCAGCATAATTGCACATGAATATATCATTAATCTTTTTTTGGTCAATACTTTGCCTTTTCTCTCAAAACTGACTGTTCCTTCTTCTGTGTTATATTCTTCTGATTGTCCAGTCATACACAAATTAAGCATATGACTGCACAAGTAAGAAAGGCTTACAAGAGTTATTTAAAAAAGAACGACATTAATTAGCACAGTGACTACTGGAATTCTGAGTTGTTTTTTGTTGATATTTTGCTCAAAGTTTGAAGCAGATTAGGTGGGAAATAGAATTTCTTCTGGTGCTTTCAGTGATGCCTGAGTTCACCAGTGTTGTATGCTATATATTTATAGTGAGAACAAACAGAAAGGCATACAGAAAGAAGGCAGAAAATACTGAGATAAAATAAACTTGAATGGCTTGTGAAGGAATGAGTGTCAGCCCAGTGGAAACTATTCAATCTTCCAGAGGACTCTTCTCAGCATGACTCTTATCAGAGGCTTTAATGCATCATTGATTTTTATTGATGTATCATTGGCCAGTCCTATACAATTTTAAGGTAATTTAGAAGTAAGGAAAGCTCATGACATCCTGCAAGTATCAGAGTGATTTGATACTCGTATGTATGAGTGTGGTAACCATTAATCTTTCAACAGAGACTTTTAAAGCAAATGGATTGAATTGCATTTGACTTAACCTTGTACTTAATTATTTACCAGTGTCTTAACTATTGCTCCAACTGCGCGCCTCTTTGAAAGCCTGAAAACACGTTAGTTAAAAACGAGCTGCACATCAGTCAGATATTGCATCCAGTGTGTTCATTTGTTTCCTTCATTTCTAAGGAAATTGTTTTGGAGAAAGTGTAAAAATGACTATGACTTAGGAAAGGCATGCATTCTAAAAACAAGGACTGTCCTTAAGAATACCATCATGAGGCCTCCTGTAACTGCCAGTTCCCCTTCTCATATGCCAGACTGGCTGTGCTCAGCTCACAACTGGCAAGTCCTTGTCAAATAGTCCTGGCAAAGATATGAATGACTGCACCAGTGTGTACGTCCACGGGATATTGTTGAAAATTCTAGCGAAGTATGAATGAAAAAAAATAGTTTTGATCATTGATAATACTTGGATGTTCTAGTGAACCTCCAGATTGTGGGTCGACAGTTTGCCGATCCAAGACACTAGGTCATCTTCCACCAGGTCTTCCAATTAGCGTTCCCAGTCCACAACACAATTTTAGCTGAGCCTGAAAGATCATCAGAGAGACTCTACATCTAGGCCGTCTCTATATTTAGTCACTGGCTAAGCTGCTTAACTGCAGCTGAGCTGTGTGGGATGAGAAGGAAATACAGAGCTGAGTATCTTTTGCATTCTAGAGCCATGACAATGAATGTTTCTGCACTAAAAGGTCTAATGTAAACTTGGCAAAGCCAAATAAAAACAGCTTGCACTCAAGGTTGCTACCAAACATGATTTGCCTGGAAAAAGTGTTCCTGATAAAATTAGATTAGTTGGAAAAGGAGCAATTGTATAAAGATCTCTTCTGACGCAGTTATTTCAATACTTAGCATTATATTAACTGGAGAAGAAGAGCGTTGATCTAAATGGACCTTGTTTCAAACAGCATTTTGTGGTTAATTTTTATGAAAGTCTTGGCCTCTTGAATCGTGCTTTCTTGTGGAATGCTGTGAAAACAACGGATGTGGTATTTCTTTAAGTGAAAGTGATTTTACATCTTGGGTTGCAATAGGCAAACCAGTGGGTTTGAGAGGCATGTACTCATTTTTAAACTCAGTGTAATGTCTTATTACTGCAAGTATTTGCTTCTAACCGTGAATTAAACATGCTTGATGCTTCAGCTGCCATCCCTGCATCCTTGTAGGAACACATTCCTGGCAAAATCTATTTCCTGAGTGCATGGCATTTACTGCCATTACTTGTGGCATAAAGCAGCTCAGATAACAGTCCTGTGAAACTGTGATGTTCCTCAAAAGTTTATGCAGATCAGCGAATGAAATTCTGAAAGAAAAAGGGAGAGACACAAAGTGGACAGGAAGAGCAAATGGGAAGCTATTCATCTTGATTTCTGTGGCAAGCTGAATAGTTGCTGGTTTAGAAAGAGCACTTAATGTGTGTAAGTGGCAGAAGTAAGCTCGCACTCTTGCCCCCCAGAAGAAAAATGCACTTGCTCTATAATCTGATGCATTCAGATTGCACGGTTTGACCTGTAACTGGCTTTGACGTTCAGTCTAGTTTGGTTCGTATTTATAATACTTCTCAGAAGCTATTAAAAAAATTGCCTTAACATCAACAAGAAGATACCATGGAGGGCACAAACAAACAAGGTTTCTCAGTGCTATTAGCAATCCTAGTGGTTGAAAAGTTCAGGATTTAGCTATGTATAGTGATTGGAGGAGGGGCAAAAAAAAAGTGCTTAGTGAAAAACAGTGCATGCTTCTAGCTTTCGGAGCATAAGAAGATAATTGTAAAATTTCTGCTTTTTTTGTGCACAAACTTCCTAGGCCTGGCTTTATCGCTCTGTGTAGGAATCTCTTGGTATTTGTGCAGGATTTGCATGTATGCAGTAGTCCAGTCTACACTGAATATCTAGGAATTGTGAACATCTCTACAGGTATCAAGCAAAAAAAAAGTAGTACAGTTGGTGCCCAGTAGATTGACTGAACTGGGGGAGGGGTATACAAGGAGATGTATGACAGGCTTGGGTTATGATGCTTTAGATAGCAGTAAAGGATCAAAGGACTATGCTCTGTATAGTGGCTCTATAAACATGCTGTAGGTCGAAGGCTTTGAAGAAGCATCAGCACTACTGTGTGTGATCTGTACGGTTTCTGTGGGATTGAGTGGTGAATCTAGCGTGTCCTGAAGGCAGTGGATTTATTGCACACGTGCCTACCATGTGTGTGTACATGCATCTGTCCAGGAGTCTTGGTCATGAAATGGGATAGCTCTGTAACTTACAGTGCATGTTGCAAAGTGTGTGAAGTCTGGAAAGAACATCCAGTATTAAAATAAACTTACTGGAGTTTCCAGTGTTGGTAGTCACTCACAGTTACCTCTTCGGGTCTGTAACAATGTATACACACATCCGTAATAGGCGGTTTAAAAAGGAATAGATACTTCTCTATGGAATTACCTCATTGTCATTGCAATATTTTGCTATTCCAGCACTTATTTTAACATATTTTATTCACATGTTATTCTTTTCTTAAATTTATTTTTTCTTACATACATTGTTGCCATTCTGAAATAGTTTTTATGTCTGGAATCTTTGCAATTGAATTTTCAATGATTGAGATTGATGTATTATTGTTAGCTTTGCTGTTAGAGGAAACCTATTACTGTTCCTGTGAACTGGAAGCATCATTAATTGAATTTACTTGAGAGTGGTTAATGAGACTTTAATATAAAATGGTAGCAGTGCAATTTAGCTTTATATCAAGTCTTATTTTTTATGGAGCAGGTGAAGGATCAGTGCATATCTCTGCAGCTGATTTTGGTTTGTGTTATACATTGTACATTGTACCTTTTTTCTTTTTTTCCCTTTTTTTTCATTTTCCTTAATTATCCTCCAGTTCTCCCCTAAAAATGTTTATGACATTTGCCGGCAGAAGTAGAAAATGGGAAGAACTAAAATACAACTCAAGCAAATTGTATATTTAAGAAAATAATCAAGTAACTTCAACAATACAGTTCTATTGTGCAGTAATAATGAACGATGAGTGTGATTGGGTTTTTAGCAATGGTTCATCTTAAGTCCTCTTTAATTTTTTTTTACACATTTGCTTGTTTTATTGCAGTTGGTTTTTTGACAACTTCATCAGGTAAGCTTTAGTCTGTATCTAATAAAGCCCACCAATTCTAAATGTTATAAGAATTTTGTAAGATAGCATGATACCTAATAAAAGGTATGATCAAGCAAGTGCTCAGTAAGCTTCTACAGTGTGAAACATTTAAATATAATCCGTGTTCTGTCAGTTCTTCCAGATAATACTGAAACCATGCTCGTGTAGGTTTTTAGGGCAGAAGAGGCTTATGCGCATATATATGTCCTGAAATATCACATAGCCTGTAATCTAGAATGAAACATATGTTTAAAAAGAAAAAAATGTTCTTATTCTCATGTTCTTTGTTTTTGTTTTCCATATGTATGTTTGTATTGTTTCAGAGGGTAATTTTGTTTTGTCTGTGAGACTTCTGCTGTTCTAAACTTAACTTAGTGCTCATTTAAATAACTAATATTTTTAATAAGCTTCTGTTTAACAGTATCCTTTGTAAGCAGTTTTATTTCTGCTACAGTAAAAAAGGAATATTATACATTTTATTATTGTCTGTGTAATTTTATTATTGCAGATAAACACAAATCCCCTATGGACATAATACAAAACTTTCAGAAGAAAAGTCAGTTTAGGACCATTGCTCCAAAAATGGTGCCAAAAGTTTTAACATCTGGAATGGTTTCTTGTCTTCAGTCTTTGCCTGAACAATGTGCACCGATTTCAGTGTCAGGTTCTAAACCCCTGGTGGTACCAACTCAAAACTACGCCGTCATGCAGGTTGCTGGTCACGAGGGCACTTTTTCTCTTTTGGCATTGCCATGTGTTACCCCTGCTGTGATACAGCCAAGCCAGCGATCGAACATGGTGGCCCGTTCTGAAAACCTGAAGCTGCCTATCCCTCGGTACCAATCTGTTAGAAGTAAATTGCTTTGTGGCAAAAAAGCAAGCCAAGCCCCTGCTTTGAATACACAGAGCAATGTTCCTACCAAAGGACAGATCTCTTTGCAGACTTCCCCCGTGACTGCCTTAGCTGAAGACTGTCCAAAACCTCATTCTAGCTCAGATTCATCTGAGCCAGTGATGCTAACAGACCATGATTCATCTAAAGTGGTTGCTACATTACAAAGTACAAACAGTTGTGTGGAATGTGGGTCTCCTTCAGTGAACAAAACAAAAACTGCTATCAGTAATGTCTCTGGACCATCTATAGTTAAAGAGTCTTCACGCAAGCCAGAAAATTCAAGTAATCCTATGAAATTTAGCTTGGACTCTGTGAAGACAGCGTCAGCAACCACAAAAGAGTCAATCATTATGTCAGAGAAACTAAAGGAAAAACCCACAAATTCTGCAAATTCTGTTACCGTTTTGTCACCAGCAGTTTTTGGCAGTACAGTACAAATGGCTCCATCAGCACCAACAGGAAAACTTCCTATTCTGCCTTACTCAAGAATGAAAAATCCAGTGCTTTGTAAATCACAAACTGCCAATGTAAAGGATATATCTGGTACTTCACTAAGATCTGAATGTGAAAAGACACCAGCTTTGGTGAAAACCTTTTGTGTTCCTTCTAAAACATGTGATGAACAGTTAGCTGTATCTTTGGCACAAGCCCCCGAACAAACCATTCGGGAAAATACTTTCTCACCTTCCAAAAGAGTGGATGTTGACAGCCTTAAAAAGTCGAATGGTGCTCCCCCTAAAAGGAGAGGCAGGAAGAGAAGAGTCCAAGATGATTTATTGGCTTTTCAAGCCAAGCGAAGGAAATGCATCATTAATAAATTTAGAGAAGTAAGAGAGAGGGTGAAAGCTGATCTTCAGCCACATGAAGACAAAAAGGGAGAGGCAGTGAAAAAATACCGTAACATTAGACCCAAACCAGTGGTAGTTGTGCAGGCAGTTGCACCACTGAATTCTACATCACTAGTAGATGCAAAGTCTCCTGACCATTTAGACAGAGGTGTTTTTTTAAGTAGTTCGTTTGCCAATAAATGTCTGAGCTACAAGTATGATACCACATCAGCTACATCAATTGATTTAGGTAGAACTGTGTACTCAGCTGTACCCAAGCCATGGCATAGATGTCATGTATGTAACCATAACTTCCAGTTCAAACACCACCTTCAGGACCACATGAATGCACACACCAACAGACGCCCCTACACGTGTGGAATTTGCCGGAAGGCCTACATTCATTCTGGAAGCTTGAGCACGCATATGAAACTTCATCACAACGAAGGCAAACCAAAAAAGTTTGTGTGTTGTGAATTCTGTGCAAAGATTTTTGGCCATGCAAAAGTGTACTTTGGTCACCTAAGGGAAGTGCACAGGGTCGTTATTAGCACAGAGCCCTCTGGTAGTGAGCAACAGCTGCAAGATGCTTTGAGGAACAGGGATACAAATATAAAAGAAACAGAACAAACAAGAGAAAGGTGAGTGTTTTCAGTGATTAAATGCTAATAAAATGGAATTTCATATCATCCATGGAAATTCATTAACATCACTGTTATGAAAACTTTATTTTTCCTGGTATGTATTTTCTCTCAGGTAAGATTGATGGTGATTTAAATATTTTTCTACAGAATCTAGTATATACATTAGTATATTTTAGTTGATTTATGTACTGTAAATTATTAATGATGCTAGAACGTCCAAGGTAATTTTGCATGTATTCTAGGAATACCCAAACTGACAGTGAAGCAATTTTGATCAGCTGATAGCTTCTGAGTATCAATTTTTGTTAATCTTTTGAATCTCTGTATTGCATCCGCTCTGTATTTTTTTCCCAGAAGATAAGTGAACCAACTGCAATAAGTGAAAAGCAATTCATATTTCATTATTAGCTTGTAGTTTGTTTACACTATTAAATATCATTATCCCATTTCCTTCTCTGGAATGCTGTGAGCTAATCTGTTTTGTGTGCTGATTACCTCTGCTTTTGCTATTGCTTTACCAAGCTAAAAAGTTAGTATACACCATATTAAGATGGATAGAACATAATTTTATTTCTACTTTATGAGTTTGAAGTGAATTTTCTTGGCACAGTAAAATGGGTAGCGTTTTTGTTAACTCCACTGTACATTTACTTTTGTTTAAGAATGCTTTATGAAACCCATTGTTTTAACCTGATGCCTCAGCACCACGCAGTGTGTGTGTTGCTTTGTGTTCTACTTCCTGGGAAGATCACTTAAAGAATTTTTAAGGTACTGCGACTAAGAAGTACCAGTATTTTTCAGCCTTTTCTGGTTGTCATACAGTGAAACATTTAGTATATCTGTTTTATTAGGTAATCTGTCAAAAGTATATGGATAAATGCATATTAATAAATGGCAATGTGGTCCTTTTCCCAGACGTTGCAAAAGGAGTTCTGTTGAGTTTCTTTTGATTGGCTTAACTTAAGCCAGGGACATGTTAACTCGTACATGAATGTTTCCTTTCTACTGCAGAGCTGTCCTAAATTAGTGAGAGGGGCTGTCCAGTGGTAACTTACCTTTTTAATGCTCTTACAAACTTTTAGAAAAAAGAAGCTTTGAAGTTTCACTGCTTCCAGCTCAAAGTGAGAGGTGGGACCTGTGGTTTTGGCCTTCAAATCAGATAGGTACAAACAGGATGGTTGCTGTTGGTAGTCAGCTACTGGAAATGCTCATCTGCACTTTTCTAGTACAGAGCTAGAACTGTTTGAATTGACTTCACCAAATCAAGAACTTAAAAAGAAAAAGTAAATAAATGTTATTCACCTCTTATTTAAAGGTTAGTGGCATTAGAAGATTATTTTTACTGAGATTATTTTGCTATTATGAAGACACTCAGCCTTTTCGGTATTTTATTGAGTTATTTAGCTGCTCCTAATATGTTGGATACTGTAGTAACAATGCCTGGTTTTAATTGAAAGATTGTTTCATAGATGTCATCTCTTCTTGGATCTTGCATGGACAGAAAGTATCATCTCTTCAGTGCACTGCTGGCTCTGAAATAGTTTCTATTTCCTTTTCTTAACAGGGAAAATAGATGCGATTTTGAAGACCTATTCCATAATCCAGGAGAAGTTAAATTACAGGTCAGATGTGGTCAGTGTCAGTTCATTGCACAGTCATTTGGTGAAATGAAGTTTCACTTATTATGCTCTCATGGAGAAGAGATCCAGGGAAGAGTAAAGGAAGGGGCTCTGCAAGGAAATAGAGGAGCTAGGGGAGAACTGATCAAACATTCAACTCACTTCTGGAAACAGCGTAATGAAAGAAGACGTTTAGCAAAATGCAGTGCCAGTGAGGAGGAGTTTTATACTTTTCCAAAACTGAAAAGACAAATACACTTTCACCATCAAAGTAATGTTGATACATTAACTAAAAGTGAAATGACTCAGTCAGGAAGCAATGAAGCAGCCAAGGAGATACAAAATGTAGGTTGTGGTACACCGAGCAAAAAAATTGAATTTTGGTCTAAAGCTGGATACAACTGCATTTTATGCAAGCAGTTATTTGGAAGAAAAGAGGATCTTCGTAATCATTGGCAAAGTCATCATAACTGTGAAGACTCTTCTATTTTATGGACAATTTTTAGTTTATTCTCCAAACAGGGAATTTTTGAGTTTTGAGCTTTCTGGTCTTGGTGAATATTGAGGCTCAGTTTTGCAGTACTGTGTTGGTGAACTGACTCAAAGGTGCCTTGCTTCAGAGGTTTGCTTAGTACGGTGGGTTTTCTAGTTACCAGCTACAATCTTAGTTCACCTTTGTTTTGTTAAATAAAACATGTATTAATCCATTATCTTTCAGGATGGGTACATGCAGGCTGGTTATGAAATACTGTCTCTAGTATTCATACATGAGGAATTCACAGCAGCAAATCCTTGATGCTAACAGTTAAAATGAGAAAGATGCTCAAGTTTATTACACTTTACACAGAGTAATAAATCAGTTTACAAGAAGTAATCCCAATCTTGAATGAAATGGCAAACCAGATTGAAAGTGTGATTTCAATCCCAACTGTGCTTGTAGATTTTATGCTAAAACTGCATTTCTGTGCAGTTCTGTAGATCATTTGAAGGTGCATGCATACAACCTGCACTCTGGAGCATAGTTATCTTCAAAAAACCTTTTACATCTTGTTTTCTGGATTTCAGTCTTTTTGGTTACTAAGTCTCTTAGGTGTTACATTCAGTCCTTGTAATAGCAGGGACTTTGGACTTCAAATTGAAAAAATCTACGTTTACTTTTGCCTGTAAACCCTTGGATTGAAAACAGGTGCTAGTCACTACCTGTGAAGATGGAACCCTCAAAGTTTGACTGCTTAACGAAAACAAAACAAAAAGTTGTTTTAAATATAGTAATTTGAGTTTGTTACTGCAGGGAAATTTGACATTCTGCTATAGATCATGTGCTTCACTGTGAACTGTAAGCACTTTCCATGCTCCTCAGTGACAGCAGCACTACTGCTGAGAACACCTTTAGCACTCTTGCCTTGCACATTCTTGGTATATCTCTTTTGTACCTGTGTAGTTGGCCCAGACATAGCTGCAAAGGGGAATTGTTCCTCTTCTGAGTCTGTGATACAGGAAATGAGGGTTTTTTTCACTTGTATTTCCACCTCTGCTGTACAGATGGAACCAGAGGCACTTTCCAGCCATTCTCTGTGATGCTGTGAAGTCACGATATCGCTGTTCAACACACATCAGTGTATCAGAAGACAAACTGCAAAATACACCAGTACTTTTTCTGAACTACTACTCCATTCATTTCTTCTTGTGGTCTAACTGTAATTGAGGGATTACAGTGATGGCGGAATCATTCCTGAAATACCTTGTATGGCCTCTCACTGTTTTGCAGAAATTGTAGTGAAGAGATCTAAAGAATGTTGGGGATTTCAAGGGGAAGAATTCCAGAAGCTGTTGGAATATTTTGTGTATGTGTTTTGTTTTTAAACAGTAAAGGCAGCTTTATGAGCCAGTGGTTTTGAATGTCGTTTCTTGTATGGTGCTGTGCCTTGTGTTCAGCTACGAGACTGAAGCTGAGAAAAAAAGGAAAGGTCTTGTAGAAGTGCAGGGTTGTTGCTTGGTAAGGTGGAAGACTCTCTGGGGATTTTTACAGCTTCTTTCTTGCTATCTCTTCTGAATACACACAGCTGGTTGTTTCATTGCTTTGGGATAATACTTTGTGTGCTGAATTACTGTTAAAGCACAGTTCTTACACTTGTGTGGAAAACATGTCTTATTGTATACAACGTACTGAGTGTAGTTTGAAGTGCACTGAAATGAGCACAGTGCTGACACTGACTTTCCCCTATGCAGGAACAGCACAGGTGTTGGCTGGGTAGTCCTTCCAAAATACGTTCCAAAAATATATATTTTTAAATGATGCATCAGAGCCAGTGATGCAGATGAGTGGTTTGGTGCTATTTTTTACAAAGAGTCCCTCTCATGTCACGTTCAGGAGGGGCTACTGTGCTGCTGGCGCAGGTTTGGGACGCAGGAGCCGCTTGATTATTATTATTATTTTTTGACTGGAGATTCTCATGTACAATCCTTCACGTTCATTATGTTCTTGAACTTCTTTTCCTTCCTGTAGTCCAGGGCAAACAGGTCGGTGGGGCTCAGCTTTCAGCAATTTAAAGCCTGCAAACATGTTTTAAAGCATAGTTCTGAGCTGCTTCTTGGGTTCTCATAAATGTCAAAAATTAGAAGCCTTTTTTTTCTGAGCCTGAAAGCATTCTTACATTTCAGGCTGTAAGGATTATGGTAGATCATGAAGGGTTGGGATTTTTTAAAATACATCTGTATTTAATGCAGATCTATTCTTTGTTTTAAAAAAGCTCTTGTTTTGAATCTGTGTTCATTTTGACAGCGTGTGGAAGTACAAAATGAGCCGAACCTACAGGAACATCAGATAGCGCATGTTTGCTGTTCCACAGGTTGGTTGTCATGAGGGCAGTTTGTTGTTTACCTTCAAGTTGGACAAGCTAACATCTGGTTTTGCACATCAATTAGAGTTTTAAATTGTTAAAACGAATGTTACTGTTTTTGTAGCTGTAGTTTTTTTCCCCTCTGAGTTTTCGTTAAATCTCTGTTTCAGCTTCACTCTTCAACTTTAAAGCGGTTCCTCGTATGGAAAATTGTTCCTTCATCATCACACCATAAATAATCAAAGCTGGATGAGTTCCTCTGCTTCTCTGGCTTGCTGAGTATTGCCCTTCTCCAGCTGCAGAGCTACAGTTTCCTTTGGCTAACTTGACATAGTTGATGGCAGAATATTTTTACTTCATTTATTTATTAGAATTTAGATGTCTGCTCTTTCGTTCCGTCGGAGTTCCTGTCATACCTCATTAGATACCTATTTTATCTGCTATTCACTGAGCTCCTTAGCATCAGTGTCATAAGAAGGATGAACAGGTATTTAGGAGAGCAGTTTTCAACCCCAACTTTGTGCAGATGATGCTGACGTTTGAGAATCGCCAGCTTATCTAGGCTCAGCCATGTAGTATATTATATTTGTACAACGCTTCCACCTGCATACGCATCTGTCTTTGAAAGAAATGTATACTTCAAATTCGGCTCATGTCAGTTATTATTACCAAACCTGTACAATGTAGGTTTGCAGTTATTATGCATGAAGATTAACACGCTATTCACTGTAGTAGGTTGACTTGTCAAGTTCCTGATGGCTCTAAAAAATGAAAATCCCTTGATGCTGAGTCTGACGCAGAAAAAAAATCTGGTCTCATGAAGAAAATTCTGATTGCTTAAAAAGAATGGCAAAGTTTGTCCTCATTTCAGTGTGAGGTTTGCTAGCTGATCTGTCACACTTTGCGATTTCCTCCACTTTTTCTTAAAGTGTCCTGACTTTTTTTGTTGTTGTTATTAAGACAGAAGAGGACCCAAGCAGGCAGATGAGTTTCATGAAGGCGTGTGCTGACTTCCTCTCGCCTTGCAGGCAGACACATCCGTGGATCACGTTGTGTGGGTGACCTTGCTGTGCAGGCGTGGGGCAGGGCAGCACGAAGAGCTGGCTGCAGCGTGTCACTTTGTGGATGACCCTTCCGCAGTTCCAAAGTAAAATCTGAATTTAAGAGGAAAAAAATAGCATACTTTTCAGACAGGTGTGAATTTCTAACTCCTTACTGACAAGCCTTTAAGAAATTCTGAAAATGACAGTGAGATACCTCTATATTTGTGCTTTGTTTGACGATTTTACTTATGTAGCAGTGCCAGCAGTGTTCTAAAACTTGATAGGTCTGGGGCTGTCAAGTACAACAGGAGATTTCTCTGCTTCTTTTTTCACATTTTTTTGACTTATGCATGTAAGCACTAGGAATGATGAGATGAAATATAATTTCTGCTGCTGACAAGTGTGTTTATTGTTCTTAAGTTATTTTGCAGAAATTTACCGTGTATAATAATAAATTAAGTCAGAGAAAAGAAAATTCTTTCAGAAGGAGATACGTAAGCAGACTGTCCATGCATGGGTTTCTCTGCACACTGTTGTGGATGAAATTTGAGGATGACAGAGCTAGTGGTGTAGATACCAACAGTTACTTTTATCCAGAGTTCTTCTCCCATTGATACCCATTATGTGATTGCAGAGTCTGCTGTCTCTTGAGGTGTCTGTGAGCCTGTAGCATCCTTGGCTTCCTGGGCCATAAGCTCATCCAAACAGCAGAGCTGACTGTGAATGGCCCTCCCTTTGGGGCCTCAGTTACAGACTTGGAGCTAGGTGAGCTGCATGCAGGCTGCTGGATGACCACCTGTCAGTTTACTGTGGGGAGAGCATCTTCCAGCTTTATTCCAAGAAAGTGAAATCTAACGCTGCATCCTGCAGTGCAGGAACGTGGCTCACTCAGTTTCCTGCGGATACATCACTGACAAGAAGCAGTAGGGAAAAGAAACTAACAGTAGCTGTAAGAAACAGAAGCAGTTAAGTATCATTTGAGGGTTTTATGTGCCATGGGAAAAAGACAGAATGTCCCGTTGCTAACAAAGAAGTTTGTATTCAGGTGTGATGCTGTAAAGCAGCGACGCTGAGATACTGACTGATCTTTTTGCACCTTTTTCCTTTCCTCTCCCTGTCTCTTCCTTCCTCTCCCTTTTCTCCTTTAAAAGTTGTCTTGCCTTTTCAGCATCCTCTGAACCATTCTGGCTGAACATGGTTTTGAAATGTCTGACTCAACAGAGTCCAGCGGTGCCATATCTGACGTCTGTGGGCGCAGAGCTGTGCGAGGCTCGGCAGGCTGGGCTGTGTGGGGCTGAGGCGGCTGCAGCAAGGCTCGGCAGCCCCACTGCGGCAGCCCTGGGCTGCTTGGCGTCTTAGCAAAGCGTTCTGTCAGCGGCACCGCTGGCCCATCCCCAGTGGCAGGGCTGCCAGCGTTAATGAGGTGTCAGTGTGGGAGCTGGTATTTTAAGCACCGCTACAAGCAATTTTGTGACATTTGTGAAGAAAGAACCGAACTCAGGATAAAAAAAAAAAAAGTCCCTGCAAGACCAAATAAAGTGATGGTTTCAGCTGGTGATGCTTCAGTAGTGAGAACATGTTTTGGCATGAAACCGCATCCTTTCTGTTGTAGAGCCTGGCCAAGGCCTTTGTATACCTGCACAAAGGGCTCCTACTTGGAGAGCTCTGTGCTTTTTGGGGCTTTGGGTTCCCTGCCTTTCATTCACAGTGAATATACTGTTTTTTTCTACAGTTGATTTAGGGTGAAAATGAAGCATTTTATTTCCTGTATGCTAAGTAATTTTGTGCAGCTTCAGGTTTAATCTGACTTCTGAATGTACACCCGATCGAGGAGATCAATATACCTTCCTACTGCTAGAAGCAATAAATGACATGGTGAGGGAGGAAAGCAATAAATATCCCTTTGACCATACCTTTGAAGCAGTGCAATTGCTTTCCAGTGGAAGTTTAGGTTTTTTTCATGTTTTTAGTTAAAAGCTTTTATTAATTTTAACTGAAGTAAATATGTTATGCTTTGCTTTTCAAATCAATCCTTTTACAGCTTGCAGTCCTTGGATCTTGAATCCTCTCCAGCCATTTTCTGCTATCTGCCAATTCCGTGCTAAGTGCAAACCTGACACCGCTGCCAATAAATCCACCTTCGTGCCATTTAAAGTCATCTGCCATATTTCTGTGCAGCTAATCAAAGTTTCTGAGAAGGCAGTTTTTGAAGGGGACAGAATTCTGCCCATTTCAATTAAGTTAATTAAAATTAATAGCAGTGAACTACAAAAGAGGGAAGGGGTACAGATTGTTTGAACACACACTGATTTCTTATTCTCTGTTGCTGGAGGAGTTTCCCAGGGCAGAAGTGCTTTTTGTCCTGCTGCTGTTCGTGTTGCTCTCCCTGCCTACTTTTGGACTCCTGAATGCAGCAAGCCCCAGCACCGAGCTCTCATTGCATCCCCTTAAACACAAAGCTCTGGCTTGTTTTTACCTGGCAAGACATCTGGCCTGATAAATGGATGGGATGCCAGCACTGCAGGAGACAACAGTGATGTCTGCACGGGTTCATAGTCTGAAGTTTTCCAGGAGCAGAATTTCCAGTCCCTTTACACACACACTTGGGCCACCACGCACAAACTTATAAAGAATCAGATCTGTGGAACCTTTATTTATTTTTTTTTTGGACTTTGTAGGGCCATACTGCATGCAGTGTACTCTAGTTATTTTTCTTCTAAGTGTGCTGGCAGCATGATTATTATACTACCTGTATATTTATGGTTGATCTGATCCTGAAATACGCCATGGCCATCTGGGCTCTTCCAGGAAATTGGATTAATTACTGAATTGTTTGAATTTCATATATATAAAAAAAAACCCAAAAACGTGCTGCTCTTGCTGGTTAGCAGTCCATGTAGAGTTTAAACAATATTTCTGAGAGTGATTTATTGGTAGAGCAGAAAAGCCTGGTGCTGAATCCATCCGCTGGGATTTGCTTACATTAGGAAGCAGTGCAGGTGGCAGTCTGTTTCAGCACTGAATGGATTTTCCCCTTTTCTCACTGATAAATGAAGTGCTTATGTAAGGTGAAAGATTGAAAAAGCGAGGGGTGCAGAGCCCAGGGGAGCTGTGTGGGCATGGGGCTGGGGTTGCTGGCCTTGCTGGGCTGTGCTGGGGGCTGCTCGGGCTCAGCCAGGAGCATGGGGATGCAGCCTGAGGAGAGCTGCTGATGGCATCGCGGGATGGCTTGGGTTGGATAAGATCATCTGGTTCTAACTGCCATCGAAGCATTCACGTGGAGAAGCTCCTGGTGTAACGTGCAGCACAGGAGGATGTTTTCACACTGAACTTGTTTTGTCTGTCACTCAATAACAAATTGTTCCTGTAGCTTTATTGTAGTCAACTGTGAGCTTTGAGCTTTAGTCTAGTGTTTTTGCTGTGTGCATCATGGGTAGGATCTGGTTTTGAATTAGTTCTCAACAAATGGTTCTGAATCTTTATTGTATGTGAGAACATTCTTTTCATTATTGCTAATTCATGAAATGTTTCTCAATCAAATAATGAAATTGGTGTCATTTAATGACAAGTGTTTGATGGCTTTTACTGTCAGATACTGTCAATACTGCCTGTAAATCTCCTCACAGTGTTGTTTTTTTCTTATTATTTAAGACCATTATTATATTAATCCTTTTAAAAAGGATCCAGGCTTACTAGCAGTGTTTCCTGCAATGCGCATCTCTAGAGAAAACTGAGATCAGACTTTTACAGCCAGGCCCAATTAGGCTCAGCCTTTCCTTTCTCTCCACAGCATCTGGGTGAATCCCATCTTCCAGGCACAGGCCGAGCAGCCTGTCAGGTGTTGGGGCTCTGGGCACCACATTCCCACTGTCAGCTGTGAGAAATAGTGCCCCTTGTGCAGCCATGTCTGAGGAGAGCACCATGATGAATCTACAAGTTAAGAGTTAAGGGGAGAAAGTGCAGTAGTGTTTACTCAGAGCTGAGTGAGGTTTTCTTCTAGTAGATATGGGGAATCACCCTGATTTGGTTTCCTACCTCATGCAGGTGTGAGATTTTCTCCTCGCTTAAAACTGAGGAAAATAGCGTGAGCTGCAAATACAGTGTAACAAAGCATCTAGAAAGAAATCGGCAAGAAATCTCTGATGAATGCAGGCAGTCTGTGTGTGAAAACTTCCAGAGAAAGTTCATGATAGATTAGGCTATTAGGCTTCCTGCTCAGCCACTCTGATGACACTGAAATATAATTAAGAAGTCCCTTAGAACTGAAGGAGAACAATTTTTCACTGTGGAGGACTTGGAAGAGACATTCCCGCTGGTGGAGCGGCAAAGTATGAAGTTTATCACTTGGAATTGTTGCTCAATTCTATATGCAGTTTTTCTTTTCAGTGCTTCTGTCTGACATCATATGAGAGTGGTGCTTGCCCATGGAGCAGAGATGCTACAACTTCCATCACATTTAAGCCCGTGAAGAAGGTGAGTTTTCAGTTTACAGTGTCAGAAGCCTTAAAAAGCAAGGCATTATAACAAAGCCTCTTGCCATTCACCTTTCCACCCTTCAGGTTTCCTGCCCCTCCTTATACTTGTGTTAGATGTCATTCACATCAGTATCAGTTCAGCCCAGCCATCCAGCAGTCTTGCTGTCTGCAGGCAAACTGTATCGGTGTCCTAATAAACCTCTAAATGCATCCAAATCCTTCTAAAGGCTTTCAGACAACGCAGCAAATAGTGCTTAGCTCACTGTCAAATTGAAGTGATTACTTTATTTCTAAATGCCAGGCTTCTGAGATCTAAAGCAGCGTGGTAAACGCAGCCACCTTCCCTCTTTAACCTGGCTTTCATAGCTGCCTGTGCTGGTGGCTGGAGCTGTAATTGACTGGTTGAACCTGGAGCTGTTTCAGCCAGTGCAATATGGATGTTCCCTATCGGAAGCATCCCAGCAGGCAGCACGAGGCCAGTGAGAAGGTAGAGGTGGTGGCCGTGCCCTCTGGGTGCATCTGTGGCTGTTATGGGGTTTTCTTCTCCGGTGAGTATGTGCCAGCAGCTGATGCTAAACAGGAGTTTGTTTGAATTGCAGAGCAAGTGTGTCTTCTCTCATTAGCTATGAGAAAATTGCATGCGTGACAGGAGAAGTCCCATTCCTTGTGCTGGTTGCAGTGATCCCAACAACAGGTCAAGAAATCCCAGAGCCTCCTTTGGAGTTCAGTGGATGTTCTTCCTCGTGGGTTACCCTCCAAGCACAGGTGAAGTTCTGTCAAGAAGCCTAAGCCGAGACAAGGGAATCAAGGAGTACATTTATTTACTGAGAAAGAGGGCAGCTGCTGCGTGCAGTAACAATTCAAACTGGAGTAAATTGGTCTGGGCTCACCAAACAACTTGCAGCTTGCAGAGAGCACCAAATTAGGACAATAAATGCTGGAGAGGAGTTGAAAACGTTCAGAAGTGTCTTTAGAGCTGGATATTTTAGAAGGATGGACGCAAATAAAAGGTAACTGAAATGGGATGCAAATGTGTTTATATCCAGCAAAACTACTGCAAGGGATTAAACGTAAAGACTGCTTGGTTCCTTGCCTTGTGATAAATCCCCTGGGCAGCTTTCCCTGCCCTCCTGTTTGCTATTTCACACAGTGGAGCATCCCATGGGAGCAGCAGTGCTGCACAGGCGTGAAGCACAGTGCCCCAGGCCTGGTGTCTGCTTGGGTGGGCAGAAAGCAGAACGTTCCTGTACTGTAATATTCTTTACTGTAGCCTCTACAACACCAAATCTCGTCCGGTCTTTGCCAAGGGCAGCAGTGCCTCAGCCTGAGTAGAAATTACTGATTTAGGAAGGACTGGCCATGGGTGGCCAAGGCAGCTTCTTCCTCACAAACTGTAAAGATAACAACGTTTGCTTTAGATTTTTCTCCCTCGTGCACAGTTTCCTTGATGGTCGGTTGATGTTTTATAGGTGGTCTGGAAAAAGTAATTAAGACAAGCAGGTCTGGAAGTATTTTTAAGGATTTCTAAGAGAAAGACTGAAAAACTTGTGTAAAAACAGCCTTGAACACTTAGCAGCAACTTGATTTTCTTATTTGTTGTGGCAAATAGCATTCTTTGTTGTCTTTCCATCCGTATCCCCCTCCTGGATAGCCCTCCCCCCCTTCCAATAACCCTTTCCAGCAATTAAAACAAATCAGAAGTGAACAAATGACAAACCAGGTGAGGCTGAGCAAGCAAGGCAGACTGATGTGGTCTCATTTTCCATCCCTGCTGTGTTTGTGGGGATGATGTTCAAACTAGGGTGGCTGTCTGCAATCTGCAGCAGCGTCCCAGCAAGAAAAAAGTGGCTTGTCACTGGAAACACCTTTTATCCCACGTAAAATGCTTTGCTCAAGAAATCTGATGTTAATTTTATGCTAAAATAGTCAGTGTTTCCATGCAACAGAACATAGTCGATGTGGGCACTCTCAGTTTTACACCTGCATTCCTGTTTAATTTCCTTTGAAAG
The DNA here is from genome assembly GCF_038088225.1 of Cyrtonyx montezumae. Lineage (NCBI taxonomy): Eukaryota > Metazoa > Chordata > Aves > Galliformes > Odontophoridae > Cyrtonyx > Cyrtonyx montezumae. Next base: position 10,619,489 of record NW_027071870.1, on the reverse strand, counting down.
ATGTTGTTCTTTTCATTTGATGGTGTCCATGTCCCTGTATCTTCTTAGCTGTATCAGTTATTTTTGCTTTGTCAGTTTTGTTTCCAAAATCTCATGTGGAATTTTTTCTCTCCATCCTTTCTGGATGCTGACATTTAAATAGCATTTTTGTTTACTGGCAGAAGCGCCATGCTTGTCCTGCACTGAGTTCTTCAGTCCAGTTGATTTCATGAACCTCTTCTTCCTTTGAAGACTGCCATTAGAAATTGAAATCCCAACTTGAACACTCACTTTCTTGGTCACTTCTTTGCTTTCAATTTAAAATAAATCAAATCCTAAGGAAGTGGCGTCAACGTTACCTGCAGCAAATGTCAGCCAGTTCGGTGTAGCTGAGTCCCCTGGCACTCCTTGCATGCAGAGCTGGGCCCAGCACCAGGTGGGTGCAGAGATCCCAGAGCGGGCGGGGAAACCGCAGAGCAGAAGGAAAACATTAAGCATTGTGAAACAGCCATGAGAGCCCCCGCAGAATTTATGGCCTCTGGGGGCCCGTGAGAGGTTTACGAGGCCGGAAGGTTTCTGGGGAACACTTTTGTGTGGGATTTTGCAGGTGGTTCCCTGAGATCACACATCTCCACTCACTGTAATTGCTGGAGCCGGCGCCAAGGAGGAGTGGGAGCCGCGGCCATCCCGCCAGGCTGTGTCTGTGCTCCTCCTCAGCTGTGCTCTGACTTTCTGAACTGCTAGCTACATCTTCTGGGGAAACGTGCAGGATTTTGCACAGCCACGCTCATGTTTGCTTCGCCAAGAGGAATGCCAGGCTGTGTTTCTTCTCTTCCTGGCATCAGAAAAAATAACCCCTAACACTGCTTTGGAAAGCGGTTGTTTCTAGGACATGTATGCAGGGCCAGAAGGAAAGAAGGCTTTTATTCAGGTCAGGCTCGATGGAACATATTTATTCCTCTGAGCAGTTTTACTTCTCAGTGGAAGTTCTTGCAGTACAGGAGATTGCTGGTGCAGGACTGCAAAAATCTGTTTATATTATACATAGTTATGCATTCTCTTTGACCTCTCATCAGAGACCTACTGCATGCATCCTGATGAGCTATTGTTATAGTCACTTTGAGGAACAGAACTGTATGCACGTGTTGTAATGTCCAAAGGCAGCAATGAGCCCCAAGTACCTGCAGGGCAGTGGCCACATCAGTGCCTCCATCCCCTCAAACACCTTTCCCCGTAGCTGTTAGGAGCCTGCTGAAACTATTGGGTACGTGCTGGAAACGGGTGTCCTTACTTTTGTTTCTTATGCTCATCAACCACAAAGTCTTCATTTGCACATCCACTCTGACACACTGCGTGGGATTTTCCCCTCAGAAAAATGACACAGAGGTGGCTGTGGCGTTCCCCCATGGGTAACCTGTGCAGTGTGCTGGGAAGTGCAGCCACCCATCCATCTGCTGGGTATCACGGGCCCGTGGCAGGAGGAAACAATCACCTTTCTGAAGGGAATGATACACTGGGAAAGCTCTGCAGGTCACAGCCGCTTTCTGCCAGTGCCTGTGGCACGTTTTAGTTCCGCACAGCTCCTGGATGAGCTGAAGTAAAGTTTCCAGTGATGGAAAGCCCCGTGCTCCTCACTGCCACCCCCCTGGCAGGGGACGGTGCTGAGCTCTGTGTTCCCAGCCCACACGGAGAGGCTGAGACAGCCCCTCTGTGCTCCGAGAACCCCGGGGTGCCCTCCTGTGTGCCCAGCTCCCAGGACACGCCTGCCTCCTGCCCACGTGCACCACTCGAGCCATGGGGCACTATTCCTATGGCTCTGTCCAGAAAGGGAAAACGAAGGAGAGGCTGAAAATCCAAATTCCTCACGGTGGACTTGAGTTGTGAGGGACAATGTCAACGTCACGGGAAGATTACTGCGAAGGGGCGGGTGGAGGTCTATTTCAGAAAGAACACAAAGACTGATAATTCAGTTTTATGAGCTGCAAAACCGAGCAATTGAAACTCAAAGAGCTGTGTGGTAATTGCAAGCATAACCTGCACACCAGATAAATGTGTTATCCTCTCGCGGAGAGCTTGCTGTGGCTTTTTTAAGGGGCGTACCTGAATGTAGTTATTCCTCCTGGGTTTTTCTCTCCAGTAGGGCTGGCAGCTGGAGAGTGTGCTCTCTGATCATATTTTGCTCTTATTTTGAATTCATTTTCCCTATCTTCAAGGATCCGTCAACCACTGTAGCCTGTTGTTTCAGACAGCTGCTGGGGCCCAGCTGATGGAGTTCATTGATTTCTGACCCCGATCTTGCAAGCCTTATTTCAGATGCACTGCCTGCCGGCTGCGGCAGCACACTGTGGATAGGGGAGGGCGGCCCCATGCCCACCACCCCAGCATCCCCACACTCCTTGCACATGAATTGGGTCCTCGCTGAGAAGCCGGGAAACCTGATCCAGATGCCCACATCTGGTTTCACCTGTGTTTACAGACGGCCTGGAAGCAATAACTCCAGGAGGTATAAACGCTGCCTTTCATCGTAATAAGATGTTAACGGGGGAAAAGCCCCGCTGCTCTCGGCAGTCCCTATTAACGCCATGGCAGCAGCTGGGGGCTGCTGGCTGCGGGTCAGCAATGCCCACCACACACACAGCCCCGTGCCCAGCTCCTGCCTAGGGACTGCTGCAAAGCAAACATCTGCGTGCCATTGCTTTGGGTTGCTTGTAACGTCGAGCTCTTTGCTACATTTTATTTTTTAAGAGTCTGGTGGTCCTCCCAAACAAAGCGTTTTTGGAGGCGTAGCTCGCTCCTGGTTTGTGTATTTCAGTGAAGTTGTGAGGGTCCCACTGCAGGCTGCTCTGATGAAAATCACATCTTTGCTTTTGAATGCAGGCTGCAATTTCTGGTTATGCAGCATGGGATTAGAGGAGCAAAGCCGGCTGGTGCCCTCCTCTGCACGGCTCCCTGACTGTTTGCTTTTATGTAGCAGAAAGCTCACACAGAAGTACAGACACCGTGAAGATAACAGGGAATAGAGAGGCAGTGTGCTTTCTGCTGGGCACCCTTATCTGTGCCGATGGTGCTGGATTTTCAGCTAAGTGCGGCTGTGAAGGATAATTACCATCATGTGTTACCTGAGATTACAGGGTTGCTTTCCAACTAATGACACCAGGAGAACCAAGCAGTTGTTAATATTTAATCAGACTCTTGGCTCAACAATTGGATAAATGAGGTGTGTAATTACACAATTATAGAAGACATTTCAGATAGGAACTGTGCTGTTATTAATAGTGAAGGTGAAAGCTGGTGTACCTACACTGTTCAGACCCATCGAGCATGTCATTAAAGGAGATCTTCAGCAGGAGAGTCTGACAGTCTGTCCTATGAGATGGTAAACAAAGGTTTCAGTGGCTTTTGAGATAAAAATTCCTGCTCAACCACGAGCTTTCCATGTCAGTAGAATGCCCGACCAGATGCATTCTTGATGTGTCAGGCTGTTAGCAGGGGCAGCTAGGGAACATATACACAGAGTGTACCTCCCATTTGTCCCTGTGCTTTATGCATCATTTCTCAGCAGTCAGGGGATTATTTGCCCTAGGTCATTCGTTTTATGTTATCTAGAAAACAGGGATGTAGTTTTTAAGTCAGCAGAGTGCTGATCTGCTCAAGGGGAACTTCTCTCAACGTTTGTCACATAGACATGTGAGGTTTGCATGCTTGATCACAAAATATTGGTCAGAATCAAAACAGAGGTGCTATTTGAAATAATATAATAATATTCTGTTCTTTTAATCCTACACTTTTTCTCTGCTCCTTAAATTTTTTTTCCAAGTGATTTTTGATCAGTAACAATTGCAGTAGTGGCAGTTTGTCAGTGCTCCACTGCAGTGAGTGTGAGCTGCAGTACTCACAAGAGCCACTTAGTGGGATGCTGCACTGTTAGCATCAAGCTGGGGAATGGGTTGAGCAGCATGGCTGCAGCTGGGTGAAATGATTAGTGCAACAAAACAGAGCTCAGAAGTGCTTTGCACAGTGCCAAGAGGCAGCATTCAGGTGTTAGCGTGGGGTGTTCGCGAGTGGCTGCACAGCCACGAAGGGGTTGTTAGCAGATGCTGAGGGCAGTGGTGTGTCAGTCCCCTCCCCTTCCCCTTAGCACTCCTGGAAGTCTGAAGGGACCCAGATCTGGGCTCACAGATGTTGAGTTTCTTGGGGTCTGTTTCTAAGTGTGATTTCATACCACCACTTTTAGAGTGTGCTTTATGATGAGGGGAGGAGGCGTCCAGTCCAAGTGACATTAGCATATTTCTCCTGGAGACATCTCTATTAAGGAGTGGTGTGATCAGCAGAGAGGCTCGCATCGCCCAGCCGCGTTGGTCCTGTGCCAGCAGAGCTGTCAGGTCCTCCTCCTGGCATGTGCTGAACATGGGCTCATCTTGAACAATTTGTACGTGGTGTCAAGTTCATGCTGTGAAAAGAGCAGAACCTTTTAATTATGGAGATACTGAGCCAACAGAGATAATTAGGAAAAACAAGCTTTCAGCCCCAGTGAGCTTAAGATTTACCTATATGACACATTGGCTTGTGAATAATGAAGTAAGCAGCATGCCAGGCTTTCTAATCACACCCTACTCGCCTACATCAGCCTTTCCTTCAAGGGCTGAGTGCCCAAGCAATGAAATGTCTTCTGGCAGCACTTCAGTGGGCAGCTGCTGTGGGCTGGTGGGTGTGGGGTGGGGTCAGGAGAGAGCTGCTCCAGGGTCCTGCCTGCTGGGAGCAGAGGCACAGTGATCCGCACTGTCCTGCCATGGATTACAGCCTACTCTGATGTGCTGCTTTTAGAAGATGGTTTCATTATCTCTAAAGCTTTTTATTGCATCACATCCTGCTAGTCATGATATGATCTGTGTCCAATACAACTCCAGCAGGTACGATAAAAGTCTTTTCTGTTGGCACTGGGGAACATCTATAACTGACAGAAGAACTTTCCTAGCTATAGCAAGGTCTATCTGTTAAGTAATGTATGCGTGACACTTCAAAAAGAGAAAATGCTGTGTGTGCGTGTCCTTTTCTCATGCCAAAACAGCTTGCATTTAAACCTTTTGAAGCACTCATAGTTGGTCTGTGAGTTCCTGACCTGCTTTACCTATAAAGTTGAAAATAAAACAGGAGGATCTTGAATCCTGGTCCGAAGAACTCTTCTTCCACGCATTCCCTTATCACAGAAGTTCAGAAAATGCAGTCAGTGACCATACAGCATTTATGGGACGAACGCATAAAACATGGACTTAATTAAAATGTCAAATTACACAGAGTGCTTCAAGGACACTGCTTTGTAGATCTCTGCAGATTGGGCACGTTGGCCATTTACATGCTGCCTGGTTTCACACACTGCGTTGCTCTGTTTCCACCTGTCAACACGTGCCATGGAGGCCCTTCTGCTCTGTGCACACCCTGATGGGGCTGGCCCTTTTCTGAAGGACAGATGGTGACAAACATGTCACGGATGTTTGAAGTGGTGCACACACAGACACATGCACAGAAGCAGTTCCTGAAGGGAAACAAAGCACTACTCTTGTGGAGCTCAGGGCTGACTCTGCCTTTCTGCTCAGCTGACACTAGTTTTCTCCAGTTGTTATTTCCAGTGGCAGCTCTTGTGGGTTTCATAAACCCGCCTGTTTCTCTCTCCTCTTTGAAGGAAGTCGGTGTCACCCAGACCTCGTGCAGCTCTCTGCTGGATATGCATGTTGGCAGCCCCATTTGGTTCCTGCTGAGCTAAAAGTGTTTGCATTTCACATCCTTTGATGGGAGCGAGAGGCCGGCAGCATCCTCTCCCTGTGCACTCCAGATGTGCTCTCTCAGGAGAGTCCTTCCATTGGTTTATGTCACTGGGGTACAGCCCCAGGTGTGGAGGGGATGTGTATTTCCAGGCTCCTGGGCAGCTCCATGGAACTGTTTCCATTGCTTTGCATGGGGATCTCTGTTGTGAAGTGCTTTCCTTAAGGAATATTTGTGTGCCTTCCCAAGAGATCAGCATAGAGAGTGACCCTCAGTTCAGGCTTGCATCATCACAGTGCTACTGCTATGGGCACTCTGGGGCACAGGTGGGATGGAGCAGAGCTGGCTGCACCCCTGTGCTCGACATGGTAGCTTTGATCATGAGGCTGATTCGGCTTGCTTTGGTGGGAGCAAAGATGACTTCTGGTGTTTTGCATTCAGGTCAGTAGGTGTGTTAAGTCAAAGCAGTCAGTTAAGTGCAGAGAACACGTGTGGCTGTGGATGCCCAGGGATGAGGAAGATGAGCGGTGAGCTGACATTTTGGCAGGGAGGTGACAACAAGGCCGGACTCACTTCAGCATGGAGAGACAAGTGAAATAAGGCAGCACAGGGTTCTGCAGGCAACTCAGGGTCCCACTTATCTGTGGAATATCATTTCTGTTTGTAGAAGAATGGATGGGTGTTACACAGTGTTTATCTAATACTCCAGCTGTGGAAAACAAACCACATCTGGCACATAAAATAACAAATTATCTGAAAGCTGTACTGTTCTTAAAAGCAGCTACAAGTACATGTCCAAATAACTCGCTGGAAGAGAATACATCCAATTTGTCAGATAATAATGTATAACATAGAAGAAGGAAAGAAATAAGCCGAAAGAAATAAACCAAAAGAAATACTGCACTTCAGGGAGTTGAAATAAAGAAGTTCACTTCCACCATACTTCTGTGGTCTTGGAAGGTATAAATTACACAAACAGCACTTAAAAACGGGAACGTGAGACTCAAAGAGCAGGATTAAAAGCTCTGTTTGTGTTCCAGCCATGCACCAAGTGTGTGTGGCAGATGTCGGAGGCCAACGGGGAGCAGTGCTGCAGCCAGGGTGTACCCCGACAGCGTGTCCCCTCCTGCTGGGGTGGGACTTCACAAACACACCTGCAGCTGTGTACAGCACAGGTCCATGAGATGGGGAACGGCTGCACAGTTGGCCGGGATGATTTGACCTGTGTGCTCTCTAGCAAAGCTCCTACCACCCACGAGGACACATGTCAGGAGGACACATCCCCCACCTGCTGCACCTGATTTGGGTGAGAGCACCTCATGCTGGGCACTGCCCACCCTCAGCGAGCCAACAGCGGGAGGGAGCAATGAACACAGACACAGTGTACACAAGCACTGCGCAAAGCCCTTCTTCCAACGTGGCTGTGCTTCATTTAAATGTTTGTATCTACTCAACAGTATTCATCAGTCAGTATCACACACAGTTGCCAGCTGAATGCAAGGCCGAATGCAGATTAAAGGCCTTGCTGACTGCCTCAACAAGGGGGTGTTTCAAGTGGGCCTGGGGGCTTAAAATGAAGGACTAGAGATTAATTGAACTAATTCCTGTGACATCAGGCCTGTATAAATGGGTTTTGCTTTGGGAGCCTGCGCTTGTGCCCAAGTCTGCAGGTTCAGTTCTGAGGCTGGCTGACCGATGAGAGAATTCACACTCCTCTCCCCACTCCCCTGGAAGATGTATCCTATAGAATGAGAACAGACATGCTGAATTATTGAGAACCATCCTCTTTGCATATGAAAATGGTATGGTGTCACGTTAAATACACTGTATTAAGAGGTCAATTAGAGACCTATTTTGAGTTAATGGACTTAGTTCTTTTTTTATTTTACATTTTAAATGCAATATTTCAAGTTGTACTGGAGATAGAAAGAACAGAAAATAGAGGAGACCAGTGAAGGGCAATTAATTACTGCCTGCAGAATGCATGAGAGCACTGTGGGTGCTGGGAGGCATGATGGGGCTGGGGCTCTGCTGAGAGCAGCCTGCAGTTCCTATCTGCTCCTCTCCCCTGAGCGTGAGTGGGAAATGCTGGGTTTGTAGTTTGTTCTCTATGTCTGAAGAGACCGTAAAGCAAGGAACAACATTGCTGGGGGCTGGCTCCCAGCACTAGCCCTAATTTCACTGAGTCTTGCAGCACTTTCTTTAAATCCTTTTAGGTTCAGTGGAAGCCCCAGTGTCTATCTCAGGCACCACACCGACCTCAGGGCAGCCCTGCTGTGGTTCAGCCCCCAGCAGACAGCCCAGCTCCTCTGAGTTCACCCTGCCTGCTCACCTTCCGGGTTTCCAAGATGCTTCAGACTGAGGATGTCTTTTATTCTGGCACTTTGCTCTCTGCAGAGCCCATTATCAATACCTAACAAAGGAAAACATTAAAACCCAAGCAATTGCAACACTCATACACTGGTAGTTTGGAAAGTACTTTGGACATAAGATTAATCATTGTGCAGTTCCAGCTGGATGTGCTGGGTAACTGGGTTCTGTCTGCAGCTGCTGGGGCGGGAGGTGGATGTCAGCAGATGTCATGTGGGGCTGAGCATCACTGCACCCATGAGTCCCACTGGCTCTCTCCTGCAATGGAGTGACGCCACGAGCAAACCACCCCTCCCAAAGGGGGATGCAGGCCGCCCATTTTCCTGTAACCTGGGCCACACCACCACTCATTTCCTGGCACTTTCTGTCTCTTGATTGTATTCCACTGATTTTCCTTTACAAACAACATGAGAAAAGCTGGGAAAGCTGTGGAAAACAGAGAGGAGAAATAGGTCATGCTAGAAATTCTGAAACCTCAGCAAAGCTCTTGTTTAAAGTGATTAATTCAGTGACCTCTGACCACAAGACAGACCTTCAATTTGCCAGCAGAGGATAAAGGAGTCAAGATGTGAATGAGTAAAGCGGGGATGAAGGGTGAATTAATCCAGTAACTGTGGGAGAACGCTGGAAATAAAAATACTCCACGTATATTCTTTTTCTCTCTATTCCTCCGATTGAATGCCGTTTACTTCTGGATATGCTGGAATATCAGGAACATTCATATCCCTTTTGATCCACGCAGTTTGATCTGGGTCCACCCAGCAGAGCAGACTGATACTTAAACTATTAAGTAGCAGTCTGCCTTTATTTACTTTTTAGAAAGGGAATAAAATAAAACATCTGCAAAATGTTACAGGGTTAAAAGAAGTTGAGGCACTCCAGCAGCTTGTAACATTGTCAAACCCATTTGCCGGGGATTCTCACCCTGAAATATACATTTCTTTGATGCAAAGAGACAAACTTTGGAGTGACATTACACACTATTTTTTTCTCCCGAGTTCTCTGCAGAACTCACATGCAGAATATAATCTCTCATCTATAGTTATAAGCCTTTAAGCAGCTTACACTATTTTTACTCTAAATTCACCTTTCATCTGGTCAGCCTCCAACAATTCAAACCACATTTGCACATAGAAGTTTCCTAGTAATTTCCAGTTAACACTATTAGAGAAGGAGTACTGAAAGGAGTACTGAAATAAATCATCACAGTAATGTACGGACATTTATTGCTGGACAATAAAGCAGGTACCTAATCTGTGGTATCCTTGTATGATAGCTGTGATTATGCCATTTTCTCCCAGGTTGAAGTGATGACATGAGATAAATCAATTTTTAGAATGCCTCCATCCACCATTACTAATGGCAGGGAAACTCCCCCACACGCTGGCTACCTGTTTGTGCCAGTAGCACTTTAAACTGAGAGAATGAGAACCTTGGAGTAATGTAAAACATGTGATGGGGCCATTATTTAGTTAAGGTTCAAGCACTAAAGGTCCATGCAATTTTCCACATTCTTGTGTGGCTCAGGTTCCATTTTACAGCAAAATATCAGGCTATGGATGATTCTTTGACTTTACTGTAAGGAATAAAGGAAGAAGTGAAGATAAAATGTGTAATAAACACATCTTCACAGCATTGTGAATGTTTTATGATTCAACCAACAACATTAGGCCAATCCTTTCCTGAAAGAGAAAAATATTTATTTAAAGTGTGCATTAACTCTTATTTATTAAGTGCAGCACTTTCTTTATTGCTATCAAAAAGGAATCTAGAGAAAACCATTAATTCTGCTGAGGTCTGCTCAGCAAAGCGAACGTTTGAGTTGCATTTGATTAAATCATTATCTTCTTTCTGCTACTTTATTCCCCCTGGAGACTCAAGAAGTCATTAGTAGCACAGATCAAGTTGTTGAGAGTCCAAGACACAAAAAAGGGAGATTATATATGTTCAGCAGTCTGCTAAAAGATTGGAAACCCAAGTAATTTTTTAGATAGAAAGAGATCTCCATCATTACCAAGATGAACGATGTTCTCACCGCTACCCTGCCTTCTTCTCCTTGACACTTGGGCTCTCACTGAGAGGTTAAAAATCAGCTGGGGTGCCGGCAGGAAGGTAATTAATATTAGAGAAAAGGATGAGGTAAACTTTTGACTTTTGACAGGCATGGTGTGATAAAACCATAACTGCCTATAATTAATATTTATTGTTGTTGTTTACTGAGCGTGCTAAAGTGTGTACTGATTTACAGGGAAATACACAGATAAAATCTCCCAGACAGGAACTCCGTGTAACAAAATAAATTGTAACCAAACTGATGACAGAAAGGAGGGTCGGTGTGCCTTCTCAAGGCAGGGCCCTACAGCTTCTTGGGGAGCAGAAGTTTCTTGCCTTGTGCTGATAAAGCCCATTGCTGACTCAATGTTTTTAGGGAGAGCTGATCAAATTTTAGCACTTCTGTATTGTAATTGCAAGGAATATTCAGTTTAAATGCAAAAATTTGGTGTAATGCGCAACATCCTCCGAAGGCAGTAGCACTGATTACATAAGCATGGCTGCAAGTGCAAGCAGCAGAAAAAAACTGAAACTGTCAATCACGACAGAACTTCAGCAGCTGGTAATATTCATGATGTTAACCCTGCAATATAGAGCTATTAATGAAAACAGAAGATTGAAAGAGTACTGATTTATCGGGGCAGAAACATGAAGATTTTAATGAGAGCATCTTCCCATTGAAAGGCTACTGGGAGATGCTCCAATATCTCAGGGCTCTCAGCAGCTCAAGCTCTCACAGTGACCCCTCTACAGTTCTAAATGGAACCCTGAACAATTTAGGTTTGGGGGAAAAAACTTAAAAACTGTGGTTATGAGGCTGCTGATCTTCAAATATTTGCTTTATTCCACTTAAAATTAATAGCAAAAATCACATATAAGTGGTGAAAATTGTCCACAAATGGCTAAAATGTGTGGTGTTCAGGACAAGCAGTCATGTCACTGCCTTAAAATCAAGAGGGCTCTTCCCCTGTTCCCTCAGCCTTGAACAAAAAGCCAAGCACCTGGAAGGCAGCAGGAATTTCCCCAAGCACAGAGTTGACGCTGTGCCTTCCTGGCACTGGAAAGTCTCACTTCATTGTGCTCCTCACATACCCCGCTGCCTCCCATCTTGTCAGGGCTGGAGCTAATGTCACAGCCCAGGCATAGAGGATTGCCCAGGGAACCATGCTGCCTGCAGAAAGGTCTTAGTACTAAAGTAATGATTTTCAAAGTTAAAATATGCAGTCCGTGCCAACACCATTGCACTGATTTAAAGCAAGAGGAGCTGTGCTTAGCCTCTCCTGCACATTAGTGTGATGAGGTGTTGTCTTAAGCCACGGGTCCTGAGTCCAGAGACAATGAGGAAAGTAGGCTCACTGCAGGAGCAGGCTTCTTCACCTCTGCTTTGCTGTATCAGTGCTGTAACTTTCAGCCTTGCCTGTGATTATGTCATGTCTGCCATTGTATCAGTGCCCTGTCCCTTTCCTTGGCCTTGCAGAAGTAACAGAAATCACTAGAGGCCATAATGTTTGTCTTCTTTAAAACCCATCCCTTCGCTCGTGTCTCCAGGGAGATCATGAGGTGTGCAGATCTGTCCCACCAATCACTTTTCCCTGACAGGCCCTCAAACTGTCTTTTCAAGTCCCCTGGTGCCTCCTGGTGCAGCCAGCACATGAGGTACACAGCACGTGCCCGCCTTGGTGTCCCTCCTCTCCTATGGGAGGGGTCTCTTGTGCCTCCACCCACAGTCCCCAGCTCACACCTGACACATTTCTTTGTGACTGCCATCCTACCTGGAGAAATGCAGTGGTTAACCCATAGCATCGTTCGGGCGTTGTCTGTAACTATACTGGAAATGTGATGGTGAGCTTTTAAACAGGGGCAACACCCTTAATTCACAACATTAATCCACAACACTGTGTGACTTACAGGAGTCAGTACTATTACCTATGTTTAACAGCTACAAGGGTCAAAGAAGGGGAAGCTGCAAAGATTTGTGCCAAGCACACAGAGAAACACGTAGCTGGGATTAGGCTGTAGGAATTCCATTTTTACTAGCATTATTATTAACTCTTGGACCAAACCCTACTCTCCCACGTGCCTTTTACGTGCTCTATAAACACACGAATTTTCCAGCTGATCATCCAATAATTTGTCCTCTAGTGTTCATGCGGGGCACAAGTGAAGCCGGCGTGACTTGGTGATTGAGGTGGCTGGAATCCTCTTTGTCAGCAGTATTTACAAAACTCACTTCAGTTTTGAGGCACTCACCTAGGAACAGCAGTCAGAATGTGCTCACGTCTAGGAAGCTTGACATTTCACCATCGTGACTTCTTCTGTTTTAGTTATGGCCTAGTTTGTTTTTTCAAATTCTCTTTATGCTAATATAAGATGGAATTCACGCTGAAATAGTTACCATCTGCCTGAAAGAGGACAGGAAAACGTGGTTATAAAAGAATGTCTGAAGTGTGGAGCAAAATACCGTCCTGCAAATGGTAACATTCCTGTCATTAGCATTAAAGATTAAAGGCCATAATGTACAGGAAAATATATTGCATGGCTTATCACATTTTTAATAAAGGGTTCAGTGTTAGAGCAGGCGAGTGCTGAGAAGAAAAATGGACCTCTTGGATTTTATTTGCTCCCTTGGGAAACTCCTCTATCATGACTGTAGCCTGTAGGATCAGCCAAATGAACACCAGGCAATAAGTCAGCAGTCCCCAAAAGGTTAACAGAGCTTCTTCCTAATGTTACAGCAATGATTAAAAAAATTAGCTCGCATTAACCTTTCCCCTTTCAGTGGATGGTTCAAATCTAGTGTGGGTTGGTAGTGACTGAAAGTGGTTACTAAATTTAATGTCTTTTGGTGGCTTACACAGTGTGAGCGGGGGGTTCTCATGCTGCCTCCCAGGGGAGGTGTATCTGCCCGATTAAAACCCTAAATTGGTGCTAATTGGAAACTTTGCTGGCAGTTCCAGTGCACAGCCTGAACTGGCTGATGAAGACACAGCTGCAAGGCAGGCTGGCCTTAGACACTCTGTCATCCCTAGAAGGTTTCCAAGTCCTGCAGTGTTTAAGGAAGGTGGATTTGCCCAGCTCTGTCCCTGAGCCTTCCCAGGGCCCAACCTTGGCGCTGGCACCTTTGCCTTCTCCGTCTCCTGTCCTCCCAGGTGTGCCCCCTTGCTCCTTGGGATGTGCTAGAAAGAGATCTGGGGCTTAGGCCGTGCAGAGCTCTTGCTTCTGGGGTGAGAACAAGCAACCAGCACTCAGGGCTGTTTCCTTCTTGGGTAAACAGTTCTTGTGAAACCAACCTAAGTAAGGCGATTTGCGGTATGGATTTTTCCCATCTACATTATCAGAATAAATTCAGTCAGCACATACAATCCTAGTCTCTAGTGGTACATAAATGTAATGCAACACTCAACTCCCCTTCAGTATTTTTGGTGGATACTTGAGTTTTTCTTGGCACACAGAGAAGTGGCATGTGGAATGATCACAGACTCCTTTCCATCAAACTGAGATTAGGGTTTTTGGGGTCCCTTTGTTCTGTAAAACCTTGGTCTAATTCACTTACAGATTATCTAGCATGGAGAATGCAATTTCTTTACTAATTTATATGTTTGGTTTAAAGCTGTGCATTGATCTCAGCAGAGTCTCCCTATTTTTAGCATCCTGCTAAGAATTTTTAACCAAAGGGCTTTATGCAGAATAAGGACAGGCTTTGTTGGGATGTCTTTATTTTAGTATTACACTATCAGAGGTGATCCTCTCTCTTCCTCTCAACTTCTTAGCCATAGAAAGTGGGACAGCCAGGCTGGCTGGAGGTGATGGGATCCACCAGCAGCCTGGTGGTGCTGCAGTTAAAGCCCCTCAGTGCGTGAGAAAGTCTGCCTGGGAAGGAGAAACAGGAGAAGGAGAAATGGGATCTGCAACGAGCTGTCTTCTCCAGGAACATGCTAAATAGAATTCACCTGGCAAAAACAATCGCAGCACGCATGCAGCTTTCTTGGCAGGTGCAGAGAAGGCCTTTGACATGATTTAATGGTATTTTAAAAGGCAAGCATTCGAAACAAATGGCAGTGTGCTGGGATGAATTAGATGGATTAAGATTCAATGCGATAACCTAACCACCTCAGGAATAACTAACGACCTACAGTAACAGACACATCTGCTGGGTAGGGAACGGGCAAAGCAGCTCACTTTAATGATTCTGCTGGCATCGAAGCCTCTCATTTGGGATGTTCAGCAAGAACAGCTTATAAAAATTATTGGCTGAAGTCTTCAGTTTGTGCAAATTGTCTGGGTTCCTTTGGCATCAAACGTGTGGCCCTCTGCTGCATGCTGGTAGCAAGGCAGAAATCAACGCCAGCCCACATGCAAGTGGCTGAAATACACTTGTCTGTACCTTCGTACCAGGTGTAGGCTAGAATCCATCTTAGCACCCACAGCATGAGGGATTGCCCCAAATGTGGCAGCAATGCTTAACGCATCTGAAGGGGCACTGTGATGCACAGGCATCAGTCAGACACTGCCACGTGCACAGGGTGGATGGCAGACACCTTGCTCCCCTAACGTTTGGAATGAGAAGGGAATGGTGTACCTGGGAACTGTCCTTAATGTCAGTAATTCCTTAATGTCAGCAACTTCTTTTCAGTCTGATAATTATTCACTGCGCTGGTTAAAGGGGAAATTTATAGTTATTTTGGCTGAACAAACTGAAAAAAATATTTCTATCGTATAAATTAGCAAATTGTCTAAGGGCATTGCAATTACTTTGTTGAACTGAAATCTCAATTTCTTAGCAGTGCTGGGCTGATTTAGTGTCATTGGGTACACATAAATGAGCATAATGCACCAGCCACTGGAATGAAAGTCCCCTTTCTGCAGCCACTTATGGGAAGAGGACACCTGGAGAAGCATCTATAAATCTTAGCCTGGCCACTGGCCTTGGCAGGGAGATGTTCAGAGCCACAGAGTGGTGGTTGGATCACCACAGCCGTAGGGGCTGCAGGGGCTCTCCATCAAAGGACCTATTGTAAAACTGGAGACAACCTGGATCGTTAGAATTAACGCTGCAAACCAAAGCAGCATGGCTGATGCAAGACTCAATATCTAAGACTGAACATATAAGGAAAAATTCTTCTACAACAAGGGCAGTGAGGCAGTGGCACAAGTTGCCTGGAGCTCTGTCCCTGGAGACACCCAAGCTCAGGCTGGATGGGGCTCTGAGCACTGTGTTCAACACAGCTGAAGGCTGAGAGCCCGACCTTCACAAAGGCCATGTAAAAACATCTTCCCTGTACCAACCCCGGCCCCAGTTCCAGCTGCACACCCCAGCAGCACTGCTCTGGATGTGGGAGATGCCCATGTGCTGGGTGACAGTGCGTGCCATCGGTTGTCAGCCCCTTTAACCTCTCCCAGGTACATCAAAGAGCAGTTACCTGTCATCAGGCCTGAGCACGGTTATAGCGATAGCTGATCTGGGAATTTCTTCCAAAGCTTTCCTTTTCCATGATGGTTTTTATTTCCTGTAATTTAGAGCTGGAAGCGTTTATGGAATATCACATGGTTTTAGTTTACGCAGGAAATCAGCTGCAGTTGCGGGAAGATACCGACTTCAGGTTTTTAGGTTTTGTTGTGTGTATTTTTTTTTTTAAGAAAGGAAGATTGCTTCACAGGAAAACAGAGTTTTACCTCTGTTGTTTGAAGCCTGCACTCTGCAAAGTGATCTATGATTATATAGGAACAAGCAGTTTATTTCTGTTACCCAGTAATCACTTAACATGAATGCAGCAATAAATGCCTCTGCTTTTTACAGTGAGGAGATAAAGCGAGAGCAGGACAAGCTGTGAGGAGGTGAGGGGAGGGGATGCTGGGCAGCTGCAGGCAATCTCATGGAGCAGGAAGTATCAAGTAGTGTGCGTGAGGAGCCGGAGACATCCAAATCAGATTAAAGTGGGAAAAGGTGGTTGCCCCTTTTGACTCACAGTCTGCCCTTTTAATCTCTCTGTGTGACTGCTGGGGGACAGGCCGTGGCAGAAATAAGCCCAGAAATGCGCTTACCATCAAAGCCTTCTCCCATGGTGGGGTTTCCTGACGGTGCCAGCTCCTTTCTCCGTTGGGCTGGGGCGTATGGGCTTTGTGGGGGCAAAGCTTTAGAACTGTGCTCCCACTGCTTGCCAGTAAATTGCTCACCCGAGTTGGCTGCACTCTGGCAGCCAGCAAGAGGTAATGGAAGCTCGCCCCTTCCCAAGGGCACCCTGCCCGCTCTGGGGGTCTCTCTGCTACGAGAGGAGGGGGAGATGGCAGGCTGTGAGGAGAGAGATGGA
Organism: Cyrtonyx montezumae; assembly: GCF_038088225.1. Classification (NCBI taxonomy): domain Eukaryota; kingdom Metazoa; phylum Chordata; class Aves; order Galliformes; family Odontophoridae; genus Cyrtonyx; species Cyrtonyx montezumae. Next base: position 10,603,020 of record NW_027071870.1, on the reverse strand, counting down.
GCAAACAGTGTCTAACGAACCGTGCTGGAAACACTGTCAAAAGCAAAGAGCTGGGTGTGCAGGGCTACAGAGCAGGGGAGTGCTGGCTTCTCGCTTTCTGCACACAGAGGTACATTATGATTTTAAATCAATCCAGAGCAGCTGAGGCATTTTTGGACTAAACGCCAACATAACCATGACCATCTTAATCATCCGCTTGTAAAATGAGCAGCCACATGCGTGAAATCAGCCCATACGCTTTATGGAATATCTGTTGTAGGCTGGACAAGTACTTGGACTGAGGTTTATTTTCTCAGAACTTCAACTCCTGAAATATAAACCTTGTAACCTTTCTCTTAGTAAAACCAGAACTTGGAGAGAGGAGGGGGCACTGCCCTGAGCATGTACCCCGGTGCGCGGCCCCACGCGGCGCCGCACATCACAGGGGCCAGTGCTGTAATGGTCCCTGTAAACACTGATTGCTTTACAGTTCTGCATATCAGCCCCGGACTTGTCGAGGACAGAGGTTTAAACAAAGGTGTGATGGCTTATAATATTTGTTAGTGAGATATCAAAATATTTATGCGCTGGGTATTTCTACGCTGTGCCTGAGGTTAAGCAAAAGGAGCCTGTTCCTTGTCTTACAGTTCTGTCCCGAGATGCCTGCTTCCTGATCCCAGAAAGCACTGTCACATTTCCGGTCATTTCCCAGTTAATTGATTCAATATTAGCGGCTGTATTGGCCTATTCTAGGATTTCTCAGGGCTGAAGAGTTCCTGGCTGGCCATACCTCCACAGGGCTTTGTGCAGGCGCTCAACCATCTGTGCCACAGAGGCCTGCAGTGCTCGCAGCACTGCTCGTGTGCATCGTTACACAAACCCACGAGTCTTTGCAGGGCCACAGCATGATTGCATTTTATGTTGTACCATATCCTGTAATGTATCACCTTGTCACTGGCTTGTATGTCAGGAGTGCCTTCAGCTACTTGAGCACACTACTAGAGGCATGGGAGCTTCTAAAGGGCACTCCTTGCCCTCGTGGTCTCGCCTTGGCCTTTCCCACTTGCTTCTCTTTCATCCTGTTCCATTTCAATCCTTGAGGGTTTCTTAAGACATATCCAAAGAGGTTCCTCTGGAGGAGGGGAAGAATATTTGGGCAGGACAGTGTCTTCTTCCCAGTTTTGGCTCACATCTTCCCACTTCTCCCGCTTTCCTAGCCATCTTCTGGAGAACGTGAAGCTCTCTGCTTCCAGCTGTGCAGGGCCAGAGCATAATTTCCCAGTAGAGGAATTGAGGTGGGTGGGTGTTTTCCAGCCATCTCTCTGACCTGGGGGCTGGGAGGAACAGGGGGTCTTTCCCCCGTGCAAGGGACTGCAGAGGTGGCCACTGGACGCAGCCTGTGCCACCTCAGGAAGACACTGTGCAGTTTAGTGAGAGCAGCCCTCACTGTCCCTCACACCTGAGAACTCCCACCTGAACACACACAGAGTGTGCTGGGGAATGGGAGGTGGTCCAGAAGTGAAGATCGCTTCCTCCACGCTTGACCTCAGTTGTTTTGCCTTGTTTTGTCAGAGGGAGCACTCCGAGATGCTGCAAACAGAGGCAGCCACGCAGGAAGCTTCTCACAGCTCTTCAGTGTGGCACAGCAGGCACTTAGCAGCCCCTCTTCTCCCCACCCCCAGGCCTCCCACACAGGACCCCTGCACCCCACGTCCTTCTCCAAGCCCCCCCAAAGTGCCTTGTCTTTAAGGAGTCTCTGTGCAGACAGTGTATGTTGGCGCTCGCTGGGTTTGTGCAGATGTATTTACCAGCCCGAATGAGGTTTTAAAACAAATTGACATTTTAATATGCATTTATTCCTGTCACATTAAAAAAAAAACCTGCTGGTATTACGCCAGAATGTGATATATAATGATGTTGTTTAGCAGCAACTCTGTCATTTGGTGTTGTTGACAGTAAAATAAATTAACATAATAAACATAATTTGTACAAAAACAGCTAAGTAAAAACAGATGGTTACAATATTTTGGCAGGACCCGTTAGCCCAGGTTTACATGTGTGTTTAGACATTAGTTCTGTTTGCAACATATGCTACATATTTTCTCCATCCATTTAATATGCAAATACACACCCTCTTGTACTGCTGTATAAATGGGGCCTCCGAGGAGCAGGTGACAGGGTGGGTGGAGGCAGTGGGGTCTTTCTCAGCCTTCTGAGTCAGGATCAGTTCTCAGCTGTGTAAAGGGGAGAGGAAAGTAGTCATAGTACCACAAGAAACAAACAGGATGGAAGGTGGAACGTAGCAACATAGCTGTGCACTGACACAAGGGCTGCCACTGGCTGCTCACACCTCCCTGTAATGCACTGCCCCACTGCTTGCACCAGCCACTCACCTCCCTTCTCCTCTCTGGGGGCTGACGTGAAAAGAGAGGGAACCTCACTTGAGAATGGAGCACATTGGGACTAAGTCTTTCCTTTCAACCATGTCTGAATGGTGATTGGACTGATACAGGCATGTGAACGTCAAGGGATTCCTGCTGGCACCTAAAGGTTAAATGTCAGACATCTACGAGGTACAGCAGCTCGAAGAAGGCTTTGTGCTGTGACAGAAATGATGGGCATCATAACAGGGTACATATTTTATGTAAAACATATACATATCTACACACATATTTAGCATGTAGATAAACCCACCTTTCAAACAACAGCTCCAGAGTCCTGCCTGCAGTGGGTGGTAGGAACTAGTTGATATTTGAGGTTCCCTCCAGCCCGAGCCGTTTTATGATGCCTCAGTGACTCTTTCTCAGCTGCCTCCCACTCATAGCCCTGCTTGTCCTGCAGGAAGGGCTCCAGATGGGAACTGCTCTGCAGGGAAGTACACACTGCATCGCTACAGAAGGGTATGAAACAAGAGAGTGCTTTAAAGGTTCCTCAAAGTGTCATTGTCCCTTCCTTCTGTGGCTCTGTGACATACTAAATATAAAACATTATTTGTGAAACTTCCTTTTAATTGTGGTTTAATGGCTCCTCATATATTTCAAACAGGCATCTGCAAGTTCATTTTGACATTTATTAGAAGCCATTAGATAGCGATCTAACGGTGATTTTATGACAAATGTCTGACATCATTAAAAATGTGATGGTTGATAAATTATAATGCGATGTGCTTTTGAGTGTCAGGAAATTAGGCTGTTTCCAAATGTGACTGTTTTTGATGTTGCAAATTAACTTTTATTTCCAATTGATTTATGTCTGCAGACTCTCAAACTGAAGATGTCAGAGGCTGAGGAGTCAGTGAGGAAACACGGTGTGATGAGGGCAAAGGCAGTCAGCCTGATCAGTTCCTGATAGCCTGATCTGGACAAAGAAAGATATCTGGAATAACATACTTTTTAGAGGAATTTCTTGATTTCTCCTACCAGTGCTCCAGTAAGCACCTTCCCTGGCATTGCTCTGAGTATTTGCACGCTTCTTTAATTGCAGTCTTGCACAGTATGGTTCATCTTGGACCATCCTGCCCAGGTGCAGTGCAGAGGACAGACATGATGCTTGTCCTGCCCAGGCAGTGTACAGTACAGGCCTGGGACCAAGGGACCAAGGGACACTGTTAACCTCATGAACAGCAAACACTTGTCATCATAGTAGAAGAGATTTTTAGAGAAACTGGCAAATGTTTACAGGAAGTTCCTACTGCGCATGAGAGGAGAGAGCCGTGCAAACTGAAAATGTGGGCTGGAGGCTGCCAAAGGACCTTCAGTGACAGGGCTCAGGCTGGTCACGGATGTGGTCACCAAAGCAGCTCCTTCTCAAATTGCTTGGAAATCCCATATTCACTAACAGTAACATGCAGAAAGCAACGGAGACAAACCATAAGTATACCTCAGATTTCAAAGTGATTGCATGACCTGCAGATGTGGGAAAAGATGCCTTCTCACAGAGGGATCCCAGCTCTAAGGACAATAAATTGCTCAATCTGCTGTGTGGGCCTGGAGGGAAAGCAAGACTTTGCAGAGACAAAGGTACAGGTCTAAGGAAGGCAGGATCCCACTTCCAGAGGTGGTAAAGGAGATGTGGCTTGGGAGAGGATGCCTTTGGGATAGGTGGTGTGTGGGATGAAAGGGCTGAGGTATCCCTGGGCTTTGATGATGCTGTGGGCTCTGCTGGCTTCCCCCATCTCCAAACACAGAGGCAGAAGCTGACAGCCTGGAGCTTCTCTGCTCATGGAGGGCTTTGCCATAGGAACACTGAAGGGCTCTAACTGGGCAATTGCACTCCCCTATCTGTGTCTGGGAGGATCACCCAGATGAGCCACTCCTTTGAGTACAGACTTGGTGGAGAACTTTCTGTCTCTGCCACAGTACAGCAACTCAGCAGGCCAGCTGGACAAGCACAGGGCTGAGTGGGTGATAGTGCTAAGGGCACAGCAGCACCTGGTTGGGCAGAAGGGTCTGCAGCCCGCTGGGGTGCAGGCTGTATGGATCTGGGGAGCTTGGCCTCATTTATCTCCACACTGAGACCTGTATCTCTGACACTGAGCTGCATGACTTTCTATAAACCAAGAATCTTTGTTAAATACATTGCTGTTTTCTGTAGGTTGGAAACATAAACTGGAAGAGATCCATTCTGTAATTACACAGTGTCAGAAGCTCTGATAAAGATTTCTTTTTTATAACCCAGTTGGGAAGTGTTTTGCTAAGGAACTAAAAAGACTGTGTTGGTCCCATTAACCTATTTTCTTGTCTATTTTTCAAGACTTTCCTTTGTGTAAATGTTGTTTTATGACTGCACACTGAAGTGCATGGGGTACTTGAGACAGATCATGCTGGAACAATAATGGCTTGAAAAAAGAACACTTTGCATTTCTATCGCCATCGTGTATCAGGGCCTTCAGGGTTTATGAAGCTGAGCTTTGGTTTTCTTGACTAAAGGCTTGCCTCTGCCAGGATTTCTGTACATAGAGCTGAGGGGAGGGCCAAGTGGCACGTCTGTCACACCATGTCCTTTATGCCACATCCATTGTGCCATGTCCACCATGTCGTGTCCATCACGCCACATCTGTTGTGCCACAGCTGCCCTTGTGCACACTTCCCTCTCATGGCAGAGGCAGCAATCTCAGTCCCTCCTCAGGGCACACGTGTAGAACACCGAGCTCTGGCACACGTTCATCTTGCACCCTGCAACACTTTCACCTGGCAGAGAAGCCCAGCGATATTAAAGGCATCACTGCAGGACAGCGGAGCATGAGCTGCCCCCATCCCCTGAACCCAGCCCCCTGCAGGCACCTTGCAGCCCCACGACTGCCCCTCGCCTTGTACAGAGCTACTCTGCCCAATGAGATTTGTTTGGGCTACTTTTCTCTGGCCTTTTTTCCTTTTCACTCTCTCCCCTTGACTTTCTGGAGAGGGAAAGGTGCTGGCTAGAGCCAAATGCACTATTCCAGGAGAGGAAATGCCATTATACTGGCATCATGAGTGAGAAGGATCCTAGTGTTGTATTTAAAGCACGAGCCCCTGCTCCATCTGGGCTCTGTTCTCAGCCGTGTTACAAGTTTTCTCTCATTTGCCCTGTTTATTCAGTCTCCATGCTGCATCCCCTTTCCCTGTAACACCACAGCTGCAGTATTTTTGCCTCACTTTAGAAGTACTGGGGTTATGAAAGACTTGGATACTTGAGTGGAGGTGTAATTAAAAGTGTAAGATAGGATGGATTAATGATACCCCAGGTAACAGCAATCAAATTCCCCATTCTGTGGGTTTGCAAGGAAGAAATATATGTTTGGGCCATGCTGTGCCATCAGCTCCTGCTGCCTGAGGCTACACATGGGCTGAAGGCAAAGCTGGGGGCTCACACAGCCCTGGTCAGTACATGGCTATGGACAGCCATGGTGCTGATTCCCTCCTCTCTTGCTGTAGATATGTATGTGTATGACTGCAATACACATGCCAGAGGGGGATGCCTCTCTGTACACATCATGGTGTTAGCTGGGAGAGAAGCAGTCAGGCACCTTTACCCCCTAATAACCCCTCACCTCCGAGGCTGCTTCCAGTATCTCTGTATTCTGAGCTATTCAAAGGCACCACCTCAGACACCAGCTCTGCCCTCCTGTCCTTGCCAGTGTGTTTGGCAGTTATTTGCAAAGCCTTTTGTCCCTCTTTCTCTGTGCAGGATGCACTCTGTAGCTGCTGGGCTCAACATCTTCACACACCACAGGGTGTCACAACCCAGTCCCAGCTGTGACCAGTGCCCAGAACAGCACTGCCACCAGAAACAACACTGGTACTGGTAACCATCCATAGGAGATTGCATCTACATGCTGACGTGTATTTATCTGGATTTGATTTTATACAATGTGACCGTATGGCCCAACCCCCACTGCATATCTATTAAAAAAGAAAATAGAAAAAAGATGAGATAATTTAAAATAAAGCCGGGCATCTAAAGACCTGCTTGAAGTGTGAGAAGTACGGACTGCCTGTCAGGGATTTTCATATTTGTGTGGGAATTGAAATCCTCTTACAGGAGCTGTTGCATTAGTGAGAAATCATAAGCATCCATAGTTAAATAATGAAAAAAAAAAAAAGCAACCCAGCTTTGCTAGTCCTCAGCTAGCAAGTTGTCAAGAAAAAAGCCCACAGACTATGCCAGGTGATGAGCACTGAAGCAGAGCTCATGGGGGAGCGAGCAGCCTGTGGGCAACCAAGGAGTCCTTCCCGCAGGAGCCCATGGCTGGCAGCACAGCCAAGTGCAGGACGTGCTCACAGGCTGTGCAGGAGCTGGCCAGGCAGCACAGCCCTTATTTTCTCTGGATCATTTTTTCCTAAGTGAGCAAATGCCTGCTACAGAAATATCAAGCATTTTCCGAGCAAGATTCCAGGTAGAGAGCGCTGCTGTGAGTATCTGAGAAATCACTTAAGCTGCAGTGCTCAAGAGCAGATGTGGGCGTTGTGGGTGCGTGTGGCATTACTGAAGGTACAGGTGGCACACGGGCATCATTGAGACAGCGCTTGGCAGTGGTGGGCAGTGCCTGGGAGATGAAGTATCACGTCACTCTTCCCAAAACTGCAGACATGGTCAGTGAGGAAAGCGGGCCTACGATGGACGATGCTTCTTGAAATGCATATTTTAAACAAAAATTAGGTGTGAAGTCCAAATGAAAAACTTATATAATAATACTGGTATTCCTGGTGTGCATGCCGTTTTTCATGTGCAAGAGGAAACACACCAGATCTGTTGTGCCAGCTTAGGCCAAACCTCGCTGACTCCAAAACCAGAGAAGAAAGGGATTTAAAAACTCCAGCCTCTTGGTTCCTCGCTGCCTCACACATTTCCCTGGGTTCTCTCACTTTATCAGCTCCCAGCAGCCAAGGGATTGCCATTGAATCTGGTTTTACAGCACACTGAGCCCAAGTGACCAGTGACCCACTGCTCCCTGTGCACTGTCAGAGCCAGGCTCCAACTGCATAGCTCTGGTGTCTGCTGCCCCTCCTGCTTAGAACAACTTGCAGATTGGAAAGGATTTTATTTCGCTTTTTTGTTCTTTCTTGGGTAAAAATGCCTGCAGGGCAGCTGTGGGTGCGGTGGGCCCAGAACAAGAGGATGCTGTTCCAAAGAAGCTGGTGAGTTCTCAGCACTGCCTTCAGCAGTCACGGTGCAGCCAGATGACTGAACAAGGGATTTGGATGAATGCTCTGATTCCAAAAAGACAGGTCCTCTTTTCAACGCAAAAGGCAACAATCAACCTCAGGGAAAGAAAAACAAAACTGCTCCGTTTGCGCCGTGAGTCATACAGCATTTCTCTTCCACAGGCACTGCTTTAACATGCACGTGTGACTATTTAACATCATAATTAAATGCTGTGTGCCACATTGCTGGCCACAGCTCTCAGCACTGCCCGTTGGCTGTGTGAGACAGCACGGCCCGGGCCACCAGCCCTCCCAGGGACTGCCCCCAGAGCAACAGGCACCAGCCCGGGTGGCAGTCCCCTGCTGCTCCCTGCGCTTCATCCCAGCAGAAAGTGAAGGCTGAAGCAGGAGCATTAACTCTTCACTTTTCTTTGGGAAAAAAAAAAAAAAATTCCTTGGTCATCTTGTGGAAGACTAGTTCACAAATGGGTGGCTTAACAATACTGAGAACCACTTGCCCTTTCATACAAAATAAAATACAATAATTTATTACCAGAGGAATCTTTTGATTATACTTAATGAGCTTTCATTATATCAGTTTAACAGAAGTAAGATAGTCTTCATTAAAGACATTTCCAGATTTAGAGTGGAAACGTTATTAGATATATTTGGGGATAGAAAAATCTCACCTATGGGGAAGTATGCCTTCACCTGAATGTGAGAGCATGGGCATCCTCATAAGTTCATAAGTTCATAAGGTTGGAAAGGACCTATAAGATCATCTAGTCCAACCATCCTCCTATCACTATCTCAACCCAACTACTAAATTAAATCCTTTAGCACCTCATCTAAACGCTTCTTGAACAGCGCCAGGGATGGTGCCTCAACCACCTCCCTAGGCAGGCCATTCCAGTGCCTGACCACTCTTTCAGAAAAGAAATGCTTCCTCAGGTCCAATCTAAATCTTCCCCGGCGCAACTTGTGGCCATTCCCTCTCGTCCTGTCGTTATTTATCAGGGAGAAGAGGCCCACCCCCTCCTCACCACAACCCCCCTTCAGGAAGTGGTAGAGTGCAGTAAGGTCTCCTCTGAGCCTCCTCTTCTCCAGACTAAACAATCCCAGCTCCCTCAGCCGCTCCTCATAAGACTTGTGCTCCAGACCCCTCACCAGTTTTGTTGCCCTTCTCTGAACACGCTCCAGGGCCTCAATGTCCTTCTTGTAGTGAGGGGCCCAAAACTGAACACAGTACTCGAGGTGCGGCTGTACCAGAGCTGAGTACAGGGGGATGATCACCTCCCTGCTCCTGCTGGCTACACTATTTCTAATACAGGCCAGGATGCTGTTGGCCTTCTTGGCCACCTGGGCACACTGCCGGCTCATGTTGAGCCGAGCATCAACCAACACCCCCAGGTCCTTTTCCTCTCTACATTCTTCAAGCCATTCTGCCCCAAGCCTATAGCATTGCATGGGGTTATTGTGGCCAAAGTGCAGGACCCGGCACTTGGTCTTATTGAACCTCATCCCATTGAGCTCAGCCCAGCTGTTCAGCCTATAAATGTAATAATAAATATAATTAAATAAATAATAAATAAATGTGAGTAAGGTGACAGACAGCAAGCAGTCAGCTTTCCAAACTGAAATGTCAGTGCTTATTTTCAGGTTCTGCACTATTTCTGTGCGCAGACTTGTTTACACACTAAGGATTGGAAGTACAAGGAGCCTGGCTGCAAGGGGAAAGGCAGAGTTTGTAGTTGACGCTGACTCCATTCTGTGGGGCTGAAAATAAATGAGGGAAGGGTTTTTGTCCCCAGGGAGGGACTTTTTATAAGGTCTGTAGTGACAGGACAAGGGGTTTTAAACTGGAAGGGGGTGGATTTAGACCAGATATCAGGAAGAAATTCTTTACTGTGAGGGTGCTGAGACACTGGAACAGCTTGCCCAGTGAGGCTGTGGATGCCCCAGCCCTGGAAGCATCCAGGACCAGGCTGGATGGGACTGTGAACAACCTGGTCTAGAGGGAGATGTCCTTGCCTATAGCAGAGGGTTGGAACCAGGTGATCTTAAGGGTCTCTTCCAACCCAAACCATTCTATGATTCTATGGGAAGCAGAGTGACAGCTTTGTGCTCAGCTCTCAGAGCACCTCCAGCTCCCCTCAGAGCGATTTATTTCTTTTATTTCTCACTTTTCTCCATATTTATTAAGTGGTTTGTGTGGTGCTGCTCAAGAGAAGCTACAGACAATGCAGAAAAATCCAATCTTAATGATATGAGTTGAATTTAATGTAATTTAAAGGTACTCTGATTGCTAATCGCACCATAAAGAACGTTGTGGGATTTTTTCTACTTCCCCAGCTCCCATTGACCACTGATGTCAGTAGGATCGAGTGCACTGAGTGTGCAGTGGTGAGTCTGTCATCTTAGTGAGCCAAAGTGCAGGATTGCAGCACGGAATATCCCGGCCTCTATAACTACAGACTTTGGAGAATGGGAGAGGAAAAGAGAGAGGGGGAAAATAACACCTTTTTTGCCTCTTTCATACCAACTGCAGCTCAGACATCAGCAGGTGATAGGATTGGATCCAAGACTGGATTTTTTCCCCTTGAAATACCTTTAAAAGCCACAACTTACAAGGGGACTGAATAAAACATGAGCTGAAACACTGTGCCTTGTTCACTTGTGCCATGAGGAAAAGCAAGTGGTGGAATAGTGGTGGCCCTTCCCTGGTGTCTGTGGGAGCTGCAGTCCCAGGAATTACAGTCTGCCTACTCCATAAGGGACCAACAGGTGGTCTCTATACATCAGAAAACTAATTTCTACATTAATTTGTCTCACCACTTTTTTTTTTCTAACAAAAATATTTGCTTCACTTAAATCACACAGTACCTGTCCATGTGCTTCTTTTGTGCTTCAGGGAAAATAAATAAAGATTACATGGAGTGTTTGCACTACATGTTAGATGGTCATACCACATCCCTTCCCCTCCCCTCTCCTCCCCTCCCCTCCTGGAACAGAGAGTTCCAGGTAATGAGGAACATTCTTTTTATACCAGGAGCAGTTCTGTGGATGCCAAGGGGATTTCCATGCTACTTTGGGAAACACTACTATCTTCTGGTACCATTCAGAGCATTGTGTCCTCACATAAAACACATTTTTTCTGTCCATAAATTCACTCCATTACATCTAATCTTACCCTAAATGAGCCACCCTTAGTGTTCAGAGCTTCCAAATACTTGTGGAGGGCTATCACATCCTCTTCCCTGACTCATCATTTGGACAAATTGTTTGTGCAGAACTATTTTGGCCTTCCCTGACCGAGTCATTCCCTCCCACCCCAGGTTTGTGGCAGTGTTCTCTGAACACTCCCCACCCACCCGCATCACCATGGGCCAGAGGTGCACAGAAATGCTCACAGCAGCACGGATGCTAACCAATGTGCTGGATACCAGCAGTCTGCTTTCCAGGTTTCCCTGTCCTACTGACTAGCAGTGGTTTGGATTATTCCCCCCTAATGTATTGAGTTCAATTTTCCCAGGCACAGTCTTATTTTCTTATTTCCTGCTTGTATTTCTAATCTCTCCAGCTTCCCCCTGTGGGGCTAAATCTCCCTTTGCTTTCAGCCCATGTGGGCCAAACTAAAGAGAAAGACGAGAGGAGCCCAGATGCACACTCAGGAACTCAGCTGTTTTGTAAAGACGTCACCTAGTCCACGCAATCCCACCTTGCCAGGGACACTGACACCCTGCATGTTAACAAACACCCCTTCTCCTGGCAGCCCCATGTTATCCAGGCAGGAGCTGTGACCTGCTGACCTGCCTGGTGTCCAGGATCAAGGTTCCAGGCTCCCTGCGATGTGCCCCGATCCTCAGGGGAGTCATGAGGCATTATTTCGAGGCATTTCTTCCAGGTCAGACACAAAAGTGAACGGGCTCTGATTTTCAGATATTGAATACTCACAGTTTCCATCCCACTACCTAAAGAACTGGAGCTTTGGGTGAGATTCGACTGAGAGCAGAAATGTTCACCACCTTTGAATTTCCACCTTTGGAATTACTTTTGTGAAGGTGATCAGATTTCAACAGTGCTGGAACTGCTTGCGCATCACACACTGCTTGTGCATGGGTGTGTGTTCTGGTCTGGGGGCAGAGGGACAGCAGAGGGACGCTGGTACTGCCAGAGAGCACGGAGACCCAAGGGAGGTGAAAGTCAGCCCTGGGAGTCTGCAGCATGCCTCAGCAGCAGGAGCTTTGGCCGGAAAGCTGTTGCATGTTTCCCCTCTTCAGAAACAGCCTGGATCATCTCGCACCTCCTGCTCTCCAGGAGGTGACTGGCCTTCCCGAATCCGTTTAATCAAATCAGGCTTTAATTTTTAGTTCTTTATGTAGAGCTACCCCCGGTTCATGAATGTTTTCAGCAGCTGCTGAACAGTCTTTCATCATCGCAGCTCTCACTTCCCTGGGGCTTTTTCCCACTTGACAACTGAGGCATCGTGTCTGCTGACACGCAGTGCACGTTCTTAATTTCCCTGCCTTGAGCCTTTAGACAACCGTCTCTTTAGCAGGAAATGGCTTACATTTCACTAGACTGCAAATGATCTTGCAAACTAAGTCTGATCTAATGTGGGGAAGGTTCCCAGCACCCAGCTGTCTGACAGGCAGGGCCAGCTCCACAGTGTGGTGTGAGCCCAGCCCTGGGGCCTGGGCAACGCACAGAGGAGTCACTCACTTGAGCTCCCCCTGCATTAACTGCTCCTTCAGCTCTCCCCTTCCTCCTCCCCCAGCAGGTGGGATACATTGGTCACTGGATGGCTATCATCAGATGGTCAGGAAGATAGACTGGAAAGCAAAGGCTCTGCACCAGACAGTACAGCACTGCAGGGTAAAGGCATGTCAGTGTCATCTTCACCAGCTCTGCTTCAACATGAGGGCGACTGGGGCTCATGTGCCCTGTGCTGAACTCATTAGTGGAGCATCCTGAGCCCTTCCAGGAGAGGAGGAGGATGCTGAGCTCCTGTACAGCTTTAGATGGAGGTGAGGAGCCCTGGTGCAATGGCAGGGGTTTGAGCACCTGCACCAGCACCTGTAGACTTCAGCAGAGGGATTGCTCTCTCTTCACGAAGACCTCCACAGAGTTACAGTCAGTGGCAAGAGGGAAAAATCTTTTGGGTGCAATTCACCTGATTGACCTGCTTCCTTTTGGATGAGATGATTCAAACCCCTAGAATCGAGCAGTGGCAATGAGTGGAGCTCTGCTGGCAGGTCCGATCCAATGCCCCTTCCCAGCCCCAGTATGGAGTCATGAGGTGGACTCATGCAAAGCATCTCTGCAAATCTGAAGGCTGAAAACTGACAAAAGTAAGAGTGGATAGACAGTGAAAAGCTGCTTATAGCTGGTTCCTTGCCCTCCCTTAGCTTGCCTCTTCCTGGTCTGTAGGCAAAAGAAAAGCTGAGGAACTATTTCATCTTTCTTAAGTGCTAAAGAAAGCGGGGAAGGCAGTTTGAACGAAGCAGTTACCCTGGCCCCTGAGTCTGTGCTTACACAGCACCAGGATCAGGGGAAACAGCCCAGAGGCATCCACACTGGTGGGCTGGGAGCCAGTGCAAGCCCCTGATGTCAGTGCTGCACAGTGCCCAGCCTAACAACCTGGGGCTTATTAGCTCAGGTGGCAGCAACTGCAACAGTCTTGCCATCATGGCCATGCTGCCACTTCTGCACAGCACCAAGCCACACTTCACACTGTTACCAGCCCTTTGTGCAGGGGCAGCTCTTGGCTGCTTGCTTCAGGTCAAACATGCAAGGCCCACCTCACTCCAACGTCTATTTACACAGCAATAAATTCTATAAATAAGTCATAGCAAGTGAGAGAAGAAAGCCCAAGCCTGATCAGCCATTTGGATCTATGTCTCAGGAATGAGCAAACTGCCAATAAACACCCATTCCCAGTGACCCCACCTCAGACATGTGTCCCATCCTCCTTGCCCGTTCCCACTGCCTCTGATGCACCGCACCTCTGCCTTCCCTCACACAAGCCCATTTTCAGCCTTCAGAGTTCTGGGAATTCCTGTGCTGTGCCCCACTGCCTCCATAGGAAGAGCTCTGGAGCCCAGGAGCTGCCCCGATGTGCCCCTGAGCTGAGGAGCTGATGCTCTGAGGGAAGGAGCCGAGCTTGGCCAGCTTTGCTTGAACTGGGGGCTCTCATTCTGCCTTCATTCTCCTAGTTCTCATGTCCTGGACACATCATAGAATCATTAAGGTTGGAAAAGACCTCTAAGATCATCCTATTCAACTCGCTAGCCCAGCAATCCAACCACCACGCCCACTACCCACGTCCCCCACTATCACAGTCACATTTCTTTCCGGACACACTTCAAAGGGCTCACGAACAAGGGCAGCGTCCGCGTCCCGCCCACCCCCGCCCCGCCCGCATCACTCCGGGGCTCCGGGCGCCGTATGCCGGGGGTGGGCGGGGCGGAGGCGCCCCCTGCCGGCAGCGGAGCTCCACTGCAGCGGCCCCGCCCGCCGGCCGCGCCTCGGCCTCGGGGCCTTTCCCCGCGGTGTGATGGAAATTGCGGCTGTAAAGTGATCACAGCGTCACAGTCCTTCCAGAGCTGGACACATTGGGATGGGGAAATGCACTGCGATGCTCTGTGCCTTGAGGTCCCGGCACTTGGGTTCCTGCGTGGAAAAGAACCACCCAAACTGCGCTTGTAAACGGTGAGACTGTGAATGGGAGGTACCGACCGCCGTCCGAAGCAGCATTAGAATTAGGGTAGGCTTTGCTTGGCGACTGCTTGCAAGAATGACTTAAGTTCAAAAAAGCCGTAGAAGTAAGGGGATAAAATACTGCCTTGCCCCCGGAGATAAACTGAGCCAGATCAATTACTTTGCTGTCGCTAAGTCACAAGCAGTTCACAACGTGCAGAAAGAACTATGCTTGCCATGAGAACAGAGGCGCTTGGGTTAGGGTTAGCACTTCCATGGCAGTGGAAGGGCGGGAGCCGTCCTCCACAGCGCTGCCGTCCCAGCACGGCTGCGCTCGCTGCCGCGTGAAGGCAATTAATAACTCCGTGAGTAAACAGCCACCAGCTCGCACAGTAAATATCTCAATTAAAGGGATTAGATATGAGTGCTGCTATCGCTGTACAAGTGGCTCAGTGATTTCCACTGGAAAGGAACATGCTCATTAGCACAGCCTGGGAACGGGGCTGCAGGGCTGAGCACGCACAGCCACTCAGCGAGTGCAGAACGGGATTTGGACAGCTTCGGCTCTGAGTTAATCCACTGGGCATCAGTGAGCAGGGTGGACAGTGGGGAGGTTACAGGCTGCTTCCTTCTCTCTCCCTGTGCTCTCCCAGCACTGCATTTGTCTAGGACTTATCTCTGGCTCACAGACCCAGTGGTTGGTCCCCAGGATGGGTCCTGGCAGAGGAGAGAGCGGGAGCATGGGGTTGTTTGGGTGATGCTTGCAGCCAGGATGGGTAGCCCTCAGACCCTCTTTCTTGCTAACTGTAATGAGAAAAAAGAAAGCAGATCTGTTACTGCTGCATAAATATTGTGTCTTTTAGCAATGGGATGTAAGAAATTCATCCCCGGCCTGGTCCTTGCTGTGGAAATAGGTTTCTACTGCAGAGTAACAGGTGGCACAGAGCTGGAAAGAATTAACACAGCTTTACATCAGCTGCAGTCCAGGGTCCTGCTGAGAGCAACTGGTCCTCAAGGCAGGACTGCGCACAAACCTCTGGCTGTGGGGCTGCACTCCATGAGGATTGTGGCTTTAGAAACAGGACAGGGCCATCTTCACCCCTTGGGCTGCACAAGATTTGTAGTGGAAGCACGTGAAGATATAGCTTCCAGAGTGGTTTGGGTTAGAAGGGACCTTAAAAGCCCATCCAATTCCATCCGTGCTGTGAGCAGGGCTGCCACCCAGCAGATCAGGCTGCCCAGGGCTCCTCCTACCTGGCTTTGAGTGTTTCCAGAGATGGGGCATCCACAGCTTCTCTGGGCAGCCTATTGTGTGCCTTCATGGCTGCACTGGTGGCCCAAGGCAAAGCCTCCCAGCAGCAGGAAGGATGATGATGCACACACAGTGCATGGGGCGCTCCCTTTTGCAGAGCAGTGTGGAGGAGGGCTGTCCTCCCAAGCAGACAGGGCTGCCAGCTCCAGGCTGAGGGAATGCTGCCACTTGACTGCACGATCCCACAAGTATCACACAAACTGCACTAAATGAATGGCATGGAGCTGCGCGAGAGAAGGGTCAGGTCAGGGAAAAGTTCTTCACTAGAGGGTGGTGGGCATGGCTCCAAGTGCTGGAGCTCAAATAGTATCTGGACAACTCTCTGAGACATTGAGTTTGGATTTTGCATGGTGCTGTACAGAGCCAGGAGCTGGATTCAGTGATCTTAATGGGTCCCTTCCAACTTGGGATATGATTCTGTGAACACAAAACCAGCATCAACGTGACAGGGCATGTAAATACGGGACCAGAGATGGGAAAGCCAACCTGGTACTCAAGCACTGTATTCCAGCCTCCTTTATCTCCATATTTGATCTCAAAGGGAAGGTTAAAAATGTTTATTTACCCATAGCAGCATCTTGGACTCATAGGATCAACCACAGATCAGTTTGTTTTTTCCCTCCTCCCCTCATCTGGCTGAGGACTACGGGCTACAATTTTTTCCATTTTATTTGCTGCTTTTTCATACTAATGTGCCAAGTGTCCAGCCCATTTCACTGCTAACAAACCCTTACGCGTGCAGGAATGTTTGTGTAATCAAAGAACAATATTTTTAAGCACTGGGACTGAGCAGTTTCAAACCGTAGGAGATAAGACTCTGAATCCTGGCCCAAGGCCTGGAAGCTGTGAGCTAGACTGATGGAAAATGCAGAAGGTTGCATTCGAGGTACTGCCTTTTTCCAGACACAGAGCCCCTGCACCAGGTACTTGGCCTTTCAACTCACCCCAGACATTGTGTTTTGGGAGCTTATTTGAAGTGAGTGAACAGCGTTAAATAACCCAAGCCAACAAACAGCCTGCCTTCCTCCCCCCACACCCAGACTAACCCTGTTTCAGCTCTGTTTCCTATGCAGGGCTGTAAAAACAATTCAAGAGGATGATAATGGCTCTTTCCAATTTCTAGCCATAAATAGCATCCCTGCAGTGGAGAGGAATGCCAGCAAAAAGTTAAAGTATAACCCCTCCGTTCTGTCCAAGGCCTCACACTGACTTACTTCCTATTGTCAGCTTTGCATTTCAGGAAAGCACGTTGATTAGTAACAGGAATATTGAGGACAGTACAAAGATTTTCATTCTTCCCACACCTTCGAGCTGCTTTTGAAGCTTTCCTATATGAATACTTAAGGAAGTTGGGTCCTGCCCCTGTTCTAGAAACTGGGCCATAAGACACAGTGTAAGCACTGTGGGAACTCCAAAAGCTGGCACCCCTGAATTACATTTCACTGCCTGCAGGTCTCTGTTCCTGCTTGCCTTCTCTTTTAGCTGAGTTTCTAAAGGCTTTAAAGGTGGATGTTGCCCATCAGCGGCGGCACTTGGAAGGCTGATACTGTTTTCAAAAGACAAAAGCAAATGATGCTACCCTGACAGAGGGAAGAACAAGGTCAATCATGCTATGCAAATCAGCTCTGTTAGAGAAAATCAAAACAGAGGAAACCTGCCAGCCCCACAGCATAGACTGAACATAAATAAACAAAACTTGATTCCTGCTTGATTTTATCATCAGAGAAGGTGAAAGAGGTAATGCAAAAATACGTAGATAATGCCATGAATACAGCAGTGACTTTGGAAATGTCTCAGTGCTTGAACAATAATCTCTCCACTATTAAGCCCTCCATGTTCAAGCTAAGTGTGCATCCCATCCAGAAGACATAGCTGAAGACTTCTGAGGAGCTGGCAGATGTTTAAATGCTATGTGGGAAGGACCCTAGCTCTGAATACTGTTGCTCTCCTTTTATTAGGTTAGTGATTTTCAGTTCTTGACAGAAACCTGCATAAATAAACCCAACCAGTTCTGAAAATTCGCCTCAGAGCAGCTGAACACTATTTATGTATTTCTCGACTTCTGTTACAGAAATGCCAGGTGCCTGTGAAGTATCTCAAACCATGATTTTTCCCCCCACTTACTCTATTCAGTAGCCAAATGAAAGTGATTTTGACTGCGGTGCTTATTGAAAGAATGGACACAGTGCCATACTCTTTTTCAGTTCAAGTTTTACTCCCAATTGCACAAAGGTTGAAAAGGTTTTCAGAGGTTGAAAATCGGTGTAATAATTCTGGTTTCACGTAAAAAAAACGGCAACCAAAAGGATACAGGAGTTGTGTGATGGTTCCAACATGCAGCATGGAAGTGTCGTACAACCTCACTTTACCTTATACAATGCTTTTTTCTACATTCTCTGCTTCTCCAGTGATAACTGTACACTTCTAAGGTTAAAATATTTTGATAAGATACCACATTATGGAAGATTCCAATGAGTTTGTACAGTTTACAGTACAAAATAATGACGAGTCAGAGCATTGCTAAGAGTTTATTCGGAAGCTTTTACTTTCAGTTCTTATATCACAAAAGACATGTTTAATGTTTACAACAAGGATTAGAAACTGAGATGTTTTTATTTCTACTATTATAAAAGTAACAGAGGAGACCATTCTAAGCCATCTTCAAAATGCAGACCAATCTTTTTTTTGTATATAAACTGTACACAAAAAACAAGGCACTATACATTTTTGGATATTAAAGTATAAAGGTTGATTCGCATAGTTTCTCAAGAAATCCATGCTATAAATACAAACGCTTTGTTCAGTTTAGCACCTGAAGCAGCACTGAGAACAATTCATTACCTATTGCAAAGAGAAACCTTTCAGAATGCGCAAGAGATACATATTGGTGGCATAGCTAATTCGGTACAAGCGACTGCCATCCAGCTACTGCTCTGTAGTTCTGACATTAAAGTCTTGAAAGTGAATATATATTGCATTGTTAAATACATACTTGTTCTATGTGTTTATATAAATATAAATCCTTTGTAATCCACAAACTAACAAAATAACACTTTACAAAGAGAACTTCTTCAAAAACCAAAATGGCAAGTATTGGATATAGCCAAAGGACAGCTACAGCAGTAGCTCAAGAAACTACTGTTTAAGTGCATAGGAGAGCTGAGCTTAAACGTTACCTTTAAAGTCAAAACTGAATTCCATTTCCAATGAGTTCTCTTGGCCTTTTACAATATTACACACCTCCAGATAGGTAGTCACTAATAACCTTGGATTATTTCTATTTATTTTTTAAATGTGGAGCACAGTTTTGCTAAAGGGCATAGAAAGTGAAAACAGACATCCTTTTGGTGCTCACTCCAATAAACACAGCTTAGAAAAGTCCCTTTGCCTTCTTCAGATTAACCTGCTTCCAAGATGGCAGGGCATTGTACTCTTCTCTTGTCATCTCTAATGCGACCTGCATTGAAAACAAGAGGATACACCACTAGGCTCATAGCAAAACCATCATACGACTTAACAGCAAGGTTAGACAGAAACACACAGAGTAACAGAGTTCCCACGCCCTCCTTACCTCAAAGTCCTCATCTGAAAGATAAATTTCAAGCTTCAGAGGATCGACTCCCTCAGGTAAAGGTCTGGCTAAGAGATCTGCTAGGGGATACACAGTTTTACACAGCTTGGCCAGCACATCTTCTACAAGGATTATCTGATTAGAAACGTCAGCATCCTATGGGGAGAGAATGAAAACACTCAGTTCAGGATCACAATGCTGAAACCATCAACGGTTTATGTGAGTGTGAAGATAGTGTGGGATCAGCCTGTGCTGCCTGGCCCACAAAGCACAGAGCTGTACCTGTAGGTCTGCACACTGCCTACCAGCCTTTGCCTATAACCATTTCACAGCCACAAAAATGTCTGCACTTTGCAGAGGGAAATCCTGTACTTTAAGAATCTCAGCTTAAGGTCAACTTCTGTTTTTAGTCATGAATTCAGCAGTTTCCTCTATGGATCACTGCAGAAGACTTACAAAGAAGTAAATGTGATTTGCCTTGAGATTCTCCTTCACTGAAGGCTTTTAAAGCAGTCGTGTAATTCAGCTGTGACGGTGCTTCCCAGGTGGGGAAGTGCATGCTGGAGCTCTTTGTGGGGCACAGTGCTCTCCAGCTCTTTCTGCTTGGAGGACTGACCAGAGCTGAAGGTTGCTGCCTGTTTCCAAAGTTGAAAACAGTTGTTCTGCTAAATGCTAACAACTATTTCTACGAGATGATTCATACAGCACTTCGCTCCAGCCCTGTTTTTAACAAAAAACAGTATGAGAAGTTATATGAAAAACAACTGGGAATGCCTCCGATAGCCATGCTGCCAGTCAGAATTTGGCTGTGTTGCTATTCTTTTTTATTTTTTCCTATGCAGATTCTTAAACCATACTTTAATAGACTCACCCTCGGGGTTTTGGGGCTTGACATCACAAAACAGCAATGTTACTGGCAACATGAGACATAATCACTAGCAATAGGAAACAGTGCACACTGTGAAACTATTTACCATTTCTGTGATCTCTGCAATGTCTTCCCTGTGTTCCCAACTTGGGAACATATTGGTGAAGGTCAGAGGCTCAAGACCGGCATGAATGAGATAGGACTTTGGGGGCTTCTTTACATTTTTTCCTAAAAACAGTCAAAACAGAAAAAAAGAGAAATTAAAAATGGCACCACTGAAAGTCAAAAGAGGTATTGCAATAGTTAGGTGGCAAATTGTGCTGATTTTAACATTTCTATAGAACATGTGGGTGAGCAGTACATATGGCAGTAAGCCCTGTCTGGGAGTGATGTCGTGTCAGAGAGAGGGTTGAAGTCATTACACCAAGAACAGCTGAATGAAGGCCCTGTTGCTTGAATGAATTCAGATCACAAAGATTCAAAAGCACCAATAAACTCAAACGCCCTTGGAAAGAGTCAGACAGGCAGTGGGGGCTGGGGAGAGCTATCGTTCTAAAAAAATATTGTACCTTTAGTTGGGTTCAAACAAATCACTCTAATCAGATTGCTCTTCCAGACAGGAGATGGGAAAGCTGACAATGTTGCCAAGTCCAGAACTGGGAGGAACTAACAGCAGTATCATACCACCTCGCTTCTAAAAGCTGGAACTTCTTGCAAAATCCTACATTTAATTCCAGAGCATCTTTAAGAAATTAGGATTTCCTCAAGAAAATATAAATCTTCTGAAGAAGACTTTGCTTACTATGGTCTGCACCGTATGGTCTTCATTTGCGTGGAAAGATCTAGAAGAAAAAGGCCACCTACCCTCTGCTAGGGAGTACCCCACAGCACTGATGCAACACCTATGCTGAATGCAAGCAGAGAGCACGGCTGGACACTGATGTTCAAGAAAGCTTGCAAAATGTCAACATTACAGGTTTGGCTTAACATCAGGTATTGGTAGCAAGCTGATTAGAGAGCGTGTTAGCATGAAATTGAACAGTAGAGATAAAAACTCTATGGAGCAGTCAAACAAATATATTAGATTGTGAATAACTAAACAATTTAGACAGGAGGTTTATTATCTGAATATCTGATGTTAAGTCCTCTCTTCCACATGTCTGCACTGTGGTTTATTTGTTCACTCTACCATGAATGATTCAATAAGCACTTGAAAATTCAACAGGTACTCAAAAGCTCTGTGTTTGAAAAAACATGCCAGTGTGCTCTAGTTGAACTGCTCCAGTCTCAGTCATTCAGTCAAGAGACAAATGGAGAGCTGCATTTGGTAACGGGACAGCATGGGCATAACCATCTGGTAAGACTGACTTCCTGCATAACCAGATAAACAATCTCATTGCATGAACACTGTCCTTGTCACAAGCTGGTCTCCTCAGTGATAGTCACCGATGGTCAGACCAGATTTTCTTCTCTCTCGTGGCTGCCTGCAGTTCAGTACCCCAGACTACTAACTTAATGGATAAACAGAATTTTTTTTGGTAACATTTATGCACAAGGAAAATTGCTAGGTATATTCAAGGGATATTCAGAAGAGGTAATAAATCATTCTCACACCATCCTGTGATTAAACATTGCAAGCCAGGCAAGAGGGGAGTGAGAGGGAAGTAGAGGATGAAAGAAACTGAGAAAGAAAAATAGTAGAGTCTTCTGATGCTTCTGATCACTCTACTATACACCAATCAGAGTATTTCCCATATTTTATCTCTTGGTTTTCAATTTCTCCCCCTTTAATAAGTAATGACAAGATCTAGTCAGCCCTGGTAGCCTGATGCAATGAAATTTTGAAATGGTTGGCAGAACAGCACAGTGCTAGATCATGGAAGTGATTGGCCAGCAAAGGCCATATTCTATGCTTCTGTGACATCAGCTTCAGCACAGAAATAGTACAAGTAGCATTGATCCTTAAGGGCAGTACACCTGCTCTGTACCCATCCAACCAAAGAGGAAAAAGCCATCGTTGCTGCAAAGTTATAATCAGATGCTAAGTTAGCACCCAAAAAAACCCTGTGATATGTATGCTTTATTTCCGACCCAGGAGGAGTCACTGAAGAGCTTTTAACTGTGCAAACTCAGATGCAGCAAATTCAGCCCCCTCTTCCTATCATCTGACTCAGTGATGTTCAAGAAGAGTGTCCAAACCTCAACACACGTATCAGATTGCATTTTTACTGGGGCCAGAAAACATGATTTTTATTACCAGAAGATTACAGTGCTGCATAGGGAATGCAGCCTGGGGGGATCTTACTTCCATCTTTTTTACTGCCTGATGAACAACTCCAGGCACTTCACTGTATGGACTCTGTTCCTCTGTGCTGTCATTCACTTCTGCTGAGAAGCATACTGTATGAATTTATCTCAGAGATGCATGTAATCATTCATTCTGACTGGCAAAACAAAACAAAAAAACACTTGGGGGGGATGTATAACTTCAGGAGTTCAGCAGTCGCTGCTGAAACTTTTCCATCTACTGCCTTGACTGTAGCATCCTGTTCCTGAACATATGCTGTTGTTTGTCAGGGCGGTGAGAGGGACACCAGAACATAAACAACACAGAGCAGTAAGGCAGTCTCATAAAGGTGACATTTCAGTGTCTCTGCCTCTGGTTTTCAGCTGTCTTCTCCCAGGTGTTACCAATTCCCCTCAGTGACACCAGGCAACTGAATGGAAACGCAGCAATTGCTTCTAGTCCTGTTGGACCTGCATACTGGGTAGGAGACTGTTTTGTTCCTTATAAGGATGGAATCCAACAAGGATATCACTCTCCTTCTTCAAGCACACAAATGCTCATGGGAGAAGATTACAGTTGTCACCAGTTGTATCACAAATTGTAAAGATTATTTGCTACAGAAAAAAAAATTAGTGTAATAATGAGATCAGCCTTTCCTTGCAAGAGGACATAGTCTGCACCAGTCAGTAACTTGGCTAACTTGTTCCAGTGAGAAGTGCCCTGAGCTGACCAAACGTGGCTGTTACCATGCCTTCTTCTCCCTTCACCTGTCTTTATTCATCGTCTGTTGGAAGATGCCAGGTCTGCTTCCAGTCTTACATAACCTTAGATTAAATGAGATGAAAGCACTACAACGTTTCAAAGAAACTCTACTAGTGCAGAAGTGGATGTGGCCAGAGTACTCCTACATGACCGTCAATTACAGCTTGAATGACTGCACCCTGAGCAGCAATAACTCTGCCTTGTAGAAATGAGTCTAGGAAATGACCAAGCAAGTGCCTCAGCTCTGTGTTCTAGCTTTTCCAATAGCCATCTGTTTCTCTGAGACTTGTTCTTGATCTTCAGTCTCTCCATCTCCCCCAGTAAATCAAAACCCAGTTATATCAGCAAAAGGTATTTTCATTCAGTCTTTTGACACACACAAGCTTATGAAATCTAAGAGGAGCTAGAGAAAAAGCAAGTTCAAGAGGCTCTGTTCTCAGAACTCCCTTTTAGAAATCTGATGTCTGAGCTATGTTCCCACAGTGAGTGCACAGGGAAAAAAGTCTTTTCTCTGAGAAATGTGTCACCAGAGAAATGTAGCAACTTGGGAATAACGCCCATTACTGGGCTAATTATTTGCTAATCAAGAGTGGAGAATGCATCTTCAAATACGTTGGTGTTTATCAGCACCATCAGGAGTGCACCTAACTGAGCAGCTCCTAGCTTGGGACAGAAATGTGTGGAAAAGCACGGCACATGCACAACAGCCAGGCACAGCCATCTGTTACCTTTGCAGTACTGGAGCACTGTCTCCATGGCGCATTTCCTGTCTGTAGCCCACCTGATTCGAGCTGATCCAGCAATTTTGTTTTCCACAGGCCACCAGCCTTGCCACAGGTACACTTCATGGTGATTGTCAACAAGGAATAGTGCTGTGCAGACAAAAAACAAGCAAACCCACCATTACCACTCACTGGTTCTTGGAATTCCTTGAACAACATCAGCCTCATGTGCTTGTCAGCATCAGAACAGGATCATTTTGAGGCTTACCAATCCCTTTTGTTATTCATCCAGCTGAACCTCAGCTGAACTTTGATTTTCTGATATAAACAAGGTATTTTTATAGCAAGCTTTTGGGATACAGATATTAATTCTCAGCATATTTATAATGGAGAAATTACTCTTATTGATTAATGCTGTATAAACATCACATATACAAATTTTCCTGCTATAAATTAAGTTAGCAGTCATCATGGTAGCTGAATTGCTGCCCAAGGCACGATACAGTTGCCTATTTTTCAGTTACTGAAGTATATTAAAAGCATATACCTGGCTGTGGGGCAGTGTAAAGATCCTCTTGCAAGAAGGGCATAGAATTGATGACAGTAGGGTCTCTTGAAGGGTAAACGTACTCAGTGGCTGAGAATTCTCCTGAAGAACTACTGAGGCTGAACAGGCGGGGGGTGAAATTAAACTTTCCTGGATCTTAAAAGAATAACAACAACAGATTTTCAATAGGAAATTGTGGAGATGAACGTATTAAAAATATATTGATATATATCAATATTTAGAGAGACTGTAGATTCTCTGTTTTTTCAAAAATTAAGAAAGACAGGCAGATGTCCTGGGGGACTGGCAGCAGCTGTGATGAACTTGAGCTAAAAGGCTGGCTGCCATCAGTTTGAATATGACCCTGGCTGGTTGCTATCAGTTGTTTCATAACTGGCTGTTTCACAGCTTAAGTGAAAGCAAGCCCTTCTCGAAGTCTACTTTCCACTGTGTAAATCAATTCCCCTGCTACCTTTGCTGGCAGTTTCAAAGCAAGGGCTGGACGAGAATGTTTGCAGAATGGCTCCCTAATCCCTTCAGAACAGAAGTAAAAAGTGTTGGTAACAGCATTAACTGTTGCTCCATGCTACATAAACACAGAGGGGCTGCAGAAGGGGGAGAGAAGAAAATGAAATACTTGTGTTTTCTGGCACCTTTCTTATAGAACAGTATTGCTTAACTTAGTAGAGGTTGGGATTTTTTTGGTAGCAACTCACTGAAGGGAAGAAGTTCTTCAAAACCAGTACATTAAATCTAACAATACTGTAAGACCAGTCAAGTAAACTGAAAGTGTCAAACTCAGGAATGCAGGTCTACCTTGCAACATGCAATCATAGGCCTTTCGATCTCGCCTTCCTAATGCGTCCCAGAATCCCAAAGGCTCTGACCCTTCATCACATTCATGTATTGTCACCTTGCTGCTGCTGTGCAGCCCTGCTTCCAGCGGACACCTACAAAACACAAAGAAGGTGAGTGAATCCAACTTTTCCCTGCCCCAGTTACCACTGCACAAACTTGCTGGCTCAGGTTTTTCTAGAACCCCAAACAGCCCTTACAGGCGTTATTATACCTTGTGTCATCATGATCTTTTGGAAAATGATGACAAAAGTTATTGATAAACAAAACACAGAATTTCAACAACCATTCTCATAGCATTTCTAATCACATACTCAAGGAAGAGGAGAAGATACTCACAGGCACTGTTCAAGTTTGCAACTACTGCTGTCCTCCTTGCATGCTTTCTTAAATTCATTTCCAATCATGTACTCACAAGGCACATTTTCTCCTCGGTACTAATCCTATCAGCTGAGATTTCGTTTGCTACTCAAATATGAAGATTCCCCCTCCACGTGGAAAGAGACATTTTTTGCAACTGTAATTAGTACAGTAGGATAAATAAGTGCATTTGACCTGAAGCGATCACAGAACACGTGCTTTCCCCACTTCAGTGAATCAGTTACCTGCCATTCCTCCTCCTCATCAAGCATGCACACGCTACAATTGTATTTAGAGGACAGCTTTGTTTTTTTCAATTATTTGAGGCAGACTATTTTAAGTAAATTGGTAGTCTGTATAAACATCTCCAGAATATAGGTCAGACACTCACTGTTCTTTTATTTTATTGGCTGCTGTTCTTCCTACATCCTTGGTGTGAGACTGTGCTTTGCAGCCATGCCACAGGTAGATAAGAGCTTTATTTATATTGAGGACAATCATGGATGTCCGGGAACGCAGGCTGCTGCAGTGACATGCTACTTCAAGTAAGTTTCCTTCATTGGGAACTTCTCCTCGCACGCAATATAGTCTCCAGTCACCTGGAGCAGACAGGAACAGTGCAGCAGTAATATACAGTCACCAGGAATTGAAAATTCAAGACCTCTGCTCTGGAACAGCTGTTTTCATACCAGATGAATTTCATATACTGTGTTTTCCCTATTGTTACAGAATAAACTAACTAAGCATTGGGTTTGGTTAACATTACTTGAGAAATTGCTGCAGAAAGAAGTGCCTTATGAAACCTTGCTATGAGAGAGACTTCAAGAGTCACATCTGCTCTGTTAAGAGCAGAAGAGTCAAGCTTTTGTTCCTGTTTTCCTCAGAGGAACAAAAAGGGAAACAAACTGAGTAGTCTTTCTATTCAGTGTCTTTTTCTCTGTGCACCTTAAGCACAGCAGGTTGCATTCAGAAGTGAACTGGAACATTTCCAAGCTACATCAAGGAATATGTTGTAAAGTGCAATGAATGGGTAACAAAAGCTTAATTCTGCATTAGTCACAGGAGAACTGCACATAAAAATGCTCTTTTTTCCTAGCCTATGTAGAAAAGAATATTTTAACGCAAAGAGGCACTCTGCTTAATTAAAAACCAACTAGAACAATTTATGCATGCATCAATACAATAGAGTCAGCTTGCTCTTGGCTGACAAAATCCACTCTAAGCTCAGGGAAGATCTAAACTACCTTGACAGCAAAGCAGTCTCACAGTTTTCATGGCATTCATTGCTCTTTTCTACGGAGTATGGTAGTTGAGACTGAATTCAAAGTCCTTCACAACAGATTAAGAAAAGACTGTGGGGCAGAAACTCTTAATGAACACTTACTTTGTGCATTTTCTTCTTCCTCTTCCCTTCTTCCAGCATGCACAATCATCCCTCCTTGGAAGCACTGCAGGAAGCATGGTGGCTCTTTCCCTTGAAGCACTTGTACCTGGAAATTGGAAAGTACCACTATTCATTAAAAAAAATAATCATATTTGTTCTACGTATTAAAATAAACCTCTATCTGGAGTCCAACAATCAAGAGTTTCAGAGGATAAAAAATATCAGACAAACTTTATATTAGTTCAATTTAATCATTCTTTGAATTCTTCACAAGTCTGGGCCATCTTGCCAGATATTCTTTGAAACTGTTTGAGGAATACTGTAAGAACTCAAGTAGGCTTAAAACATGGTGTAAAAACGGCTCATGTGACAACATGCACATTCTTTGTTAAATTTTGATTATGAAACTGAGATAGCAAACTGTTAAATCAGCTGGGTCGCACAGCATCCCACACACTGGGCCAAGTGGTATTTGCAAATCTTCTCTGTGAACTCACGGCTTAATAGTCCTGTTTACACTGCTGTTCAAGAATTAATTACAGCTTTATCAAAGTACAGAGATTAACTTTAAATCTCCTCATTTTGCATGCTGTTTCCAGCAGTGCTGATCTCAGCCTAGCAACAAGGTCTATACTCTAAAAACTTTAAATTAGCTGTATTTGCAGTTGCTAGAATCTTTGCAAAACAAGACAGTCTTCTCCATAATGACAGAGTAAACAAATTGAAAATTTAATATCAAATGTATTTTCATGTTTTAGCTCTGCAGAAAATGCTTCTGACAGAGTTCAGCAAACAGAGTGCTTCTGTTCCCATTACTAGGAATACATTCTGTTATCTGGATACACTGAAAGGGAAGGCACACATTTGCTGTGCTTCACTTATCTCTAAGAGAGAAGAGAGAAAGATGTCTTTCCTCAGCTTTTCTCAGAAATACAATCTTTATAAAGAAGGCTGATGTGTTTCTGGAAGCTGGACTACAGCAAAAAGTAATTTTGAAGGCTAGCTAATTTAACCTGCAAGGATATCGTTACAGAGAGGAGGCAGAAACGATCACCCATGTTTTCTACCAGAGACTCTGTGGTCAGGCAGCTCTTGCCAGGACTCCCACCTAGATGTGCAGGAAGCTCACCTGTGCTCCTCTCTCCTCATCAAGTTCCACCGTCATCAGTGCCGATGTCCCTTTCTCACTCACTGTGGAGTGCCTTCCTTGCCAAAAGAAATACACACATTTCTCTTTTCCAACAGCTCTTACTTGTTGCTCTCCTTTTTGCCTGCTTCCAACTGCAAAAGAGAAAGCACATGCTGAAGAAAGTATGCTGGCTACAGGTTTAATTAGCACATGGTTTATTCTCATCTGCACATGGTTTATTCTCATCCGCCAGCTCAGCACTATCCTGGCCAAAATGGGAAAGATGAAACAACCAATTGGAAGAACATCAGGCCACCAAGCCAGCATGATCTTGTGCAAAGCTGGTATTGCCTCATCAGGTGGATGTAAGTCCAAGTACAGAGATTCTTATATAGGCCAAAAAGAGAGAGCATATAGAAAAGAAGTGGTAGAATCTGGAGCAAAATCACTAACAAATCACTCGAGAAAATTAGCATGTGAACTGGCACATCCCATCAAGTTACCAGAAGAGTGCTTTATGGCTCATTTTCTACATTACACTCTGTTCTTTGGCAGCAAAAGAGCTGGCTGCTGAGCAATACTAGAAATAGCAACAGTTGGGAAAGCTACAGGGGTAAAAGAAAGATCTTTCTTGGTAAAGGGAAACTACAGAACAAAAGCAATTAAAGTTGTATTTTGCAGCCATAAAGGAGAGACTATTTGGTAAGCTTTTTAAAAGGACATTTAGATTAAGTGAAGCTCAACAATAAAACCAGCTATGGAATCTCTCACTCTTTCTGGAGAATACTAGATAACAGTTATAATTGAGAATTTTCAAAACGAAGAGCTTTCAACAATTCCTAAAAATGTGCTGACCAGTACCCAACTGGAATACTTAACAATAAAGCATCCTGGTTTTATTTTTCAAACTGAGAATATTCAAGCTACTAGTCACTTCTAAAATGTATGGTTTCACTCTTAACTGTACATTCAGCCCATAAAAGTACTGCCTCCTACACAAAAATGCATTCTTTTTTGGAGTGATGGAACATATTTTCAGCCTTTTGGATTAAGGGACTGTTTACAGTTCAGTATTAGTGTTATCCACTTCTCCCATAGCTTATGAGCTTTTGTGTTTTTCTTGGATTCACTGGTATCAGAACTCAATCAGAACTGAGTAAGACCTTCCTACATTTTTTGGCTAAAAGCCTGAGGCCGTATAACTGTTCTACTGCTTTCAGCTAGCTTTGATGTTTTCCTAGTCAGAGCAATCATTTTTTAGCTTATTTCTATCATACTTACCACAAAAGCCACTTCTTATTTAGTGCCAGAAGGGAGAGTTCCACTGAGCACACTGAGCTCATTCTCAACATTTACCTGCTGCTGTCAGGCTCTTTGTCAGAACACAGTTACCATTTTTTGCTCGAGACTGAAACCCATAGAAAAGGGTTTCCAGAAACAGCATAAAGGACAATAAGGGCAATGAGTTGGCAAGGGCTTTTCCTGTCATTGTTACTATTCTCCATCACCCAACAAAGGCTTTCCTGGTTGCTTAGCCTATGTCTCTTGTAAGACATTCAGCCCACTGTCATTAACACAAATGCCTTGTTACTTTGGTGTTAAGCTGTGGGCACAATTCTGGCTTAATGAGCTGTCTTGTGAACATGTTCAACACCACTGTTGGGAAAAGCAGAGATAGACCATGTTACATTTGAGCTATGAAAAATAACTACAGTTTTTGTGTGCTTTTTTTTTCTTACTACTTAAAGGCCTAGGAAGACTAAATTAGCATTTTAAACCTTTACAATTCTTTCACATACATCCAATCTATGTTTGGATCTCAGCACTAACAGCAGCAGTTTTATCTGCACTTAGCCATGTTTCAGCAGGATGAAACAGAATTGCTCACTAACCTGTAGTGCTCACCATGTACTTCCACTTCACCACATATGTGTCTCCCTCATGGAACTGTCCTATGCTTTGTTTAGGCAGTCTGCTATAATCAAACTCCAGGATGTGCCAGACATCCACAGATGCAGTGATAATTTCAAACTGCCTCCCATCTTCTCCTTCTACAAGTCCATAGCCCCGGCCAATATTCATTCCATCCAGAACTGTGCCTACAGCAGTCTGGGGCACAGGTACCATTAGCATGACATCATATGGTTTAGAATCAGATTTGGATTCTTCCTGTGAGAAAACACAGAACAGATCTATTTTAGCACAACCTTTCTGCCCTCCCACACCACACAGCTCCACTTGGATATTTTGACTCCTGCATATTTCAGTACTTTGATAACTTGTCATCACCTGATTCCTTGTCAAAGCCACATTGTCAGTCTTCACTGACTTGCTCAGCACTAATAAAAAGCACTTCTGTGGCTTCACACTATAGGTGGTGATATTCTGATTCCCAGGACAAAGCCCCCAAGATAAAGAAAGTGCTTTGCATCCTTAAGAACAAGCTTCCCTGGCTTCCATCCCAGCTAGGTCATCTAGTTTGAAATACCTAGCATGCTTATTAAATGCACCTTCTGGTGAAGGGATTCACTAGAATTCTTCTCAATGTGTTTCTTTAGCTCTGTCCAATCAAGGAATTTTTCTTTGAACAGTATGGTCTCATTATGTTCTGTGAGTCTGCCAAACACAGCCCAATCTGGTCGTCCTTGTCCCTTTCTGTATGAGGCAATACAAGAAAAAGAATCAAATTTAACACTGACATAAGGGCAAGAAATCAATGTTTCTGAAATAAGACTAAACTCAAATTTTGGTACCTGGGGATGAGGGGATTGCATTCTCCCGGGTCCAGAGGATTTATGTCGCAATTTGAATAGTCAAAGGTACCATTCCACAAGTGTTTTGCCAGCTGGAACGCTACTTTTCTTTGTGCTAAAGTAACTTCCTTTCCATGCCACACATACACTTCACTGCCAAAATCAAATACCAGCACCTGGAAAACAAACCAAAAAAACAAACCCCAAAAATCACTGCAGTAACACACCACCAGGTTAGCTAATGCCTGATCCCTCCAGTTTCCTGGTGCCACAAGCTGGTAGTGCATTTAACTCAAGCTCCTCCAAATGTCATAATTCCTACAGTGATACTAACAGCTAGCACTATGATGAAACCAAGGCCAGGGCAGTGGTATGCACCGTTGACAGTTAGATATTGATGACATAGGATGACTGGAAGTACAGGGTATGCTATAAGTTGTATCTTTAGGCAGTAGCTAAGTTACTAGCAGACCAGAGAGCAGTGGCAACGCAAGAACTGATTCTGTTCTATAACCAAATGCTATCTGACTACAACAACTTCCCCTGTTGCAGGAAGAAGTATAGGTGTAAGCCTCAGGGAGAGGCTGATAGAACATACAACCTGGGTAACTGGCTCAGCAAACAGGCAGCAATACAAAACACGATTACGTTCAATAAAATATATCTTGTCTTTATTTTGGACATCTGCTCTTATAACTTAGAAGAATGCTATGAAGGTGCTACCTGCTTTGTACTTCACGACTTCATAGTGAAAGGAGCCACTGTTGACAAAAAGATAAACATTTCCTAGAACAGTACTTCACTTTGAAGTTAATATGATCAAATTCTTGAAGACCTGTGGCACACTCTAGACAACAATATGTTCAAAAGCTTTTCACAAACACAGAGAAGGCAATTTTCAGTTAATAACTCCATGAGCATTTGCAGTTGCATCAGCTGTCTGCTCCTGCACTTACCACAGGAGCAGTAAGTGGCACAATACCTCTTTTGGTTGTAGCAGGGTACATTTTGGCATCTTTCCCCAGTAGTCATCTTCGGGAATGAGTTTATCCTCTACAAGGCGGTAAATGCAATTAGTTTCTATTATGGCAGCTTCATACATTTCATCCTCTTCAGGACTTCCAGCAGCTTAAGGAAAAGATTATCCAAAAGGATTAGATTATTATTATTATTTTTTGTAGAGAGAACCAACTGAATTATTTTATTGTGGCAAAACATGAGATTATGAGAACACATGTAATCATGAGAACACTTACACTGATAATTTGCTTGGCCACCAAGGAGTTTCCAGAAGTCTTTGGCTGCATGGGTATGGGTGTTTATTCCTTCTTCTATAGTCTGTATATAAGAAGCTCTACAGCCAAGTTCCCTCTTTGTCTGAATCAAAGTTGCAAGTTCTGAAGCCTAAGAGATTAACAGTTATCTGGACAGGGTTGCATAAGTCTTAGGCATACTTGTACATACAGCATTTAGAGAGAAGACAGTAGATAGGATATAATAGAACAGTAAAATCTATTTGCTATTTGTAGTGCCAAACAGATACTGAATAAAAATTTACAGAAAAATTACAGAAAAATTCACCTTAAAACAAGGCTTGATCTTGACAAGTATAGGAATAAAAAGGACATCCTGCAATTCAGACTATTTTTTGTTGTGTGCAAATCCATTTCCTGAGGATATCCTCTTTGCTATTGCAGCTTTGCAAGCTACACACGTCTATGTCAGCTTTCATTCAGTGCACAGGCTAAAACATATTTATATTTACAGGAAACTTGCATATCTACCCACTGCTGCCTCTCAGCTGCATACAACCTTATTGTGACAAGTGGCACCAAGGCTCAGCTACATCAAAGAGGTTTATGCTGTGACAGTTCTAAAAATAAGTAAGAAAAAAAAATGAACTAGTACTAACCTTTGCTTTTTCTATGACATTTGCAAACTCTCCTACCCATAAGAAACAGAGATGTGGAGTTAACAATAGGAAACAGTCTCCACTGTTGAGTGATGAGGCCCTTGGTTCAACTAATCTTGTTTGAACATGTCTTCTTCCTAAAGATAAACCAAAGCTAATTATATTCCCATGAATACCGCCATCAAGTGCCAAGATCTAATCATTTTGAATGAAAGACAAACAGTCCCAGCACAGTTAGCAAAATACATGGAAAAAGTCTGTCAAATAAGAATTTAAGAATATAATCTTGGAAGTAGAAATTACTCACAGGAAGCAAAACTTGTTGCCTCCTATCAACTAATATTTCTATATTATTTCCTGTTCTTGCTTTAACAACTTTACGTCCTTCAACATAATCAATAACATAATCAATGACAGAGAAACAAATTCCAGAACTGCTTATATGCACTCAAGAAGGCATGGCACAGTAAAGTTTTAAGAGTTTTTGCCAGAATAACTGTCATTTTAATAATCAGATACATTACTACGACATAAAATCATGGAATCATAGCATGGCCTGGGTTGAAAAGGACCTCAAAGATCAGCTAGTTTCAATCCCCTGCCATGGGCAGGGTCGCCAACCACTAGAGCAGGCTGCCCAGAGCCACATCCAGCATTGCCTTGAATGCCTCCAGGGGTATCCACAGCTTCTCTGGGCAACCTGTTCCAGTGCATCACCACCCTCTGAGTGAAAAACTTCCTCCTAATGTCTAGCCTAAATCTCCCCTGTCTTAGCTTAAAACCATCCTCCCTTGTACTATCACTATCAACCCATTTAAACAGTTGTTCCCCCTCCTATTTATATGCTCCCTTAAAGTATTAGAAGGCCAAAATGAGGTCTCCCCAAAGCCTTCTCCAAGCTAAACAAGCCCAGTTCCCTCAACTCTTCTTCACAGGAGAGGTGCTGTAGTGCTCTGATCATTTTAGTGGCCCTCCTCTGGACCCATTCCAAGGGCCCTGCATCTTTCTTGTGCTGGGGGCCCCAGGCCTTGACGCAGTACTCTAGATAGGGCCTCACAAGAACTGAGTATAGTTATTGTACTCAGGGACAAGAAATTACTAATTGTACAGGGACAATCACCTATTTTTCCCTGCTGGCCACTCTTTTTTTAATACAGCCCAGGATATAGTTATCCTTTCAGGCTTCACACACACACAGCTGACTCATGTCCA
Source organism: Cyrtonyx montezumae (assembly GCF_038088225.1). NCBI lineage: Eukaryota > Metazoa > Chordata > Aves > Galliformes > Odontophoridae > Cyrtonyx > Cyrtonyx montezumae. Next base: position 10,569,046 of record NW_027071870.1, on the reverse strand, counting down.
GCTTCTCACCCACTGGGATCCCCAAGTCCTTCTCCGCAGGGCTGCTCTCCAGTCTGTATAAATACCTGGGATTGCCCTGGCCCTTGCACTTGGCTTTAATGAACCTCATTATGTTCACACAGGCCCACTTCTCCAGCCTGTCCAGGTCCCCCTGGATGGCTTCCCTTCCCTCCAGTGTATCAACTGCACCACTTAGCTTAGTGTCATCTGCAAACTTGAAGAGAGTGCGCTTGATTCCATCATCTATGCCAATGATAAAGATGTTGAAGAACACTGGTTCCAAGATGGATCCCTGAGGGACACCACTTGTGACCAGCCTCCATCCAGACACAGAATCAGTCACCACCCTTCAGCTGTAACCAGCCAACCAATTCTTATTCCATCAAAGAGTCCATCTTTCAAATCCATACCTCTCCAATTTAGAGAGAAGGATGTGGTAAAGGACCATGTCAAAGGCTTTGCAGAAGTTTAGGTAGGTGACATCCATCACCTTTCCTCTGTCTACCAATGCTGTGACCCCATCACAGAAGTCTACCAGATTGGTTAGGCAAGATCTACCCTTGGTGAAGCCATGCTGGCTGTCTTGGATCACCTTTTTGTCTCACGTGCCTTAACATCTTAAGATCATGGAGGATCTGCTCCATGATCTTCCCAGGCACAGAAGTGAGATTCACCAGCCTGTAGTTCCCCAGGTCACCCTTCCTCCTTTTCTTAAAAATGGGAGTAATGTTTCCCTTTCTGCATTCACCAGGGATTTCAGCTGACAGCCATAATTTTCCAAATATGATGGAGAATGGCTTGGCAACCATCAGCCACATCAGCCATGTCCCTCAGAACCCTGGGATTACCCATGGACTTACATACATTCAGTTTCACGAGGAGATCTCAGACTTGTTCCACTATTACAGTGAGATGGAATCCACTCCTCTCATCCACACCTACAGGATCAAGGTCCTGGCAGACATGGGCAGCCTGGTCACAAGTGAAGACTGAGGCAAAGCACTTATTGTGCACCTCAGCTTTTCCCAGGTCTGTGGGAGCCAGTTCTCCGTCCTCATTTATCAGAGGGGGGAACACTTTCCTTGGTCTGTTTCCTCCTGCCTAGGTAACTGTAGAACCCCTTGTTATTTTCCACGTTCCTTGCCAAGTTCAGCCCCACATGTGCCTTGGCTTTCCTGGTATCATCTCTATACATGCGGACAACGTCCCTATATTCCTCCCAGGCTACACAACCCTGCTTCCACTTCCTCTACATTTCTTTCTTTTCCTTCAATTTATGCTGCAGGTCCTTGCTCAGCCATGCTGGTCACCTGCCTCCTCTTCTTCTCATTTTTTTCTGCATGTGAAGGAAACAGAAGAAAGTGGAGCAAGAACACTATCAAGGCATTTCCAAGCTATACTAAACGCTAAAAAAAACGAGAAGACAGTTCAAAAATTTCCATAGGAGAAGGCTACAATTCCTGAAGCATTCAGTTTTCTCCTTTGAAAACACACATCAATGATGAAAATGCAAACCTATTTGAAAGGCTTTTCATTTGTTGCACAGTTCTCACTATTCTTCTAGCTTTTAGGCATAAATCTTGAGCTGTGCACCTCCTAGAAACTATGCATTCAGCAACTCCCACCTACTGCAATCAGCTTAGTATATACAGACTATGAATACAGTCTAGCATACCTTTAATTTGCAGTAGCATTAACTTCTTGTATGGCACAGCACTGTTGTTAGAATTTTGCTCTGTTAGGTTAACACTCCGCAGACTAACGTTGCTGAAGTTCTCCTTGCTTGCCAAACCAGCAAGTGCTACTTCTGAGAAATTTGAGTTTGTGGACACTTGCATGTTAAAAAAACAAACAAAACAAATCAGAGTTGGATAAAAAGCACACACAAAAGAGGATAAATTATAATCAAATAGCCTCAGTTGTTACTGAGTTACTCAATTTTCCACTTCTGAATAGGAACAGCAAAAACAGGTTGAACTTGGATTAACTGCTACCCTAAAATCTTTGTGAGTTTACTAATACCTAAGTTTCTTCCCAGCTCCCTCTAGTCCCTTTAGAATATTGCTAGATTTGCTTTGCTTGATCTCCTGTCCTTACCTGCAAGTACAATTGCTCTACCTCTACACAAGGTGAGTGCTAAAAACAAATACATGCACACAGGTAGAGGCTGCAGGGAGCTTTCCCTGATGAAGTCAAGTGAGCCCTTTTTTCTAGGCCTCCTTGGCCAATCTACACTCAGTCTTATACCTTTGCCATATTATGGCCTCTTGGAGAATATATTATATTCCTTCAGTTGTGATTTTTGATTTTGTTTAGTTTTGGTTTTAATTAAATTAGCAAGACAGGAGCTTCTACAGACCACCTTGTTGGCTTACTTTTTTCTACTTTCATTCGCTTTGACTCCATGAAGGCTACGTTCAGTCTTTGTTCAGTGTACTCATGAAGAATATCATCTCTTGCTGCCAGCATTTTCAGGGGGTTTCTGGAGGACTGAACTCTGCGCACAGGCCTCACTGCACGTTTGTGCTCTGCCACGGAGGATATTAACCTTAAAAACAAGCGGTGTTTAAAATTATCAGTTGATAACTGACGACTCAGAAGAGTTTAATGACAAGAGTTTTGCTTGATTTGGGGTGTGACATCTGCGAGGAAATCAGACTTAGTTCACTGACCCCAGCAGAAGGCTAGATTTAGAAAAATGTAGAAGAAACAGACATAACCAGTATTACAATATCTACAGGATAACTTCAAGCCAAACATTTTGAGCTCCCCTCCTACACCTGCATTCAAAGCAGTGAAAAGAGTAATTCTTACTTTGGTGCATAAGGATCAAAGATGGCATCAAAGTCCTCATCAAGGTCCAAAGGCACTGAGGAGGAAGGGAAATCCACATGGCGGTAAAATTTGGAAAATGTTTCATCATCGTCCAGCTTCATCACCTCTTTCACAGATTTTCCTGTAACTGTCAGCACTGTCTCTTGCATTCCAGCAACTGTAGGAGAAAAAACCAAAACAAAACAACAACCCACCCAATAAATAATCACACTAGATTCTAAGTCTGTAAAAGGTAAATATGGCTTGCTGTGGTTTTGGTTTGGTTTGGTTTTCATTGACTGATGGAATTTGAAGGAAGCACAGTAGAAGAGCCTCTTGGAAAATAAATGATAAAAAAGGGGCATAGCTGCTAATCCTTGTTAAAAACTGGTTGGGAAATATGGCCAGATACAAAATTAGGCACTATTAAAACTGAGTTATTTTGGTAGGATGATGCATGGATTTTATGGTCTTGTATATTCTGTCTTGCATCCAACCAAATAACTCCTTCCCTTCCAAAGATCTACCAGAGCCACAAGTACAAAATCACTTCTTGAGATTACAGAGTATGAAGCAATCATAACACTGCTAGTGCCTCTGCTGGTGAAATGTGAATACATATATTTTCAGTATCTGAAACTCTACCATTCACAAAAGAATGGTTGTCTTTACAACAATGAATACATATGAGATGGAAACAGCCAAAGAACTCCAGATAGCTTCATGTATAGCCAACAACTTGTACAGGATAGCTGTATGAGCTGCTACAGAAAGTTTGTTTTCAAAAAAGTAGAAAAGTGAATGAATTCTGATTGAGAACAGCTCAAATAAGCTTAGTAAGTTCAAACAACATCTAAAGCTGTCTCACTGCACATGTTCAGTATGGTCCAGAGTGACTTGAGCGCATGGACTTAAGGAACTTTGCTCCCAAGAAGAATATGTACATGTGCTTTATGCACGTGTGGATAAATAATAAAGGTTTGTTTTTGTTTTGCAGTAGTGATTTTATTTTGTCATATATATGTAATGCAACGGTATAAGATTTGTTTGTTTGTTTGTTTTTTGTTAAAATTTAGCAAAGACTGAATCAGGAAAAAATAACTGTTAAATCGGTAAGCACAGTCTGAACAAAGAAATACTGAGTTTCTTTTAACAGATATTTTAACTACAAGTAGTTTAAGTGATTTAGTAAAGTCAGAATGAACACACTGCATTCCTTGGTAACTACTGACCTTTGTTATTCAGCCTTCCCAAGAATGACTCCAGCTTGTCAAGTTTCATATCTGATTCCAACTGCATATCAGGCCTGGCTTCAATTTCTAAGCAACACAGAAAGCAAAACTTGTTGGATGACAGGAAGTTAGAAACAAACATCCTGGACTTTTTTCAGCCACGTTTATTTCTTACCTTCCAAGGGCTTTGTAACTGGAGTGGTAGACTTCTGCCTGTTACCGTAAGGGGATGCTACTGGTGTTAGTGCACTTGGAGAAGCTAGGCCTGCATAAGAACAAAGAACATCAACAACGCTGTCTCACATCAGCCCACATCTCCAACAGAGATGATGGGGAGCTATTTAGAGAAAGCAGATGAGCCTCTCCATTTCCTATGGTCCCGCATCCTACTGCAGCCTCTGCAACTGCTGTATCAGGGATGTTGGAGTGCACTCCTTTGAAGGGTCACTTGGTTTACATTTTAGACAAGTTCTACTCCAGGCTACATGTTAGAAACACACAACTGCTTTTGTTCAAAAGATATGGAAAAAGCAGCGAAACTTTCCAGATGTTGGTATGGCGTCTCCTATCCCTTTTTTAATTAAAACCAACTCTCAATAGATCTAGCAGGGTGGAACTGATTTGTGAATACAATTTGTAGATTAAGTAGTATTTTTTTGTGCATGGATGTTTCTTTTTTTTTTTGTGTATGTGCAATTGAGGTGTTTTGGTTTTTTTTAAAAAAGCACATAGGAGTAGAGGTAGAAATGGAAGTCCTCACCATGTCAAGCAAGCTGCCCACTGAACTCATACTCTCCTCCCTCCTTTTCAATAATTATCATGAAGCGGTTTATTTTGAGCTCAGTGGATAAAAATCAGATTGTTTGTTCTTTTGAAATGAATCCACTGACCCAGTAAAAGAAATGGCACACTATCCATTTAGTGTTTCCAATTAGGTGGAAAAGCATACTGTATCAAATAATTCTATTAACCACTGCTGCCTAGATTTTCAGTGATGGGAGAAAAAGACACTTCAGCCTTCCTCTAATGCCTGTTCTTCACCTAGCCATAGCTTACTAATTACAGAGCCACATAAATTTAAGTCCTTAGGTGTTCTGATCAAATAAACTAGCACTGTGGTGAGAGAATAAACACTAATCATGTTTCCACTGCCTTTAAATGCAAGTCCTAACAAATCATAACTGCTAAACACCAAGATAGATTTATTACATAATCCACTAGCTTTTCCACAAACACTGCTTTTACCTTCCACTTTCTTGGAGATTCAATTTCTCAGCAAGTTTTAAATCGATTTGTAATGCCTTCAGCAAGGCATATTTGAGAGGACACAGTTTTTAAGCAGTTCTCCAAGGCTTTAATCCACAAGATCACAAGATGTACTTCACATGTTAGTCAAGAATCACCTCCCAATTACAGAATTAAAAATTTCAAGCTGTAAGAATCAATTAAAATACAGCAACTCTGCACATGTATAGGATCTAATTTTGCAGTGCTTTCTCATCATCCCTTAACACCCATCATGGTAATCTCTTCTTCTAGGCAACAAAAATAACACACATCTGCATAAAATCTCACTTGGGCTGCTTTTATTGATGTCACTGTCACAGGAATATCTTTCTTCTCCACAAGACATCACAGCACCTAAAGAGATCTTTGCAGGGCATTTTTCATTTCCCATTAAGAGCAAATATTATCACCCTCTCTTCCTTTCCAAAGACCTATATATACATATATATATAATTATTTTTTTAAATAAAATAAAATCTCAGCCAGCAGTCTGTGGGCAACTGACCCTTCATCTTGGTGACCCTCCAAAATAGGTCAATCTTGAAACACAGACCACTGGCAATTATCAAAGCAAAACAATCTAAGCAGCAGCTAAAATACTCTGCTAATAAGCGCAGTCCCTAATACAATCTGTTTGCCTGACAACAGAATATAGACTAGATTGCAAAGGGAGTTATTCCCTCTTGCAATACTGCCTCTACCATAAATTTTGCCAGCTTCTGGTCACAGAACAGATCTGAGTATTCTCTGACTACAAGAGATCAATTCAGGCATCTTCTTACAAAACTATCACCTTCCCAGGCCCACTGTGTAAACAGCTGTGTTTCTACCATGGACAACCTTCACATATTTCTTTCTACTTCTGGAGAATGACTACATCTGGAAACAGTGTCTGGCTGAATTCAAGCGATCCCAAAAATGTCAGCATTGCTCCCATGTCATTTCTGCTCCCAGATTCTATGCAAAAATATGATCAGTGATTTCTTCAGCCAAACACAACACTTAAGTTGTCGTCCAGAAAAGCAACCATAAAAATAACATGTGTTTCCTACATATTCCCAGGGACCCTCGGAGTGGGGAAAGTGCCAGCAACACCAAGATTACACAACTTTTCTATAGAAACTGCACCTGGGTTTTCAAACAAGAAATAAATAAGAAAGGATAATCCAACTGTGCCCTCTGGATTGCATCAGACAGAAAGATGAAGCAAATGAACATTGAAGTGACAGATGATCACCAATCAGGCAGATTCCTGTGATAACTGGACGGTAGTGCAGAACAAAATGGATCAATACCGAGAGCCACAAGAAGCTCAAGGGAACAGTCTTATGACATGGTGTTCAGTTGAATATAACAGTCCTCCTCTTGCTAAACATGGATAGTGTTCCTGCTTAGCTTTAGCCTGACTTTATTTTGACTAGACAAACAAGCAGTGGCTTGTTTATATTGGGATCATTTCATCACTGACCTTTTTTTACCATTCGACCAGCTACAGTGAACTGCGTGGAGTCATTTGCTGCGCCTTTACCCCTGGACTTCCAAGCTTCTTCTCGAGCTGTGATCAGATGTTTTCTTTCTTCTATAGTCATCTGGCTCTCCTGATTATCTGCTATCCTCTGCTTTTGCAGAGGGTAGAGAGAAAGAAAAGTTTAAAAATAAGTAAATGGATCAGGATATAGCAAAGGACCCCCAGAGACAGGAGACAAGCTACTGAAGGATAGTTACAGATTGAGCTTAGTGACCCTGGCCCCGTCAAGCCTCACTGTTTTGCTGCTTCATTACACTAAGAAGATAAGGTTTTAATTTGTGCATTTTGACCTTTTATTGAAAGTACCAGCCAAGTCAAAGGCACCCTCCTAAGCAAAGCAAACTATTTACTCTGGATATAATTTTCCAGATCTTGTTCTTTTCAAATGTGATTTGCTACACTGCTGAGATCATGAATTGAACTTTCAACAGATGTTTTCAAGTGTAAATTTACAGGTGGCACTGGGAATAACAATTAAGAAAGCATAACCTCAGTTTGTCATTTCTGAATCATTCTCATATAAGTAACTCAATTTTCCAGGCAGGATTAGCAGTCTTATCGCTCCAGAGGCTGCTCACTGTAGGTCCTATATCAGCCTGCTCCTCCACAATCCTTTCCAATGACTGTGTTCATTCCTTCCCCTGCTATCCCCCAAACTTATTTTGTGGAGGTCACCCTTAGCTTTCCTTGCCTTCTTTAGAAAGTAACACCCAACAGCTTGAGTGGCTGGAAGCAGCCAGGAGCACTAAGCATCTTAGTGCCCTCCTAATACAAAGGACTGATGAAGGCATGCTGAATTGGAAGGAATTTACATAATCAGCTATAGCCGGGTTTGGCTAAAGAAATATTGACTCAGTACACTAAGCTTGAAAAAAATAGCAACATTTCAGGTTTATTCTAAATGGAAATCAAGTATGAAAGTACTTTTAGTGCATAGGGCTGTCAATACTAGAATTACTTCCAAGTTGCGTGCTGCTTGGCACTTTTCTTCACAAGTTAACTGAAGAACTGAAAACCACATGAAAATTAAAGGGTAGTGCTTTAGCACAGCACCCTTCTAACTACATAGAAGCTTAAATAAAAAAGAATCCAAGAGCTTGTGAATATGAAGTAAACCTCTCATCTTGGGGTCAGGATGCAAGGAAAGGATATAACCCAGATAATCTTATCTATTTTCTTTAAACCAACAGCACTGAAGAAATCAGTCCAGGGTTACTACTCTGTATAGAACTACATAAGAACTATTCTGACTACAGGAGAAGCAGTGAAATAAGATTTTCGTACACCTTTCAGCATGTACTATAAGCAACATCTATCAGTCAGAAGAATAAAGACAAATGCAATGGCCGTACAATGACTACCACAAGCAAACTCTCCAGTCCTTCCTCTAGATCTGTGTAACTCTGCAGCCTTCTACAGTAATGTTTGCTCACAATTTATCAAGGAAACACAATCAGACTACAGCTGCAGGTCATGATAACCGGAGTAAAAAGCACTGAATTTTCCCGGACCTCCAAAATGATCTGCAGAAATAACAAAATGGAAGTCTACTCAAGTACTTGCTCCTCTTCTGCAAAAGCCTTTAAGTACTTTCAATAGAAACAGTGAAAGCAATCTCTACTTGCTTTCCTGAACCTCTTCTCATTCCAATGCTGGAAGCTCAACCACCTCTGGGATGAACAGCTAGTAGAAGAAAATGGCAGTAACAAACTACCAGAGATCTGGGCAGGAAATTAATATATATATAATGAAACCACAAGTGAAATTTCACACACAAAACAAGTACTTTTTTTTAACTTAGTCAACGTGCAGTGTTTGATTACAATATGCAGGAAGCGAGGGAGAGGCAAGAAGATGTAATCACATGGATTCTTTTATATGTTTTATACGTTTTTCCCCAACCTCTAACAACAGAATGCTTAATTTTACATTTCATCTCCAGAGAATACATCAAGTTTCAAAGTGTGCAGAGCTATGGGACATTCTAAAGGCACAAATCCAGAATGTGTTTGAATTAATCACTACACACACCAATTGTAAGAAAGACCAACTTCGGAGCAGCGTCAAAGGACAAAAGAGTAAGTAGCTCTAACAGCATAAACAAACTTTCTTTCAATAGAAGATTTCAAGTTATTCCACTGGGCAAAACATCCTTGGATTTCCTAGAAATCATAGGAGTTGTACATTACACAAACTTCAAAGTAATTTCATATCAGGTCTCTCTGTAATGCAAAAGGACTTCCATCTTCATTTATAAATGAACTGAAAAAAATGGTAAGCTGAACAGACAGTAAGCAATCCCTAAGCCATGTAACTTGCCATAACAATCCTGGTGAAAAACAAAAGCATATGCGGTGCTTAAAAGAATGAACAATTTTCTCTAGCTGGAAAAGTAGTATGAGCCAAGAGAATTGTCCATAAAAATTTCATAACAAACACATATGGTAATTAGTAGTAGTTTAAAATCTTTCACAATTGCCAAAGGGCAGCATTCCTGAAGAAGTGAGTTGGCTAAGCCACATTCTGCTTGGGGGAAAATATTGTGAGAAATAGGAAACTTGTCAATCTTTAAAGTGCAAGTTTTATTTCCAAGAGGAGAAAGAACTAAATGAAGATATAAAATAAAGATCTCAAATGCATAATTGTGACCTTCTGGTAAACTAAAACCTCATTCTGATTTGGACTGAATGATGCATGTCAAATGACAGACAAATGACAGAATCTTAAAACCAAGTGAAATACAAAAAAGCTCAGAAGAGCTGGCATCTAACAACAAGAAGTGACTGGAACGGGAGATGCTCCAAGCATAAGCACCAATTTTTTCTAATTTAAAAAATAAAACCCAAACAAACGAACATCTCTGAAAATGGACAATTGCACAGGATTGATAAAACCAGCAATGGGGACAACATTTAGAAGAAGCAGAATTGAAACAAAGAAGTACAGGTCACATAAGCTGTGTTTTGTTCCAGACAATCATGGCAAGACTGCTGTAAGACAATCAATAAAGAATCAAAACACAGTTGCATAATTAATGCCATTGCACATGGCATTATGTAAAACAGCTTTAATCAAAATGGTAAGTTTGATGAGATCAAGTATGATTAAATATGTTAACAGTTACTCCTGATTTCTTTAATATATTTGGCTTAATCACAGATGACATTCCAAGCTATTTTTTTGAGCACTATAAAAAATGCAGCTCACTATTTAACTGACAGAAATAAGCATTTCTAAGCAGAGAACAGCCGTGCAGCGATGCGATTCACCCTAACCCTGACTGAGATTTCATGCAGGTGGAAGAAAAGTCACAGTTCTGCTGAGAACCACCTCAGAATAACACCAACACACAGAGAGAAGAGAAGGGTGGGTCATCATGAAAAAAACAGTAATCACATAGATTTAAAAAAAAATTCAAACAATTTAAAAAAGTTAAAAAAAAAAAAAAAAGGAAAACCAGAAGAGCACAATCAGTTAAAAAGAGAATCTATGAGGAAAAAAAACAATCCAAGCCAATTAGAAACACAGAGAAAAAGAAGAAAAATTCCCATGGAACAGTAGTTCTGATCACATAATTAACTGAAAAAAGGATGACATACAAAGGTAGCTAAGGGCTGGTATAATCTGTCATTACCTGTATAAATAAGAAGCTGAGGAGAGGAGGAAGATGGTGATATTGGAGTCTTTATAGAAATAGCTCATCCATCTCCAGCATCTACACACCTATCAGGACACTGATAGCTTTGGAAGCTGTTCTTGCCCACTGATTGCCTAGGCTGGCTGATGATACTGGCCTCTTCTGGCAAGGCACATTTCTTGAGAGCATGCACTGTCATTCTGCTGTGTTTGGAGCATCAATTTGTGCTAAGGGAGGGTTCACATTCAGGCAATGGGTTTTTTTTTGTTTTCTAGTTTTTACGATTTTCTAGTTGCATCACTTTAGGCCACAATGTCACAGTTCAAAGTGGTCAGGGAGACTGCTTTTTTTTTTTTCCCTCTATTTTAAAAAGCTTTCTTTTCTTTTTTAATGCAAGAAATACATGATTTGACATGATTTCTGTGTTGAGGACCATGATGGCCCCTACCTGTGGGAGTTTAAAACCAAGAACAGATGCTAAAAATGTGTTTTTCAAAGTGGGGACGCTGGATTAAAACCAGTGTCATGAACTATTCCAAAAAGTATTTATCTGCCTTCTAATAAAAATAATTTCTCTGTTTTGGGGACAACTGTTCCTCTTTTAGGGCAGCTGAGGTGAACAGCCCCTGATCTCTGCAGAAATATGATGTTATTTAGTTAGGAGATACATTTACCTTCTCAATATGCAGAACAGATGAACTCTACCACAACAAAATGAACAGGTTATCTTAAGCTAAACAATAATAAAATTGTACTAAAAGTTCTTTCATATTTCTTGTCATCTATTATTTCTTCCTAAGTAAATTCTTCCAATTGTTTCTGATGAGTTTGCAAAGGCGTATGCACGATTTTGAGGAAAAATGTACAGGAAGATTGACTGTTTACTGTTGCAGCAGCAAAGACCAATTCCCAAGCAAACACAGTTTATGTTACCACAAGTTGCTTTGGGAACGTGCATCTTAGATCTGAATGTACTTTTCTGTCTCACTTCTCACTTCGTTAATTACTTAGGAAGTTTGTACAGCATTTCACCTTCAATCTCCAAGGATGCCGTTCAACAGAGAGCTTGATTCTTTCAAGCTCGTACTACAGACCTTAAGAAAGAGAGAAAAGCAAGGAGATGGGACAGTCAGAGAACAGAGGCAGGATGTGCCAAGGCAAAAACTGGACTTCAGACTTGGAACAGGAAAAAAGCATTAGAGGAAAGTCACCTCTGAACAGAAGCAGCTTGCTCTGCACAGTTAGAATTAGACTATTTTAGACTTCTATAGCTGTATATGCACATTTCTTATAGAGAAGACAGGGCACATGGCATTTTATTCTGAAATAAATGCTGCACAGTTACATGCTGTTCATTTTATACATTCTGTGAATTTTGTTTTTTTTAAATATGCGACAAGTTTTCTGTTGTAATTAATGCCATAGCACCTTTCTCATTTAATTTCTTATTCATGTAGTCTAGCAGATGATGAATTTTTAGAAAAATAGTCATAAGAGAAACAGTAGCAGAATGAGGCAGTAGCAGAAATACCGAAGAAGTGAATGCAACGCAGTGGTACAATGCTATGTTTCTTTAAAGCAGCCTTTGTCAAGTTGGTTAATCAACTAAGAGGACTGTTAATTCCCTTTATTAAAGAGTCAGAATAAGTCTAATGGACACTGTTGAGCATTTGAACTGCGCAGACTTTTGCTCACCTGATGAATAGGTAGAAAAGGATGAAATTTATGGACAGCAGGTATAACAGGAGAGTAAGTAGAAGCATATACCGGTTCCTATGACAAGGACAGAAGCAAAGTGAAGGAATTAGAAAAGAACTGAACTGCCAGAGATGGAGATGGGGGAAACACATCCCTCTTCCCCCAAGTTCCTGAAGTAAATTAAATCTCAATCTTTTAATCTTCTAGAAGCATCTTCCCTATTGGAAAGCCAGAGACCAAAAGATGTTTTCACAACACAACATCATGTTTACCAGAGCCAATCCATGCAAGAATTAAACAAATTAGTAACAACATCACTACAACTCAACACAAAGCTAAACAGCACAGCCAGGAGATACAAATGACCTATGTATGAAAAGCGTACGTCTCTGTTTCATGCACCATTAAACTGATAAACCGCATCAACCATGATGGGTATCATTCTCCTGCAGCTTTAGTCATAACCTGATAAATAACAAGCCACCTACTTTGAGGACAGATGAAGGAATACTTAGTAAAACTAAGATACTCAAAAACCATCTGGAGGGAACTGCTAAGCCCATGGCATTTAGCAAAGGTGGGTTCACTACTCCAAGCAGTGCCTACAAATAAGCCCTGCCTCAGAGCTGGTCTTACTCAAAGCTGATTAGACACGGCTTTACCATCGATAATTATTCTTCCTTTCAACAGGCTAAAGAAAATGCAGAACAGTGCACAGAATGCAGGCAATTGTAGCTCATTAGAGCAGCCTGAAATGAAGCCTAACCATGTGAGCCTCAGCTTTGATTAGCACTGGGTGCAAGTACATGGATACCATATCTGAAACAGATAAAACTATTACTGCAGTAGGAGACTAATTCTTTGTCTAAAGGTCACTTTCCAGGGGCCTACCCCCTATAAGACTTTAATACTCTTCCTCTGTTCAGTCCTAGCCTTTAACACCAGTACCAAGACGCAATCTGTGCTTGCTGTAAGAATTAAGTGCATCTGAAATATCATTCACAGCTTTAACATTACTGCTATACAGCTGGTAATCACACTAATCAGGAGTTACATTAAAACCAGCTGACAACAGAACAGGAATTTTCATTCCAGTGAATCTCACTGTTTTGATACTAAGGAAAGATTTTATAGTTAATTTTTCCATACAGAGGAAGAAAAAAAAACAACAAAAAACTCTTCCATCCAGTTTAAGATGAATACAAACATATAAAGTCCAAAATATTTTTTTCCTAATAAAATTAATTTTATTCCTCACAGTGTGACTCTGTATTGCCTACAATTGTTCCACCAATGTTAGAGCTATTCTTTTAATTACTTATTCTTCTATTTCTCATTTTATGTTGCTGTCAACTATTCCTTTTATTTTATGGCTTTTCTGTGTTTAGACTGTATATAAATAGCTGCAACGCCTTTGGAGAAACATCTCAACATGCAGACCACTGTGCAGAAGCAATCTGACTAGCACTACTTAAACATCATTATTCTATTGAAATGAATCTTTCAAATGTGATGATTATAAGTAAACTAAAACTACTCTAACACTTCTATTTTAAACAGCTATGTTTCAGTAATCACACCTGTAGAACAAGCTGGACCACCTTTCTAAGGACATAAAAAAGCCTAAAAAGGTGCACTTCACTATGTTAACAAGAGTGACTATAAGCAATTAGAAATACTATAGGCATTATTGTGAACTAGCAAGGTGTGACAGAACTGTACACACTATTGTGACAAATGCATGGCTGCGATTTGTGGAAGGTGTACTTTAACTAGCTCAAAACACAGTGGTCAATTCAATATCTGTCCTTCTATTGTAAATTCAGCAAAAGAAAGCAGTAAGATTGTTAAGTACATTGTAGTTTCAAGGTTCTTCTACAAACAGACTTCAGTGGCATGTTGCTTCATGGTCCTCACAGAGCAATAGCACCACACCGAAGAATTATAGATAATATTTCCAGATTTAAGGGCATCTGACAGTGATGTGTCATAACCAGCGTGGTCAGCTTGGACAAAGTTTTACATTATTTGTCATGTATATAATAAATCAGCATCACAAATATCAATATTGCTGTGTGTCTGATCAGACATTTTTTCTTACATAGTCAAGACTTCACTGACATTTTGACAGAACTGCAAATGCTTGGTTTTAGTCTCTACATAGCCAAGAGCTAACATGAACCAACACAGTGGGTGACCTCATGTCACAGAAGCTTCCACTGCTAGCACTACCACATCAAAGCTCACACCCTTCAAGCATTTCATGCTCCCTTATTTGCTTCAAAAGCCTAACTTGTGCTATGCTGAGTGAAGCTGCTAACCCAGCAGGGAAGATATGGGTGCTGGAGAGCAAAAAAATAATAAAAAAAGAAAGAACAAAGGTTTTGTCTCTGCCTAAATCTTGGCAGCTGCTTAAAGCTTTTTCTCAGGCCCATTGTCTTTAGCTGGAGTACATTTTCAATCTGATCTCAACAGTTGTCATTTTGGAGACTAGGCTGTTAAAAAATGTGACCACAGTTTCACTTTCCTCAGTCAAACTATTCGTGCTTTAGGACATCTTCAAACTAGCAACCTATTTTTTTCCAGCAAGTCCAAACTGCAAAGATCAGTTTTCTTGCCTTTCTGTACAGCTCACACAACCACAGAAGAGCTCAGGCACAGTCTTATCCTTAATAATGACAGACTGTAACAACTCCTTACTTGTCGTATACTGTTGGAACAATGAGGATTGTTTTTCCTGTTTGCTTACCTATACTATTTAATGGAAATGGTATTTCACAGGTAAATTATTAGATCCAAAGAGTACTGTACTCTGTGGTAAAATTTGTATTATGTATCTTATCGGTGGAAATATTCCTTTATAAATTAGAGGCTTTTGGAACAGCTAATGTATCTTAATGACACTGTCATTTAAAAAAATACTAAATACATTAGTTTGAATTGGGATTCCATTCTTGAAGTAAATCTCTCAGTAATCCTCTTTTTCTTTTTTCCCTTGTGCTTTGGATCGCATTGCAGAATGCACAGACGTTTGGATGAAACTAAGCCCTGAAGCATACTCCTGGGCTCCCATTTAACACCACAGCTGCTAGCAGGCAGTCAGGCCAAACCTAAAACCTATCAAGTATGGCGTAGATATCTGTTCCTCATCAGTAATTTTTATGCTTTACAGATCCACTCCTGATGGCCATCACAACCAAAAAGACATCGCTACAGTCCACTAACAATGTGAACTTACCTTTCCTCCACACCTTTCTACCATTTCCCACTCTATTCACTGACAAGACAAAGTCCTCGTCAAGAGGTTCTGGCTATCTACATCAAAAAGATCACTCAAGACAACCAAAGGCTGAATGAATGACATGGGAATGCTCTGGCGCCTGCACTTCCTTAGTGTTTCTATGATCGAACATTACTGCTCAATTAAAGGAAAAAAAAAAAAGCATATGCAGAGAGGCAACACAACTTCAGCAATGTGAAATTCTTCCACATTCATCCATAAAGAAAACACTTGACCTTAAAGCCTTAAGCCATTTTCATATATTTTGGTGCATGTGTCAGAAATTTTATAACTATTCCAGAAACTTTTGAGGCCCACTTAATTACTGCTTGCATGAAAACAATGAAGACATACTTGTTTAAGAAGCTCTCGCATCGGGACATCGCTTTTTAAACAAGCCTGACAACGAGAGGAATAGCAGAAGCTAGCAGCTACTATTAGGCATGCCTGTCTCATGGGGTGCATCTTCAAAGCTGAAGCATTTCAAGCAAGATGTTTTTTTCCAAACAAGGTTTTCCAAACAGGGATAGAGTTACCTTCTTCAACAGCTGCTCAACTTCTTGCATCTGTGCGCTACGATCAGTGGCAGGCACTTTTGCATACTCCTGCTTCTTACTGAGCCTGCTCTTCCAATCTTCTTCACCACTCTTCTTCAGCAATGCCAACCTAGAAGAAAAACCATGTCAAAAGACTAGCTTTAAGTACTATACCTTCCATTATTGTTATAACCTACCTCTATTGCATCACTAATGACACATTTGAGAACACTAGAAATTATATTTTCTAACTGATTGCAGTTATTTGCATTTCATACGCATATACAAAGCTCACAATTAGCCCTTACTGAACAGGTCAAACAAAAATTATCTGACAAAACATAGTCATCTAGATCCAAGAAAGGCACTCCAGTTAATTTGTATAACCAGTGAAAACTGCCAATACAATCATCAGAGGCCACAGTACAGTGCAGACCATCCTAAAGTAGACATATATATAAGCAGGTCAGATGAATCACTGCTATTTTTCCCCTTCCTGTCAATAATGTACAGAGATTGACTAGCTCAGCTATGGATGTTTATGCTGTAGATGACCAAAGTCAATGAGATGAATCCTATTACTGGTACTTATTTACTCATAAAAAAAAGACTTTTAAAAATATTTTCTTTAAAACTCATGAAGGAAGAAGTTTTTCAGCAGGCCATCAATAAAGTTTCATCAGGCACATCAAGTGATGACTTTGCAATTCGAAATTGGTCTGAAGTTACTATCAGATCGCCAGAGAACATTTAGCATCTCCTTGCTCATCTAAAGCCATTGCTGTCATAATTCAGTTGTTGCAAAACACTAATAACTTGCTGCCACTGTGCTATAGCTGTGAACACTATCTGCAAGGTTCAAGTGGTTTAAAGGATGCCTTAAGCTTAAAATGTAGATTACCATTAATCTCAGGTAAGATGGATCTTGGAGAAGTGCTATTTTCTGATTTTTACCAATATTCTGAATGCAGCACAAAGAGATGATTGTCCCAGTGGGCAAGCATATATGTTTGTTTTGCTGGAATTAAAACCTGTTTGAAAACCTGTTTGTCCATACAAACCCTGAGGTGACTAGCTTTGAGCACAGGACAAGTCAGTTAAAAATAGAAGGTCTGCAGATACATGATCTTCATCTTATTTCCATCAGGAAATAAACATCTGTGTGGATTTTCTAGCTTCCAGAAATCACTCTTAGTATTCCATATAATGTATATTTGTAATACCTATTCAAACAATTGCACTGTTCCACTAAATCTTTTCATTTCAGTTGAACAGGTACAATTTGCTACCTAACTTTTTGAAATCTAAGGCATTTCAGCAAGAATTATACTAAGACTGTTAACACTATGTGCATTTTATTAGGCTCAGCAAGTAGGAAACCTATTTCGATCACAGGGGGCGGAGATGCATATTCAGAGACACCTACAGCCCTCCCAGTAACTATGTGAGGGTTGTCCTGAACCCATAAGGAGAAGGAAGGGGTGGGATTGAATAGGTCTAGCCAGAAGCCAAGTTCCAGGCAGTAGCTCCCTGCAGAAATCCAGGGGGTGTAACCATGCTACTGACCCCATATACAAGGACACCCAATTGGTCCTAAGGTGATCAGCTGAGAAAACCGAGGATTCAGAAGACAGTAAATCTACAGAATACAGTGGCAGTAAGAATGTTAGCATTCAATAAAGCAGTTATTTCCTCTGTTCCTGCCCAGGCAGATAATGCAGGCAGGCCTCACTGCTTCGTGCCTCACAGCACAGCACGAGTAGGGGTGAAGAGGACTCACAATAAGGAGCTGAGACCATGGTCATTGTTTCCAGACTGTATACAAGATTTCACTGTCCAGAACTTATAAAGTGCATCCATGCATGTATGAAACTGCACAGGAGACCAAGATCAGACTGAATTGCCATCACACTGAATTATCTTCAATAGTTATGTTCTCACAGACCAGCTTTGCTTAGCAATGATCTTTAGTAACTGAAGCTGGAAGGCATTTTAATCAGCTTAGGCCTAAAATCAGTTTGTTTCTAAAAATGCCTATTAGCTGCACAGCATGGTAGAAAAGATCTCTCTCTCTTTTTTTTTTTTTTTTTAAACTGGCATTACTGCAGTGTATTTGCCCAAGACCTTTGCCCCAAACAGCTGATCAGGAAGAGAAAATCTCTAATTCTAAGACTGCTTCTGTGTCTCTGGAGACTTTGCTCTCTTCTCTGTTACAAGGATGGATTATTCACTCTCATCTTCCACTTGCACATGTAAAGAAAGTGTGTGTTCCTAGTGTAAGGCTACGTCTTACTGCTCAAGTGATGAAATCACCCCTTAAAGAAATAGGTATGCCCAGCATGCCATTGAAAACTTCACTGCTGTGCAAAACCTAAAGCCATGCATTTGTTTAGAATCATGGAGAAGAGTAATAAATTCAGACCACTTTGACTCAGCAGCCATTGGAGGGTATTCTTCGGTTTAAATAAAGATGCAAAAAGCTAATGAATTGTATCACATAAGCAAGCCCAACAGATCAATAGCTTAACTCGGAAGGCAGATAGCAGTTGATTCTTTGGAAAGTCTACAAAGGAGAAAAAAAAACAAAAAACAAAGACACTTTTGGGGTGTAACTCTTGAATTTGTTTAAGGATCTCCTCACTAGGTTCATTGCATGCATCTAGTATTCCATCTTTAATAAATAAAGAATTCATTATACACTTTTATTGATCCTTACATACTTCTTCCTTTTCATCCAAAAGTTCCTGTTCCAATCTGAAAATGTTTTACTCTATTCTTGCAAGGAAAAGCTTTATTATATATCTGCCCATCTTTGCAGCTTGCTCTGTGTCTTTTTTTCACCTGTTACTGAGATAGAATGATACAGATGTGTCAGGATGAATTCAAAGCAAAAGATTTCACATTTGAAGGCAAAACATTGGATCAGTACTGAAGGGAGATATGAGCACGATCTGAACAATAATTTTGCCTAAACAAGGAACACAACAAGACCTTGGCAAAAGCCCACACAAAAATGACAAAAAGAAAACAAAGATGCATCTTTCTTCTTTGGCAATATTTCAGTATCTTAGCTGGCAACGTTCTCCTTGAACTGAATGAACCAGATACAGGTTTGGCTTTCACACAGACTCCATTGGTTGCACGGACTAGTTCTTCTCAGTGGCCATTCACAAACCCTAGGGGGCAACCTGAGTGAAGTAACTACAAAACAGAAGTTGATGGTCAGAGAGTTCACTACATACGTGGACTAGCCTACCTGATTGAAGACTGAACGAAAGTTGGAAGTCCACCAGCTAGTTATCTGTGGTTTTTGAAAATGGTGGTATACAGCTGACTTCTACAGAAAAGCAGAATGGGTGGCCTTCTAGCAACTGCAGACTCTGCAGACACACAGATACAGGCTACATCCAACTGACACTGATCAAAGTCCTCCAAGACATTTCCCTTCCTGAAGGCCTCTCCCAGGCTCTTTGCTTGTCTGGCTGAACACAAGACAATTACAAAAAGGTTTCCGGTCTAACACGACAGTCAAAACTGCTGTAAGATAGGAGCCTTTACTCCCTCTCACCTCCAAGCCTCACATTGGCAGAACAGGTGTATTTTCTCTCCTGAAAAATCATTCATTCTTTGACATGGTAAATTGGTAATTTTGAAAAAGCCAGGTATGCATTCACCCCGCAAGGATAATACTACTTCAGTGAAATAAGTCATTGTGGAAAATCACTTTCATCCAGATCAACAAGCATGTGTCCTGCCCAAATATCATTACATCTGTGGAAAAGCTGTTCTTCCATAAGGTGAAAGAATGTCTGACAGAGCCAGAAAAAACCCACAGCATAGGAAGATGAAATTCATGAATGTAAAAGGAAAAAAAAAAAGCAAAACAAAACAAAACAAAGAAAAAAAAAACCCCAACACCTAAAACACAAAGCTTAAAGATAATTTTTAGCAGAAATTCTCTTTAAGGTTTATAAATAGTTGGCATCAGCTACGGAAAAACTAAAGAAAAAGACACAGTCATTATTATTTTATTCTATTGTAATTCTGGGTCAAGAAGTAGACTACTGTGCTATTTTGGATGGCAAAAACAATTTGATACCAGCTCTGTCATTTACAGACATTTGCAGAGTCAGAATAAATAAATTCCTGACAAGACAACAGGTATTTTATGGTGTCAGTTTCGGGATTGAGTAGACAGCCACGGAGGTTTAACAAAAGCAATTTCAGATTGTGAGTGTGATTGACAGTCTGACAGGAACATCAGTTCCTCACGAGACCAAGTCAACTGAAGCATTAAATTTAGGTCCAAAACAGCTGGTAACACTTGGATCTTCCCCTCTCTCCAACCTCTGCTTCCTCGCTATGCTCAGGGAAGGCAGATCATCTACTACCCATAAATCAGAAGTTACTGGACTTAAATCTTATCTGACCAGACAGGTTACATATGTACAGAAGGATTGGGCAGGGGGGGAGGGGGAACTGCATTAAAACAAATAAAGAAAAACCCAGTAAACTGAAGTGGCTAAGTGCATAATTCAGAAAGGGATCCAAGACTGTACAGCTGTTCTAGTTGCTCTGTTCTCCATTTTATGTTAAAGGGATAAAAGGGAGTGAGGATACTAAAAATAAGGATGACTCACACACCTAGAAATACACAAGCAAGTGCTTTGGAACCCTCCCTAATATCACACTTGCCCCACAATGTGATAGAATACTTTGACACAGTGAAAGTTAAATCAAGAAGCTACTCTGATTTATAGGTTTCTATTTTCACTGTTCAAAAGATGAAGGACTAGGCTATTTGTCAACCTGATGCAAACCACCATAACTTTACTCACTGGACTGCGACCGGAATCCTTTTATTCTCTGTGATTGAGTTTATACTCTCAAAGTTTTAACTAAATTATTATGAGTTTCATAAGTACTACAAGCAGCTATTGTAGTTCCAGCTAGAACTATAAGCACACAGTAATTATCATTTAATTTCAGATTATAATGGTTTTAGGTTGGAATAAATATTTCTAATGCTCTCACAAACCCATGAAGTTCATCATCCTTAATAATCTCTATGCAAATCTCAGAGGTCAAAACATCAACTATGTATTTCTGAAGTAAAGTGGGAAAAACCACAAAGCATATCCTGATTTCCTGTACTCAGATAACAAAAAAGAGACTATTTCCATAGAGCAACAAAGAAACAGACATTTGACAAAAAAACACAACACACTGTAACAACTGTACCTCAAGAACTTGGGGAAGCATGTTGAGTATATCAGCATAAATTTAATTTGAATGTATTTTTTTTGATGCTTTCATTTTCTGACCTTCTTATTGATCATCCAGGTGGCTCTTTCAAAAACAGATTATCATGATCTCTCGAACAGTAATTCTCATTCATCATCTGTCTTACAGGTGTGTCAAGCAGATTAGCTGCATATTTCTACTGTTAGCTTTTGACATCTAATGAAGCCCAATAATGACTGCTTAGCTTTTTGAGAAACAGGTTTAAAGCTTCTTTCTTATATCATCACTGTAATAACTTTATTTATAGAGACCACTTAAAAAAAAAAAATTAAGTACCTTTCCTTAATTGACATTGTTTTGCTGGAACTATCAAGGACATCCTCAGTTGTCTGTATTTTGTTCTCTCCAGAAGAAAGCATCTCACAGGAATTCTTGTAGAATTTTCCTTCCAATTGTTCAGATAGCTCCTGTAGTCTACAGGATGCAGCAGCTGCAGTCTGTGAAACTGTCCTTGTTGCTGGTGTGCTGCTGAGTTCTGATGTAGGCTCAACATGGTCTGCCCAGTCAAAAGAAAATTGCTGAATTACACTTAGCACTATTCTCAAACTTTTTTTTTTTTTTTTACATTACTAACACTAAAGCAGGAGATCTGCTGTTTGATATTCAAATCACGTGCTGTTCTAACAGAGAAAAACTTTTCTGTCTGAGCTAGCATAGAAAGATTAATTGTTCAACATTATCTGCTGCATAGACTGGCCCCTTCTGACTGAAGTCCACATGAAGCCGCAGAGTATCACGTTCAGTACTCAACTCACAACTACATACGGATGAGGCACAAACTGCTGCTCCTGTCATCATGCCAACAGGAGGAAAAAAAATACAGATGAAAGAGAGGGGAACAAAGAGCAAGGGAAAGAAAGGAAAATTTAATGAAGTTAATATATAGGCAAAGCATTTTGATGTACCATACTAGGAAGACATTTAATAATTTAATAACGGTCTTGTTTTCTAGGAAGATCTTAGGGACATTATTTTCCTGAGCCACAACTAAACCACAGGAAAAACTGCCCTGAGGAAAAAATAAACGCGTTACCTTAATTTTTCATTTTGAAATACTACAAGCACAACGTTCCCTGTTACAGGTCTGCTTCTGTTTTACCCATTCTATCTCTCCAGCAGACAAATTTTATTAGAATGGACACTAATTTGAGGAATACAAGCAGAACTGTGCCTTCCTCCCTACATCTGTTTGGAGACCATTTTAATTTAAAATAAATTAACTTCACAGGTCAAATGCAAAACTGTTTCTAGCACCACAGAGCACTCTTTTGACCTTTACCCCAACCTATTAAAAAAGAAATTGCTCTGAGAATTCCTTGATTTACATTGTCACAGCACTGACAGGAAAATAATACTAATGTTTCAAAAACCATCCACAACTAGTTACACATATTCATATGCAGTTAACATGATGAAGATGGCTCCAAGCAGACTCCACAGTTTGCAGCAGAGACCTGACCCAGAACAGCTAGTTCAGTGTGTTCAGGATTTTGGAGGACAGGGGCAAGGGCAATGCAGGAAAGAATATATCTTAACTTCAGTATATATTACGATTTCTTTCAAGGTAGGAAAATATCAGTAAAAACAAGTTGTCTTTAAGGCCTGAAGAGCTATAAGAATAACTAAGAAAACCTCACTTGCAAAACTTAAAGGCTGAGAAATACACGTGACAACTACTGCTTTCACTGGATCAAACAGTATTAAAAAATAAAAATGAAAGTGTTGATAATGCTTGAAATGAAGAAGTTGTAAAACAGAAACACTGCTTACTGAACCAGACTACACCAAAAACTAGCATATATACTGCACCTCTGTGAAAAGTCTTGCTTTTTGCATCACTTCCCAAATCCATTTTTTCTTCAAAGGAGGGGCTTTCTGTGACTTCCCATTTACCTTGTATGATGGTATCGATTTCCTTCCGCTCAAGAGGCTGAAAAAGTGCTTGTGAACTAAACAGTTCCATGCTGCCCTTCCTCAGGAAGCTGTAGGCTGCCTCTTTATGATAGTCTCCTGTTTTTTCAAGAACAGGATGTGTGGTTTCATCCTCAAAGGAGCTGTACTTTCTAATTTCATTAGGCTCATGTGCTAGAAATCTTTTTCCTTCTTCTTCATGCTTCTTTGATGCTCTTTTGCTATCTAGCACTTCCACTGAGGGCTGCCACTGTTCTGACTTCTGTATGCGTTTTCCTGACGAGTCTGAGTTTTCTGCTGAAGAGTGGAATCTCAAATCATCTTTTGTGGCAGCACTCATGCTTCCATCACTACGTGGCTTCCCACGCATGTCTCCAGCAAACAGTGCAGAAAGGGCAGAAGCCATTGCTGAGACTGATGTTGAAACTGTACTTGACAGGGGAGTAAGTTTTCCACTTTCATTCTGCACCTATGAACAACAACAAAATAAGATAAAAAATGACCTGAGAGCTCCAAAATTATCCATTTCCAAGAAAAGTCACAATCATCCATTCCAACAACAACAACAAAAAAAGTATATCGCATTAAGTTCCTCAGAACAGAAGATGTGCTTCCATATGAATACACTGCTCTATAAAAAGATAAGGAGAACAACAATGCCCCATAATTTGTCTGCAAACAGGTGATTCCACCCAGGATAAAAATGACTGCACATCAACAGCAGCATCGTTAGCAGTAAAGGGTATATGCATAGCATGCAATATGATGTGTCAGGGCTCCGTGAAAATATTCATACTGACCTGGTGCTGCACAACACAGGGAAAAGAAATTAGTTCAAGTTCCAGACGCTGGATGACACGCCATGTGCCCAGGCTAATCAACTCTGTGTCTCAGCAGGGCTAATTAGCTTTGGCATAACTCTGCTCTGATACGGTCATGCAGCTTCCAGCTTTGGAGCCAGCACAGCACCAGAGCGAGCATTTTGTGCTGTCAGACAGCAGGCACACATTCCTGACACTTTTGCTAAATAAATCACCTTCACACAGGACTGTTAGTCTGAGACTTTCAGATATCAAACATTTGCTGTCCCACACATCCCTGCGCAAAATACTAAAAGAAACTCCCAATAGGTTTTGGTGGCCTCTGCAGTGCAACAATTGACTTTTCTATGCTGTTACAATACTTTTATGAAGTTTTTCTAGACAATTACGATGAAAAATTTCCCTGAAATGCAGAGCTTGGCATTTTCTTCTCCAAAGAGGACAAAAGCAGTGAGGGTACTTGCATGCCTTCAACAAATGAGGAGATGGTTTTCATTTGACTTATTTGCTGTTTTCTTAAGCTGCAGGGCTAGCAAACAGCATGCAGAAGGAGACAACAAAAAATCACACACCATCAGGAGGTAAAAGAATTAAAAACTGAAAATGCACATGCAAGCTCCACAAAGAGTAGACAGCACACTCGTAATCACATCAGAAAGCAGAGCAAAGGCTACTACACTAGCTCAAATATTCCAAAAAAAACATTAATAGTTACCGCTTTACTCTTTTTCCATTGCATCTATCAGAATCAGAAATTTAGAGGAGATCAGCAAAGAGTTCTCAGCTTTAATTACCAGATATTTACATTTGCAATTATGTATTTTGCGAGTGAAACATCCAGTTGCCCTTTTTGTTACCGTACTTATGTTTCTTCCTATAAAAGCCAGAGCTACCACTCAAATCTTCAGATGCACAGGGCACTACATGAAGTCTTTTTTACACATTCCTATTGTGCTCTGGTTCAGAGGCAAGCCTGATTTCCTTTGCTAGGTTCAGAAAAAAGATGACAAAACATGCTTCCTCTGCATTTCCTTGTCTGAAATCTAAGTTTATCTTGTAAAAGCCTGACAAACTGAAGCATTTGTCACTAGCTTCTTTCTCATCTGCTTCAGTGCAGTTCTGTTGATCACATTCCTGGGCCCCAAACAAGTTAGTGACTCAATCGTTAAGGAGTCCAGGCTGTGACAGTGGTTAGCATGTAGAAAATGAATGGAAACAGTACTCTGTAATGCCAAGAAATCTTTAGATATATATGCAAAATATTTACTACTGCTTCAAGCCTAAGAAAATTAGGCATAATGTACAGTAACATACTCATGCAGCTTTGCACCAATGTGGTTTAAGAATCCTACCTTCTTATTATTCTATTATTATACGGAAAATGTATAAACAGGAATGAAGATAAGGAAAGAGAAGAGTATAAACTTTCTCAATCTCAGATTGATCCAAATTTGTAGAAACGCAACATGCAACTTTGGTCCCCAAGGATCCGATGTTTCTGTTTTACTGAACATCAGCTCTGAAATACTGGCCACTCTGCTCTCAAACTTCACTAAAGAAGAATTCCTTTCCAGTCTCAACTATTTGAAGGATTCTGGAAGGAGAAGCCCAATTCCACTCCACAAATTAAATCACTTTGACTGCAAATTTCTAAATTTCAGAAGTATTCTGCTTTGAAGGAAAAAAAAATAAAAAAATCAATGCCCCCTCCCATGTAAAACTGACAGAACAGAGTCCTGATAATGGAAATAAATAATGGCTTCATTTCAGGATTTGAAACATGAACATCATAGACTTCAGTAATGAGATGTGTCACGGCTTTCAGCCCTTTGGTCATGAATTTACTTTCAGAAGACATATACAGTATTGCACGGGAAAAGACAGACACTATGCAAGGTACAGCATGCACTCATCAGGAAGATGACATACTCTTAAATTACTAAAAAAGAAAACTCTATCAACGAACTCAAACATTTTGGAGGATGTTGATCTTCAGTGTCTGTTTCCTGTGAATATGTCATGACCCCTGCGTGCAGCTTGGGGCAAAAAAAAGGCCAGCTGTCATGGCATCTTATGCAGAAGCTGTTTTCTTCAATAAAAAGACACAAACAAGAAACAGCTAAGATTGCACTTACCTGCTCAACTTCTCCAAGAGTGACTGGCTGAGTCTGGTAACGAGTATTCATCCTCCTGTGCCTAATATCACCTCGACTCCTTGTGGAGATAGCCCTGGATACTGGCTGAGACAGTTTGTTAAACAAAGCCATCTTTTCTGCCAAGCTTAATGTGGAAGAATCTGGTTCATCAGATTGATCTTGCCCCATCGCTTCTTTGGCTGCTCTTATCTCCTCTTTAGCTAGTATTTTTTGGTGTGCTGATGCCTGCAAGCTGAAGAAACAGAACTGGAAATGAGTTTTGAAGATGCTGTTATGAAGTTTTAAAATCTTAACCTGAGAGATGCAGAAGAACTTGCATATGAAGCATAATAGCCAATGTAATGTAGCAGCCTACGTGATTATGCAGTGGTTCAACATTGGCACGAAGGTTTCCAATTAAACAGCTGAAGATTTAAAGAAACGTTAATTTTTCAATCACAAATTCATTTTATTGTGATACCACAATTTTTGGAAAGGGAAACTCAAGACTGAAGACAGGTTTTTGAGACCTATCACTCTATACAGAATACAGATCTATGGAGAGACATTTAAGAATCTGCTGTAGAACAAACACTTGTCCTACACTGCAGTTCATGAAACATTCAGCTTTATTACAAATAATTTGTGGAACATATTTGATAAAATACGCAAAAGATGGATTTAAACTTTAAGTTAGCGTGGCTTTTAGGTTCACATGAATCATAATGTCTCTTTTTATTTGAAGGAGAATTCCTGTTTGTTATTGTTTTGAGTTATATAGGGTGACTCAGTAATAAAAAATGTTTGCAATATACTCCATTAATTTTTAAGATTGTATGACCAATGCTGAAAGCAGACACATTCATTCATAAAAGCTGTAACTGCATTTGTCTCTACAATAACATTTTATTCACCTCTAGCTAAATTCAGCCACGTTTACGAAATTAGTATATATACTTTCTGTCGTGCTCTTTGATAAAATTCTCTTATTCAGGACAGGCAAACAGTATTCTGCAATGTTACCTATAGGTGGTGCAATTTCTTATCTTTCCTTAAATTTTGCAAGCTAAAAATATATATGTAGAGACAGACAAAGAGGATATGTACTGCTTGTGAAGTCAAGCACCCAGCTTCAGTTTTTCATGTCAGGATGACATTATTGTATAAAAATGTAACAGAGTGAAGAGGGTTCTGCCAGGTCTGCTCACATGCAATTTCATGTCTCACACATAAGAGTAGGTGAGTGTGGTTAGAAAGGTCCTAAATACAGACACTTAACAAATAAAAGCTGCAACATTTCATCATGCAAACGTAAATGAATTTGACAAGTGTTCTAAATATTCTTGAAACGAGTATTGACTTAACACATTGAAAAAGGCATTCAAGACTTTAAAGATGCATCTGCTATTGAGGAATCTTGTGCTCCATGTAACATGCATGTTTATCCCCCCCAGTACCTGGTAGGTTGTACAGTGCTCTTAACTACAGTGGGACTAGGTACTCTTGTCACTACTGTGTGGGTATTCACAGAACGTGAAGCAGGGGTAGTTTCACTTTAAAGAATTGCCAAGGAAGGAAAATTCACAAGGAGAGAGAAGAAAAAAGCATTAAGAAAAGCAATACATTAAGTGTTAACTACAGAAAAGACCAAAAACAAAACAAAACAGAAAAAAAACAAACAGCGATGATTTTTAATTAACGGCGTTACCTGCTATGAACTTGGCAAATTAACATCAAACACGTTGGAAGAACTAAAAGCTTAGAGGAGCAAACAGGTTGTCCCTTGAAGTTGCTGTTATCCATAACGTAAGTTATCTTTTAGCGGATGTCTATTTGCCTTTCAATTTTCCTATTTCCCCCCCCAAAAATATTCTCCTTTTTGTTCAGGAAAGCTTTGTGATGTACGAGCAGAATGCAAAAGAGCATTTTTGACATGTAGACTTCAAATTCCAGACTCCAAAAGGTTTACCCCAATACAAATACATTACAAGAGAAACTGTGCAGACTTCTCTCAGTGCAAAGTACCCTTCTCATTTGAGTTACAAATCAATGCTATGATTAATCCTGTTTTCCTAATCCACAGCTTCATAGACCTGCTAAATTACAGTTCATACGTTACAATTGCCTTTATTTCAAAGAAAGAATTTCAATATAGCTTCCCCTGTGGTTCTCAAGGAAGTTGTCCTTATTCTTAGCACTACAAAGTTGTAAATACCACATATATGGAACTTATTCCCAGATTTAAACACAGGAACCAAGTTTAGAGCCAACACATGCACAAGACTTACGTAGCTGCAATGACCACTTCCTCACTGGTAATTGGTTGCGTGTGTGATCTGTCCTGCAAACGCCGCATTCTTCTCTCTACTGCTGAGCTTCTTGTAGGTGGTTTAGGAATATTCTTCATTTCAAAAGATTTTTCCATTTCCTAAGAGGACAGAAGTCAGAATTCAAACCATGGAAGAGAAGTTCTAAACACTAGTTTCTTTTAAACCTTCTTGAATGCAAAGCATTAGTTTTGCTGAATGTCCATCTCTGAATTAAAAGCAGGATATGATCACACAGTAGGCATCATGCAGATAAAATTAACTACACATCTCTTTAAATAATGTTCTCAAAGAAGGCTTTAAAGCAACAAGTCTGCTGCGTAAGTAGATGAGAAATTTAAAAAAACATGTGTATGCATTTGGACTTGTTCAACTGCATTACACTTCATTCTTATCAACTTAGTGACCATCAGCATCTTGAGTGTGAAATGTTTAGCTATGAACTCAGCAATCTTCTGCATCTTGGACATGAAATGTTTACCTCTATTTTCTATTATAAAAGTTTAATACTTACTCTAAAAAGCAACCTCTTTGCAGCTACACTTAGTTTGGCTCGATCATCTAATTTTTCTTCATCTACAGAAAGCAAAAAAGAGAAAGCTCATATGAAGTGAAAGTTTTTCTGACTAAATGATTTCTGAACTCACACTAAATAACATTTAACTAATAAAGAAACATTTGTAGTCAAAAGTTGCCTGTATTCCCTTTCAGTTGAAGATATATTGTGAAGCAAATTGTATAAACTTGTATTTACACATATTGCATCAGAGAAAAATTCTGAACAGGACCTTCTAAAGCAAAAGAATTTTCTGCAGGACAGCTTACGTACTTTTGGGTTAACTAAAAAAACTTTTAGGAATGATCATATATATTATGGTAGTGTATGATAACACACAGACTAAGAAAGTATTTAGACTAAGAGCACTGTCTTAAGGCTCATTATTCATCCTGCTGCATAGAGCATCTATTTTCTCTCAGTTGGCTAGACATGCTGGCCCTTCTAATTCCCCTTGTTTCCCCATTTTTCAGAGGTTCAACTGGAATCCTTGGGAGCTGAAATCAGCATCTTCCATATCCAAGAGCCAGCATCTCAAAGCTGTGGAGTATCAGCTTTCAAATAGCACAAGGCATTAAATCTAAATTTAGGTACTCATGAGATTAGCTTCTTAATTTGTGCCAGACTTGCTGAGAGTGACAAGAGGAAAACTTAGGCAAGATGGCAGACAATTATATAATTTAATAACCAGCATCTTCCAACATCCTTAGCTAGAAAATACTTCACCAATACCATTTTCCCATTATAAAATGGCTTTTAGTCTTAAAGCTAGATCACTGATCAAAACAAGTTTTTTTTCTTTTTTTTTTTTCCCACCAGATAAATGTAAATATGTTGAAAAAGCAAGTCACTCCATCTTCTGCCCCATATATACTTAGATATCCACAGATTTTCAAGCTTAAATGAATTAGAAATCAAGTCTGTAGCAGATGTGGCCCAAGGAAAAGTGGCACTTCATAGGCATTGATGCTTATTTTCAGACTTTTTCTTCTTTTTTTGCACTATCAAATACTACTTGAATAAAAAAGCATATTCATTCCCATTTCTTCCTTAGAAAATAGCATAGTGACATACCGTCAGCAGTTGGTATTTCCGCACACAAAATGGACCTAGTGAGAAAAAATCAAATAGAAGCAAGTTAGCTTGAAAGAAAACATCAATTAAATTCAAACTCCATCAGAAGAAGAATAGAAAAACCATACCTATCTTTCAAGTTTCAACAACTTTCAATAATTTCCACTTATAACATCCTTAAACAAAGCAGAAAGGCAAGCAATCATATCCAACTTTAGTAAAGGAAAATAACTTCCAGTTTATCTCACAGAAGACAAAGGTCTAAGATTTGCTGCTTGATCTATTAACATCGGATAAGTAGATTTGATTGATTACAATTGATAAACAGAGTAGGATGGACTCTCTAGTCTATATAACTCTTTTGAAATAACAGACAAAATCATTTATCATTAGGCAGAACCAGACAGCTGCAATACTTCACGACTGACTGCTCACCACTTCACGTAGGGGGATTTGCAGCAAATCGCTTTTTGTTGGTTTTCATTTTATAAGAAACTTCACACCCAAGTCAATTGGAATTTATTCTATATGAAGTACTTGATCCATGTTTTAAAGAAAAATGATAACCTTTTAAAATATTGATGCTAAGAAATGAAAAAATTTTCCTGATGAGCTTGTTCATGTCTACCTGCACCAGAACGCTATGCAGAGCTGCACACGTGCCTACCTATCCGTCTCCTTTCGTTCTGCTGACGTTATAGGTTGGGTTTTAAATCGCTCAGAAGTCTTTCTATTTTCACCAGGAGTGAAATAGCGCCTTGGCCTTCGTGGCCCTCTTTCACGGTCACCACCGGCAGACAAAGCGCTGCCTGACGTTGACATCTCAAACCGAGATTCGCTTTTACACCACATGATAGAAAGTGCATAGAAAAGAAAATGGAAGAGAGAAGTAAAGCATAGATGTAAGTATCTCAGCAGTTCACCAGAGTTCACTCTGCATGCTCCTCCGGTAACATGCACGGACGGACACATTCCAGCTCCCCACACCACACCTCGCACTAGCAAGCAGAAGCACGGAAGCAGGATTCAAACCATCTCAGCCTCCAATACACACTGGTGAGAGCTAAGCTGTGTGCTGTAAGTGCCGAACACAACTGATGTTGAGTGTGTGTCATTTTGCCAAGGACGTGCAAGTTTCACACGAAAATATGTCTGAAATGTCACCTACAGGTCCGTTTTCTTGTTGGCATTAGCAGTTTCCAGAAAGACATTACGGAGCTGGGCAACAGAGACTTTTGTGTCAACCATGCCAATCTCACCATTTGCTGCGTTTGCTTCCATGCTCTTACTATGAAAAGCTTCTAACTTAGGAGGCACAGTATAGTCAGACATTGAGCGAGTCAGGACTTTATGCTTTGACACCTTCCACACGGGGCCTTTTCCCTGAGCTGGCTGCGATACAGACCCGCTCTGTATGTACATGACAGCTTCGCTCCTCTCCATGTTCTCAGGTGTCTTCAGCTGCTGCTCAGGCACCTGCTTCTTTTTGCACTCCTGCTCCCGCTGAACATCTGAGCTGACCTTCAGCTTGCTTGCAGACGAGGAGCTCCCCATACCAGTATCTAGTTCTCCTTCTCCAAAGAGGCCTTCGTGGCTCTTCCCTTGCTTACAAATCTCAGATGGTAAAATTGGCCTTCTGCCTTTGGAAGCCTGCTCACCCTCTGGGGATTCTTCTTCACCAGGCTTTGCTCCGTAAGCCAGTGCCTCTTTCTTTTTACTCTCCGGTGCAGTGCCTGCTGCTGACTTCGTTAAGAGGCTGACACTGTCTGGAAGGAGGCGGCTGCCGACGAAGATGTTTTCTGGTTCTTCTGTTGCCATCAGCTGAGCTGTGTGTGCAATGCCAGCAGGCTGAATATAGCCATGTATTGGTTGGCGGACCGTGCTGACGGGCTGATTGAGAACCCTGTCAAAGGCAGACGTTTCTGTCTGAAGAGGCATGTAGTGGGTTGGCACTGGCTGCGATTTTCTCTGAGACACACTGTCTGTGACAGGTTCAGGGCTTCCACGCGCACTTTCCTCTTTCACCAGTTTCTCTCTAACTTTTACTCTTTAAGAAAGAAAAAGGATTAAAGCTGTGAACAGCAATACCAAAATGGGAAGGAACACAGACACCTACTGTGGGTATAGACAGCAGTATCTTTAAAATAAAAAAACAAATGGTATACATAAGGAAGTCACGTTATAATGCAATCTCTTCCTACCCCCCAAGTATTAGCAATGATATTGCATAAAAACATTCAGGAGATTCACAGGCCTTTAAACATGCATGGCTCCTGAGAAGGTAACTGAGCAAGCCCTGAAAATGGCCAGCACAGCCCTATCATGCCACTAATGTGGCCAAGAGACATATGCAGTCTCGAATAGACAAAAAAGCTGATGAAAGCTCATCATGTTATTAAAGTGTTTGGTTCAGCCTGAAATTGCAGATTCCATTGGCAGCACTGTATTCAGAGTTTGAAAGGTCTCCAAACATGGGCATGCTTACTTCATATCAAGAGGCTGCTGCGCAGTGCTAGAGAGGATGGAAACAAGTGCTGGTATCTCCACCTACAACTTCCAATGTTGTTAGACATTCATTTACTTCTTGGTGCCATTTAAGACAACTAAAATGTTACAGGTAGCATCATTTCCTATGGTAAGCAAGAAAAATGTTATAAATGCAAGCTTCAAAGCCTTAGGTGAAACTATGAGATGGCTGCCACAGTTTGGAGGGCTTGTAGGGGATCAAAGTGAAAAGAGAAAAATTATGGCTTGAAAGTAAGCAATCCAGCTCAGAGTATGTGCAATTCCAGGCTTGCCACCATCAGACTTTGGAATGTTTATGTTACTAAAAAAAAATAAAAAAGTACTACTTAAACGAAAGGAAAAACGTTGATCAGATAAATCAGGATTATCGAAAGTTATCCAAACAATGACCTTCCTTGCAGCTATTTTTTTTTCTCTCCGAGAACTTGTGCACTTGTTAGTGAAACTTCCACGTTTACTCAAACACAAAGTTTATTCAGTCTGATAAAGTGATTCCTTAAACTATAATGCATGTATCAAGCATTTTCCAGAACATCCACAATGATGTTAGTACTGGGTTATAAGAATTATTTTCACTAGGAGCACGGTAGAGTCTTCCTGCAATGCTTTGCACGATGGGCTAAAGGTATGTGTTACTGAATGGGAGGAAGCAGCTGCTCTTAGCTCTGATCAAGAGCGTGATGTATTTTTCAGTGTTAAATTTTTACTTTTCTCACACCGTTGCCTTTGGAATTCAAGGAATTAATAGTAAGGAAGGCTAACATAGATTGGATTGAGGTGGAAATATGTGTTGGTTTGCAGAGTGCAAAATGAGATAAAATAAGTAGTTGTAAAAATGATGGAAGCTGATATGATAACAGTTGTGGAAGAAGTGAGGGGTGTTTGTATTTCTTCATCAGAATATCAATTGGTTGCAAGTCACAATAAAAGCAGATGCTTCAGAAAAGTTTCAACAGCTTATCTGCAAAGAACAATACTTTCCAACTCACTGCTGTTAAGGGAAAATAAAGGGCAAATGTTAAGTTATGACAGGGTAAAGAGGAATTTCACAGTCGACTTGTTAGCCACACAGCTATGTGATACCTGGAGGGCCAGCTGATAAGAGATGGTGTGTCCCCTTCTGAATCTTTCTGAAGGAACCATTCAGGTTTTGCTTTCCCTGCACTACTACAGAAAACAGAACTTCAGGTAGTTTTGGAGAAGATCGCAACACATGCTCACCCTCAGCTCCCACTCTTCCCTCCCCCATCTTCATCTCAAAACCTTATTTTTTAAAATGATGTGATTACTTTGTTACTGAAGACAGTTAAGGAAAAGGAAAGTACAACACATTAATAAAAATACAAGGTGGCAACCTGCGACACAGACGATCACACTTCCCCAGATGACTGCATTGTGTTCTGAGCACTGAGTTTTCCTGCAAAGGTAAGTTTGCTAAGTGTATGCTGTTCAGAATTTCAGCAGTGAAAGCTACTGTACAATTTTATTTCTGCCAGTGTCACTGCAGGTTTGAAGGCTATACGTAAGGATATCCCTACAACTTGCTGAAATTAATTCTTTAGTGGTAAGAACCTGTCATATCCTGGTGTGTCAAAAAGAAAAAAGTAATATCAATTTAATGAAGTTAGAAACTCAGGCAGCACACTGTGCTTCCTAAGAAACTCTCTGGGGTAGCAGGAATCCCCCTTCTTCCCAACGCTCCCATACAGCAGCTTCAGCAGTGCAAATCCCATGAGCTCTCAGAGACACTATGTGAGGCATGCTGTGTCACTGTGCAACTGGAGACAGAAAGCTAAAGGAACAGGAAAAGCAATCCCCTGACTTCCTTCTGCTTCAGTGTTGGAGTTAAAGGCATATAAAGAAAAAAAGCCTGTGAACTTGCAAGCCCTACAGGGATCATTATTTGCAGGCTACCCCCCTTCTTTCACAAGCACTTGCCCATTTCAACGCATGATGATCAGGAAGAGATCACAGTCCAGCCACACTGGTGCTTACTCCTGGAGAGTGACAACGCAGGCTGCTTTCCATTATGTTCAGCTGGGTCTGAAAGAGCTCCTCACCTTACACTACAGTCATTTGGGATTAGAAATCCCACCAAGCTCCAGGTCTTCTGCTTCAATTTTTCTTAGCTGGTCATTTAATAAGAACAGTTGGAAAAGGACAAATCAAAGATGGTCCTTAATATAAACCTACTTACAGTAAAAACACTGGCAAATCTGAGAACTCACCGACAGCTGTCACCTCATTCAGGCCAAGCTAAGAACAAAGCCAAACATCAACTGCTGAAATAACTTTTGTGTTCATTTTCCAATTGTTCCTGAATTCCTAAAGGAAGTGACCAAACAGGAGGCATTCACAGGAGCTTTAACAGGAGCTGACCCAGTAGCTGAAATTGCTCTGAGGAAAGTAAACTTCCCTCTTGTCTCTTAATATGTACTTTGGCTTGTTTTATAGCAGGCAGGGCAGGGCAACTTGTATTTGTACTTCATCATTCATCCTTCGAAGAGGGCAGTCAGAAGAATTCAAGCCATGTTTTGAATGTGGAGTTAATCAGCAACTTCACAGCAGCAGAACATATACAATGTCAAACAATACCTTCTCAGCACTTTGTTGTCTTCTCAACAATGGATTATAGGATTGATTATTAATACGCTTAAGGCTAAAGGCACAGAGCTTCCATACTTACTCCAAACTAAGCTGCATTTATTTTCCAATCTGAACTCAGCTAACTAAAATTTAACCAAAAAAAAAATCTAACAACACATATGATGGGAAGCTGCTTTCAGATTGGCACTGATCTAGAAACTGAGATTTAGGCGTTAATTTATTTGTGTAAATCTCTGGATTCCTACATCAGATTCTACATGAAAATGGATTTTAGTACTTTATTGCCTGGAACAGAAAACAACTAAGTCTCAAAAAACCAGGAAAATCTTGCAGTTGGAACCTGTCTCCGGTTCATGCCAAATACAACCGATCCCATAGTGAAACACACAGCATTAGATCTCAGAAGGACATAAAACTTCTAACAGATGAAAAAGTCTGTCTCTATTAAAGACTGCTTCTTTAGTCATTTCTCTTCAGCCCAACTTCTGCAGGACCTTTTATCATAGAAATAGGTAATGCCTGCAGTGGCAGATTTAAAGTGAAGCAGTTGGAACGAATTGACCTGATACACATTCATCCCACTCAGCCTGAGTTTGTAGCTATTTTATACAGGTACACTAGAAAAGCACACTTGTTAGCTCCGAATTCTTTAAGACAGATTTTGGTAAACTATTTTCGTGAGAACCAGTCCTTGCTCTTGAAAAAGAAGAATTTAAAAACGACAAGAGCTTTATGGGAAGGCCAGACTTGTCCACATTGAAAGCTCATCTTCGAACAGGACCACAAAGAGCTCTCTTAGAGTTGCTTTGCCAGGACAGTTGTTGCCCTCCCAGTGCTGCATGTAGTCTGTCTAATCTTGAGCTAGAAAAGAAAACTCTGGAAAGCATTTCAGTGTCTCACTGGTTTTCCCATGCAGAAAAACAGACTGTGGTTGCTTTAAGAAAATAAAAGTTCCTTTTACACTGCAGTTGACACATTCTTGGCTATAAAGTTTGATATGCCATTCTCTTTATTTTTCCAAGGTTGAAAACTTGATCCCTTCCTTCACCTTATAAAGCAAAGAAAATAACTTACAAAATTAAGGATGAACCTGCCAAATTACTGAATTCCAATCGCTCAGTATCCCTTCCTATCAGTAATTGGATTAGCCAAGAGATTTATCTCAAATTGACCATCTGAAACAAAGGGATAATATTTTGTAGCATTTTAGTCAAGTCTGCTTCTGAGATTTGTGGAGTTTGGAATAACCCAGTCAGCTCAAAGCTTCAATACAATTCTCCATTCTTATGGGTGACCTTACAATGATTGCTTTCCTTGCTCTAGTAGCAGAATTGTAAGATTACAACAAATCACAGTAACTTCCCAAGCATGCTGACTTCCTTCTGAAGGCTTTTTTTTTAATGACAATATTCCTTTAAAATCTAATGTGAATTGGAGGATTCCAGTGGTAGTGCATATATCCACCTACCCATGTGGAAGAAGGTAAGCAGCATTAGAAGGCAAGTGAATAATGAAAGGAGGTTAAAAAAAATACTAAAGACCATCGCCAGTGTTCCCTATTCAGTAAAGCAAACACAAAAAAAGGAAAGTAAAACTACCTTCCAGCAGTTTTCAGGCAGGGTACATAGGTGATTTGATCAACCCATCAGGCTGTTAACCTTTGACAGTGAAGACTGCTTCATCATTCAAACTTCAAGGTACAGTTATGTGAGTTAGTAAGGAAGGCTTTAACCATTTAACCACTTTCATATAAGAATCAACTTTTGTGATTTTGATGGAAAAGATAAAGAAGTCCATTCAAGGTACCTTGTTTCTGAACTCATTGCTTCTGTAGTTACAATGGCCAAATTTTTTCAGCTTAAGCATTTCAGCTGCCTAGAAGCAGTCACCAAGGATCTATGATGAGTGTGTGCTTAAGAGTACAGTTCACACTCAAATTTCTAACCTTTCTATCTGCAGCATTCTAACATAACTTCTGCTTAAAGTTATTATTTTTTCATAAATGCACCTCTCTAGAAATTAAAAAATTGACCTTGAAGGAAACCAAAATTCTTGGTCACTTGTTGTTTTCAATTACCATGATAGCCTTGATAGTCTGTTTTTAAAATTATGTTGTGAAACTACGATGTGGAATTTGTAAAAATTACATTTTTTTTCCCAGTTGGAAAAATGTGATAATCCTTTTAAACATTTGATTTGTCAAATCTGAAGTAATTCAGCATATCAAGAGGGAGGCTGTGTTGTCCCAATTCAGCGTGGAATTTTTACTCCTGCTCTGCCCCTTCATAAATACCCTGATACTATCTGAGCTACTAACTATCACAGTTCAAAGGGAGTTTTCCATTTTCACAGCAGGGATACAACTATCCTTTCAGCTAACCCAAGGCACTTCTCAGCTTATAACACTGAGGCCTATTTTATCTTGGCAGAAGCTGTCGTGAAGCTATTCAAATCTTCTCTGACAAAACAACTCATATTTGCTTGGAAACTGAATCCAAACCATTACTGGATATAGAAGGAAAAAGTTAAAGGCTTGCTTTGACAGGTAATAAGGAAAAAAAGAAAAGTGGATTTAGAACCATATCTACTTCCATTTCTAGTTTGTCTGTAAATAAAGACATTTAAGAAAATATCAGTTATTCAACTCTTCCAGGATGTTCTAATTTTAGCATAAACTGTTTTAAGCATAAAGGAAAACCAAGAACATATCTAATCACAGAAATACAGATAACCACATTGTTGTATCACAAACACATCACAATTCAAGAAGCCCAATCCAGTCTGTAAGTAGACTGGTAAGGGGGCAGAGGGATACAGCATATCTCCAGAGAAGACAAGCTGGGAGAAGGTGTTCCGCCTAGAGAAGATAAGATTTTGACAAGACCTTTCAGCTGCCTTCCAGTAATTATAGGGGGCCTACAGGAAAGCTATAGAGGGAGCAATCTGGATTAGACATTAGGAAGAAATTTTTTTTATGCAAGTGATGAAGTGCTGAAACACTTCGCCCCCCAAAAAAACTGTGAATACCTCATCCCTGGAGGTGTACAAGGCCAGTCTGGATGGGGCTGTAGGCAAACCAATCTGGTGGGTGATCAAGTTACACAAACAAATTGTAAGAACAAACAAAAAAATCCTTGTTACCTTTGTCTGATGTTACTGTGCAAGGGCTGATCATTCTGCAAGTGGATTGGTGAGGCTGCCCGCTTTGGTGAAGAAAGGGACTCTCGGGGGGTTTGCTTTGGTGATATTGGCACTTCATTATAGGAGGAAGACTCTCGTCCAGAAAGCTTAAGTGAGACAGAACTATCCAAGGTTGCTGAAGGGTCAGAAGCCTGTCTAATGGCACTGTCATCATCTACCCTTTTGTCACTCTTTTCATTTGAAAGCTCTTCTTTAGCTGGAATACCATCTTTTTCATGGCTGGAATACTCCCTGGATTCAGAAATCACACTCTTTGACTCCTTCACTTCAGTCCTGGACAAATACAAGGAGCCAGAGTCCTTGCTTTCATCATCGTGCCTTTCACTTTTCAATCCCTTTCTTTCCACACTGTCAGGATCTTTTCTTGCCCGGGAATATCTGGATGAGTAGTCAGAATCCAAATCAGAATCAAGAGATAATCCATACTTTTCTGCCAGCTGGCGTCGTCTCTCTGCCTTGTACCTAGCTATTCTTTCTGCTTTAGACTCTAGTTCATGGGTATCCATGTTTCCTGTACTGTACAAGGACTCTGTATTTCCTCCTGTTATTTCTGCACGGTATCTGGATGATCTGGGTTGTTTCTCTACAGAAGAATCTGAAGTTTCCTCCTCTTCATTTGATCTTCCTGCCAAAAGAACAACACGTACAGACTAATCCATCCAAAACTCCATCAAGTACCCTAGCTCACTTACTTTGAATGGTGGGTAAATGATTTCCATTTTCTTACAAATCAAAACATACCAGTGACTGCATAGACATATTACAGTTTCACACTACAGTCTTCAAAGGCACATAAAATGATTAAGAAGCTTACATTAATTGTAGCCCTCTAAGAGTTTCATATCAAATTATTATATAACAGGAAGGTTAAGCAAAAAAAAAAATCCTGATCACAGCTGTTCTACAAAAGTCTTCTCCTGCTACTGAACATACAATGGGGTAGAAAATGAGGTAATTCAGCAATGGAATACACTACTTACCTAAGTGATGGCTGTATGGATCAGTTGCACGCATATATCTTGGTGTATCTTCTTCTAGTAAACGGTGTGCAACTGACCCTGGGCAGTTCTGCAGAAGCATAGGTTGCGTATCATTTTCAATCCCCTCTAAGCGTCTAGCTATTCTCTCTTTCCTGAAAAAGATGCAAAACATTTGAAGTCAAATATCCTTGAAGATTTGAAGGGAGAGTTTCAAAGAGGAGGTAACAAAACAAGCTGTATGTTTTGTTTTACAGGCCAAAGACTTTTTCTTTTTTACCTTTTCATTTCCAAAAAATCTTGGTTGTTTGGTTCAAACAGTTTTCTTAATTCTGAAACTGAGACAACAAAAGATTATACAGTTTATAAGCTGCTAAGTTTCAGAAACTCAAAGAAACTTTCTAAAATGCTTCAGAATAAGAAGGAACAGTCAAAACATTAAGAGACCTCACATAGTTTTTGTCTGGAAACAAGTGTTTACCTTTTGTTTTCCTAGTTTACTAAGCTTGCTCTGTCGAAAGTGCATTAGGCCAACAGATGTAAATACCAAGTTCTCCAAGCTTTTAAGATCCAGTGTAAACTGGGCAAGTTATATTTTTGTTAGCTAAGACCAAGCTTATGTGCTATATTAACTACTTCAAAACCAGAGTTACAGTTTACTCATTACACAAAAGCTGGTGATCACGCTTAAAAAGTGCCCCTTATTCCTTAGTCCCCACTAAGCTCAAGTTTGGAGATAACCTGTACAAAATACCACATACTCTTCTGGTATTCCTAAGTGGTTAATCACTTCACTAGATTTCCCTTGTAGCTCTAACTGCACACATTCTCCTTCTCTTGCCCTAAACTGTTTGGTGGTGTTATGTGCTAGCAGACAGCTGTCACAGATCGCAAAATAGTAGAGAACCAACAGGAGGCATGATGGATGAAGTAATCTCTATATATACACGTATGTGCAGAGTTATCAGTGGTGTTTGCAAACCACACTGGAGCAGCAAGTGCTTCATATTCAAGTGTGGTGTCACTTCTTACCACCAGGAAAATAAGCCATTTGGGCTGTCAATGGACACAGTGAATTTGTGGGACTGCGAATGTTATAAGTCCCCAGACTGTCATTGCCTTGGCTAAGACATGGTGCTAAAAGCTTTGTTAACTTATTTTGAGGTAATGTATCTCTAGTCTTCTGATTCTGTTCACACAGGAATCAGAAGCTGAAGTAAACTAAAATATGCAGCCTGTGAAATCAGTCTAAGATTGCCATCTGAAACACCTGATGACTCAGAAGGATC
This sequence comes from Cyrtonyx montezumae, assembly GCF_038088225.1. Lineage (NCBI taxonomy): Eukaryota > Metazoa > Chordata > Aves > Galliformes > Odontophoridae > Cyrtonyx > Cyrtonyx montezumae. The sequence continues at coordinate 10,528,306 of NW_027071870.1, read as the reverse complement.
TAGAAGACACTGTTGCACACCTCTGTAGAAGTGACTCTATCAGCTTTATTCCTTATTGAATTTCACAGTTCTAGATATTCGTAGGTTAAAAATTATTGAAACACCACCCTTTTAAAGGTCAGGTGCACCTTCTTAACTATAAGAATTCATAAGCAAATCTAAGTCAGTGTTTCAGCTGACACATACATTTCTGTAGTCAATATCAATGTTTGTACATCACATCACAGCTAGGAAAATAAAGGAACTATTAACACTGTCTGTCACATCATGCTGACGTGATGAAAAGCCACTAGGACTCCAGGTAAAAGGCCTCTGATTAGTAAGACTGAATACATTCTCATTCTACTTCTCAGAGAGGCAAATGACTGAGGTACTGATATATTGTGTGATGCTAGAGATGGATGCCTACAGGAATGCAGTACACACAGGAAAAAAAAATCATCTGGGGCTCTCTCTGAGTCTACATTTTTACAGACCACAGACAAACTATCAAATTTTTTAAGGCAGGTTATGTCAAACTGATTGTCATCACACCATAAAAATCTAAGATGTCCCACTCTAACAGGGCTAACCACCTCCCACATCTTGCTTAAGCATCTGCAGCAAAACAGGGGGAAGCCTTAATTGTTGAACAAATTGACCACACGTGAAGACAACCCCCGAAAGCTAGAAAGCTCCAGATGGCAATCTCTGCAGACAGATGAGAACTGGACTTGACCAATGGAAAATCTGCATCCCACACCAAGATTAAAGCAAAGATGATTTCTTACACTGTGTTTTCATAGCTTTTTTTCTCTCAGTTCATGAGCAATTCTCATGTTGCTCTTCCCACTCAGGTGTGCTAGCAGTGAACTGTATTAAAGAAAGATTTTATCCATGTGAAAACAAGTTGTTCCACACAGACACTAAAGGAAACAATTTCTCAAATACTTCGCTTTTCACCTCTATCAAAAGTAGTTCTATTTCAGTTTGTTCCTCTGGATATTAGGGTTTTTCTGTTGCATCTGTTCCCTATACATACAAGAAATGGTTGAAACAAAAGCCATAATTGTTCTGCTACTTCAAACACGTAAAAGGCCTCCATCACTCACAGTTAATAAAACCACATTCCACCCAAACCCTGATCATTTTTCTTCCCTAATAACCAATTTATTCAGCGCTTTAAAACATCAGAATACAGGTCTTTTATAGAGTTTTAGTCAAGCTCTGAAGCACAGATTCATATATTAAAGTCTTCTCTTCCCCCTCCCCCCACCCCCTCAAACAAGGAAATTTGGCTATAAGTCATCCTTATACAAGAAATTCGGAACATCCAAAGAACTCCCAGCAGCATTAGCTCAACACCCTCCCAATATATATTAGTTGAAGTTCCAGAGGTTCTACTACCACTCTGCAGTCCTAAAAAGAGCATTGGACTCACAAAGCATCACTTCAACACCTTCCCAAACAACATGGGACAAAAATAGCATGAGACTGCTCTACACTGCCTTGTACTTTTTCCACACTTGAGAATCCAGACAGCAATCATAGCTAGGTTGACCAATACCTGCAGAGTTCATTTGTGAAAACAGTATCAGTGATACTGTTCTTCAGTACCATTCTTTAAGATGAAAAAAATAAAATAACTTCCACAATAAAAATAAATAACCCCCCCACCCCCCACCCCCCCCCCAAAAAAAAAAAAGAACGCAGAAAGTCTTTATTACTGTAGTGATTTTTCTGCTAACTAATATATACCACTTCAAATTACGAAAGCTAGTTGGAAAAATTTCTGCCCTAATAATGCCTAAATTTCTGGCCTTTGCACTCTTAGGTGATCACATTTCTCTTTTTTGGTTTCCAGTTTGAATATGGTGGTGCCAGTTTCCCATCTGTTCATGAATGTCATTTCTAATGATCATGTGGAAAAACATTCATCTCAGAGACATCCATGACAAAGTTGAATAATAACACCTCTTCCTAAAAGGTAGCACCAAGATCCGATTCAGCACACAAGAAAGAGTAAAATTCATTTCACAGTAAAAGCTCCTTATCTAAGGTAGATCATGCTAACAGTTCATATGCACTGTTAGTAAGTATAGTTAAGAAAAAGAAGAACAACAACAGTTCAGGAACTGTCCTGTGCTTCAGGCTTTATTTCAGGATGCTGAGCAAGATGCTATGGGAAGATATCCTCTAAGGCAGACTATCAAGGAAGCATCTTAATTTTGGTAACTGTAGACCTTCTGAGCAGAATTAACCTTCTAAGTCCAGGTATCTAGCAAAAATAGTATTCTTCCACATCTCATCCTAGAGTAGTAATTTTATAAAGTATATTCGGAGCTCACATTACAAGAATTTTAATAAGCAAGCAAACACAACCCCAGCACTTCAAATTTGAGTGAGATTTCTTAGAAAATTCAGGAATATTTCAGAAAAATTACTTACACAATATAAACTTTTCTGCTGGAAGCCCTCTTTGGTAATGGCACAGCAGAAACATGTTGGTGAAGTTGTAGGTATGTGACAATATTATTTTTAAAATATAGAAGCTGTAAAATCTAAATCAAGTCTTTGAAAAGTTTCTAGTAGAAGGTAGAGATATACATTTATAAAGCTTGCACAGATGTATAGGCTTATAAAGTCTGTAAAAAGGTGGGTCAAAATTTACCTGCAATAGCCATGATTTCTTAGAAATTGTAAATATTCATTACAACACAAATTTTCCTCAGAATGTTGAGCACAGTAGTGAAGCCAACCAGCCTTTTTCCTTTCACCTCTTCCTCCCACCTGGGAAGAGGATGCTCTGCAAATCAGGCTGGAGGAGCATTTGCCTTCTGTTCATGCTAGCAGGGGCACACTAATACACTTAATGTTTAATTATAACTAGCAACATGAGAGACTTCAACTAGACTTTTTGATCATTAGTCCTTTACCTATCTGTTGAAAATTAAGTATATTTCTCCCATTTTCCAACACATGTAAATATGGACCAAAGATGACCCCTAGATGGGGAAAATAGGCTCAAGTGATGCAGCCCTCAGAATGTAGGAATCAGCTGCAGTACATGCCAAATCTAGCAACTTAATTACAAAAATGAGTTCTTCAGCCAAAAGGAGACATCTTGGAACAGAAAGTAGTTCACTGAGAAGTAACTTGCAGAGAAGATTTCCCAAGTGAAGGCTCTCACAATTAACTTACTGCCCATTTTGGCCAGCATGACTGTAAAGGTAAGTATGTGGAGTAATGAGGGACTATTTATTCATACTGGCTTGTACTCTTAAGTAGTCTGTATTGTACAAATGCATATCATTATATTCTATCAATGTGCCAATGAAATCTCTTTCTAAATATTTGCACTAAAAGAACAAGCACACCACTTAAATGCTATGCTGGGAGAAGTAAGCTGCAATAAATTACATTAAAGAGAAAGCCAGTTAGTTCCATTTTCCTGGAATTAGTGCATCTAGCCTTGTGGGCTTCCATCTGAAAAGGGTAAATACCATCAGTTTTTAGAGAGTACAAACACAATTTTGATCAAAGTTCTGAGATCTACAACATTCCTGAAACAAAGGGATCATCTTTACACCAGTTACATAGAGTCCTTCTTTCAAATGTAATCTTTTAATCTAGTTACCAAAAAGACTGTGACTTCCTCTAACAAATGCAGGAGAATTTCAGTTCTCTACCTCAGCTGTGTCAAAAGATAAAGATGACACTGATGTCTTCTTGAGCTATTCAAAGTAAGATGACAGAAATTTAAAACCAAACAAAAAGTATCCCAAAATGCACAAAAACAGCTGCTAGGTTTCTTTGAATATTTATCTCCTTAAATACAGAGGAGAGACAGGATATTGGAGTCATTTTTCTTACTTGTAAAATACATTATGCCAGAGCCTCTAGTTCTTGAATAATTTGGTTGCAGTGAGATTTACTATCTACTGTAAACAGCATTTCTTGTATGAGTCAAGTCACAGAACTAGCCACAGCACACCTGATGAATTGCTTAACAGTGTTAGTGCTAAGAGTGTTGGGAATACTGCTGCTCTGCTTTGCTACAAAATGGTCTCATCAGCTATAAACTGCACCTTATGTAGTACAGGTCCTTTGGCATGCAAAAATCAAAATTCTCTGTGTAGTCAGTCATTCACATAAACACGGTGATTCTACTAGCTACTGAGAGTGCCTGGAAAGAGCTGTAACTACAAGCCAACTTCATACCTTTCAGTTCAGTACTCATCTGCTTGTACATAGAAATGCTTCAGACGTTTCGAATTTCAGCTACTTTTTGAACTATTCAAAACAAGGTAAACAAAACTGAGCTTTATGAAGCAGGGATATAAGGCCTTGTAAAAGAGCACTGTGATTCATCCCATTTCATCCTCTTTTCATACTTCTCAGGGAAAAGAAAACCCATTTACAAAACAGCTGCACCTAAGTGATTTTAACTGTGCTATGCACTTGCATAGACTAAATTTCATACGCTGTTATATTACCATCTGTGTACGTAATGTCTCCCTTACCTACCTTTTGGAAGTACTGCTAAGAGGTTAGCATCAATATCCTTTGTGCTGTTTGCAAGTTCTTCTTTATCTTCAAATGAGAACTCCTTCTGAAAACTGAAAGGCAACATCTGGTTTACAGAACTGTGACTGTTTCTGCTACAAATCAAATACAGTCAAGATGTAACCAACTTCTGCACGACAGTCCAACAGAGATACCAAAGAAATTACTTTCCATGGGAATGAAATAAGAAATAACCCCAAGAAACTCACAAAGCCAAACCTAACATCATTTGAAACTTTTTGGAACTGACTATGACACATTTTTGCATTAAATTGCCTACTGTCTTTGAAACTAGTAATTGCATTTGAAATCTATATGGAATGACTTGCCACAAATACTAAAACATACTTCATCAAACGCAGTACTGAATGTACTCTGCACCCAGAAGCCTGTTGCACAGACACCTCGTCGTTGCTGCTGCTCTGGATAATAAATGGTTCGCAATACACTTAATATTAGCAGGTCATGCAGTCCTATATCTTGCCACTTCAAGAGCAAAAATGCCCAATTAGGTGAGAAAGAATCTCTTAAATACATTCATTAAACAAACAAATTTTAACTCTGAAATGGAAGCATCATAATTGCCTATAGTAACTTTTTCAGAAAAAAGGTGTTCCTCCCTGTGGGATCTACTCTATTAAAAATGGATGCTGTATTCTGCCATTGTGACTTCTAATCTATCCCAGACAGGCATAAGAAAACTGACTGTACTCTTAAAAGCTTTAGTAAATTATGTGGACAGGTGTAACAGATGCAAATCCTTACAGTGATCCTGGGTTCTTCATTTTGCCTCTGAATTGATAAGCTGTACAAGTTTCTGTCATTCTGATAGAACAAATTACACAGCCTTACCACTGCAAAATCTTTTCTTAGGACAGTTTTTAAATTGCTTTTTGAATAGCTAAATATCTCTTCATCAAAGGTGATTGACTAGAAAAAAAAGAAATTTTAATTCTTTTTTAAAGTCTTTTAATCTTTTTTTGACTAATTAATCCAGATGAACATTTCTCATTGAAAATTCTGAAGTATAATGACTAAATAATATTTTACATGAATTCCAAGAAATATTTGTTTCTTAATCACTTACAAATAATCTTCCTTTGTATGAAGGCACTGTGTGGAGAATTAAACTCTTGAAATGACTATAAAGAACTGGCTGTGTCACGTCCAGGCACCCTGCCACCTGCCGCAAATTATCTTCAACAACTGCACTTAAAGTAATTGTTCAAGATGCTGCCAAGAGAAGGAATGCTAGCCACCACAGAAAAGCAATAGCAAATATAAGATTAAGAGCAGCAGTAAACTGTCCATTACAGAAAACTGTGCATCCTTATAGGGTGAAAACCCTTTTAACAGGAGTTAAAAAATTAATTCCATAGTGGCCACAAGCAAATGGGCACATATGCCATCTGAGACTGGGCAGGGACTCAGCCAATTAATTGCACACTTCCACATGCCTAACCCCACACTGCAAGCACTCATGGCTTTTATTAGCTTCACAATACTCTATTTTCTTACAGACAGCTTCTGGAGAAACCCCAAGGTTGAGAGACTCTGTTTCAATTGAAAGCAGTTTCTACTCCTTTTGGCTGAGAATGGAAAATATAAATAAATAAAAACCAAAATCATTTTCTCAAAACATTTTGATCATTTAAGATTCATCTCAAAGTGCTGAGGGATCCAGCTTGTGACTTTTGAATATCTGGGGTTTGTTTGACAGCATCTCTAATAGCTTCCGTAATGCTTGTGTCAGTATGGTACTCTGTTTCCATTAAAGTAGGGCACTCAGCATTCACTTACACAACAAAATCCTTGTTTAAATTAACTGCACACTAACATCCACCACTGTCCCTGAGTCACATATGAATTTCCAAAGAAAGAACCATATAGAATCATGCCTAGTACTAGCATATTGGTTGCAAAAAGAATGACATTATAGGACGGCTTGTGGATTGTCAACAAACTCTCAAATACTGCAAACTAGTTCAGTTCCCATTGGCCACTTCAGCCAAACTGTAACAAAGACTCTGAAGCTAGAGATCCTTCAATTGTAGCCCAAGTGTCTCTCATAGGGTTTGCACGCATTTGTTCTCTTGCCACCATAGTTAGTTAAGTTAATCCTTAACAGAAGTTTCCACATTTACTCAGTTTTTTGTTTTTTTTTAAATACAAGCTCTCCCAATTTCATAGATCATCATAAAAAAATATTGTCTACCTGCTTCAATCTTAAGTCATCTTTTAAATAATGGTTACCAGAATTTGAACTTTTTGACTCTAGGCCTGGCTCTCTTAATGTCCTGTAAAAACAGGACTTCTAATGGAGAAAGCACAATTACATGACCAGCTAGATGAATGATGAGCTCTATAATGTTTGCCTTTTTATAACTATACTATATTAATTGTTCAATCCCACAAGAGAAACTAATACGCTAAGGCTTTGATTTCAACAGTTGCAAGTGACAGAAAAATTTATCAGCCCCCAGTGTACAACTGTGCACTTAGTATTATTACATCCCTTTTTTTTTCATTCCTCCTCAAGGTCACCCAGTTCCCCCTGCATGTGAACACCTTCCTTTGTACTCTGCTCATTGGCAGATTTCATTAGAATTCTTGTAATAATCACAAACTCCTTAAGCTTCACCTTGCTGGGCTACATGACATCATAGGCTACCTGTTTCTCACATCCCTTCAGTTTCCCCAATACCCTCCTTCACCCTCTTCCTTGAGACACACAGCCAACATCTATTTATTTATTTTAATAATTAACTGTTTTAATCTAGTGACTATATTATTCACAGAGAAGAACTTTTGCTTCTCTTTGGAGGCAGTTTTGTGGTATGTTCTCACATTGCTGCAGGTAGTATTGCTTGTTTTAAATACTTACACATTAGAAACAAAACGTTTTCAACCAACGTGTCGATTGTATTTCTTTCACTTGATCAGAGAATTCAGAGACAAGAGTACTGTTCTGAAGATGATGGTCTGTCCAAATAATTGGCTATTTATAGGTACATATATAAAATTTGTTCTAAAAATGAATGTAGACAGATTTAGGACACGTCACAGTATTCACTGAGAACATTCATTAGGAACCTAAATTGAGTCAGAATGATGTTAAAGCAATGCCAAGTAGTTTTAAAACATAACAATTTTGGGAAATTATTCATAAGAGTTTTAAAAAATATACTCATAAACAATTCCATATCAAGACTTCTAGATAGATCCCCTTGAGGGAAAAAGGGGAGTGGGACTGTTTACCCACTGAGCATCAACAATTTAGTTGCTTATGTAAGGTCAGACAGTCCTATTTAGATTGTCAGGTATACTGTGCTTTCAAACTCACCCACCCCCCTTTTTTTCCCAAGGACCTCAACTACATAAGTTCATAAGTTCATAAGGTTGGAAAGGACCTATAAGATCATCTAGTCCAACCATCCTCCTATCACTATCTCTACCCAACTACTAAATTAAGTCCTTTAGCACCTCATCTAAACGCTTCTTGAACAGAAACATCTACTAACTTTTTTTTTTTCCCTTAATTTCTCAAGTCGTGTTACAAATCTAGGTGAAGGTTCTGATCAGCACTACCAGAAGTTTCTGCACTTCACAGTCAGGCTATGACTATTTATGACTGAAGTAATATAAGCATATCAGAGCTCTTCTAAATCAAAGAAGAAAACCACCTACTTATAGAAGAGGGCAAGAATGTCTTTCTTCTTAAAGTCCATGTTAAATTGGGGTATCACAGAACCACAGAAAATGACAGAGCTGTAGGGGTTGGAAGGGACCTCCAGCGATCATGGAGTCCAACCCCCCTACAGAGCAGCTCCCTACAGCAGGCTGCACAGGTAGGTGTCCAGGCAGGTCTTGAATATCCCCAGAGAAGGAGAATCCACAACCTCCCAGGGCAGCCTGTTCAAGGTGCTCTGTCATCCTCACTGTGAAGAAGTTCCTTTACATATTGGTATGGAACTTCCTATGCTCAAGTTTATGGCAATTTCCCCTTGTCCTGTCCCCCCAGACCACTGAAACGAGGTTGGCCATAAAAGTTTGTACCAAAGGGGGAACTCCTCCTCTTTTGCTTGCCTGGAATATAGCCTGTGTTTATGGTTCATGATTCATGAAATAGAATCAACAGCATGAGGTCCCACAAGTTCGCTTCATGGAGGATTTACTTGTGGTTTGGCCTCAGGTTGCCAAGGAACTCATGCTCTACAATTTTCAGGAATTCATATAATTCCTGTTAAAACACAGACAGTGTTTCACAATCTCAGTAGTTTTTCTTTAAAAACATTGTAGAATTGGAATTAGTAGAGCATCTGATAACCTCAGTAGGTACACTGCCTTGCCGGTTCCAAAGCGCAGGCTCCTTCTATACACGAGGGACTCCAATTTGAAAACTTCATCTGCTGCAGTAGCAGCATACGGTTTCTAAATAGTTGTCCCACTAACCTAGTTACATGCCCAAAAGCAAGCAGAAGTTTGATCCAAATGCCAATGGTAACACTGCTCTCACATCTGGATTAAAACTACAGGACATAATGAGATTTTCTGATTGAAAGACATACATGAAAATTCACTTGTATACCTGCCAGAATGGGCCTGGCATTTGTTATTCTTCTTTCACTGAATTCCTAAATAAAAGATCTGTTCCATGGTTGCATCTTTCTCCAGTTGCCTTATCCCAGCTTTCCCCAGTCTGCGCTCCCTAAGACTGCATCTGGTACACCTGCTCCCTGTTTTTCTACAATGTCTAGGACACAAGACAGCAGGGAACTAGAAACACTCAAGAAGTATGTATTGATAGGGGGGAGGGGTACACTGAAAAGATTTTTGCAGACATGAGTCTGAGTGCCCAAGGCTGGTGGCTGGATCTCAGCCAGAAAAACAGCTGTTTGACAGCACAGGGGGCAGTTCCCAACTTCCCAGCCTGTAATGCTCTGTAATGAGTGAGTCCAGCAAGCATGAAGGTGGAAAACAAAGATGAAATGGGGAAGGGAACAGAGAGGGAATGCAACCTGCCACGTTGCTTACCTAAGCAAAACCTTACCCAGCCCCATATGACCAGCCCTTAAAGCTGCAAGAATGAGGCAGCAGTGCCCTACAAGGAATCAACCAACTCACCCCTCTTCGCAACTTCACCTGCAAGTCCCTTTCTATATAATGACAAAGCTCTCTGCACAACTGGACCAGTAATTCCCCTTTCCTTGACCACCTCACTTTTCAGACACGAGGTTCTGTTTACGAGGTTCACTAGATGTCTGTACTGCATCCATGCCTTTCAGGAAAGTGGGGCTTTGAGCAACCTTGTACAGAGGGAGGTATCCCTGCCTATTGCAGGCAGGTTGGAATCCTCAACCACCTCAAACTATTCTATGATTCACTGCACCAGCATAAGGCTGCAGTACAGAGTGAAACTCTTTCCTTAGCAGTGAATGTCATAAATTTACATGATTATTTAGGAAGCAGTTTTCAATAACTGTTCAGACCAAGGCTTGATCCTGTGAGAGGACCAAGAATCATTTTTCCCAACAAAAGAAAAAAAATGGAGATTCATGCCATGACTGCAAGTAACAATCATGCAACAAATTATCTTCACCAGGCAAGAAGTCAAACTTGGCCTTACCTTAACGCTCTCTTCCTGTGGAGCAATCGTGAAGGTTTAAATCTAACCGAGTTTCCCTTGTCAAAACCTGTGAAATAAAATAAATAAATAAATAAATAAAAATAATGCTTTAATAAATAAATAGGAAACTTTCAGGAAGCTAGCTTCTACCTTCCATCAATAGTTCCTTTCCACTGGAAAATACTGTACAAAGGCATTTCTTCTAGTCAAAGGGGCATAGGCTGGCATGCCCAAGGTAGTGACATACAAAAGCCTTGTGAAAGTAAGTATAGGCAGTAAAATATACAGCAATTTCATAGAGAATTGAAGCTTTTGACATTCTAATCCAATTCAATTAATTCTAATTCAGTGTAACACTTCAGCTTGGGGGGTATCATTTAAACTGCATGACTTGGTTTCCCTCCTTATAAAATGTGCAGTAGATATGTTTATAAAGCACTTAGATAATGAAAAATGCAGAAGAGCCTTTATGGCTGCAGCCAGGCAATACTCTAGAAACTGCAAAATCACTGCAGAAATCAGAGATACCCAGCTGAGGGTTTGTGGTAGCAACATTATTACACCATCCATGACAAAAGCATTTCTGAAGGTTGCCCACTGTTTGGAAACTCCTATCTTTTTCTGAGTAACCGTAGGACTTGTACTGCATTCCACTCTGATAACAAACATGTTTACATGAGCAAAATTACATGAGATGCAGTCTTAAATTCAGGAAGTATGTATTACAAAGCCACTGGTTTCCAAACCTCCCTCTGAACCGCAGCAAGCAACAGGCAACCTCCCCTCTCTCCCCACAAATGTAACTTCCTCATTTCTGCACTCAAGAACATCACTGTAGGTCTATAAATGATGACTGCCTCCATTCAGCAGTGACGATGCTATTAGGAGACCTTACAGAACGGATAGCCAGGAAGCAGGGTAGTCTGGTCTGTTACTGCTGCTGAAGAAAACATGAAGCTGCTAAAAGTGTACTCCCGATGAGAAAATGGCTTTTAAATAGGCTTCTCCATTTGTGTGAAGCCAACTACCCCCAAGATTCAAAATCAATAAACCATTATTCATCTTATTCTTCAGACAAAAACTTCAAAACAATTCAAAAGTAGCAATAACCCTTCAAACTCTAGTGCAGAACACAGATTTAACTATTTCAAGGAAGAGTTAATCAGCCAATATATTTTGCTATATGTTGTTGTATTATTTAAATAAAGAAATTGTTTTGCAAGCAAAAATATGTTTGTATTTTAAAATCTAGGTATGATGTCTATTATTTTTGCAGAAAGGGTTTAAAAAGCTTATTATAGCTGACAACATCAGCCTGAATTTAGGAAATGGCTTTCAATGGCTTTCAAAACTTTTTGTCCTTCCTTTGCTCTTCCATTTCTTCCACTCTGTCACCTTTTCAGGTCCATGTTGTTTTTTTTTCTTTTTTAAATAATAAGTTTAACGTCTTCTATATATAAGGCTTAAAATGTACAGAAGGGCATTTTTTGGCATTTGCTCTAAGTCACTGTAGATTTCAAGCAATTGTGTTAACACTGAAGAATGCTGCTAATAAGCAACTTTTTCCTGTTTTTCTTAATGTTCACTTTCTCTCCTCAAGCAAATGGAGAATAAAGCACAAGAGATTACACAGAAACAGCTTGTCAGACCAAACAGAGTATTTCAGGGAACATTATTAATGGTATATAAATCAATGCATTTTACACTAGGACATTAGAAAGAAAATAATACTACTACTGTAAGTATGTCTAAAAAGGCAAGTTTATATCACTGTGAGAACAGCATGCCACAGCTTAACAAGCCCAACTCGGTGTCAGTTCAGTTAATCAGAACCAGGCATATCTTCAACACACAGCCATTCAGCAGGATAAGCACTCATCCTATAATTTCTGGCACTAAAACAGCTGTCCACCACGAGGCCCTCAAGTAGACCACAGAGAAACGCTCTCTACCCTGGCCAAAAATAAAGAGGGGATACGAGAGGGGAAGAATGCAGCCTTCGACACTGCAGTGGGAGAGAAGCTGCTCAGATGGGCACTAAAGCTTTTAGGACTCTTGCTCCCCAATAAATACACATAGTAATATTCATACACACCGTATTTATTATGCCTCAAAAACCTCTTAAAACTCTGCTGTAATTTGTAGGGTAAGCTCTTCTCTTCCCACACACAAATAAACAGAGAACTACGTGCTGCTACACAGCTCTTATATTTTATGAATTTCCTCCTGTTCAAATTAAACCCCATGTGGGAGGATTAAAGTCCAATCAAACTTACTGACTGTAATATGGAAGCTTTAAGATTAAATACAAGCGCAGACAAAAAAAGTAAAAATAATTCTGCTTCAAAAGGAAATAAATAAGCCCACAAAATGAACATCAGTCTCATTTCAATGGTTAATTTAAAGAAACCCTCATAATACCTGATACACAGAAAGAAAATCATTGCAACATCATTTTGTCCCTTCTTTCACTGAAATATAAACATACACATAACCCTATTAGCACAATTTTAAATATTTATATTTAAAATTGAGAGTATATTTACTGAAGCATAAATCGAACTTGCTCACAAGTTTAACCCTTTGTTCAGTCTTATTTCCTCCCCCCAAGGGGGCAAACTAATAGATAAAACCACTGTCCCCAGTTTAATACATAGGAAATGAAAAATGCTGAATTAAAAAAAAATCCAGATGCAACCTTGCACTGCTATTTGCTATATTTAAAAGCCCTAAGTCGGTAGCAAGCTAAGCTAATTAGAAGATCCATCTAATCGGATCTTTCAAAAGTGTCCTTTAGGAAATAATGAAACAGCCAAAGTGACTAACTGCATACTGATCACTAAAGTAGCTGAAGGAGATCCAGTCAAACAATATTTACACATGCAACTGTACGAGAGATTAAAAGCACACAAACAAACTGCATTTCCCCTATCTACTTGGAACTCTTACCTTGCTCCTCAGCGTGTTTAACATTTCCCAAATAGCTGGAGATCCAAGGATTTCGGAACATGGTTGTACAAACAAAGGACTCAGCAAAGAGAAACTACAACAGCAGCTAATTCCCAACCAGCCACAGCCCTAGGCCTGTCTGAGCAATATCATGTAGAGATTTTTTCATAGCACAGGACTGGAGCTGTCAGGCTACTGCGTCCCGGGGAGTACAGTAAATGCATAGCAATAGGCTGCAAGCTGGAGCAGCTCAAGCCAGTAATCAGATTACAAACAGAAATTAGGCACATGAATGCTAAAACAGATTGGGCAATGGTGATTGGAAGATTTATAATATCACCCACTTCAAAGATGCAGCCAAATCACACGTTATATTCCTGCAAGATGAACGCAGAACATCTAAATCTTCATATAAAAAGAAAGAATTCTGCAAAAAGAATAATGCCTCTCCATCTCTGCTCAGGATAAGCTGCAATGCTTGCTGAAGAAAAACTGCATCCAAGCTGCCAAAAAATGGACTCTGTTAATCATATCATTATGCTAAACGTTTTGCCCAACTATTAGTTGGAACGTTTAAAACAGACAAGATTTATGGATAACATGTGAGCAAAACTACTGGTGGGGGTGGGGATTTTAAGAACAGACACTGCAGCTCAAAATATTTTCATTTGAGACAGAAGGTGTAAAATTGCACAAGTACTGTCTGTCTAGCTACCATTTTTTTTATTAAACAGATTTGATGGGTTTTCAATCCAAGAGAGGAGTCAGAATTCTTTACAGCTCATTGTGGAAGTCTGGAAGTGTTTGTTCAAAATGGGGCAAGAGCCCTGGCTCAGCCTTCCACAGCTCTACCTGGACATCCCAGCCAACCACATAAATACCTGACCGAGACAGACCCACACACTGAACTGCATCCAACAGAGGACAGAAGCTGCCTGCTGGCTTTTCTGTCCCAAACACACTTGTTCGTTATCTTCAGAGAGATTTTAGCCAGCAGCAGCAAACTCATCACAAGGATGACGTTCTTAGGACACTGAAAAAATCTAGAAACAGAAGTTCTTAACTTGGCTTACCCATTTTTATGGCACCTGTTATATCAGAACCCTGATCCGTGCTTGAAATGTCCACATACCAGCAAAAATATAAGCACCAATGCTGTGAAAGAAACTACAAGTGAAAAATATAATCCATGGAAAAACTAACAGTATTAATTGGCTCACTGTGAAGCTGTAGATAGCTTCTCTAGGTTATCAAAACCACAGCTTTTCATGCTAACGGGTTCTTACAATGTACGTAAGAATATCCACTCTGTATTGTCTAATGTTACTGCTATTTTATTTTTAATTATTACCAATCTTGAGTGGCTTTAACAAAAGCATGATTATTGGTTGATCTTTCAACTGTATAGAGCTCCCTCAAGCAAGAATAGTCCAAAACTTAGGACGTGTCACTGAAGCCAACTAATTCCCCAAGCAATACATACTCTGATAGCATGCACCCTGTTTTTCTCTCTGCTTGTAACCTTACTAACTCTTGCATTTAATTCTAACCACTACAGCACTATTACACAGAACAGGAACCCAAACACTGCTGTGCTGCATGGACCAGCTGTACCAGCCCTAGAAAATCTAAAAGTAGTGACAAAAAATGTAATGTCAACACCTGTTGAAAACTTGCCATTAACCTTAAAACCTACGTTATGGCCTAGACATACATGGTGATGTGCTTAAAACACAAATGAGATAGCAAGTGTGGAGGTAACACAAACTGCTAGTAAGCACCTCCTGTGGACGTTATAGTCCGAACTCTGCCTCTATGAATACTACTCATATGAAAACTTCTTGCTTGACTTCATGAAATGAGTGTATTACTACCTGCAGCATTTTTAAGCACCTGTAACTCACTCAGTACACAATAAGGTGTGGGCTTTTTTCCATAAAACACAGATAAGAAATTATAATTTGATAAATCTCATGACCATGGTCTTTAGAAAGGTTGGTGAAGAAGTTAGACTTGACAGCTTAGTCTTAGTGACTCACTGGTATGACCACAATCATATTAACATTCCCTTCTATTTTTTGTGTATGCTTTCCTGAAGGTACCGGAGCAAAATCTCTGGCTATCAAAGGAGGCTAGCTCAGCTCAAACATCACCCCCATGCCTGTGCTGTCTCATAAGGCAGAGAAGATGGGTGCACCGTTGCATTTGTAGAGGGAAGGCCAGGCTTCCACATCTCACTGCTGTAGGTCTCCAGCATCATTCTGGTGAAGCATGTGTAAAAGGTAAAGCACACAGAAGCATGGAAAAATGGAAAATCTGATACAGCACACAACCTGCAACCATAGGGTGACATCAGCTTCTCCTCAAGACAAAGGCTGTGTGCCAATGCTGCTATCAGTGTTAAAGGTCTTAAAGTCATGAGGAGCTGGAGCCTTAAGATATTACACCAAGGCTATGCACTTCACATAGGTCAGTCTGCATACTGACCTGCCTTTCCATCAAAAAGGAGTATCTCAAAAGGTCTCCTATTGGAAGAGAGATCTCTGTGCTGACCCTTAATCAGCTTTAGGAGTGGAGAAGACACCTTGGTAAAAACAGTAAGTCAGAAGGGTCAAACAGTCTTATAAAGTTATAAGTCTTGGATTTAGGTTTTTGCTGCCTGTTTGGAAACAGTGGGTTTGAGAGGAAGTCTTTCCCAGAAGAAAAAAATCCATCTCCAAGTACTTGAGGAAGGAAGGATGAAGAGCCTTTTCTCCTTTAAAGCAATCTCAACTCCAAGACCTAGAAGTATGCTCAGCCAAACTACATTATCAAGGCTGTTGCAAATCAGTAGTAATGTTCTTGTCCACCCCTGCCATCATTAATTTCTGAGCTTTTGTAGCCTCCAACATAAGCAAACAAAAACAGTTGAGCTGTTGGAAAGGGGGGCAAACCCAGCTGGAGGTGAAGTTTGCAGTCATCTGGGCAAAGAGCTGGAGGTTAAGCACGCATACATTTCCAGTCTGAGACTGCTCACGAAACACCAGCTGGCAGCTAAATGCTGTTCCGAAGCATCCCACAGGAAGAGAAGGAAAATATCTTCCTTTTGTCTGGCAAAACTAATAATTGTAATCAAAGTTGGAGTTTAAACAGCTTGCAAAGCTGTTCCCAACTTACAGGGCTGCCAGCCCCATAGCACTGGAGAGTTATGGATCAGGTCCCACTAAGATCAAGCCTTTTTATTTCTAAATTTTGATCACATAGGAATTTATATTTAGATGTGTTCCCTGCAATAAGGAGAACCAGATACTTCGTTGTGACTTGCAGTTATGATGAAAACAAAAATCAAAGAAAGCCCATGACAGCTGTTTGAAGAAAGTCTAAAAAAAAAATTTTTTTTTTTTTTTTTAATCAAGAATGCTGAGGGGAAAAAAAACAAAAAACAAACCACTACAGTGATTGCAAAGAAACTTTCAGCAAACATGCTATTTAGGTAAACACGAGACCAAGCAGCATGGAAAACTGAGATGATCTGTATAAACAAGATGATGAAATAATATTTGTATCTATGCTTCGTAGAGTGAGGTCGAAAGAAGCTCATGAATTTTACTCCGCTATTCTTCTCCTGGATAGGAGAATAGAGATAGATAGATAGATAGATAGATAGATAGATAGATAGATAGATAGATAGATAGATAGATAGATAGAGAATGCACTTGGAATAGCAAGTCCAAGTAAGCAGTGTTGAGATCTGAGAGGCTGTGGATGAGCTCAGGAATGAAGGTTAGAAGAAAGGACTAAACTAGACGACTCTTTTCCATCCCTCCCTCCACCTGACCCTTCCCAGACTCCAGGCCACGCACACACCCAAGCATACCCAGATGATTTTCAGCCCATGGGTATGTATTTTTAAATGTAAGCACTGCGGCACTGGGAGAACCTCCCTTTTCTTATCTCTCCTTTTCCCCACTCTCCAGTGAGTTCTGCCAAAGTTTTCAAGAAATGATTTAACCTAAAGCTAAAGACACATCAAAAAATCTAACAGGAGATAACTTACACAGTATAATCACTTAACAGCAAGTTAAGGCCTCAAGTCATCTTCAAGTATCCTTGCTTGCAAATACAGTGTATCTGGGATTGGCAGCACCAGTGGGTTTTGTCATCTCAACCCAAAGCCCCTGGTTCACAAACAAGTGAAATTCTTTTCTAAATGAAGTCATTTATAAAGACTTAAATTAGGATAAAGTTTCCTGATGTGGTGCCATCTCTCCAGCAGGAACCAAGTTTAATCCTTACCACTTTTCTTTTTCACACTTACATGTTGAAGACTTGTTTTGGACAAGTCTTCAAATAAATGTCAGCATCACATCACCTGTGTGACAATTTAAAGCAGGTCACATGCAAAGATCAGAAAAGCTGATTAGTAACAGTCATAAAGAGAACTAAGCATTTTTGGTGTAAGGCAACAGATGTGTTAAAAAATATGGATCATATTTTGGTACCATGTGTTTACTGATGCTGTGGAAAATGTGTATTCTAAGAAAAGCTTTCAGACTGATTACTATTTCAGATTTAACAAAATTTCAGCCAACCCATTAATTTTAGCAGTTAATTAGTCCTAAAAGGAGATTCTGGTACCCCTTTCAATCTACAACACATTTCTTATTCGGAAATGCAAAGGTGATTCTCACTGACGTTCCCACAACTTGGATCACTGTTTATCAAACACTATGTTGAGACTGAAGCAAATATAAACACCTTCAAGGTTTTCCTCTTTAGACTAGCTCCTAGGAGGATGCTGGAGGTCCATACACTCCTCTCACTTGTGGTAATCAAACACACCAGTGAGGCATAGGGTTTATCTAAAATGAATCAGACTTTGTATCTGTAAGCCTGAATCTGTAAAAGAGCACATCAAGTGTGCACCACCATTAAGGACGTACTGAGCAAACTGCTGGAAACAAGGGATATGGGAGGAGCTCCTGTCCCAGCAGGATGTGCAATTTGTGTAACCAAGCAGTCTAAGAACTTGTAGGAAAAAGAGGTTTTGCCTAGCAAAATAAAGGCTAAGCATTTTGCACCAGAGCCTGACGTAAAGAAGCTGCAGTCAGATTGTAGAGGCACAGGGTCAGCCTCTGCAAACACCATCAACATCATGTCATAGGCAGCAGCCTCTTGTTTACTAGTGCAGTGCATGACAGCTTTGCTGTTGCAATGACCAAGGGTACAAAAGAGGGACTGCTTGTAGGGATCCTGTTCTCCTATCAAGTTGTCTAGGACAGGTTTCCCCATCTTGTTGCAATGACCAAGGGTACAAAAGAGGGACTGCTTGTAGGGATCCTGTTCTCCTACCAAGTTGTCTAGGACAGGTTTCTTCATCTTGAGTCAACTACAGTCTCTTCTATCTCCAGAAAGCTTTCACCAGATTGCAACACAGCCCGCACAGGGCTGTCTCCTTGCCTACAGCAGCAAGTGGTCCTGAGCAGTAAAGAGACATTAAAAGCACAGCCATGCTACCAAGATTCCTCCTGGCTGCTCCATCGGCTCACATTTAAAGCCCAAAAAGGGAGCAGAGAAGCATGCATACCACAAGAAAGAATTTATAACAAAGTTCCTTGGCTCTTCTCGATAGTCATCTAAGGAAGGCATTGATATTGTTTACCACAGTGATGTGATATTTCACAGACCACTTCATAGCCCTGCATACTTACCTTGAAATATAACTCACTTTTAAGCCTCAAGACAAAAAAACAATCTTGTGGACAACAAATCTAGATCCAGCTCCCATCCTGTTTATAGCATGTTGCAATGCTTTCCCAGCAAATTAAATATTCAGTAAAACAAACAAACAAAAATATGGCCTATTCTAGTGCTGATGGTCAAGGTGACACAGCTCAAGTACAAGCCCCACCACTGAAAAAAATGTCACTCTGAATAAGCACATACATGAGGTTTAATTTGCATCCAGCACTGCTAAGCACAAATTCAGGAAGAAAGGAAATCTTTAGCACAGTGATGTTGCATTTCTGGAGCAACTCCCCTGGAGAGCTGCTTTAAACTCAAAGCAGCCAAGACCTTTTCTCTCTATTGCCCACATGAGCTCCCAAACTCCCTGCAAAGACCCCAGGTGTGCACAGTGCTCAGTGGGTTGCTGATCAATAACAGCAAGGCAATCAGCTTCAGACCTGAAGAGCCTTACCAGAGCTGCACATTACCTGGCTGTACTAAACTTGACTAAATCTAGGGGGATTTCACTGAAGGAATAACACAGACTTGTTTTTTAAGCCTTTGTCCACATAAAAGTCAGCTTTTAGAAGGGGAGTATGATGAAACCTCGTTGACTCCTGGTCTGTACACAGGCAACAGCTGCCAGCACTGCCCCGCTCCTGGGAACAGGAGCATTGCTTTAGGCAACAAAATACAGCCCTCCAATAAAGGGCATAAACTGCAGGAGAGCAGAAACAGTCCTGAAGCCACAAAAACAAAACACTCCTCTTAGTTCAGGTGCATGCCTAAAACCACACAGCATGACAAAGAACGAACGCAGACTTTAAACGGCCACCGCAAGGCATTCAATATGTGGGACAGCAATGTGAATCTTAGGATATAACTGAATCTGTGAGAAATACTTCAGGAAAGAGAGCTGCAATTGCAAGGATTTACACTGGAGGATTTCCTGAGCCAACTCTAGCAGGATGCAGCTCCTCCAGGCGCAGCACATGGCAGTACTGGGCCGTGTCCCTCGGGGCCTGGGCTGGATCTGTTCCGGGCTGCGCGCTCCTCACTGCCCTGCAGCACATCCTGTCCCCAGACACCATTGCCACAGCCTAATAAGGCCACGCTGAGCTCTGTGCTGCCTTATGGGTCACCCAGTGCTTACCTTGTGGTCGCCCGCCCACCTCAGGTTTCCACAGCACGGGGTGGGAGAAGCAGCCATGTAGCTTGGGGTGAGCCAAGGGCAGCACGAGCCTGTGGGCAGCTGTGGGGTGGCTTTCCATACAGCACTGTTTAGGATTGCTAGCTGCTGAAATAATGGGGTTTCTCACTACATGAATCGCTCAAAAGTAGGCCAGCAGCGCGGGTGCAGCCAGCCACCAGGCAGGTACTTGTCAAGCACAGAAACCAAATGAACGAGATAAAAGCAAAGCACAGACACTCATTTGAATGCTACTATTAAATTATTTAATACTGTTGATCAGTTATGGTGAGATTTGCTGCAATTCAGACAGATGGCTTCAAAAGTAACAATCTGCTCTCTCCAAAAGAACTATCTAGCAAAAAAACCTGCTGCTTGGTGCCTCTTTTGTAATGCTGGCTAACTCCTCCCTCACTCCCCAGGTAATTTCAAGAGACTAGATTTGGACAGCTCTCCTCTTTCAAAGAGCAGAGGCTGTGCAGGAAGCACAGCACCTGCCCGAGGCCATGCCGGGCCACAGAGCACAGGTCACCTCTGCCCGCTGCTGCCAGCAGGCAGCACTTCAGTGCAGACACAGCTCCACGCCCTGTCTGGCACTGAGCAGTAAAGTACAGAGGCAGTTCAAATGCTGCTTGTACCCTGATATTTCTAAAATTGGCATCCAATCTTCTAAGTGCTCTGCTGCCTTGAATGAAGCATCACTGGTGAGCGTGCTGCTGAGGCCACAGTCTGGCTGTCCCATCAGTACACGTCTGTGGTGCACACAGCAGGCAGTGCAGGGGATGCTGCCTACCACCCTGGGAAATTTAGTCCTTGAAATGTGGAACTCGGTCCCACAGCTCTGAAGGACTGAGCAAACACTGTTCAGTGCCTACCAAATGCTAGATGTATGGAAGAAAGCATTTAGGGGCCATGCTTCTCACAGCTAGAAAGACCTCCAACACAGTGATTAAAACTGAGCCATGATTATCACCCCAGTGAAAGAAATCAAACTGCTGCAGGTATGCCCAGTTCTCACAACAGCCCCCACATTCACACTGTCAGATTGAAACTGAGAGCATATTTGGTGACTCGCTCTTTCAGTAGTGTGCATTAAGCAATAGAGCTGTGAATCATGCTGGTGCTGCATAAGCTCAGCCATTATCATCTCAGGATGAAGCCGTGCCCAGATGCACTCACAGACCCTGGCTCAGAACTGCTGATTTTCTGCTAAAATACACCTCGCTAATCCAAAGAAATGGGGCACGTTCAATAAAGAGCCAGGAATAATTACACATCAGTAGTCCTAAAAATAAGCTAACTCACTCTGTGCGCAATTTGCTTAGATCAGCAGCACAGTATGTTCTCATTACTATGTAGTATTAATAACAAAAGCTGTACAAAAGTAAATAACTCACAGGGAATGAGATGGATTGGTGTGTGCATGCATTAGACAGACCTGTCAACACAGTCTTACAAAGAATAACACTGGACTATGGGATCAGTCACAATTAACACCAACAAAATCTACCAGGCTTGCACTACTTTCTAACAGAAACGGATTTCAAGACTTCAAGATTTTTCTAGTTTCTCAGAATACACACTAACAAACCCCAAGTACCAGGGAGAACTCCTTTTTGATTAAAAAGGAGAACCTCCAACAATTCAGACACATCCAGAAAGCCACTGTTACACTCTCACAGGTGATAATTTGGCACCTGTTAATTTAGGGCCATTTTTGCAACTGCACACTAGGAAATACTTTCCAAAGGCTTTTACGCTTTTGCAGTTTTAATTTCAAACAGGTAAAGTAATAGCTGACATTTTCCCATTGTAACATTCACACTGTCCATCTCTGCTCACAGACATTAAGAATTCCAAAATCACACTTTAGGTAGCAATTTTGGGGTCTGTTTAGAAATATGGGAGTATCTTATCCATTGTAAAACAGAAAAAAAAAAAGGAAAAAAAGACAACTAACATTTTTGTATCTGTATGCTGATAATCTTAAGTGCTGGGTCCAGAAGTCACCTCCACCAGAAAGCATGACTTTTTTATTGCTCAAGGCAAAGCACAGATCTTTGACTCAGCTGTATCTAAGTGGTACAGAGCTAGGACTGAGAACTCGATCCTCTTCAAGAATTAAGTTGGAAGGCTACTTAAGAAAAATCTATGCATATCAAAGGTGACAACTAAAGAACAGAGTAATGAATGAGTCACATAAGTCCTCTGCTTTAAATCAAGGCTGAATAGGTGTGGGCTTTCCCCCCCACCAAGCCAGGACACTTCCTCCAGTGAACTTACAAGAGTCAACTCCCACTCAATTGCCCATGAGCGGAAATACATCTGCCATGTAACCAACAGCTATGTGTTGCAGGGACATCTCTGGACTGAAGAAAAATAGGGGCTTAGTGAGATAATGAAGTGGTTCTTCCCCTGCTTTAAACTTGATTAAATGCAAAATATCACTGGTTTGTTAAAATGAAATGCAGTGATCAGAGAAAACAGAGATCCTACAAATGAAAGAAGTTGAGTGGTTCATTATGCTTTTCCAAGAAGATTCCCTAGGACACCTTGAGAACATAAAGTTGACACCACTAAGTCTGCTCTGCTACTCCACAGTGCATCCTACATGGAGTAGCTCAGCTGCCCCGGATTGCACCAGTCTTTCTGAGATTAAAGACACATTCTTAAATTCCCAGCCACACTCCTTTCACTTCCCTAGCTCTTACCCTTGCTAGTTCCTCTCTTTTGGCTTTTATTCTTGCTGCTTTCCTTATATCTCTACCTTCCTCCTGCACCCCTATCCTATTGGTAACCCTGCCACATCTGTGTTCATTAGTGCTTTCCAATTGACTTCAATTTCTCCCCCATCTCTTCCCCAGCTCCTACTGCAGACTTCCCCATCACACCCAGTCCCACCTTCGTGGCTCCAAACCAGGACACCTTCTCTAGGTCCAATCCAGCAGACTCAATACTTACCCTCCCCTTCAGTAGGTGAGATCTGCACACGGGAAACTGAAGGTATGCTGAGCTACAGCATTTGTGAGAGCTGAACCAACTCGGAGCATACGAAGTTGAGCTTCAGCAACAAGCTACAGAGCATGCCAACAACTGCAGGTCACGGCGCGAGCATGCAGATAATCTTGGACACTGTTTTTTTGCAGGTAAATTCCCTTCATCAGTCAACTTGTTTGTCCCATGAATAGCACCAAAGGAATGCTGTGCTGATGGAAGAGAGGCACTCAGCATGTGTAATGGAAAAAGAGACATCCCTTAGAGGAGAGAGAAGAGCCAGCTTGAACAAATTAGAGTTGGAAAGAATGAAGGACTCTCTGGACGTCTTGATGGCCACCAGTTATTACAGTAATACAGTAACAACCAGTTTTAGAAAGAATTTTATATTGCTAAGTCTGGACTAGGTCATTGCAAAGGCAGACCTTATAGCCACAGTTTTAAAAATATACCTACAGCATTACTTGTCCCAGAGAATGGAAAAACAATCCTGAGAAGCAGTACAGTATCAGGTAAATCACAGACACAAACCACAAAGTGTTTCTTAATCCACAGGGCACAGCGGGGTACAGTCCTGTGCCAGGTGATGCTGCAAATCCACACTCACCAGAGCACATCATGTGTGGCTTCAGCCTGCTGCTGAGCTAAGTGTTTCACCAGCTCAGGCAAGGCAGCAGCAGCACTCAGATAGCAGGGGACAGAGCTCAGCATGGGCTGTAGAACCCAGCAGGGAAACAGCTCCCTGCAGCATGACTTCCCACCTGCAACATCTGCCCCAAATTCAAGTCCTGGCAGTCTTGGGAAAAAATCATAGAATCATCAAGGTTGGAAGAGACCTCTTAGATCATCCAGTCCAATGTCAACCTACAACCCACTAAACCACGTCCCTCAGTACAACACCTAAATGCTTCTTGAACATCTCCAAAGACTGTGACTCCATCTCCTCACTGGGCAGCCCATTCCAGTGCTTGACCACTCTCAGAGAAGAAGTATTTCCTAATGTCCAGCCTGAATGCCCCCTGGTGCAACTTGAAGCCATTCCTTCTAATCCTATTGCTAGTTACATGGGAGAAGAGACTGACCCACACCTCACCACAACCTCCCTTCAAGTAGTTATAGAGAACAGTAAGGTCACCAGAGTCTCCTCCAGACTGAACAATCCCAGCTCCCTCAGCCACTCTCCATCAGCCTTGTGCTCCAGGCCTCTCACAGCTTTGTTACCCTTGTCTGGACACACTCCAGGGCCTCGATGTCGTTCTTGTGGTGAGGGGCTCAAAACTGAACACGGTACTCAAGATGCAGCCTCGCCAGTGCTGAGTACAGAGAGATGATCACCTCCCTACTCCTGCTGGCAACCCTATTTCTGATACAATGAGAGGTAGCAACCTGTAGGAAATATTAAGACTACCTCAACTCTGAGAAATTATGTTGTTAAAATGTCCATCATGAGCCAAGCTATCACAGCCACAGCTAACTACAGCCTCAGTTCCTGATCCAAGCACTGTAGTGTAGCAAGATACAAACTTCACAAACATGTATGGGGCAGTCACACAAGAAATCCACAGAAACCCACCTCATTTATTGCTAGTGCCCTGCTCACAAAGCCTGCTGCACAAGGTTGTTTTACTGCATGAGAACAGCCCTCCTTCCCACAGGAAGGAGCTGCCAGGAGCCATTTGGAAACTATTTCGGCACCATCAGTACTGGCACATTTACTACTGAACTGATATATCAGCACTCCACACAAAGGATTTGGAGGCCCAAGCAAGATGTTTGTTTTCTTCACTGCCTCTCTATGACTGGCCTGATTCTTATATGTGCTAATGGAAAAACTGAATAAAAGAAAGCAGCAGAAAAGCTAGAAAACCCAGCGGTTTCTCCAAATAAATAACTGAACATCCGTATTGTCCTTCAGCATATGCATCTTCCTTGGACTTCAAGTTCTTAAATAATCAAGTAGAGAGAGAGAAAGCTCGGTCAAGACTACATTTCAAGACATTCATGCTATCTTTTAAGTCTGTGCTTGCCAATGGCTTCAAGTCAAGCTACAGTAGTGCTTTAAACTCCTATGGAAAGTATGTCCGCATTAAAACTCAGCACAAGAAACTAAAACATCCTGACAGCATGTGGCCATGCATGAGATCACTATGAAAAGCTGCAGCATTTTCTTCAGCTCTTTATATTTTCGTTTCCTGGGAAGTCTGAAACCATAATCAGCAGCTTATACCCAAAGTCTATACTTCAGACAGCAAAGACTGGAGAAAGTCCAGGAGCTGCATTAGCTCACAATATGCAGTAAAATAACACAACCCTATCCAAGAAGATCCAGAGAACTAGAATGTTATTTAATGTAGGCTGAACAAAACGAGATGACTGCTCTTAGAGAAGACACTATATAGGGATTTTGCTTGGAAAGCATAATTTCATTTTTACAGTCAAATTCACACTTTTCTCCCTCGAGAGAGGGAAAAAAAAACCCAGAATATTAAAGACTTTGGCATATGTAAGTTCTCAAGTTCTCAGCTACTCCTATTTTTTTGGAGCTTTTTTGATCATGAAGAATTATCTTTACTTCTTGCAAGTCATTATAAGGAACAGTATGAGAGCAGCCACAGTTTCTGATATTTCAAGGTAGGGCTGTGTTTCAGCCATAGACTGTAAGAAAACACTTTGTTAGAACAAACACAAAACCCATGATGGAAAATGTCTTATTAACCCATTCTGTCTTCTCATCCTGTAATTGGGAAGCAAAGAGAAGCAGAAGGCAGACAGCTCGGTAAGTAAAGTTGAAAAATGACTTCCAAACATGGTGAATCAGCACCAGGAATGACAGAAATCTGCATTGGTGTATACCAGCCTGTTTTATGTAGATAGTCAAGCAGCTGTTTCTTTGTGTTAGTGATACACTGGCAGTGGCTGTACTTTTTGTTCTGAAGGGTGAAAGTGTGTCACTGAGGGCATTCCAGGTTCACTACTTTGTGGCAAGTACCTGAAAAGGAACATCCAGTGGCTGCATTGTTAAATAACGCAACAGAATTTGACTTCTTCCCAAAGACAAAACTTAGGTTTTGTCTCTCTTTCCATACCTTAACTACTCCTGCTCACAGAATTTATTTATTTTGCTCTAATATTTTATACCGCAAAGAAAATAAACTAGCATAGACTCATACAGGATACTCGTGTTTTCAAGTTTAAGGACTGTAGCAGGACTTCGATTTCCTTGTTATCCTTACTGAGAGGTAGGGTTCCATAGTGAGAAAAAGAACTCAGAACCCCTTTTGGGTTCCATTATGTAAGAACAACGGATAGAAATATCCATCACCATCTACTGGTGCTACAAATATAGATTATCCTGAGTTGGAAGGGACCCATAAGGATCAACAAGTTCAACTCCTGGCTGGATTTGATAGCTAAACCACTCCTATTTTTAATACCTCTTATTCTGACATTACAGAGCACGCCGGTTACTTCTGTCATAAATAAAAGCCACTTACATGATGCACAGCCAATCTACAAACAAAGCCCTTATCTTTCCTAGAACTGAGCGCCATTGCACTCCATTATGCTCCGCTTAGATTATAGTTTTTCCTGTGTCTTGTTCTACATCAGAAGCTTTTTTTATGAGTATTGCTGCTGCTCTGTTTTGGTCAAATACTAAAATGATATAGCAGTTGAAGCTTTTAATATTAACTTCCTTTGTGGCACAGAGGTCGCACTCAGTCTATCTCTATCTGTTGCATCAAAACCAGTTGCAGGGTGACTCATATCCTCCTTGGGTTTTCAGGACACCTCCTGAGATCCTTAAGATGGGTTACAAAAGCAGGCAGTGGCAGTGGTGGAAGGGCTTTACAGCTAGTCTCTAGTATTGAAAAACTGAGAGCAGAACACAAAACTGCCTCCAGCCACGTGACTGAAGATGCATGTAACCAAAGTGCCACATGAAAGGGATGTTTTAGCATACTTTTATCTTTCACAGTTTCTGAAGAACTGCCTTCAAGGAAGTTCAGACACAGATAAGCTGTACCTACAACACCAGTGACCATGGAGGACAATACAGTCACTCCTTCAATATATCCTATTTGCTGCTGACCCATTCCCAACAAGACTCCATTTTTCATTGTTGGGTCAGCAGGTTGGAGGCTGTTGGCTTGTAATATAGAAAGCCAAATACTAGCAAAACAACACCCCCCTTCCTGGCATACATTTTATCCAAATTAACTTTTCTGACCTCCTCCACCTAGCCAGAGCTTGGGTTGAGGGCTGCGGTTGGCTCTGCTACCCTGGCAGCACTAGCAGGCCGCAGCTGAGCACACAGCCTAGCCCCTCTGGCACACAGCCCTGGGCACGGGAAGGGGAGCAGCTTGCTTCCAGACCCCTCGCTGCACCACTGGCCTCAGCCGCTCTGAATACCGATATGTGGAGTCAGTTTTGCATGAGAAAGCTGGATATCTCAACTTTAAATCAACGGCTATAATGAGTTAATTTGGAGGCCATTTGTACAGACAGCCCATTAAAAGGAAACAAAAAGTCAGACAAGCAAGTCAGAAGGTACTGACCTTTCCTGTAGCATCTTTAATCTCACACTGCTTTAACTATACATTAATCATTTTAGAGTACAGCACTGAAGAAAAAAAAACATAGTGAAAAGCTTCAAAAAGAGCACTGAGAGCTTTGCTGTGCACTCCCCCACAGCGTGCAGCCCAATACACATTGACAGTGCATCATCAGATGTGTACTGAAACCACCACTTTGAAAAAACAACCTAATTCAAAGCCTAAAAAAAGCATATTACCAACTTTGCTAGCAGACAATTAAAGCTTCTGTCACTCTGCAAAGCCTTGAAATTGTTTCTCTATGCTTCAACTCTAGATTTTGTTCCTGATAAGGAATAAAATAAAATAATAAACAAAATAACCCACAGCTTTTGTTAGAATAGATTTTATCTGATTTTGGAAGTAATATAGGCTTCTTAAAAATAGAGAAACAGTAGGTTTTTTTCTTTTTACTATTTCACTTTCACTTGTGAGTATGGACCGACTGCAGGTAGCTTGGTAAGCTAACACCATAGCCTAAGGATGGAAACCAGCTGACAAAGAATGCCTGAAGCTAACATTTGCCCTATTAAGTTCCTTTAAATAAAACTGATTCTATTTGTGTGCAAATGAATCTGATCTTGAATTCTCAATCCTCAAAGAAAAAACTATAAAAATAAAACCTTTCCAAGAGAAGGTAGAGAACTATTTTACACGTAGAACAGCCATGGGCTCACCAGGTAACAGGTTTATAGCCTCTCCAGCCTGTAAACTCCTTATTTCTTTCCCGAGTTAATCAGTTACCTTCTCCTCCTCCCCCTCTGCTGGATGAACACCATAGAGCAAGCTCCTCTCTGACTCTTCAACGCATATCTGACTGAACGGAGTAGTTTTTCATAACTTCTGTTTAACCTTGAAATCTGTTGCTTCTATTTCAGACTGATGAAGCGCTGGTGTGCCTGAAAGCTTGTCTCATTTTTTCCCCCCTATACCAGCTGGTCTAATAAATTACCTGTTCCCGTGTGAGCTATGACCTTAGATCATACAGCAAAAGTGCTATCATGCCACTTCAAACTTACATTAAGCCCTAATTCTAAACCTTCTGACTTAGTTAAAAACAAGTCACCTAAACTACTGCCTTGCATTACAAAGGTACCTGTTCAAATTCTCCACTCATCACACAGGTGAGGGTATATACACAAGCAAAGGTTCACTAATTTAAAAACTTTCAGCAACAGAAATATTTCCTGTCTAAATTGCTCTAAATATTTAAAATAAACATACTGATTGCAAATTGTAGTAAGTTTGAGGTGACTCCAGGGCTGATGGTTACGCTCTTCAACTGTTTGCTGCAGAGCATAAGTGTATAATCAGTTCTCAGGATTTTAATTTAAAAGCAACTTTCTCATTTCATTTGAGAAAGGGAAGGGGGCCGGGGAGGGAACGTTTTGCTGCAGATGAATCACCTCTTTTCAGTCCACGGGGCAAGG
This sequence comes from Cyrtonyx montezumae, assembly GCF_038088225.1. Classification (NCBI taxonomy): domain Eukaryota; kingdom Metazoa; phylum Chordata; class Aves; order Galliformes; family Odontophoridae; genus Cyrtonyx; species Cyrtonyx montezumae. The sequence continues at coordinate 10,499,275 of NW_027071870.1, read as the reverse complement.
TCCTTTTTTTTTCCCCTAAGGTCCGGCAGCTGGAGGCTCAGCTCCCACTCAGACATGCCTTTATTAGGAAACAATGCCGGAGCTCGCAGGGCCGAGCTTCTTCAGACACCGTGCCCTGCGAGCTAACAACAGGGCAAACTGAGTGGCAGCTCTGCTCAGTCAATACAGCCACATGCTGCTCTAAACGTCCCTGCACACAAACAATGCAGTTTACAGTCTGAAAAAGCGATCAAACAAAAACCCCTTGTAATTGCTTATTAATCATTAAAGGGAAGAGAAGAATTGCAGTCTCTGCTTGTCGGCAGAGACCAACGCTCCTTACAAATCCTGCAAGCTCACACACTCTTCAAGATACTTGTTGCCTGTATCACAGTGCTACCCTCAGTAATGCAGTATTTGCTCCTGAGAACAGAAGCCCTCCAGTAAGTGTCTGCAGCCAAACAAGCAGTAGTGGTTGTGAATGTGAGAGGGTTGGGCAGCTAACTGAAATGCTGCCAAATGACTGAGAATAAAATCATTAAGGTTGGAAAAGAACCTTAGATCATACAATCACCGACCCATCACCATGCCCGCTAACTGTCTCCCACAGTGCCCCAACTCCACGGTTCCCAAACACTTCCAGGAATGGTGACCTCCTCCCAAGGCAGTCTGTGCCAATACATCACCACTTTCTGAGAACAACTTCTTCCCAGTATCTGACCTGAACCTCTCCTACTGCTACTTAAGTCCATTACCTCTTGTCCTAGCTTTAAAGTGGGCATTACCAGTGTACCAAAATGTAGGAATCAGCTCACATGTCGGCACTGTACTCACCAGTTCACTGTAACTCTTGCAAGATGATTCCTTGGGATCACATCCCCCTTTCTTCCCACAGACAGAGAAGAGATGCTATTTTTACACACCCGCTGTTTATTTTCATCAAAGTGGGCCAGCCAGAACTAGAACTCAAGGCCACCCATCTTCTTCACACCTCTGTCTCCCAAGAATTGCTGGGACATGGGCAGCAAAGGAGAGCAAGTGTCAACAGCAGATCCTGAGAATTCAAAGTTGTTCACCTCTGATGCCCACCTGACCTCACAGCTGACATCAGGATCCACCTGAACATCCTTTCTTCACCTTGCTTTCTCTCATACCAAGGAATGCTCTCAGCTAGGAGGCTTATTTTCAGTAATATATATATAATTGAAAAATTTTGGAAAAAAAACAACACAATCAAGTTCCATTCAGGTTCCCCTCAGCCTCCATGAGCTCCCTCCCAGACACTGCCAAGGTCATATACAGGAATCTTTTAAAAATAAATAATTAAAATTTTTCAAAAAGCATTGAAGCAAAATAGAATGAGGAGATATCTATTTAAATGCACTTTCAACTTCCACAGAAAACGAACTTTTGTTCCTGAAATCAAAGCTCTGTTGTCTTCAGCTTGGATTATCTTCTGTGCTACTCCTAGAGCATTGAACTGGCTCAGTGTTGTTGAGCTGAGGAAGGATTATCCACTCTGACATTGCTGTCTCCACTTGTGCTGAGTGGGTCACCACCACAAAGCTGGTCTCCTGCTTCCCACTTTCCTGGACCGCAGTGTTCACAGAAACACCTGCTTGCCATGGCAGACACAAGGTCCCAGGAAACCACTTGCATGCAACGCCTGGCAGACACCTGATCTAGTTATACCAGTTCCTCTGCCTGTGGCTACTGCTCACCTCAGGAGGTGAACCAAAGAATCTCTTGAGCCAGACATGATTCACATCTTCCTAAAAATGCCAGTTCCCCATCTGGAAAGCACAGACACTTCAGCCATGAAAACCAAGTACAACAGCAACACAACAATGAGCCTGTGGTAGTATGAAGGGGAAATACCCACTTAATTTGCTAAGGAAAAGCCTGGACTTAAAACAAATAGCTTTTCTTCCCAGGGGACAGCCTTGTGATGATGGTTTGGCATCTGTTCAGTTCCTCCTCCCTGATGAGCAGCCTTTCTGCCTCTTGCACAGATGCAAACAACATTTTGCCTGCCTGCAAGTTACATTTTTCAAGGCTCATCCAGAAGAGGCTCAAAGTTTGTTTCCCATAATGAAATACACCTTGCAAATGCGTACTTCTGTTCTTCCTGATTTCAAAAAGAGAGGCTACACAGTGTCTTGGAGAGCATCTGTAACTCACTTTTCAGCAAGGGACCAGAGTTGAAGACAAGTATGGAAAGATTCATGCTTATTTAGTCATGCAAACCACAAAATTACATATGTGGTAAATATTTTCTCCTTGCAGAGGATTCTGAAGGCCACTGTAAAAAGGCAGACATACCCTCTACAGTCAACTCACAGCAAGGGCTGCTGAAGGCTGAGGTAAGAAGTGGTGTTCCCTCTCTCAAAATTGAAGCAAGTCTCACTAGGCACAGTGATTTCCTTTTGTGCTCCCCCAGCTTGCATTATTTCTCATACAGGATATTTCAAAATTGGAGGCTTCTTGCAACTTTACAGCTATAATGGCATCTCTATTAGACTTGCTCACTGCTGAAGGGTTTCCTCTTAAGTAAGATTTCAACTTCAAAACAAGTCAGAACTATTTCCAAATGCTATTCAGCATGTTTTGAGATTTGCAATTGTTCTCAGACTTTTTGCTAGCATTAACAAAGTGCTTCATCTATGTTTATAGTGTTTGCTGTTCCTTACTCTGGCAGAAGGCAGGGGATGGTCAGCTGTTCCAATGCCTTGACCCAAACAAATGACTAGTTTAGTTCTGTTTAGATTTTACCTCTATACCACTTAAAAAATAAATAAATCAAAATATTATTTCTGTTCCACTTCCTCCTACCAGCTCTTGTAATAAAGGGGCAATAAAAGGGTCTTTTGTCAGAGATCTTGACTCAAGAAGCACAGTAGCATGTCCTTTCTTAGCATCCCCTCTATGTAAGAAAGGAAAACGATATTATGCTTTATGCAGAACGGTAGCATTAATTTCAGCAATCCTAAAATTCAAGACCTAACTATCCTGATTCCAAGTAGTTCAACACTTTTGTCCATCATACAACTATAAGATCACGTAGGATTTACTTCAGCATTTCTAAAGTTTCAACCAATACCACTGAGAAATGCAATAGGAAAAATACGAGCAAACAGACCATCAACAATAGCCAGAGATTTTTCAAATTGTTTCAGACAAGCAAGACTAAAACTATGATTGCTGCAGCTCTCTCCATCCCCCAGCAATTCTGAAAGCAATATAAACTACTGATAAAATACAAAACAGAAATGAGGTATTTTTCATAACTCTTTCAAGAGGCATAGAGTCTCTTAAAGCAACAATCCTTAAAAGTGAGTTACTGTGGTATTATTATCCCCTGTAATAAGTCTAGTGCATGCTACAGATAAAACACTGCATCTAACAACAGCCAGCAATTTTCAGGAGGGGCACTCCATGCTTCCCAGCAGGGTACTTCATAGCAAGCAAGCCAGAAATCACGACCAACTCAGTAACAAAAGACACAATCAGTGACTGAACTACTCGAAGATGATTTATTTACACAGTAGCTAGATGTAAGTACCTCTTCTTTAAAGCAGTAGACCTTTAGTTCAGGGAATATATTAAGAGATTCAGAACCTACATCCAAGGCAGTGGCTCCCTCTGATTGCCATACCATGTAAAAACTATTGCGAGCTCATGTTCAGCCTAGTTAGCCAAGAATTTTACCATCTCTATAATTAACTCTGGAGTCTGACATCATCACCCCCTCAAGGTTCTCTTAAAATTTTAATAACCTGGTTTATGAATATTCATTTGCCAGCATTACACTTCCAGGGATTTATGAAAACCCAATGGCATGTCAGTTCCCAAATAGGTTCCATTTTTCCTGCTGCTTCCTTAGCATATTTATTACAAACCAATTTCATGCTGTCAGAAAGTGCATCAAACCTGCTGTTGGTCCAACTAGCGAGGTCATTTCATAGAGATTAACAGGCAAAGCAGACATAGGAGTGCTCCTGCTAAGGGTGCCTATTAATCCCCCACCAGACATGATGCTTCCTCATTGGTTCTAGCCTTTAAACCCTGTTCTTCCTTTATCTCCTCCTTGTTCCTCTCCTCCCACATGCCACTGGAATGAGAAGCCAGGCACGCAGCAGACAGCCCTTCAAAGTCTGCTGCCATGTAAGAGCAGCCATGTGCTCCCAAAGCCCAGACCACAAGGAGTTTATGAGTTTAGGAGAGACAGCTATTTCATGCAGTCAGCTTGCTTCAGCAAATGCTGCAAGTCAGATGAAACTGGCACACTGCAAACAGCTAAATAAAGTTTGTGACACATCATTCCACTACCGAGAGACATAAACACTTCTTATGTACTGAAATACATCATTTGCTCAACAATTGCTCTTTTTTTTGTTTTCTCCTTTCAGTACTGTGGTAGTGCTGGAGTGTAAAACCACTGACTTGGGCATTATTACATTTCACAGATGCATGACCCAATGATCCCCAGATGCAAAGCAGCTCCTTGTTCTGAAAGGAGAGATCAATGAAAGCTCACAGAGCAGGTGTATCAGAAGCTCTTCTGGATTTGAATAATACAACAAATGTTTAGAGCACCATTTGCAAAAACATGCGGAATCTAAGGCTATAGATTATCAAGTCAGGTGTATTTTCACTTACTTATTTAGAAGCTTTTTCATAATATTCATGCAAATTGGTAAGCAAAAACCAGAGAGCCAAGTGGTATTTGTCATTCCTCTCATCTATTCCCCGGTTGCTCTTCTCCTTTGTCAGCAAAGAAACAGCTCAAGAGTATCAGAACTACTTTTGCCATCGCCTAGCAAAATGAATTTAAAGAGATCTTCCTGAAGGCACTGTCGATCCTTACCTTAGAACAATTTATGCAATTATATGGTTTTCCCCTCACTGTCACCACTACAGAACAAGTACGTGAAGGTTTTGATTTGCCGTAAACAAGCATTCGAAGTTTCTGCTTTGTTTAGGTTTCTGCTCCAAATATTTAAAGAGCAACAGAAAGATCTCTGTTTCAAAGAGTTACTTTCAGTAGAACCACTTTCAGTAGAACCATTCAGCAAATGTAATATTTAAAAAGTTCCTCCAAAAGGAACCTGCAGGCCACTGAAAGCTAGCGAGGGAAAAGAGGGTCAGAAACTCAGATAAAGAATAACTTAAGTAATAAAAGGGTATAGCCCTTGGAGGGAAAGGAAGGGGAAATCAGAGACCAACAACTCAAAGGCAATCAAGAAGAAAGGTCAGAAAGTCTTGAGAGATGTAATCACGATCTTGTTTTAAAAAGGGAAAGGCCAAAATTGCAACTGATACAATGGCCTATTGGCCAGTCCAGAAACTTAGAAGAACCATCAATAAAATGATTTACAGAGCATCACTTGAGATTTTGATGCTTCCTTTAGCTCACAGGCCATAGCTTTGGGAGTTAAAACAGAGCTGTAAATTCTTCTCAAAACCTGCTGAGTAGCTCCAAGACTACAGGCAGTCCTTGCACTGGCCAGAGTACAGCAGGCACAACACCACTGTAATTCAGCTAGACTATTTCTGGTTGCTTCTGCAGAGAAACCAGGCTATTTGGTAGTATTTTTTGTTGTTGTTGTTGTTTATTCTGAGACCTCTTTGAGAAGGGAATAATACAAGCTATGTCTTCAGAACACAAAGCCCTATTGTCAGTCACCAGCAGCTTGTTTGCCCCAACAGGGAACAGCGATAGATCCTTTGTGGTACAAGGGGGAGGAGAACTTTTTGCTTCTAAGGGATCTTCTTGAGAAGCAAAATGTTGTTATTATTGTTTTTAAGCAACAAAAAAAAATGTTACAATAAATAATTTCAAGAATCCTTGACCTAGATTTTTTCTTTTTTAAGAGCTCTAGAAGGAAGGAAAAAAAACAAGTTTGCTCTCCTCTTCCCTCCTTTATTTATTTTTATGGACTTGAAAGCTAAATCCTTAGCTCTCAACAAAACCACGTTTGGGTTGCTGTCAGCCCTTAAAGCTGAAAAGCTACACCACTTGGCAGCTGGTTGTAGGAAGGACCTTCAGCTACATGGAAAAACAAGATAGGCAGGGTAAAGCTGGATGCCCAGGGTTTTTTTGGCATCCAGTTCTCTCATAGGACATTGAGACATTGTCCAGGGTTAGGGTCCTGCATTATGTAAATACTTCCTAATGCTTATAGCTTGTCTGCCTTGCTGGACCACCCAGACAGTGCAGCCTGGTGGCTGTAGGAACAGTACAGATGACTGCACTGTGCCTTACTATATTGTACTTTATAACCCCAGGGAACTTACAGAACGACCTCAGAAGAGCCACGTGCCTGCACAGCATGATGCAGCAGAGCATCACCATGCAAGCAGAAGCACTGCCTGTCATGTTCAAGTTTCTGCCTATCAGTCTTGTAACGTGCAAAGGCCATTCTGAAGTTTTGCTCCGCTGCTAATAGGAACTTATTGTTCAGCAAAAAATAAAATAAAATAATCTAGGTTCACAGAAGCAACACAAACACCAGACAACTACTTTGTAATTCAACCAGTCACTGCATGGTGCAAGTGAGAAGTGATTTGGGAGTGTTAATCAACCTGGAGCCAATTAAACTCTAGCTACCTGTTACTATCTGCAGGTTGCAGAAAGCCACTGAATCCATGAAGAAATAAAGCATCCCAAGGTGCTGAACACCACTAGGTACGTGACATGTGAGTGAAGTTATGTCAAGCAACAGTCACTTACACCTCCTAGTGTGTAATCCCATGATGCAATACTCAGATTAAACCTCAGACTATTATCCCAGCATACCAACTCTGTCTGTTCCCAACAGAGAGGCAACTCAAAGATCCTGTTTAAACCAGCTCATTTATCCAATCAAGATAGCAAAAACAAAAGCATGTGAGAGCTCCTCTTTAAGCAGTTCCCTTTGATATCCCTGAAACCAGCTCTATGTTTTAGTCTCAAAACCTGGTGCTTTATCCACTGCTCTAACTGCTCTCCCTACATCTCCTTCAAGTTTTGCACAGGGACCAAGTAGCTCACTGTGACAGGTTGCTTGCTGAGCTTGGAAGACAAGCCAGAGCAACCAAGCCTAGCAGAGCTTGCTCTATCTTTAGTGTTTGCTTAGAGGAATGTGCACAGAGTCCTTTTCTTTCCTGGCAGCTACTTCCGCAGATTCATGCTGCCACAACATGTCATTGTCTGCATGCAGTCTCACATAATCAGACAATTGCAAGTCATCATAAAAGTCTATGCAACTACTAGCCCCACATTTAACTCAGAAATACACATCCATTTAGTGTTTCAGTACAAATTAGCAACTTCTGTGCTGGCTTTAATAAAGTTGTGAAGCTCATTTTTTTCATCACATTTATTTGTCTTTGATACCTGCTCTTCAAAATCATGCCCTTGCTTTACTTACACCTCTTTTTAATTAAATCCAAAGAAATCAGCATAGGCAACATGAAGGACTCTGCAATTCAAGACAAAAGTTTATTTAAACCTCATATGAAAGGTGCAGAGGTGACTAATCTTAAGCAGAAGACTGTTCAGACCTAAGTCCCCATGATGCTCTTTCAGAGGAACAAAGCAGAAGCAAGAAGACAACTGGGCAACATGAACATGAGGCTAGAAGGAATAGCAATAGGCTAAGCCCAAGAATCAAACTTAAAATAAGAAAGCACTTTTAGGCATAAGAATATTAATGATATAACATAAGATTATTAGAACAATAGCACAACGCTCACACAGCACCACGCAGCCAGATGGTAAACCACAGCAGATGGAAAGAACAGTTCAGGAGGAATTTGGGGGGGGTGGCAACGACCTGGATGGATTCCTAAAGCAGTATTTTAAGGCAAGGTTGCCATTTCCACCATTCTCATCTGCAAATCCAAACCATCAGCTGCCTAAAGCAGTCAGAAAAAAAACTACTTTGTTGTGCCTAGCCTTAAACATTGGCAGGAACATGACCCAGTAGGTGTGCTTGAATATGCCTAACATACGTGGGTAGCAACCATAGTTGCTTTTATTAACTCAGCTGACAGTAGGAAAGAATGTTGCTGGCTGCACCAAATGGTGTTCAAACTGTCTAGGCATTTCCACAGTAAATAGGGAGACCTGAATTTCAAACTTATAAGCCAGAAATCTGAACCTCCACTTCAAAAGATAGCCCTAAACATGAGTCTACAAGCATGAGAACTGCAAGGCAACCCTTGAGCTCCCTTGCTTCAAGCAGGGCAGCTATGAAGAGCACTGAAAGTGTTATTGATGATTTTATATTTTTCTGCAATTAGCAATCACTATAAACCCCCCCAGTTAATTTTTGACACATGACTAGCCCAGAGAACAGAATGTTGGACTGAAGTGTGTCAGGCAACCTGATGCTATGTTTTCACCTTTGACTCAACCATTATGCATCATTACATCCAGAATACATACATAATCCTAACATCCCAGAACATGATTAACACTGGAAAAACTAAGCCTTTATGAGTATGAGGGCCAGGATGGAACCTTTTTCCTTTGCACATACAAATGGGACCTTACACATAAAGTGCTCTCTAATAACTGATGAGAACAGAAATGCCAACCTCTTGCATATATGTGAGTTTTCTAAACTTTAAGTTACCAGAATCCTTAGAGAAGCATTCTACTCACTCTTTACCTGGTACTCAGTACGCTACACATGAGTTTACAGTCAAAGCTCTTCTGTTGAGCTCTGAAATATTTCAAGACAGCCAATTCTTTGCTGCTGCTTCAAAGAACCTAACCTAACCAAGCTCTCCACAGCTCCAATATCCCCCATTTATCCTAATATCACTGGGAGATCTCTGGCTGGACAGCTCACTGGAAATGCAGAGGACAGCAAGTAGCTCGATGAAGACCCGTCTCCTCCTTTATTTCAGCTGGCACCAGCACCATTAGCCTGCCTGGCTCTTCACTGCATCATCTGCATCTGCTGGTGTAGACTGAACTGGTTTTTGTTGTAGGTGACATTAGAAGCATTTTTTCTTTTTTAAACACCAGTCACCCAATGCATTCTTATCTGCTTAGGGCAGATTCCAACTATGACATACTTTGCTCATTAAAAACCAGAGACTTTCCAATGCATCAGTTAACTCTAAACTGCGGATAGCAGAGAAAGTAGTAAAAAACAGTAAATTCCTAAGGTGAGAAAGTGTTGCCTACTATTTCCCTTGACAGCATGCTATTCTCCTCCACGGTGCCAAATGGAGGTTTCTGTGTGGAGAAACAGAAGCCCACGTCTTCTGCAAGAAACAGCAGTGCCTCTGGAAAGAGAACAATCTCAGCCACCCTGATCCTGCAAACTGTTCCAGAGCTTTTGCTTTTTTGAAGCTGTAATGAAATTGCCAAGCACAAGAGCCAACAAATTGGAGAGCAAAAATGCACTCTAGCAACAGCAATTTAAGCTAAATGAGCTAATGTAATTTTTACTTATGTTCATGATATGAAAGGCTTCACACATAACAGCATGTCTTGTCAATTCATTTTAAGCACAGAAAATGACGATGTTGCATTTGTACAAATGCATTCTGTACAAATGTACAAAGTTCTACGCACTACAGAAAATGGTTTGCTTAAACTAATGTACTCAAGATTATAAAAAGCTTTCTAACCACTTCATCAGCATAACTCCAAACAAGACAAAAACCTCAGTTCAGTGGGTATTATGTTATATGCATGGGAACAAACACGGCCACACAGGGAACAGGCAGTAAGCTTCTCCAGCCTCTGGAAATGTCTTCATCACAAATGGCTCAACTCCACCACCTCCAACTCTGCTTGGACTCACTATGAAGAAGAAATGCGTAAACCACCATTTCATTTTTCCTCCCCCCTCTCTGGGGCTCTACATACAGATTACATTTATACTGTAATCTCTGTGCAAAAAACAAAGATGGAATTGCTGGATTAGAACTCCTTGCCTGTCCCCCAATACCTTCATCCCATTGATACTATCAAATACAAAGAATTTAGCTAAGAAACATCAAGTACAAACTGTAGTCCCTCAGAATAAAGCCCTTAAAGATCTGAAAACCTCCTTCACATTGAAGACTTGTGCCAAGAACATCATTTAGCAATACAATCAAGATAAAACAGCTGAGAAAGAGGTAGAATTAATGCTTAAATTGACTAACTATTCTACTCCGAGATAGACACCAAGGAAGAAAGTTTACCTGTCCGAACAGTTTAAACATCTGCTGCACAAAGAGGAGCTGATAGTATTACTTCTCATCAGCTTGTGCACTACACCCTTGGTGCTCTTCAGCCTGAAACCCAAATTAGGGACTCGTGCTCTTGTGCAAACCCATGGGTAGCCAACTTTCATATCTGCTGTCTCTGTGGACTGATTTAAGGCTTTTAAGGCACTGACACCTTCTCGCAGATTTACAGGACCACACAGGCATGTGAAAATGCTGAATTTATGTCAACTTTCTTTTTAAAATCCAAGCAGAAAAAATATATATTTTAAAAAAGCTATAAAAAGAGTAATTATTAAAAATACTAATTTTACTGGAAGCAATGTAAAAGCTAAGTTATGTATCACAAATAAATTTAACAGATAATCAGAAGGAGGATATACTTTTTATTTCCCACTGACTCTGAGGGCAGAAGGATCTAATCTCTATAAAATCTACAAACAGAAATGAGTATTTAAATAGGTATCTGTCAAGGCTCATGTAAGAAAGGCTTAAAATATATACTCTCTTTTTTTCTTTTTTTTTTTTTTTTCCCCTCAAACAATCCTTGCACTAAAAATACTGCTTAAACATTTGGATACATTCTGTCTTCTGGTATTCTCCAGGCTAAAACACATTTTTATAGAGTTCAGAACAAACATTTTAGAGCCATTTGACAGACAAATGCAGATTTACAATCCAAAGAAAATGGAAGATGGCCCTAAATTGCTAGCTCCTGAAAGGGAAACAGAGGCCACAAGTAGAGCTATTTTTAAAACTTATTTCCTTGGTAAGGACACTTCTTGCCTTTCTGGAGACCAAAATACAACACCTGGAACACCCTTGAAGCAAGGAACCTCCTTTTAACCCCCGCCCTCACTGTTCTCCCCATTAGTAGCTGATTTTGCTGCAGGAGTGGATGGAAAGGCAGTGCCAGTAACTTTCACCTGTTGTGTCCTAGTAACATTTAAAAATGAGGGAATGGAAAGTTGGAGGAAGCTTTCTTCAGAATATTCCAAGTGTCAACACACAACAGTTACCTAGTGCAACAGTATCCACTGTGTATACAGAATCTCTCTAACAGGACAAAATTGATACTGAAAAATTTTGTTTTTAAGAGACTTCTTACTGCTGCTTGTAGTGCTGTGTCTAAGGTTAATCCATTAAAACTAAAAAAGATTCACCTCACACACGAACCAACCAGCAACAGCACCTTCCATTCATAGCTGAATGAACTCATCCTCCAAGCAAAACCACAAGAATAAAAACACAAAATGCCTTAAGGAGGGCTGAATGAGTGGCATGCACAGGCTGGAATAAACTCTTGCATTTCAACCTGATGAAGCCTCAGACAACTGGCCCAGGCAGCAGCACACACGCTCTGCAAAGGGCACACTACTTACTTCAGAATCCTGCAAAAGTCCACTTGTTTGCCCTTAACACAAAGGAGGAAAGAACGAAGGTACAGATGCAGCTTCAAAATACTTACTGATAACTCCTGGAGCACTTGTTAGCCAAGAATTTCATGATTCTTGTTTTAGAGAGGTTTCTCACTTCACCTAAGGTTCCTTTCCAAAGAAGTAACGCTCACCGCTAATAAAATGGAAAAGTGACTTCACAAAGTTACCAGATATCAACATGCAAGGCTGGCGAGTACATGTGCAGTCAAGATGATTCAGATAAGTCAGATAAATTTAGAACAACGCTTTCTTAAAGCATGCGTTCACCAAATGCAGTGTATATGCAGGAGCTATATTCCAAGCGCTGATTCCAAACGTCAGAACAAAAAATTTATTAGTGAAAATCTCCTTTTAAGAGTTCGCTGCCGTCTGAAGTCCTCGACAGTGTTACTCCTCAATCTGCCTTTAGTACTTCCATCCATCACTGGATTTATCCACATAAAAAGCTATAGGCTCTCCAACCTCGGAGGACTAAGCCAAATGCAGTGTGGCAACTTCGCATAGGACCGGCCTTTTATGGTTGGAACAGTAGAGCTTTGATACAGCTAATCTACCATAAATAGCTCTTGAAACTCAGAAGGATCAAATCAGCTGTTGCAACAGTCCCAACCCATAGCTGCTTCAAATCCAATTATACTGTCAGCTCTGTCTTGCAGCTTTCCTTTTTATTCCTCCCCATCCGCGACTTTTAAAGTCCTGCTCCTACAAGAAATTAAATGCTGAAGGGACAAATGTGACAGAATAAAATGTGCTTCATAAAAACTGAAACAAATAAGCATGTATTTTTACAGTTCTCTTAGGGAGAAAAGGTTCTGCTGCGTTGAAACATCTTGAGCATTTGATGCCAGTAATTTTTTTTAAATCAGCCCTCAGTTGTAATGCAAACATACAATCTGAAATAAGTAAACAGTAGCAAGAGCAGCCAGCTCAGCCTTAAAAGGTGGGTAAAAATAAGCAGATAAAACTTCATGGCGTGCAAACCATGCTCCAGATTAAAGTACTGAATTGCCTGCATATTTTTATTGTAACTTAAACACAACTGCAAAGCACTAGAACTCACTGTTAAATGCTTATATCACTATGTTTCCTTTCAAACCATTTTCCCACCAAGAAGCTCAGGTCTATGATTTCAGAATACTTAAATACCCAGGAGCTTCCAAAACAAGATCTTGCTAACAATGCAAGTCAACAGAACTGTGAAAAGCACCCTGAGGACTGCCAGAGCCCTGCGACCCCGAGTGCTCGGTGCAGTGACACTGAGCTGAAAGGAGACACCCTTTGGATCTGGGGGAGCACAGCATTATCTTTATGGTTCACTTCACAGTGCAAAGCAGCAGCACACAAGTACGTAAGGATACATAAACAACAGATGTATTTTTAACTATGTATTATTAACATCTCCCCAGTCTTTCCAAAACAAAGAGTTAAATTACTCCAATACAGTACAGGAACTCTAGGACTCTGAAGGGGATGATGTGCCCTGTTCAAAGTCTGAATCTGCTATCTGCCGGGAGCACTTTCAGCCTGCACATTGGTTCCTGCAATACCAGATGTGACATCTAGCAAAGACATTTTGGTTCTTCTTGCACAAGGCAGAGAGAAGAGCATTGCTAATTCCTACTGGTTAAACTGCTTTAGGAAGGGACAGAAATTTGTCTCCCCTAGAAGCAAATTAAAGAGACAAAATAAAACGCACTCTATAAAAAAACAGCCAATTATGGAAATTCTGTACCCCTTTGTCAGCTGTATGCTACCTCATTCCTCTCTGAGCTTCTGTTCATCTCATCACCTCAATTAAAGAGTTTGGGCTTTGCAAAGCATGCAATACACGTTGAACACAGGAGTGACCACTTTTAATCCTGTCTGCAGTGACGATGGATGACAAAGTAACTTCAGTTAAGTGTGGGTGGGTTAAAAGAAGAGGTTTGTTATTTCCTCCCAACAGTGCACAGACACAGCTATGTCACTTTCTGCAAGTCTCGGAAAAGCCAGAGTTGGAAGTGGGCACAGAGTTCCCCTTCAGGCCCTAGCAAATGCCCAAACAAATTAATTCAGATGTACAGGGGACTGAGAGCTTTTCATTAGGATGGAGTAAACTGAGCATGTGACAAATAGATTAAACAGACCTGCAAGATGTGCCTGACTAAGTTTATCACTTTGAACGCAGCTTGTAGAACTTGTCAAATTCTGCTGCTTCTGCACACTGGTGGAAAAGTAGCTGAACCAATTGCTGACAAAAGTTCAACAGAACTCAGAATGCAGCAAGCATGCTTGCAACTGGTAAGAGAAAGAGCAGTCGTCAGCACACTGCCAGAGCACAAGTGCTGATGCTTTATGCCCTACCCATGACCATTTAACATCTTAGAAATTTTCTTGCTGAGGAATTTGAAGGATGCAAGCTATGATATGGAAACACAGCCCCCTCCTCAAGGAGCACGACTGGATTCCTTGTTTCTTTTAGACATACCATCCTACATCTCACTGCTGGCATTCATCTTCCCTATCACACAGGGCATTATGTTAAATAATTCACTTCCAGAGCAAATTAAAAAAAAAAAAATCCTGCATGCACTCTTTTCACACATACTTCCTTAGCTATAAAAACATAAAACAGAACTGACCACTGTAGGAATGCAGCAATTTCTTCCCCTTCCTCCCCAGCACAAGATTCCTGTAAGCACAGAATAAAGCAGTCTACAGCCAGCACATTAGTTTTTCCCTAGCTCCTTACAGAAAGTGTAAAATCTGACTTGTATCATATAAAAAAAAGTGATCTACAGGTTTTGCCTCAATGATGACAGAAATATGCACAAACAGACACAACTTTGGCAACATGGTCTTGCATTGCAAGAGAGGTTATGTGTTCCTGTGAGTAAGAGTCAAGAAAAACCATGCAGTAGAGTGCACACAGCTGAAAGTAGGCATGTCTTTATTTAACTTTCAGCTTCCTAATTTACAGCTCTCTCTTCTGTAGCTGGAGACAGGAGGAAAAGTCAAGACTTCCCAGAAAAATCTAAGACAAATTTAATAACAAGGAACTTACCAGCATCCATTGTTAGAATCATGACCCCACTTCTGTGTCCCAGGAAGCAGGAAGCCTTACCCATCCAGTGCATGCGAATGACTCAAAAGGACTGCATGGCTTTGTTTCAGCTTATATCTTCCAGCTCATTCACCCCTCCTCCCCCGTGTGGGATAAAAGTGATGCCTGTGCCTGACCACCCCCCATTGGCTCAGTTCAGAAGCCACTCATTCAGCACAGTCAAGTTGCTGTGAGAGCCTAAAATGACCCATAGAGAAATTCTTATTTATCTTTTTTCAACCCAACCCACTTTTTGTTCTTCTGAGAGAACAAGCCATTCATTGTTTCACTATCAGACACATGCCGCAGTTGGCGTGACTGTCACGGGGCCAGAACACTGCCTGAGCTCTGAACTGGGAGAAGTGGGCAGCAGAGAGGCCATCCCCCAGCCCCAGTCTCATAGCACTGTCATGATGTGGAAGTAAGGACATAAGTTTTGTGCCACAGCCTATGCCCTCCAGCCCAGCTTGTCTTCAGTGCAAACTGCATACACCCCCAGATCGAGGATCTCTGGTTTGCCAGGGAGGATTTACTCATCTGTTTTATTTTTAAATAGGCAGATTGCTGTCTTACTGAAAAAGCACACCCAAAGCTTTTTCTATAGGCTAAACTCTATAGGCTAAAGTCACATTTATGGTGCTTTTTAGTATTTTTGTTTGTTTTTAATCTGTGTAAATATAATAGTTGGTATGAGCTAGGCTCTGCCCAAAGAATTTGGAAAGCTGTTAGAATCTATTTGTGAACCACCACCCCAGTGAGATAATACAGTCTTAAAAAAGCAAACCGTATCACAGTGTAAGTGCAATTCTATCTGATTAAGGCACATCTCAGTCTGTTGTTAACTTTGAATGTACAATAAGAGAGCCTAAAAAGCATACACTCGGAGAGAAAGTGGAGGGCATTTGTCTCTTTCTGTACAACACGATCCTCAAGAACTTACTGTGCAGCTCTGAAAGGCAAGTTCTTGCATCTCACAGCGTGAGGTGTTGACAGACCTGGTATCTGTACTTAGAGATTCAACAAACACAGTGAATGAAACTCTGGTGTTCTTCATCTTTTGATAAGAACTACCTTTTCTAAAAAAAAGCATGGACATATTAGGCTGCCATTTCACCGCATTAGTCACCATGAGATAACCTAAGATTCATAACTGTGATACAACCACAAGTGTATTTTGGAAGTGTTGCTTGTGCTTGTTGAAATAAATGGAGCTCCTCCTCCCCCCTCCTGTTTTTAGAAAAGGTATCAGTTGCAAGTCTCACACACTAATGTTTGCAAGGCAGTAGTGAAGTTAGAATCCACAATTCAAAGGAATTAGCAAAAGCATGATAATTGAGCTATCACTTCTCGGATTTCTTTACCTTCCCTTGCTTTGCACAGCTCCACAACAACAGCCTTGAATCGTCACAGTCTGGGGGAAACAAAATATTCCTCGACACAAAGATTTCTGATGTTTTCAGTGGGATGTTCCAAGAAAAGCTTTGGAAAGAGGCATGGGTAATTCAGATCCTAGAAAACAAACCCAAAACCTTTGTTTCTTCATCCCCATTCACTTAATTTCTCAGGTAGACAGACTGCTCCTCAGAAACTTTTCTACAAGGTTTCTGTTTTCAGAAAGGCACGTCAGATTAGTGAACCAGTGATTCCATCCGAAGTCTACAGCTCTCAGATTGCTCTTTTGTTGTTCATAATCAATAGCCAAGGACACATGGCAGCAATCCACACCATGTGTAGAGATGCATGCTGAACTTTTGGGAATTGTATAGGGCATAGCTTCTTTCCTTACTAATAATGATTAGCTTGAAGAAGAGTGCAGCAGTATGAGAAATGCTTTCACACTCTCCACCTACTCCATCTTTCTTCACTTGGCAACATCTCTGTTCAAACTTCACAATGATCTGGCAAACCAACAAAAATCAAAGTTTTGAGTACTGCATTTCAAGCACTGCAATCCCTGAGAGAAACACTATGGAGAAAATAACTAGGCTGGTCCTTAACACAAAAAGTACAAAGCTAAAAAAAGTAAAAAGTAAAAAGTGAGAGCCTCCACTCTTTGCACCTAGACACCAGGCAGGCTAACCTAATGCTAACACAGTCATCTTCAGGCAAAGTGAGCATGAAAATACTCTAGTCACAACAGGTACCACACTAAATGCACAAATTTCAACAAACCATTCTCAAGAGGATTAGATTCCCTGTATGCTTGGTTTTTGCAAGAAGCCCAGTCTGAGAATAAACAGAGGCTACCTGTCTTGAGAGAAATGGTGGGACCCACAGCTCTTACACCAGCCATTAGAGCCAGAATTATACATCAGTTCTGTAAAAGGAAGCTTATGAAATTGTGAAAGGATTTTCTATCCATTATTTTGCTGATACAAAATAGTGAGATCCTCCTGATCATCTCTAAGAAAACACGTCTCTCTACTCACAGTAAGTATATAATACAAAGAGCAAGTCTAATCCTATGCTCTACACCTGCTTTGAGAGCTGTCTTAATGGAATTGGCAGGACCTGATACACACACACAGAAAAGGTCCCTTTTGTTCTTCGTTTGTGCGGGGAAACGCTTTCCAGTTTTCCATGGGAAAAACAACTGTAGCTCACATGAAAGATCTGGCTGGATTAAACACTAATTCAAGCTTTCAAATAACAGAGTTGAAATGTCTTTAAAATGATACATATCAACAGCTTTATACTTCAGAGTGTTTTGCAAACCAAAGGCATTTTCTTTGTTGGTTTTATCCGAGTTCCCAAAATGGCTGTCCTCTATTACAGACAGATTAGGTGCTACAGGTGAAGAACTCATTTCTCTTCAGTAATGGAGAAACAATAGATGAAGGTGAAGTTAGAAAGATACTCTCACCCCACAATTTATTTTCAAACAATGAAAGTGCAGAGAACCATGGGCCTATTTACAATTTTAGCTTTCAAAAAGAATCAGTTCCTCAGTATTGCAAAGCAGGGATAACACCAAAACATACTGCTGAGCATGACAACAAAATGAGGCTGGCAACAAAGTACTCTGTCAGTTGCTTTCATAGAGCAGATATTTAATGCCTTAACACCATATTCTCAAGTCACGCAGCTGCAGCCTGCTCTGAGATGGCTGGAGAACTTGTACCACGCCTCACTCATTACAGAAGAATATAGAAAGTTATTTAGATTCAATAAAACAACATAAAGGCATAAAACCCCATGTGTCATTACCAGATTCAAGTGTTTTAGTAGTCAAGAACCAAAATAACTGAATTAAGTTGCAAATGTATACAGAACTGTAGGGTTTGGATGGGACCTCCAGAGATCATCCAGTCCACCCCACCCCACTAAAGCAGAATCCCTACAGTATACAACATCAAGGGCAGACTACATATCTGTAACTAAAATGTTAAATTTGATAGAAAAGTCATTCAAATGATTGAAATTATTTTAACACACAATTGGAAGAGGGAACAACAGGAGGGCTGGAATAACGGATCCACCTCAGCTGCCTACTGCCTGTTCAATGAGGTGAAGTTTTGGGAACACATATTGTCACTTTCACATTGAATAACATTTTGTTTTAAAGCAATAGCAGCATTCAGAAGGTATTTAAATGCCATTAGTCTTTCCTGGAGGTCACAAACACTACTCAGGGGTCTTAACTGTTACACCACTGCATTTTATTAATGCTATACCTTACACATATATTAGGAGGCGTATTTGGATTCTTCTTTAAATGTTTGGTACAAGCTTCAGAAAAAAATAAAAAAATAAAAAAACAATTACCACTACCAACAAAAAAAACTGCAGTGCACAGTTCAGATCAGCACACCTTTTTCAGCACAGCCTTACCTTAAACCCCAGTCATCCAGGCCCGACTCTCCAGGTAGATCTGTATCACCATGACCAAGGCAGTCCTCCTCCTATGAGAAAAAAAAAACAACAAAAAAAAGCTGTGGGTAAGAAACCCAAACATACATCCTAGGGTATGAAAACAACTCTAGAACTCCTAGGCAGTTGCACAGAGGGCTAAATACAGGGATGAGAGCAGTTTACAGTTACCTCATTCATTTATATGGGCAAGATCATTAGTACAAGCAACAGCACTTTTCAAAATGTATCAGTTGATGAACTGTAGCTATGTTCATATGGAAAGAGAGGCTTTGCATGCTTACCAGGAACCCTTAGGAATCTGACCCCTCAGTTAACGTGGAAGCCTTTAACATTAGACACATTACTGAACCACCAGCGTCTCCAGAATCTGAGCTTTTAACTTCACCATCTCACAGAATGTTGTCTGTGTTATACCTTCCAGTAAGGTCAAGCAGCACAGAACATGGCAAGATCGCATCATCTGACACATGACAGTTATCCTCAAGATCTTCAATTTTAACATCAACAGATGCAATTGGAACAGCCAGTTCTCCTTCCAGAGCCACAGTGACTGGGATACAGACCTACAGCCTCTGCCAGGGGAGAGCACCGGCCCAGTCAGCAAGCCTGGTCTGCCCACAGTGCTTGGCACAGGGCTTACTGGTCCCCACATCTTCAACCACAGCTGCTTGTGTTTGCTTTGATAAATATAAACCACCTCCAGCTCTGCTTGTAAGGCAAACTGCTGTCCTGCCCAATGACTTTGCCCATGTGGAGATTTGTGTTGATGCAGCATCCAAGTTAGGTTGCTTCAAACTAGCTGAATTATCCTGGCACTAAACACTCCTTAGGGATGCCAACCCTTGAACTCATTAAAAACCCACAATAATTAACTGCTCCACACTTTCTACTCTGTTTTCTACCGCTAAAGCAAGAGTTTCTTCCCAGAGAGAAGAGCCCTGTAGTGCAAACACCTGACCTCCCTGAGACAGCACCTGCTGCTAAACAGACTGTTCTCTCCCTCCCTGTAGCAACAGATCAAAAAACCATATTCTTACTCCTGTGGGGTGAGGCTCAGCTCATTTACATGTTATTCTTAGGTGGCAAATTTACTGCTCAAGTCCTTCACTTCCAGAGTCACTTCATTAAACTTTCTGTTTTAATCAAGTAAGGAGGCAAAGAACAGCCATGAGCAACCAGGGCAACAACTGCTCAGAGCAGTCGTATCACTGTTCTGCATCCACTGCAGCTGCTAAACATGTCAGACACTAATAACAGCATCTAGAGAAGAGGTCAAAGCAAAAATAATTCACTGAAAAGGCAGGAAGAAAGACAAGACAGGAATTCTGCTTGATTTTGAGAAAAAAAATCTCATTTTTGAAAGCAAACAAAAGCCAAAATATAGACTGCTTTGGAGTCCATAGGAATGGGAAATAGACTTGCTCCAAATGTTATGCGGCTGTTAACACATTTTAATTAACTCTCTTTTCACCATCAACTCACGTTTACCTTTTTATTTTGGAATAAACTACTCCAAAATTCCCTGAATGTGGTAAACCACATGGTATTCCCACTTAAAACATTCCAAAGAACACTCATTTGAAATGCATGAATGATAGAGAATTTCCATTCTTAAAGAGAAAAGCCAGGAATCTGAAATGTAGCCATAGGTTTGGTCAACTACTTCACAGGTTTCCTGGAAGTCACCATGAGATAGGAAGAGACAGTATCTATAGTATCATAGAATGGCCTGGGTTGAAAAGGACCTCAATGATCATCTAGTTTCAAACCCCCTGCCATGGGCAGGGTCGCCAACCACTAGAGCAGGCTGCCCAAAGCCACATCCAGCCTTGCCTTGAATGGCTCCACAGATGGGGCATCCACAACCACACTGGGCAACCTGTTCCAGTGCATCACCACCCTCTGAATGAAAGACTTCCTCCTAATATCTAACCTAAATCTCCCCCGTCTTAGCTTAAAACCATTCCCCCTTGTCCTACCACTATCAACACATGTAAGCAGTCGTTTGTCCTACTGCTTATATGTTCCCTTCAAGCATTGGAAGGCCACAACAAGGTCTTCCTGGAGCCATCTCTTCTACAAGCTAAACAAGCCCAGTTCCCTCAACTTTTCTTCATAGAAGAGGTGCTCCAGCCTTCTGGCCATTTTAGTGGCCATTCTCAGGACCTGTTCCAAGAGCTCTGTGTCTTTCTTGTTCTTAAAGTGCACAGCATGCATTAAAACCTACTGTGTGCTGCCACTATAGCACATTCCCATGGCACATTTCATTATTTCTTCTGATTTGGCAAATGCTACATTTGTGTATTGAAACTAAACAGAGAAAATGGCAGCACTGCAGTTTTGAAGGCTTGTAACACTGAAACCTGTCAAAGTCAGCCCTTGCAAAGGGACCCTGAATATCTGGTGTGCGTGGATCTTGACGGATTTGTTTGTTGGTGCTTTTATTAGTTGGTTGATTTTCGGATATTTGCCCATGTCACTATATTCTGTGCATTACTCTTAGTATCAGACGTCTTACAAGAAGTTCTGGCACAAATGCATGATGAGACAAACACAAGGCCCAAGAAATACAGAGCACCTATCAGTGAACATTTGCGATAGCAATCAACATGTGAGCACAATTCAATTTCAAGCTTTTAAAGGCTGACCTTGGCTGCAATTTTTTTGTACTCTCTCCAGTTTGTCTGAGAAGTGTCTGCCAGGTCACTTGAACCATTTATCTTACAACTCACACACTGTGAGAGCTGAGAACAAAAGCAGGAAAAGGCACTCCAAATACAAATTTTGCCTTTTTTGATGGATTCCACTTTGTTACCCAACAGATGGCTCCTTACAAAAGAAAGACAAACATCAAAATACTATTTGGCTGCTGGATATTATGATTCAGAAAGAGTGGGTAGGGTACTCTATAGCTGCTTCCACGCAGCCATAAAGATGCATCACTTTTGACCAAAAGAATCAAACTTCCAGTTTGCATAGATTGCATTGCTATCTGCACTGATTTATCACCTGAAAGTCAAATCAGGAAAGACTGTCACTTAGTGTGCGGCAGACAGAGCTATAGATGCTTTGTGAGAACCTGCACCAACTCTGGGTTGTATGCAGGGTGCCTACAAAACAGATAAGCTACTTCTTCAAAGAGTCCTGTAGTTCTGCAGTTCTTACGTGCAGAGCAGTCTTGAAAGCGTTTCACTTTAACAAATTAAGGTTAGAAATATCAGCTGACCATCTGAAGCAAAAGTCTGGAAGCCTATCAGTAAGCTAGGGTCACCTTACAAACATTGCATACAAATCCCCCACTTTCATTTTAAGATGTGTGTTTTAAATGTTAAAACTGCACTTTTTATTTTTCAGTAGGTTCTGTATGTTTTTTATAAGAAATAAATGATTCCATCAAGTTGAAGAAAGGTGACTTGAATCACCAGGTATTTTGTAAGCCAAACTTCAGTACTAAGTTTTCTATAATAAAAACATCACTGAAGTGTTATGTATAAGAAAAAAACATACCTGAGAAAAAGGTTTTGCTAACGGCTCTAGTTTATTTCAATCATCTCTTTCTATTGAATACGATTTCTTAGTGCATTCACTCCTCTATGTACAGATATTTAATGCTGTTTTGTGTTTTGCTTTTGTATGCAACTAGCTGGTTAAAATAAATATTTAGCTTATTCCTATCTTCATAAAAACGTAGATCACTAGGGTATTTAAGTGACCTTGAGGGATGATTGTGTGGCCTATCCACAACAACTTTGTTTCTGTCATTCTTGTATTACATTCCAATCACCAAGACTACAAGAGAGAGCTGTGTCTCAAAATTAATTCATGTGTCCTTTCCAAATAGGAAAGGGAACCAAGCAATAAGGAAAGTCATATAGAACAGCATGGGTTGCTTTCAAACATTTAGTGCAGCAAGTCACGAGAGTCTTAGTTACTACATTTAAAGTTTCTTCTCATTTCAAGAGGTAAAATGAACTGGGATCCACACAAAGCCTCTGCAATAGCAAGAACAGCACCATAAGTCACTGGAGCATGAGTTAATTTTTATATACGCAAACCATCTCCAATCTGCAGGATACTCCTTCAGCTAATTTCTCAACCATTTGACCTCATATAGCACTGCTGTGGTTTGCTCCATCTGTTTCAGTCCCCCTACCCCATGACATTTTCAGAAGCTATCTGCTTTTGCACATTCCAGATGTTAAAAGTGATCGCTTTTCTTCAGTACTGAGAATGACCTGCTAAGGAGCCAACCTCTGCATGCCTCATGGTAGAATCATGCATGACTCTGTGACACCATCCACCTCAAAGGTATGATCTGGCACCCTGGAGAGCTACACAAAGCATAATAGGTGCAGACAATTCTCTCACCACATCAGTAATGAGTTTATACAAAGCGTGAGATAAAGAAGACTCCTAGAGCAAGCACTGCACATAGAAATATGCCTGAAAGAAAAGTCCTGTTATTGCAACACAGCATGAATGTTTGAGATGCATGTTGGAACAATTGAGGGCATACATTCATCCTTACCACATTAAAGCACTATTACTGATACATGCCAAATAGTCCTCAAGCAAGGAGAATTAAAATCAGGAAGCTCAAAAAAGCCCTTTAGCCAAGAAAGTCATAAGACATGTTAGCATGAAGGGTTTTTTTCCAAAGTTGCAGGCTACAGTTTCCCTTAGAATCTGGTTTCAAATTTGATGAAATAGGATTCTGCAAGAAACTCTACACCACCTCACAAGCTCCCATCATACACTGACCTCTAGTGTAATAAAAACTCAAGACATCGTGAGTCTTTTCAAAGCCTTAGAAAATACTATTGTGTTCTTTTCCCAATACTCTAAAGGACATTTCCACAAAATATAGCATATTTTAGTCAGATGGTCCTGCAAAATCACTCTTAATAGGTAAATAAAGGTAAAAGAAGCTACAAAACTTAAGTTCTTCTACAGATATGAGGCTAGTGCTATGTTTACATAAAGTACTTTACATCAAAGCTGTGTGTACATACTCTGAATCCCAGCCTAATTTAACTTCTAAATACTCTGGATGTATTGAACTGTTTCCTAATTAGATCTTTATAAAGCTCAATTAAAAAGGCATCGAAGACAGAAACACCTGGTTTAAGGAAACTCTACCTGACAAACAAAGATCAGCCCAGGTTCTGTCCCAGACCTTCAGAGGGCACATGGAAAGAGCTGTTGGCTCAGGGGTCTGCCTGCACCCGCCACTCTGGACAAGAAGCCTGATGGAAGCAGAGGAAATTCACTTCGACTGTACGCACAAACCCCCAGGAGTCCTCACACCTCAGGTAGCAAGCCAGGCAGATAGGATGGGGAGAGCAGCTGCCTGGTTTTGACTAATAGCTTTTGAAAAAGACATTAAGTTGGTTTCCAAAGTGCCACTTCAAAACTTAAGCAACCGCTTTTCCACCCAGCTTTAACGATTAAAAAGTTTGCACTTTGTAATGAGCTGACTGTAGTCCTATTATTATAAAGTCTACTTAAAGGAAGTAGAGGAAATTCTAAGACAGTGTTGCTGAACATAACAATTAAAATGGAAGCCCATATAACATAGGGCATTACCTAAGCACCGGTCCAGATGACTTTGGGCAGCAAGTCCCAGAGACATTCAGTTTGTCTAAAAGTCCTGTAAGAGCAGGGCGTCATTCAGAAACCATTTCTGACTGAAGTGACATTCCCAAAGTGACCAAGTTATGTGTTTAAACCTAAGCATGTAATGTTAAGGGCGACTTCTGAAATACATGCAAGTCATGATGAAGACAACTGTTGGCATCTATCACATTTGCCTTCCACATGACATGGAGCTCTTTGCTGCCCTGGCAATGAATTCCATCTTACCAAATTAGCCACCTTCGTCCCAAAGCATCCCAAATTCTGCTTTTTGGTCACGCTGTATCCTGCAGTCTAAACCCTGCAGACCTAAGACATAACATCAAATATACAAATTGTAATGAAGCACAGCAGCCTTTATGCAATCCACTAAACATTCTAGAAGAAATGGGATTCCTGCCTATTGGCTTGGAACTGCAAAAAACACCTATAAGAATTGCTGTGCTGTTCTACTCCACAGCCTTTCTATAGCCAAAAACTCATACTGTGACAATAGCATTCAGTCAGAATAGCAACATTCAGGATTTACAAGGATACTGGTCACTAAGTAAGGTTATTCTGGGCTGAATTCCTTACAAGATGATGTTTTAATATGAGATGTACTAGTCTAAGCAACACAGCCACATTTCACTTCTAATTTAAGTGCTCCAACTTGGCTAACTACTTACTTCATACACATCACTCAGAGAAGAAATTGTATTAAGAAATCCCTTAAGCTAAGCTACCATTTCTATTCACCAAATACTTCACCACAACCAGGAAAGCACAGAGCTGCTCCTCCCTGTCCGAAGAGGGCACAGCTAACATACTGAGTGCATCCAATAGATCTTTGAGTAAAAAATTCATGGAGGAGTGCAGAGTGAATTCTGATGGCTTGAACAACAGATCCTGGTCATTGTATTTGACAGAATGTGTTCTTCCAACTATTTTTGTCCTGAATTCTTGTATTTAATTCAATACATGTGGTGGTGGGAATGACTTCTAGAACTGTGGTGTGCATCAGTACACAGATGTTCCACATTTGTCATGTCACATGAACCTTGTGGCTAACACCCAACCATTACAGGCTAAAAAACCTCCTACATAAAAATCCACATATGATGCATTTGTTCCTAGATGAACAATATATTAGATAGCTGAAGACAGGCTTCTCCAACATCGCTTTTTTTTTTTTTTTTTAAAGATGGAACAAGATTTCATTAGTTTCCACAACTAACATTAAAATACATAGAAAGAACTTAAATCAAATGGTACCTTAACAAAATTTGACAGAGATAAAGTCCTTAAAACTGAACTGACTGTAGTGTACAAAGTGCAAGCAATTACTACGTATGTTTATGTCCAGAACTGTTATTTGGACAGCCATTTTCTAAGGGAGGTGTAAAAACACAAGGGAGAAGCAGACAACTTCATAGCCAGCACAGAGCTCTAAACTCTTCCCTCAAGTTTCCTAGCTTATTCCTTCCCAAGCAAAAGCATGCCACAAAAACTGATGCCAGGAACACATTACCTAAGTTTTGCCCTCAAACCCTTACATTCACCACTGTGATCATTGTAAGGAACACAGCTCAGGGGGTGGTATCCTTTAAGACACTTCTGTCTTCAGGATTAGTGAATAAATGCTTTATTAGGCAACAGATTTAGTGCCATGCTGTAGACTGCATGAATTATCATGCAGTTGTGTGTAGATCCAATTTTTACCATTCTGACAAACACACCAATACTCATGCTATCTCAGGGTAGTAGCCCTCAGGTACAAGTGGGCTGTGTTTGACAGATCGCTGTCCATCCAACAACCACATTTCCAAAGGAAAGTTACCTGAAGTTGACTACACATTCTTCATCAAATACACACAGCTTACAGAGACCTACATTACCAGCTTTTACATTTGGATTTCAGCATACACTAGACAACATCTATTAATTCATACCTGCAATAAATTAAAGTGGAAAAAAATCTGTAGTCATTTTCTACCAGCTATTGCAAGTGACCAACCAGTAGTCCAACATGACATGGTTTCAGTTTCTTGCTGGCAGAAGTCTGTGTGACCTTGAACGAGACCCTGGGGCTGGTCAGTGGCTCTGCAGCGACCTCAGCTGCTGCCAGCTGCCACATTCCCACTCCCCTTCCTGGCTACATGAGCGTCCTGTCCTTGCCCCACAACTTGTTTGGCCCTGCACTAACTCATTTCAGACCAGTGACCACAAAAATAATTCCACTGCTTCCTTGCACATTAAACACACAGATTACTCAGCTTGGAGTCAGAAATACTGAGCTGATGCACAGAAGAAAGCTGGGATGTGGAAGTCTGCCCTATATTCCAGCTCCTAGCCCAACATCTGAAAGGAGTGCTGGTGAGGATGAATAACTAGAGCTTAAAAGGCACTGAGATTCACGTTAACTCTGTAACAAAATTTCAGAGGATATCCCTAAGGAAGGGAATTTCTTAATAGAATGCCCATCTCAGAGAAGCCAGTTCAAATCTGTATACTCAACAAGATCATTATTTGCTGCTGCTTCTTCCTGTATTTTGCTATGGGACAGCACATCTATCTGAACAAGTGCACAGTTCTGCTTTAACTTGATTGGGTAAGACTTGACCATAAAAAGGGAAAAAGCAAGACAAGTTGTTTAGGAAGTTCCCTGTATAAGGCATCTTCCAAAGCAGAATCTCATATCTCCTCCCTCAAGAAAAGGAAGAGGTCCGGTCCATTCTTAAAGCATCCCAAAGAGAAGCTACAACTTTCTATGAACTCCAGTGTGATGGCTGTTCCTCTACTAGCAGAATATATAGTGAAAATCTAACTCAACATTTAAAGGTTATGGTGGACAGAAGATGAGAAATAGGAAACAGCTATACTGGTCAAGAAATTCAGCTCATACATAGTGATGAGTTTCTCTCTTAGACATTCTTTCTATGGCTGCCATGTATCCCCTTACACTTGAAATGGTTAAGTAGTAGCCATTAACCCATCTGCAGAACTTTAAGTAGCCTCCAGGGCCTTTAGTCTCCTTGTTTATTCTATGAAATCACAAAACAAACAAACCAGTATTACCAGCACAGCTCTGGAAATTTTACTCACTTCGTTGACTGCATAATTACAGTAGAGACTGCCCAGTCCGCTGGGATTTGCTCAGTTCCTTGCTAGCTGCCTCTGGTATTAAAAAGTTCATGCTGACCACAGTTTACGTATGGACTTCGCTTCTTACGTTTTGAACTTTGAGACAAATACCTTAACCTGAGATCTCAGCAATCTTACAGCACACTCTGTTGTAGCCAAAGCAGCCTTAAGTGCACTATGTAGAAGACAATGGTCTGAATCTCATGGAAGCAATGTTATTGCCATTCAGTTTGCCTGTTTTGCATATATCTGTTCAGAACATGACTACTAATTGGCAGGCTACTGAATGAACAATAAAAACAAAATAAAAAATAAAACATAACATGCAGCTCTTGTTATAAAGGAAAGTTACGTGAGTTATGCGTGTTTACTACAACGTAACAAGCACTTGAGATAAGATTTTTACATTTTCAGAGCAAAGTAGTCTGTCTGCACTGATAAATTCTGTTCTGAAAACAGAAGCAAGTGCCACAAGCCAGTACACCAGTAACAGTGGAAGAGCCACAGTCTGATTAGTTGCATGTCATGGAGCTGCTGGAGGCAAAAAGTTCCCAACTGTACCAATGACAGAAGCTCCTTCTTGCTCACTTAACTCCTGGGAAAGTAGGGCTGTGATTCTCAGAACAAGATTTCCATGCTCAGCACCTGGAGGCCTTATCATTCCTGGCAAGCAGTTAGCTCTGCTCTACTCCCACCACATGCTGGGGAAGGCATCTATCTGATCCAGAGCAGTCCTCCCTGTTGCAGCTATTGAGAAACTGCAGCTTAGTCCTGCCCTGCACAGGGGTGTATCTCCTGCTTTTCCCCAGCTTCATGCAAATTCATGATGCACATTCTTAGGGCAGACCATCAGTTTGCTAGTTAGCCAGGAGCAAATGAATGAATTTTCTGAAACATATACAAAAGTATAACAAAAAATAGAAGTTCAGTGTACCATTTAATTGAATTTTATACATGGTCTTGCTTCACTTGAAATGCCTGAGAGCTTGGTTATTTTCAGGCTGGAAACAAGCTTTTGAAAACCTGGCCGTATTGCAGAAAGGCAACTCCCTTCCAGCTAGGTCGCCCTCCAGGCTAGATGAAGGGCAAGAACCTCAATGAAAACAAAAATTAACTATTTGCATTATCGCTGAATTTCATCAATGTTCGAGGGAATTTCCCTACCTCCAGGCTAAACACAACAGTGCAATGCAAACAAAAAGATTAGAATTAGGTTTACAGCAAGCCTGGAAATCAACCTCTGCTTTCACCCTGAACTGTGAGCAAGAGTTTATGTGCTGTAGAGTACCCACCATGTGCATTAGCCAGCTGGCAGACCCAAGACCCAACATCCATCACCAGTTGAGAGGGCAAATCATACAGTTTGTTCTCTCCTAGGCACACCTACTCCATAATCTTCAATTTGAATTCCTTCCTCATCTTTTACATATCAAATAGATACACCAAAGTAACAGCCAAACACCAGCTGTGTGAACTTTCTCATCCTCTAAGTCCAATTTCAAAGAAGTGAAGCATAGCAACTGCCACACGTTCAGGACAACACAAGTGGGTATTCTGGTGATGAAGAAGACTGCAGCCTTTACACAGAGCAAGGGTACACGTTTCACTGACATGTTCAATACCTCCAATAGCTTTGCCCCAAAAACACCTGGCAATCAGAAGCTTTCTTTTATGTTTGAAGATTAACAGCCAGTGATTCAAGTTATGCAGCGGTCCATCTCGACCTCACTGCCTAACAAAAGTAAACACTGATGGCTAATGACACTTGTGGTAAATTGTGATGCTCAGAGGTGTGTTTGTGCAAGAACAATTTCAACTTCCACAGATTTCTCACAAAAGTCTTGGAACTAGAGCAAACCTGCCATGAAATAAATGCCACTCTTAGTCAAAACAAAACAGAAGCTTACATTAAAAGGAGGCTTCATGGCTTACAAAGCTCCTCCACAACTGAAATGGGACATCCAAAGCAGTTCCATTACAGTCTCTTTCAGCTCCTTAAGCAGCAACATCAATTATTTAGGATGCCTTCTGAAAGGGTTTCAAAACTGAATTATAATGTCCTTAGATTTGTTGAGTTGTAGCACTTAAAGAGATATTTTATCATCATAAAAAACAATGACTTCTGTGAACCTAATAAGTACTATGGAACAGATTTCCACATAAGCTTATCAGACTGTTTTCTAAGTCATCAAAAGGAATTTTTGGAAGCATTTGCTCAGGCTCAGAGATATTTGCATGTTCTGATTTTGTAAGAGCAGCAGTTTTTCCTTCAGAAGGCATATCTGGTTATGCTGCAGGTTACAGTGCTCTAAGAAATTCCACAACTGAAAAACAAACAATACACAAATAAACAAATTCACATTCAAGACTTTATTACCACACAGAAACTTCATTTTGATTTACCTAATTTCTCTTACCCATCCTAATCATTTTTCAGCTGTGTTATCTCCCACACTCTGCAGCACTCAAACTACCCCGAAGTTTCAGTGTTAACACCCAGCACTGAAATCAAGGGTATTGTCATTCCTCTCTCCCTGATGTACCACTTGCCCAATCTGGGGCAATCAATCAAGTTTTCTGTCAAAGTAGACTGGAAGAGCCTCTTTAGTTTGACTTGGTTTGACCCTCCCTGGCGCTTATCTATGGAAAAGAAACTTGGAAGACAGTGTCATGCACAAAACTTCTGCCCCTTCTAAACTCTGAAATGTTGGCACCAATGGTTTCAAATGCATGACAGGTAAGCAGAGGTTTTTAGATTACTATAATCCTCACTCCATACAAAACAACAACAACAACAAAAATCAACACAAAACAACCATCTCTGGAATTGGATAAGTGAGTATCAGCGATCCCAACGAGCACTGTACAGATTTATCCTATTTAACTGAGGAGCAGTTATTCTCAGTATTTAACTGAGAAGCAGGAGAGATGGTGGTGTTGGTTCCAGCCCTCTGAGCACTCCTATTTGGCAGGCAGCAGGAAGGGAGATGCTAGCCACCAGAGCACAGCATTTCCACTCAGCACGCTGCTGCCCCAGCCTGGTACAATGCAGCTGACTGAAGCATAAACCAAACCAAACAGATGTGCTTTCTTTTGGTCAGAAGAGAAAATCTTGCAGACACAGCCAAAAGAGAGGCTTTGGTGTAAGGCATGCAGAAATAGAGGTGCTAGGATGGTTGGCAACTCCAAGCACTCAGCCAGCCAATGTGGAAGTGGGAAGTCCAGGAATGTTATTTGAATAAAAAAAAAAAAAAAAAAATGAGAAAGAGAAGGAAGTACAAACCGTGTTCCAGGTCTCTGCTGAATAAGAGCCTTCTTAGTTGAATTGGGGAGTTGGTATCAATTTCAGGCAGTAAGAGTAGTGTATTCTCAGCAGTAAGGTAGACCAAGTTTCCATTAAACTGGTCTGCATGTGATCTATCACATATCACTCAGTATAAAACCTAGAAGGTAGCTCTGATCTTCAGTTACAAACAGCTATTTTGCAAGACCTGCTCACACAGAAGCCTCAGTATACTTCCTTCACATCTCTACAAAGAAGGAATCAAATTTGGATTTGGCAGAGACAGACTGGCATTTCCTGCCCCAGATAGACTAGCAATTACTACAGTTCTGTACCAAAGCAGCACCATCCACAGGGTAACTACAGAAATGGCAGAACTGCCTTGCATATCTGAATAAAAGCAGGAACAGCTGAGTAATCCAGAAAGAGAAAGCTGTGATGACCCATAATACAAAAGCAGTTCCTTAGGAGTATCTGCTTTCAGGGAACTCCTCTTCTAAAGCCATCAAGAAACCACCTAATTCAGAAAGCTTCTCTTTCACAGATTCATTCCTGGACAGGTTATCATGAATCATCCTAATATGCACAAGCACATCATCCAAACTCAGCAGAATACAAGGCTCCTTCACTGCTGGACAATCTGTTTCAACTGGACATTGCCTGAACATCTTGCAAGGAAGTCTTCATAGCTTCAATCTCAGTAGTGAAATTTCATTAGTTATAGATTCAATAAATGTAACAATCCCTTCAGTTTAAAAACAATGTACTTTTCAAGCAATATTTTGTTTAATAATCTGAAATTACAGCACTCACAACAGAATCTATTAAGAGGACTCAAAGGAACAAAACACAATACTGGGGTTACCATGAATGACCAAAAAATGTAATTTTGTGCTTGAAGATCAAAAAAAGTTTGCTTTCTTCCCCTTACATTAATTAGAGTACATCAAACAGAACAAATCAAGTAGATAATCTATTTTCTCCAGAATTAATTACAATGATATATTTGTGAGCAAACACTCCCCACGAAGTTCTAACAGCAGATCTGAGGGTAACATTTAACATCTACTAAATCAAACAGGTCAGCGTTGCAGGTCGTGAGGAACAGGTCCTGAACAGCTGATGTGCTCCAGGCAGTGCCCAGCTACCAAACCCTAAAGCTCCAGGCAGGAGCACCCTGTTAACAATTAACTGGAACACGGACTTTGCCATGGAGGTATAATCTTTGAATCTAAATCTCAGACTCCAACTAAAATACTTCAATTTATTCTACAGTGAGCAGATGTTTTGTGAAGACGTGAAAGAAGATGGAGTTTGTGGCTACATAAGCACTGGATGGCACAATGGGGCAGTGCCAGAAAGGGGGATGAATCGAACCATTGCTGGGAACATATCCAGCCAGGTACTTGTGCTAGGCACACCAACAAGACCCTCATCTCCTCTGTGCCAAAGCAAATTCTCAGTTGCAAAGCTAGGAAAAAAGCAGGTATTTACTCATGATCACAAGCCAAATCCACCAGGTTATCAGCACATATAACTCTCTAGTAATTTTTAAGTAGTCAGTCTGAGTTTCAGAAAGCTTCTTTACTGTCCTGAGTATAGCTCTCCTACATCTCCTTCCTTGAGTACTTCTTCCCCATTCTTCTTAATTTACTCCAAGCACACAAGAGAACAAGAGACATACCATCACCATGAATGTTGCAACTCCAAAACACAACATCTCCCACTCTCCTTAGGATGATCACATAGCATCTTTACAGTCTGATGCACAAGTAAAGGATTTGCAGTTTTGGGAGAAGAATAGTTCTGCTTGCCATACACAGTCCAACAGAGCCCAACCACAGAGCAATAGCAATGGTCTTTCCCAGCTAAAAGCATAAAGCTTCCTTTAAACAAACAACCTTTTAAAATAGCTTGGGGAAGGAGCCACAAGCACAAAGAAAAAGAACATCCATTCTAGCATTTAAAGCAACAAAGAAATACTAGTCAGAGTTCTATTTCAAAGCTTCTAAGGTGCTATGGGAAAATGCATGTTTATGTTGTGGTTAGATCAAACACAGCTTACAGGGCAGTTCAAAGAGCGGACAGAGCCACCCCACAATAATCAGCACGGGCACATGGCTGGGAACAGGAAGGAAGAGGGGTGGGAAGAGCAGGGTGCTGCTAGGCTCATGAAACTTCATCCCCAGAACTGTGTTATTGCAAAGCCACACACACATCTTCTGGTCTCAGAACTGTACTGCGGGTTTCAGTGCTCATTAAAATGCCTCCAAAACAACGTTGAGAGTAGGGTTCCAATGAGAGAAGGGAAATCATTTCTCTGGATTGTTCTGTAAAGTCTGGCCCTTCTAGAAATGAGTGCTGAGGCTCCCCTGCTCTCCTGCTCAGGGGATATTCCATAATAGCAGAATTCAGCAGCCAGTGCCAAGGCTGGGAGGAGCCCAGGGCAGCTCCTGTGCAAGGCATGGGAGCAGAAGCTCAGCGCAGAGCTTGTGCACAACCTCCCAGCACAGAAAGTTAAGCCTGACCACTAAGGAAAGGAAGTTCAATCGGGTTTTGCAAATTCTTGATAATAAAGGCCCTGCCAAAGCATTGCCCAGACAACACCAGGTACAGCTACTGGCTAGTTCCTGCTCTCAAAAATCATGGACTTTCCAAGAGTTGTACAATCTCACTGCAGCTTTATTTATTTGCAGGATTTTTAGTCTGTAGAAGAAGCAATAGCTACATAGGTAGAGTATAAAAGTGAGAATTGTTCTGGCTTAGGGAAATCAGACTCTAGACACACCATGACAGATGTCCTGCCTGAAATAGCAGCAATAATGTTCCTGTACTTGAGAGCCCAGCTAACATCAAAAATAGTAGAAAGTAACAAACATCATACAATGATAGAATTGTTTGGGTTGGAAGGGACTTTTAAGACCATCTGGTTCCAACCCCCTGCTATAGGCAGGGACTCCTCCCTCTAGACCAGGTTGCTCAAAGCCCCATCCAGCCTGGCCGTGAATACTTACAGGGAGGGGCATTAACAAACATTG
This sequence comes from Cyrtonyx montezumae, assembly GCF_038088225.1. NCBI lineage: Eukaryota > Metazoa > Chordata > Aves > Galliformes > Odontophoridae > Cyrtonyx > Cyrtonyx montezumae. Next base: position 10,465,609 of record NW_027071870.1, on the reverse strand, counting down.
ATGCAGACAATGTGATAAATCAGTTTCAAACAAGTAGCACACCCTGCAAAGCAAAATAATAATAACCACTATTTATTACCACTAGCTTAGTCAATTTGCTAGTTCCCTACCCACTGTTCTTTCATTAAAAAGAGAGGGAAAAAAAGCGCTATATAATTTGAGTTATACTCTTGACAGTGCACTTGAAAGAAACAAAGCAAGGATCCAGCTCTCAGATAACTAAGAGAGCTTTACATTAGATCAAGTCTGAAAAAGTGGTCCTTGCAAATCCAAAAGGATTAAAACAAAGATCAAATAAAAGATGAGGAAATTGAGAATATCAGGCCATACTTCAAGGTGAAAAAAAGAATGCTGAAACCACAGAAGTGATCCATGAAAAGCATAAAGAGGGAAGCTTGGTATAACCCCAGGAACTGCTAAAGCCAGTGACTTTTTGAGTCACCACAGCTCAAAGCTCCCAGCCTGCAGCACATGCATTGCTCACTGATGGGTTGCACACCACATTGACATTGCACACACACTTTGGCCAAGTAGTGCCAAAGCACACAAGTGTGTGGGCACACATGTATGTCCGTGTGCACACATCAAGTGCCCTGACCCAGAAGTGACCCAACCACATGGGCAATTTCCAAGTGTGCCAATATCAGAAGCCCTAACAAAGCAGCTTATCAGACACTAGGCTGTATTTAAGACTGGGATCACGTTCAGTTGCCATAACTGCCATCTCTAGAGACTTGACAGGGTAGAAATAACTGAGGAATATAGATGGTCTCAGGCTTTCAGGTATCTGACAAGCATCCAAGCCCTTGAAACGCACAAGATTACAAACACTTGAGCAAGTAATCTGCTTATCAAAACAGCAGAGTTTGTTACAGCACCTCTACAGCCCACACCAAAAACACCAGAACATTCTGGACAACTTTAAAACACAAAACTAATGACTATTTTACATGAGTTAGAAGTTTTCCACAATAAGACTTTGTGGTTTCCTGTGCAAGGAAGAGTGCCGATTCATACTATCGTGTTCATGGAAAAAGTTTTTTTTGGGGCTTCCTTGAAAAACTGAGTTCTGTAACATTGCTTGTTTTGTTTCAGCAGACTGGCATGATGGTAAGCTGTCATGCCAGTCTTTGCATAAGAACCATTTCCTGGAGTAGCACTTGCTTTATTGGAAGGATGATGTCTACTATTACATCACAAATGCACACACATACGTTGCTCCAGGAATTTCACAAGTAGTCATAATTCCTGAAGGTGGTAGTTAAGGCCGCTCTGGATTGCATTTGAAGAGATTTTTAGGCCAGGCTTAATTTCAGCACAAACCATGCAGACTCAGGGCTCACTACATACATGCATCCCTGCCTTTCGATTTCACATCTTGTTGACAACAAGCACCACCCGGTAGTCCACAGAGAGCATGTCCAACCCAACGCTGCCCTAAGGATCCCTTTTAAAAGGCTCCTAGGTCAAAATTTCAGCAGTGGGTCAGATGAAACTAAACAGCAGTTCCCCATGAGAAGGCAGATTAGGTTCCCAAACTGAGGAAGGGAAATTCTCACTTGGAATCTGCCATCTCCTGCCCCCATGGATCCCTTCATGTTGTCTGTGGCTATGCTATCCCAGCAGGGTACAATGCACTGTGCATTTCAGGCATCAAATTTAATGCAGAAGTACTAGCCAGGCATTTCCCTCTTAAACCACAAGTTTTAAGAACCTGAAATGCAGGCCCAGAAGCCATTACTTATGCTACAGTTAGCTTTTATTAGCCTAAGTCCTAGGAAGTTGTTTATCTGGGTTCACTGCCACTTTAAGTTAATTTTATTCAAAGTAACTTTATTTCAAGCTGGAAGAATTAAACTTACATTCCATACCAGGAATTCATAAAAACAACTTTCCATTCTCCAGGCTTTTGCTTGGAGTAGGAAGCCAGAATAGCTTTGTTGCCAACCCACAAAAACAATACAAAATTGGTATTTGCATGCAAGTTGTAAAGTCAGGCATGCACCAAATATTACAGAGACAAGATAAACAAGTGTGTTTAGAATAACCAAGTCTTTTATCTGCAGACTCCTGGCCTGTGCAATATGACAGGAAGGAAGAGGGCAGGCACAGCACTCTGTGCTCCAGCCTGCACTGGGGTTCCCCCAGTATGGGACACTGGGGAGAGATTTCACCCCAAGCCTCGGTCAGAGCACTGATGGAAGGATCAGGTTTAGTACAAATTCCACTGAATAGCATTTGCCACAGTATACACTTGAAATCACACATGAAACAATATCCTAACATAATTTAAGCCTAAAGTCAACAGCGTAATGTAATCAGAAATACACAAATTGAGTATTCTTCTGGGGTACTGTGGGATAGACTGCTATGTTTGAACATGCAACACCTCAATGCCTGCTGCAAATGAGAATGCACACTCACAAGTGGCTCATAAACAAGGCACAGCATCCAGAACCCAAGCAACTCTAACAGGAAACCCCCAAAAAAGGGACACATTAAAGCCAGATCCGTACTGATAGATATTACTTCAGCAAATACATAAGTACAAAAAGAATATTTCTGTTCAGTACTGCAATTTTTGCTGAAGTCAGCTTCCAAACTTTTGAATATAGCAGCTCTGTGGTGCCTTGCACCACAAGTTAAAGCACAGGCTCAGGAACCACACAGCCATCAGATAACACACACCTGAGCTGACCAGCATGCAGGACAACCCATGGCAAGAGCTGCAGTGACCAGACTGGAGAGAAACCAAGAACAGCAGCTGCAGATAGGTTTCAGTAAACACCAGCCTGGAGGCTGGGGAAGCAGCTCTGCCTGATACTGCTCTTTTTAAATTGATCCATTCTACAGTTTTGTTTTTAGTTCCAAAGAGCAATGGAAGAAGCAGTGCAGTGAGGCAGGCAGAGCAGCACTTACCACTAGCTGTGCAAAGGAAATCATTAACAACAGCTAAAGGAAGCAAAGGTTGAAGGTATGAATACAAGTTACAGTTCAGAACAGGAATTTCCCTGCTGCTGGAAATGCTGCTCTCCCGTACAGCCCAAGGTCTCTTCCTCTGCTGAGCCTCAGAGCTGCCAGCTTTCCTGGAATTGGAAGGCTTGACATGGACAGACATGTCTTTAAATTGGCTGGGAAGCCAATTTAAATTTAGAGGAAACTTTAAAATAAATATTTTCCCCTTTAGGGGATGGAGCAAATTTAAGCCAAGCTCACAACATTGGCAGAACCTTTCATTTAAAAGAAACAACAAGAAGTTTCTTCAGCACTCCTTTTTTATGCGTCTCCAGAACTTCCACCCATTTCAGTTAAGAACAGTTTTGGAGATGGGTGAGGGGATAACCCTTTCTTTTTCCATCATTCCTTTGAACACATTTAGTGATTTAAAGCCATTTAAAGTCACGTCACTCTGCTTCCCACCATCTTGCAAGGAAAATAAGTATTTGCTTTTCTTTATGGCTTTAATAAGAAGCGCTAAAATTATTCATTAGATATTATCTTCTTTCTCTGCTCTACTGAGGGCAAACACCCCCTTATTTTTAAATTCAAATTCCACTCCTCCATGTCAGGTCCATTCTCTTGACTCATTCCAAAGGAGGTTATAAATTAAACAAAAGTACATTAAAAAAATAAATTAAGAAGCTCCCTAACTTTCTCTGTGACATATGTTTCTCCACCATTCCTCACTCACCCCTTCCTGCCCTCACTGGTCTTCTCTGTTTTTGAAACATGGACATTCTGCCGTTCTGGGTAAGGACTCAGTACCAGTTTCTGAAAAGCCATTTGTGCATATCATTTTTAACCCCAGAACATGCATTTCTACTTTTTTTCCCCTGTGCTAACTACATATTTAAAACTAATAACCAGCTAACGTAACTATGTACCTAATAAGATCATTCTGAACTAGTGGCCTGTACTTCTGCTCTGATTTCAGAGACACACTGATCTCATAGTCCAACACAGAGTCTGGAAGAGTAATTTTCCAGAGAATGAGAGCAAATATCTAGCCAAAGACAATCAGTGCTTTAACATCTCCTAAGACACTAGCTCACTAGCCTTGGAATGGAAAAATTCAAAATCTCAGCAGTTTGGGAATAAGAACAGATTTTGAAATATACTACCTTAAATCGAGGGACGACTTTTTATGTTTTTGTTTTGTTTTTATAAGGCAGCACTTTATTATTAAGCCAGAGTCATCATCCTATTAAGCATGAATACTACCGAAATCATGCTAACATGAGCAGGACAGCTATGACCAGCTGTGATGGCGTAGGCCTGCTGAAAGAAAAAACAGGATAGGGGAAATATGTGTGTGTATATGTATATATATAAAGATATATATATCTATATATATCTTTCTACAGTCACCTGAAAATTTCCTGAGTAAGAGGGCTTTCAGATCAACTATAAATGGGTGACTAAGAGCCCAGTGCAGAGGGAGTGTTCTGCACTCCACAGCAAGAGCGTTCACGTTCCCTTCCAGTCTCCTTCACCATGCAGTGATTCATGCAGACAAAAATGCAAGTTTTCATTCTCAAACTACAAAGCGCATTAAATGCTTTCAAGAAAATGCCTGATCAACCCTTTGTAGCTGGTTTAGGGAATACTAACTAATGAAATCATCCCACTCTGAAAGTTACTTTTATCCTATCTTCAACACTCCCTTGCAACAAACAAGGACACTTTCTTTCTTATCCAAAGTTTCAATATTGTAGCACAGATTAAGTACTTAGGAACAATATCTGTGGCCATTGAAAGACTTCTTTCTTGCCTCCAAGGCTGACAAAGTTACCCTGCTCAAAACTTCAACTCAAGTTTACCTTCAACCTTCTATGAAGACTACCTGCTTTTTGACTTACCGACTTTCAGGGTCTTACTCGTGTACTCAAGAGCTCACTTTCCATGCCCTACTCCCACAGCAGGGAGGAATGCTCTGGCAGGCAGGAGGCAGCTGAGGACCCTCATCTGGGCTGAGCACGCACGGCAGAAGCCAGCATCGTGGCCCCATCCCTACTCGACATCTGATCCCGGCAGCACTGCCTCTGAAACACAGCTGAGTCGGGAAATGAGTGCCTTGGCTGACAACCATCAGAAAGTGCCTTGTTCAGCTGAAGGCAGTCCAGAGAAGTGGGGAACAAAAGAGCTGTTGACAAAGCTGTAAGGTTACTACCACAGCCTGTGGACTTACAACAGGTAAATAACATCGTATTTCATTCTCGTGCCAAATCTATAGGAAAATAAGTTCTTTATGCAATTGATGCAACAAGAGGCAAAGGAAACATCTCCTAGTGACCCTGATGTAGTAAGAACAGTCTGCTTCTAGTTTAAGTCCATTAGAAGCAGCACAGGGGCACCCAGCATTTAGCAAGAAGTCAATTTTATCTCCGCTAATACTTAGCACCACAGAAGCAAATGTAGCTACAGTTGCCTGTATTAAGCAGCTGGCAAGCTCCGAGATGGAAAAGTTGCGGAACAGCTGGGGAATGTGAGACCCTTTTGAACAGGCTGCTATATGATCCAAAATGATGGCGCGCATTTACACACAACACAATGGCAGCAACAGCCAAATGCAGACCTGGCGGACGCACCACAGCTGCTCCTGCCTTCAGACAAGGCACAGCCAGCAGATACAAAAGAGTTCATATTCACAAAAATACGGCTTTCATCTTAAAAAGCAGCAGCTTGGTTTCCAAAATAAGCAGCTGGCTCTCCAACTGGGCTAAACCCTATGATATTCTGCACTGGAAGTTACCCTCTAGAGAAGCTCCGGATTAGGGTCACAGACTGCTGCTACTCTACCACTGGCAGTTACCAAAAATGCTGTTTTCAGACCAACAGGCTGCCATACAACAAGGGCCCTCATTACTGTGCTTTCCAGCTAGGGCCAGGAAGATAGCAACACAGAAACTCTTAATACAGACACTGAGTACACAGAAGTTACCTATCCACTTCAGAGAAATAAATAATCATTGTGCTAGAAAGCAGCATTTAACTGAGCATGGTCCATTCTGCAGCTTTTTTACACCAGTTTTGCACGTTAGTATAAAGGTAAGTTGGTATCCAAAGACAACACATCACACTGCTTGCACTTTGATAGATAGCCTTTGTTGTCTACTGTTTTTGCAATAACTGACAGCAAGCTGCAAGGAGCACTGGCTCGTTTCGCAACTACTATCTAAGTATGACACAGCTCTGTATGTGACTGTGTACAAAAATTGCATCACATCTTTTCATGTTTTCACATCTCAGAAGCACAGTATCACTGGTGCCATCTTTCTTGCTCAAGACAAGCCATGATTAAACATTGCTAACAACATGGTTACTACTTTATACCATAACTGTACCACTTCTAATTATGCTGGGCACCAGTAATGGAATGTTTCAGCCATCCACATCTTGATTAAAAACAGTACAACACAAAAGAAAGTGGTTTTGAGTGAGAGAAGGGGACAGAAGAGGAAATCTTTCAATGCAACTTCCTCTGTACATAACTATTGATGCTAAAAATCCGAGTTAACAGCTATTCAGAGTATTGTGGCTAAAACTGGACAAAGACAGCTGTCATAGCAACTGAAACAGATGCAAGCACAATATTTAACTCACCATTTTTTAAAGTAAAGTGGTGCTAATAGCCAACACAGACAGAATTTAGAAACAGGGGTTGTAAGACCTGCCACTGGTTAACAGGAAGTGCATGCTTTTGCAAGTAAATGTCACATCCGTACACTTCTGTCTCAGACGTGTGATACAGATTTTCTAGTGAAATTCCTTTGTTAAATAAGCCCTATTTCTAAGAATTTCCCTATAGAAGCAGAACATGTGTATGCAATAAATAAGGAAATAATTAGAACCTTGAATCACAACCCCAGAGAATATACTTCTTGCACCAAAATACTACTGCACTATAGCATGCCTTTCCTGGAGGCAAAGCAGTGACAGGTCTGGTACCTTGCAGTTCTAACATTTGTAAATATAAGAACACATTTACTTTTCCAGCTGTACTGGCACAAGGAACATCTGCTGGCATGCCAATTTGGGAGTGACGCCTCATATCCTCAACAGACCAATGTTTTTGTTGGTAACATGGATGGTGGGGCTGAGCACACCCTCAGCAAGTTTTCTGGCTCAACCAAGTGGAGTGGTGTGGTTGATATGCTGGAGGAAAGGGCTGCTACCCACAGGTCCTGGACAGGCTCAAGACATGAAACTCACGAAGTTCAACAGGGACAAGTGCAAGGTCCCACACCTGGCTCAGGGCAGTTCCAAGAACAAATACAGGCTGGGTAGACAGTGGACTGGTAGAGAGTGGGAGCAGCCCTGAAGAGAAAGACTTGGGGGTTCTGGTGGATGAAAAGCTGGACACAAGCCAGCAGTGTGTGACAGCAGACGTGGAGCTGTAGGAGCATATCCAGGGAAGGCCACAAGGATGCTCAGAGGGCTGCAGCACCTCTCCTACAAGAAAGCGTGAGGGAGCTGGGACTGTTCAACCTGGAAAAAAAAGGCTCTGGAGGGTTCTCATTGTGGCCTTCCAATACGTACACGATCTTCACAGTAAAGCTAGAGAAGGCCTATTTATCAGGGAGTATAGTGATAGAACAAGGGGTGAAGGCTTTAAACTGGAAGAGGAGAGATTCAAACTAGGCACTGGGAGAAAATTCTTCACACAAAGGTTGGTGAGGCCCTGGCACTGCTGCCCAGAGAAACAGCAGATGCCTGGAGGTGCTCAAGGCCAGGTTGGATGGGGCCCTGGGCAGCCTGAGCTGCTGGGGGGCAGCACTGCCCATGGCAGCAGCTTGGATCTGGATGGTCTTTAAGGTCCAGTCCAACCCAAACCATTCTGTAACTACTCAGAGTAAACAATCTTAGTATGAGCTCCTCAGCCTGATCTATACCAAGAGCTTTCTCTCCAGTTTTGACCCAGGTTTGCAACTCAGCTCTATCCAACTTTGAGTGTGCTAGTGCCTCTAAAGTCTTGTTCTGAAAATACAGAAGTATTAAAGGAAGCAAGAGCAGGATGCTGGGATGAGCTAAGACATCTGTGAAGCTTAGCACAGTCCCGCAAACAGCTGATTGTTAACAGTTACATGTAATGTACTGACAGTCAACAGCACAAGAGCAAATGAGATGTAAGTGATCTGCACCAAGCTGCACTTGTATCTGGAAATCACTCTTTTACCACCACCCCACTTCTCTGTAGCCGACTTATGTACTGAAAGACCTTCCCAGCTGTTTGTGTGCACACACGGATCAGTAGCAAGACAAATTTCTCAGTTCTCTTTAACATTTTACCCACGGATGTAAATACAACACTTTCACAAAGTAATTGCAGTTGTTATGTACTAAGGAGGAACTAAGAAAACAAATCTGTTGATAGCTTATTCTGGATTTTATTATAACTACACAGATACTACTTAAAAATTATGAGGATGTACAACTACACTGAAGTTTACTTTCAGTAACAGAGATTTCCCTACCATGTAGATCTCTCGACAGCCATGTCCCAACAGGCTCTAAATCGCTTACACACATACCAAGTACTGTTCAAAGCAGACTTGCTTTCAGCAAGATTAAATACCTGTTCAGTTTGAACTGTCCCAGTGCCAGAACAAACTACAACTCAACCAGTTCAGACAGCAATCCCACCAGGCACCAATGGCCTCTGCAATTCCCAGCACCCCAAATCTGCTGCTTCTGGGAATTCTGCCAGGAGCAGTGGGATAGCTCTCTGCTGAGGGCACTGCAAATTAAATATTTCAGATGTGTGCTTGTGTTTACGTGAAGCAAGGCTGCAACAGTTCAGAATATGAGTCAGCACGGTTTGCATCTACAGAACTGAGCAGGGCAGTCAGTGCATTTTCGAGGAAGCAGGGGGTGTGAAACAATTCCCCCAGGGGAACAGTCAGGCTGCACCTGGCAGGAGCCTGCACTCACCTGGAGACAGGAATTTGCTTCAGAACTTCATTGCTCCAGAGACCATGATTTTCCCGTGGTAATGTCAGAAGTTTCTGTGCAGGACAGGCACTTTGGTCCGTCTATCAGGGAGGCTAGCAACGGTACAGCCAAACTGACAGCCATGCACACCCATGACACAGCTCCAAGCCTTGCTTTTTGCCTTGTTTAAAGTGGAAGCTGATAAATACTCCCCATCAGGACAGCAAAGAAAAAAAAATTAAAAGCATCCCCATTAATTAATACCACAGCATCCAATAAAGTCCTTGGACAGATAAGCAGAGCAGAACTGAAGAAGAGCAGACTGCCCCCACGTGTGTCACCCTGCTGGCACCTATGGCCAGGTAAATTTTAAGGCCAGCACACTTTCATCGAGTCACAGGAGAACAGCGTGCCCTACCAGGGAGCCCTTCTGATGGCTGCTGGGGCTGTGCTGCAGGAGCAGAGTACACAGCCATCGAGCACAGCAGAGAAGCATTGCTCTCAGAGATCTGATACAGGAAGGTTCCTCTGCAAACACAGCTGGAGCCCCTCGCTGCCCCATGCACGCAGCCGGGGCAGACAGCACATCTCAGCTCCAGCCACACTTCAGCTACCAGAGCACAGCACCTCACACAAAAAGCTGTGTACAGCTCTGCTGTCACAAACCTCCTTAGCCACGCGAATGTGTTGAGATGTTCCCATTCGGAAGAGACTTTTGTTTTCATTTTGAACAAAAAAGATTAAGATAACCGCAAGTTGAGAACGCTTTTCAGTACGACACAGTTTGTTTTGCTTCTTAGGAAGCATACTATCCTACCAGGGCAACTCGCATGCTGAGTGTGCACCAGTGTGGGACACTGAGCAGGGATGGGGCTGTGACTGCACTGACAGCTCTCGAGCACCCACAAAAGCATCACGACCAACCGGATAACTTGCATTTCTCATTCGCTCCCCCAGCCCCGGGCTGCTGCCCCCTGCCAAGTAATAAACCTGAGTACAGCTGATCTTCGCGAGACCGCTTAAACCTCTCTTAAGAGAGCCATAATCCGTCACGTGCAGCGTTAAGGAGCATTATGAGTAAACCAGATCCCAAGGTGTCAGTGAGCAGCCGGCCGCGCCGCCGGGCACCGCGCTCGCCGCTACGAGCACGCCGTGCCCGAGCGATTCCGTGCACCGGCGAGCACGAACCTCAGCACCGCGATAATGCCTCTTTCTTCCCACCGCACGTGCTCGCCGCCGCCTTTCTCCAGCTGAAAGCAGGGACGGAGCTCCGGGTCGGTGCGGCGGAGCACCAACAGCGTGGACCCCGTGCCCGGCGCCGTCGGGGCGCTCGCAGCGCGGGCGGCAGGTGCGGGCAGGAGGGCAGCAGCGCGCTGCCTGCGGGGCTGCGGGCTTCGCCCAGCGGAGGGGGAGGAAACGGGCAAGTTTTCCGCGGAGCTCTGCGGCGCACCCCCAGCCCCAGTCGCCCCGCATCGCCCGCGCCCCACCCGCCGCCGCCGCCGCCGCCGCTCACCTCTCAGCCCGCGGCTCGGGGCAGCAGCAGCCTCGGGCATCCGTGCCTCCGGCCGGAGCGGAGCGGGGGAAGCGGGACGGCCGCGCGGACCCCGCGGCAGGGGCCGCCGCCGCCGCCTCCTCCTCCTCCTCCTCCTTCCCCTCCTCCTCGGCGGGGCGGGGCAGCGCCCAGCGGGGAACGGAGAGACTCGAGCTCGGCGGGGCGCGCGAGGAGCAACCGCCGGCAGCGGCCCCACGCGGGACGGGACGGCAGCGGACGAGACGCGCCTCCACTCGGCCCCGCCCCGCGCCCCCCAACCTCCCAGCCCCGCTTCCGCGCGCCTCCTGCGGGCGCTGCTCCGCTCCTTAAAGGGGCCGCGCCCGGCCCGGCGTGGGGCGCGGTGTGAGGGGTCCCCGCCCTGAGCCCCCTGTCACACAGGACGGTCCTCCTTGTCACAGCCCCCAGCAGTACTGAGCTGAGGGGCACGGGCACACGCTCATGCTGATATTAAACAATCCAAAAGGTAGAATCACCCTTTTTGTTTCTTTTTTTTCTAAGCGTACCACATGGACGATTTGAGTCCCATTGCTCTTGATCAGGTCTCAGAAAGCAACTTGAAACGGGAGCATGAGAATAATTGCCAAAGGGAGAATCACTTGCAGGGTGTTGAGCCTGAGAGCTCGGGCTGAGAGCCCATGGAACACGGCAGAACGACCTTCTCTTCTGCTCAGCTCCGTGCGCAGGAGAAGGAAATCTCAGGGTGAGGAAACATGCTAAGATGAAGCAAATCATAAAACCTTCACATCAACGCCCAAAATGCATTCTGCAGGGCAAACTACAAAATGCCTCCCTGCGGCGGTATGGCAGCTTTCTGCCCTAGGTGAGCTCTGAACTGAACGCGGACGGCTTGAAGCACCGCTGGGCTTTATAGCTCTGTGAGGGCAGAAGTTTCTCAATCGCCAGCTAATGAGGTGGTGTGGGCACTGCCTTTTGCCCAGTGGTTGCGAATTATTTTGTGCAGATACACAAAACCCACATCAAACAGGAAGCACTGACAGGTCATTCCAGTCTGACCAAGGGAGAGGAGGAGCGAGGCTAGCACAGAAAGGACAGAAATCAACCATAGCAAGGTTAAAAATCCTGGAGTGGACAGTCGCCTTAGAAGTATGCTTCCACCTGCTGCCTTTCAGCACAGCTCCTGTCATCCTGATTGAAACTATCAAAGGTGTTCTCTTTCCCTACAGATAAAAAAAGCAGCAGCTTCTCACTGGAATCATCAAGGAATTTTGATCCTGGAAGAAATGCCCTGTAAAACAGTCCTGAGAGAGCTGTTTGAGTGGGCAAAAATGCAATTGGATGTTACGTTTGCTTTCATTGTGATTGACGTGATACTGACCTGATTTATTTTCAAATATCAGAGTGGGTTTTGGACGGGACTCTTACAACAAAAACCTGCAATTCATTTGTTTTTACTCCAGATGAGGGCTGATTTGTCTGGATTTTGCCTTAGGCACAGTCCTTGCCATTTTCTGCCAGAGATTTTTCCCCTGCAGTCTTAATCTGGGATCCAGATACATGATTGTTTGAAATTTACATTTAAAAAGGAGTAAAAGATTGATTGGAATTCCAGGGGAGGAGAGGGAGGCACGATGATATATTGGAATCTTTTGTTCCCAGAAGAATCAGAAAAGAATTAAGATTATTAAAGAAACATAATTTGGGTCAGACCAAGAATCTTAATCCACATCAGTTAAAAAGATGATTTTTCCTACTTTTAAAATGTGTTTGATTTACGATGAGAGTCAAAACCATCTGTATTTGGGGCACAAGCACATGCTTATTTAAACAATGGGGCTGCCTGGGGGAAGACGTAGGAAAGAAATGACATTCTTTTGCAAAGAATTCAGTATTTTTCACTCCATGAAGTAATTGGCACTGTTTTCAAAAGTGTTCTGCAGAAGACTCAGTAGCTCAACCTATTTTAAAGGAGTCCGGCAACGTTTACCTTTATGCAAACAGTGTGATAGAGAACAAGGTTATCACTGATAAAGCACTTTTATTCTCTGCTTTCCTTTGAGTGACCTCTGTCAAAAGAATTGGTCGTCTCAGACTCATTGGCAGCGTCTAAGTATTCACATCTTAAAGACATTTGAAGCTCATTGGTATTCTGAGGTCCTCACTGCGATTAGTTCTAATTTCAGCAGCTTTTGGAGCTCCTGGTCCAAACACACCATAGATAGCACAGGTTGTGATCTGTGTCATTCAATAGCTGATCGCAGAACTACAGAATGGTAGGGCTGGAAGGGATCTCTGGGGATCATCCAGTCCAGCTCCCTGCTACAGCAGGTTCCCTGCAGTAGGTTTCACAGGAAAGTGTCCAGGTAGGTTTTGAACATCTCCTGAGAAGGAGACTCCACATGAGTAGATGTTAGGGAATTGTTGTAACTGTAGATGAGGTTGAAGCAAAGGAACCATTTTCTGAACATGTCCTCCTCAGCTCTCATCTTGTGCTGAAGTAGTTTATTTGAAGTTTTTCAGGGAAAAAGCGTTGAGGGTGATCAGAGGATGTCATCTATAGTGTTACGTTCTAGCCTATGCTGGGTGGAGATTCCATTCTGTAACCAGATGCTGCACTCCGTATGGATTTATATGATTAGAAACAGGCTTGAATATAGCATTTAACTTTACTAGTCAGCTTCCTAGAGCTCTGTAAGCCATGTGCCCACTGCTTCTTTTAAATCCACAACCAGGCATCCCTACACTTAAGGGACCTTCTTGCCAAGCCGTGGAACTGATCGAAGATCAACACAGTCAATATGCCATGACAAAGATGTGCCTCACTGTAAAGCCCAGTGTAAACTATCAAGGTCAACAAGGAGACCAGAGCGGAGACAGAAGTATGTCTGTCCCTGCAAGGTTTCTACTTACAGAGAAAGCAGAAAGTAACAATCTGCATTTCAGCTGCTTTTCTAAATGAATGTATTCAACAATGGGGCAGGCCGGTAGGTCTCTCTTCCTGTGTAAGGCTATGCCAAACAAGAGTGAGAAAGCCTAGGGTCTTTTAAAAGAAGGTGAGAAAAACTCAAGGGCAAGTGTAGAATTTTAGAAAGCAGCCAAGACCTCTGTCCACCCTCAGAAGAGCAGAACGACAGAGCTCTGGCAGCCATTGCAGCCACCACCGATTTATTTACGAGTTCCTGGAGTTGATCCAGTGTAATTGTGGGCCTGAACTCCAGATCAGATTCACTTGACATTTGAGAAAGTCTATGGAAAAACAGTAATAATAAACTGATAATAACCATTCGTCTCATAAGCAATGAGAATTAAAGGGAAGAGAGAGGGCAGGTGGGGAGAGGGGAAGGCAGCATAATCCCAAAAAGATCTCCTGGTTGTCAGGAGATGTTCTCAGTGTATAACCCTGTGTATTTTCTAGAAGGAGCTGCAGAGAATTTTGGAGAAGGTCCTGAATCATGTCAATGCTTTTGCAATTACTGCACTGGAAAAAATGAAAACAGTGGGTGCAAAGGAAGCTGGGATAAGTTGGGACGGCAGTTTCCCTTGGTGGAGCAGATAGTTTGTGGCCCACATGGCATTTATCCAAGCGTGCTCATCACCTAAATTATGTTACCATGAAACCACTGGCTTTGGAAAAAGATGTTTGAAGAAACTATGCTTCAGCATGTGATTTATTTTCAAATTCATGCACTGAGTAGAAATAGGCTTATTGTACTTTATTGCAAGTCTCTTGTTCTGCCAGTTCATATCACTGGTATAACATGGATGAGTATTAGGGTTAAAAATCTCTGTATTCAAAACATCTGCAGTCTTATATCAGGATTTATATCCCATTGTTTGATCCTTCCCATCTGAATCACTCCATATTGTTTTCTATTGAATTGCTGGGAGGTGGCTTTACAAAGCTAACTCTCTGGGAGGTTTCCAGAAAGAAAATATTTTTCAAGTAAGAAAAGTTAAGTTGATTAATTCTGCTGAATGGAAAAGGCATCTTCTCTGACAAGGAAGAGGCCTGACATTTAGTTTACAGTTGTCTCAAGTATTTTATTTCAGGTGATGGAATTGAATTGCAAGTTATGAGTGAATCTTTAATGAAGCAAGAAGAGTTACAGTTGCACTACACCTAAACAATATTTGGTGAGTTTTCCATATGTGGGGTTTCAAGACGTATTAACTACATATGTAAAGATACAATGGAGCCCATATATGTAAATAGGCTTTCTCAGAGGGAGCATTCCAGATAGCTGCTCTCATCAGACAACAACCAAATGTCGAGTGCCCTGGCAATCAATACCGAGGGCGGTAACACTAGACAGTATCTGAAAGAAAAGGAGTCCTGGGTGGACGAATGGGGTTAGTGGCCCAGAACATGTCATCTTCAAGTGACCTGCTTCCCTGTACTCACGTAACTTCTCAGGAACGTCTCACTCACAGCACGGGCAGTATAGCTCCAATTGTGAAGGAGAAAGAATACTGACAGAGGAATGGCCACAGATGTATGAAGAACAATGAATACATACTTCAGCCACTGTGAACTGCACACGTTGGTTATTCAGCCTATTGTTCTTGCTCTGACAACGGTATCAATTTTTTCTGCTTAGGAACAATATGTAGAATAATATGTAGAATTGTAGTTCTGTGTTTTTTAAAGCTTTTTTTTTAATTGACTTTTTATTTAACTTTAATCAACACTTACTTCACACTTTAGGTTCCTGTGCTATTTCTGTATGCTTTGATATTTTCTTCTATAAATCTCAGGTCTTGAGGAGGTGACTTAGCAATCTGGAGCTCTGGTGTAAGGTCAGTAACAAAATATAATATACAAGAATGCAATATACTTTTTTTCCTCTTACCTACCATGCATCTGGTTTTCACCAGACAAGCCTCTTTCTTATTCCTGGTAATTTCGTAGGAGGAGAATGCTGACAGTTGTCTGGGACAGCCTGACCAGAATAGCAGCTCAGCCTGAGCTGCTGGATACCTAGAGATCCCAGACACATTCACCATGCACAGCAGATCAGCCCCGCAAAATGTGCTGTACTTCCACAGAGTTGGACCCCTGGAACATGTGTCACCCAGATGAGCTGCACAACGCATAGTAAACCCACTTACTCTGTGAAGTCAGACTAACTGTATGATTTATGCTCTGTACATGTGATGCATTGACATGCCAGGCTAGCAGTTATCTTCTATTCTGCAAATGCTCATAGACTTCCACTGGGTATTTCCTGGGCATGAAGTGACTCTTTTTATTTCCTTAATTGCATGTATCCCATGATGAGATGCTGCTACTTGGAAATAACTAATTTTTGTTTGGGATCAGCTCATGAAAATCTGCAAGGCTTTATTGTATGGTCAGCTATGTTTGCATCCAAACCGCTGAACTCGGTGGAATGTTCAAAGCACAGAAATATTGGAGGCACACTGAATAAAGCTTTCAGCTACTGACAGCATCTGAAGAACATCAGGAAAATACTGAAAGCCTAGGTAAATATCCTTCAGAAACCAGCTGGCATGGCCATATGGATTCCAGTACAGGGCCTGTCTGACACAGAGTTTTCCTCATGTTATTTGGTGTAACAGTCCTCACCTGGAGCTCATACTTATTAAAATAAACAGTGCTTTTAGAATAGCATGCAGGATTTTGAACTCCATTCATCTCTTGGCTTCCAGTGCCATGTAACAATCTCATGGCAGGATCAACCAAAATAATTCCATGATGAGAAATCATCTCATTTTAACAATCCCAGTTTGCTGTTCGTAACTATTGCATGAGTTATTGGCACAAATGTGGGCAATAGATAGTGTCTGAAAGGAACTTAATGTTGATCTTCAAGAGCTACTGCCTTCCCTGGACAATATCAGAATGCTTCTAGAGACCTCAGAAAGAACAGATGCTCCTTGCACAGTGATACCATAATTTACCCATTCTGTGATTGTGGCACAATTAAGGGTATCATCTGTTGTGGTAATGGCTTTTATATACAGGTTTATGCAAAGAGCAGAAAAGAAATTCTTCAGGCTTCCTGGCCTCAGCTGGCTGTGGAGCCATGTCATGAGTTTGTAATTTGGTTCTGCTTTCTGGAATGACACATGAAAAAAAAAAAAAGATGGAGCAAAATCATATGCAGGGCTTTTCCCACATGGAAAAGCCTAGAGGTTCCAGCTCCTTGCATTTGTGTGATTGGGCTTACCCAATTTCTGACTGTACTTCCAATTTCTGTTCCACAGAGGTATTGTCCTGCATGGCCATGTTTTTGTTTGCAGTGCTGAGGGGGAGCATTCACATTTTAAACAGTAATGTTAATCAAAATAAAACATGAAAGCAAGGTGTTTACTTGAAAACTCCTACAATTAAAACTGTAAATGCTTCAATGTGTGCAACATGTGATGCTTTTGTGGGACAGCATGAGAGCAGATTGCCCACTGGGAGCCCTTTTGGCTCTCAGTTTTGCGGAATGTCTTGGCTGCAGAGAAGGGATTGCTTTGCACTGCTTCTGAGTAACAAGATTTTTATTCTAAATTGTAAATTCTCTGAATTTTCACATGAAATGCTTTGACTTTGGATTTGGCAGTGGCACATCAATTTTATATTTAGCTTAATTTTGGGAAGATGCAAAATAGTTAAATAAATCTATGAAACTGAGCACCTTGAAAATTCACAGTTGTGAAGGTTTTTACATTTCAGAAACCCATGGCCTATGTGGCTCCTTAAGCAGCTCTGACCACTACTCAAAGATTCAATATTCCAATATTCCAGTAATATTCCAGCATGAAGCTGTGCCTTGGTGTCTTCAGCTGGGGCTAGAACTGGTGAGTAATGAAGTCTGACAATGGAAGTTAATGATCCTGAATGATTTACTAGCAGTAATAATTTTTCTGTAGCACTCTTGGGCAACTTAAATACAGGCTTCCCCTGAGACCCACAATGACAAATATTTAAAGATATGTGAGAACAACAAACTGTTAAAATAATCCCTCCTAAGTCTATCCAATGGCTGCCTCCTAGCTGCCAATATTATGCAAGCATATGGTGTGAATCATGTTAGCCCTCTCTGGAAAAGTCTGAGTTTCTTGCAATCCTTCACTGGGATCCTGCAGTGTAATGGCTCATTCATTATTTCTATTCTTTCTTTCACTAATGTGTTAAATAGCAACAGATATGAGAGGAGCTATTAAAAAACAGAAATCAGTGGAGAGATTTCTTATTATCAATCCATATCAAAGGACATGTAAAAGAGCTTCTACATCTCAGAGTAGGAATGAAATACTTGCAGTCTCATCATGTTTGCAATCAGAAAAGCTATGGAATTTATTCTCCTCCAAGGCAGCATATTCACATCTCATCTGTGTGAAACAAAGATCCCATTTCTGATTTACTTAAAGCAACATTTCAGAGAAATAGTGTAAGTATTTGAATAGGTAAGCTGTAATTCAAACTAGTAACATTCTGTACATCTCAGAGCTTTTTCAGCAAATTGAATTTAAGAAGACTAAACAGAGATGTTTTGTCTCCTAATGGAACTTTCCAACTTCTTTTGGGGCTACATAAAACTCTCAAGGCAGGAATTTAGTAGAACGATACAAGTGTTTGTTTACTACCAAGTGATGCAGTGAGTCATCTGGTGACCCAGCAGTTTCCTTATTGCATGGTTGTACTGTGAACTTCCAAATGAAAAGCATGATCAGTCTCAATGTGTTGTGTTATGGAAATGCTGTCTTTAGTACAAAATGATTTTGCTAGTGCTCTTACTATTCACTGTTTGTCCACAATGTGACTCAGTGAGATGAAATAGGAGACAGCATATGGCATCGCCAACATCTCAGTATACAAAAATGGTGGTTGTAGTGATGTTGAGATGGAAACTTGGTTTCCACATACACAGATTGTGTACATACCACTACACGTATTTCTGAAGTGATCCAGAATATTGCCACTGTACTGCAAGCAGTAAAGCACAAAGTAGAAAGAAGATTTTAAAGGACAAGCTTGTAAATCCATTTGCAATGTCAATACAATTTCAGACACATTTTCCCCAGCCTCAAAGATATTGTTGCCAAAGATTTGTGACAGATTAAAAGCATCAGGAAAACATAAACATCTCAGCTCTGACATCATGTCAACAAGCAATTTCCTTAGTGTCTTGCAAAGATCAGAAATTATTCAGTGATAAAATGCATTATCCTAAACAACAGTGAGAACACTCAAATCAAAGACGTCTTCCTTTCTTCCTTATATCTTGTTTACTTGTTTCTTTAGTCCCCAGTTAAACGTATCAATGGAGTATTCAAAAATACTTCGTAGTATACAATAGTAACACTTGAAGGTTTTAAGCAAAGCATACTACGAAATGTGTTGCCAGAGTTAGGCTTTATATTAGCTGAGAAATGAGCTCAATGTCCAGGACAAGCTGTTGTTGATACAGGTTTGTGGCAGAAGATGCTGGTACTTTGAGCTGTATTTTTGCTTCTTCTTTTCAACAGATATTTGGGGCCCTGGCAAGTCATATGACAGCTGGAGAAAAAAAAAAAAGCTGTAATACAGCATGGCAACATATCTCTCTTCACTAATATGTTCCAAAGATTGGCAGCTGAAGTTGGGGATGACCAAGGGAGCATCCAGTGCCTGGGAGAATCTCTGCAGAGCAGTTGCATTACTGTAAATGCCATCATGCTGCTGGAACAGCAGGGAAGAGCCAGAGCAGAAGCAGTCACATAGGAGAATGTTTTTGAAAGCCCAGTGGGCTTTGTGTCATGGGAAGGTCATGAGCAGTGAGCTGCCAAACTGCACATTGAGCCCTTACTCCTACAGTAAAGTTATGGATATATTACTGTACCAGGCAGTGGAAAATCAAGCTCAACAGTTATTCTTCATTAAATGTAAAATGTTTGCATTTTACCCAATTAAAATATTTCAGTGTGTTCAAATAATCTGTAAATCCACAATTCTGGAACCTGACCAAAACTAATTTAAAAAGCCAGTACCCGTAACAAAGACGTCACAAGTCAAAGAGTATTAAAAGTGCTTTACTGTTCTATAAAATGAACACAGTCAGGTGAGATTGCTTTTAGGTTAGCAGAGTTGGCCTTGCTTGAGCAGGTTTAGCTCACTTAAATGCACCCTCTTACCTTAGGGTTGGACATTCTACTTGCTCTTCTCTGATTTACTACTGTATTCCTAACACTGGGCACACACTTTGCAAGTAAATATTTTCCATTTTGAAAATGTTATTTCAACAGTGGGAACTGATATCAAGTTGGGTGATTCAAATTGGGAGCATCCGTACTTAGTAAAAGGGAATTTGGCTAAAGCTCATGGCAGAGCTTTTGGAATTGAATGCTTCTTATTTGTACTGCCTCTTTCAGAAAAGCTCTTTTAAAAAATAAATACTTTTTAATAAAATGGCATACTTCTATTGACATGGCTTTTGGGGAATGATTTACTATACTGGAATTTACAAGTTCTCTGATCTTTTTTCCCCTCCAAAGCTGGACATATTTCAGAATGTCAGAACTTCCTGCGAAACAGAATTTTCAGTACTGACATAGCCCTGTCTGTTGAGCCTTTAGGATGAAGAACAGCCATTAAGCTTTGTAATCAGCCAGCAAAACCAAACTCACAGTAGAGACAAAAAAGTTGAGAGAGAGAAATAGAGAGAGAGAGAGAGAGAAGAAATACCTTATGCAGATTTTCAGACTCAGCATGTCCTCAGTAACTCAAGCATACATGCAATTCTCTCTCTAATTGAACATAGGTATGGGAGCTTTGTAGCCATAAACCTTTGACGTTGTTGTACAAAGGAGACATCAGTGCTATGGTACAACCCATTGTTTGAGTCATTTTTTTTCAGCAAGCTGGAATAAGATGATGGACTTTGTTTAAATCTGTAGCAAAAATAATCACTCATAAAATAATGGAATGTATATGAAACCATTTGGGGGCCTTTTAAAGCTGCCTTGCTTTGCTCAGCTGTACAACTTCAACTACTCATTGTTGGCGTACTTGAATCTTCATCTACAAATTTGGAAATCTCAATTCTCCATCTGTGTTAGAAGTCTGTGATTTATTTACTCAAAGTCTTCTATTCTTTTTTTTTTTCAAGGAAATTTATCAAGTGGTTTCTCTGTCTCAAATCCCTTTTCTGAAGATTAAAAGAGGGAATATCTGAAGAGGATGTAATATCCTGTGGCATTCAGCTACTTAATAAGATTGATTCCGCCTAAGAAGACTAGGGATAATTCACGCTATCAGACCAATTCATTTTTAATTCCTAAAAATATTTCCATCTGATCATATACACCAATGTAGACAAAGGGAGAGAAATATGTGGAAATCTGCAAATAAAGACAGTTAACATCTGATAAACTGAGAAAGAATAGCTAATGATTTGGAAGGTTCTGTGCTACTATACAAAAAAAAAAAGTTCAGGACTTTGTTTATTACAAGAATATATAAATCTTGATGCACAAAGAATGAATATGTTATCTACATAAAACATTTCGGTTTGCTGGCTCCTCCTACTGGGATTTACTGGATTATAGCCAGAGTTCTAACTGCCAGATTTTCCTCTAACAGAAAACCCATCTGAGCAGAATTTAATATTGGCAGAGGATGTTTGGAGACATGTGTGAAAAATTATGAACCCTTTAAGGGAAGAAGTCACCCAATTAAAAATGTGCAGAAAATAATCCATCATACATTCCCAGCAAATCCCTTTTGCTTTCAAGTACCAAAATAATGACTGGATGAGACCCCAGTTGAGTCTAGAGCTGGCTGAACTGTTTATTGTGGATTTAACATTATTTTTGAAGAGAGAAAATTCTGAAATGAGCTTTTAACATTTTTAGTATTTTTTAAAGTATTGTTTTGTTGAATATTCTCCATAAATAATATTCAGTCCTTTGGCTGTTTGAATGAACTTTCTATGAGCATATCAGTGTATTTGTACATGTCATGTGTTTGTACTTTCAAGTAGTGTTTTCCCTGTCTGGATGACTCTTAAATTTTAAATAGGATCACAAATCAATGAATGAAAATATCAAACTGTCACATATTCAGTTTCAAGAGGATAATCACTTTCTTAAAATGTATGAAACATTTGTAATCACAGGCATTTGGATGAAGTGCTCAGTGATTTGCTAAAAGGCAACATAATAATAATACTAATTGACAGATCACGTTCTACAGCTTATGAGCAATCATATTTGCTACTTAAGAGGCTTTTTGTTCTCCTTTGTAAATACTGACTCAACCCTACCATACTGTGTGTGGTACAGAACCTATAGAATGTAAAACAGCAAGTTAGTTTTTCTGTTGAGAAAAAAAAAACTGAAAAAAAGAAAGCTCAATGTTCTTCTTTTACCTTGAGACAGAAGAATATTGGATTTACTGTTTTTGTAATTATCAATCAAAATACATTCTTTTTCAAAGTAATAGTCCCACATTTTTAGAAAAAGTCAAAATAATTTCCTAATTTCCATAGTTGAATATTTACATTTCAACATTATGAAACCTTTGAGTGATGTTCATCTCATCAGCTATAGGCATCACAGTTTTAAATGCATACCCTTGAATAAAATAAATTGACCTCCAGACATGTCTGTTTCTCTGCACTGACTATAACTTCGGGGTTAGACAAAACACCTAGCTTAGACTTGGCTGTGGAGATGTATTTTCCCAAAAGAAACCCTCCCCAAACCTGTCTTTTTTGGAGTTGGTTTGAAATTGTTTCACTCTTACATTTTGATTACTTGTCAGTTCATCCTGAGTTACTCCACACATCTGGTTAGACCTCGCTTCTGAAGAATACCCAGAGAGAGAAATGATCATACAGTCTTTACATCTCTACAGAATTTAAGTTCCATTATTTTTTCCCATTATATCTCTTTTATCATAGCTGCAGGATATGTTACTGAGTTATCCTTTACTCTGCTAATCAAGAAGAATCTGTCTATTATTCTCCACATTTACTTTATAGAGGAGATCACTGTCCCTGGGCATATGCAAGCAAAATGTTCACATCACCAGACATCACTGGAAGTCTGAACATCACAGTGAATTTCCAGCCTTGTGGCTTCTATGTTTGATTACACAGACACTCACAACCTGTGAAGATAAAATAATTTCACAATAAATATGAAATACGTGAGCTATATTCCTACATTGCCAAAAGTATTTCTGGAAATAAAGAAAATATTGTTTCTTGTGCAAGTTGTGGTATACTCATCACTCTATGTCTTATTTAACAACTAGTTAAATCATTTTTCATGGAATCAATGCATAATTCAGATAAGAAAGGGAAGTCCAGTCTTCTGTTCAAAACTGAACTAACTTCAATATTATATCAGGTTGCTCTGAGCTTCATCTAGCTGAGCTCTGAGTAACTGCCAGGACGGTCTCCACAAGTTCTTTGGACAACTTGTTTTGGTGTTTGGCCACCTCCACTGTGAGGATTTTTTTCCTAATCAGAATTTCCTTCTCGTGATTCATCTCTGTTGCCTCTTTTGCTGTTGGCTTCCCAGAAAGTGTCTCCATTTTCTCTGTAACTATCCAACAGATAGTCATGAGCGCAGTTAGATGCCCCTTTCAGCATTCTCTTCTGCAGGCTGAACATGCTAAGTTCTCTCAGCCTCTGTAAGTCATGTGTTCCAGACCCTAGGCCATTTTAGTGGCCCTCTGCTAATGTATTGTTTTCCCATTTTCTGCAATTTCTTAGAATTTCTGTCTTAAAAAATCCCAAGCCCTTGAAGTTAAAGTAAATCTTTATTTGTATAATTGCTGATAAATTTGCTGTAACTTGATCATCCCAAAAGAGAACTGCCTGAAAAATGCAACCAGTCTTTCTAGTCATCTGGTCTGTAGAAGGGTGGATTACTCTGTCAAGGCAGCCAAATTTAACAGGGAAAAGAACCAGATTTAGCAACCATATCAAAAGCAGACATTGTCTCAAGAGACATAAGACTCAAACTCCATCCAGATATGAGCCAAGGCAAGTAGCACAAACAAGTTCCTAACTCCCTATTTAAAGATGGATGGAAAGTGTATTTCTTGTCTAAAACTATTTAAACTCCAAAATTAATTATGATTGTGCTTATAAAGTTTAAAATTACTCATATATTTATGGAGTTGTGCTGGGGAAAAGCAATGACGGTGTGATCATAATTAATGCACTGAGCCCCTTCTCAGCATAAAATATTGAGTTAACATAAAGTTCAGAAACATAGAACCATAGGATGGTTTGTATTGTAAAGGACCTTAAAGGTCACTCAGTTCCAACTCCTGCCATGGGCAGGGCTGCCACCGACCGGATCAGACTGTCCTGGGCCATATCCAGCTTGGGCTTGAATGTCTCCAAGATGGAACATGACAAAGGGACATGAAAATTATCTCACATATTAGTAGAGGTGCCCTAAGATGGTCAAGAATCTGGATGATATGACTGGAATTGAAATGCCAGTTCTTCTTTGACTTTAGTAACAGTGCTGTAGACTGTCTGATTACTCTCCCATTATCTTCACATTCAGATCATAGAACATCCTCTGAGCCTAGCCCTACTTTCATGTTCATGGGATCAGTTTTAAACACCATAGGGGAAACTGGACCTGTACACCTGGCTCCTGCATGAGGAAGCCCCAGAGTTAGCATACAGGGCAGAACAAAGCCAGTTAGGAGCTGAAGTGAGGAGACAGCAGGGGAGACGTGTGCCATCCTGAGAATGGGCTGAGTGCCTGCTGCTGCTGCTGCTGCTGCTGGCCCCACTGAAGTAGGTCAGCGGCCTATTTGTGGTGTCCGTGTGGCTGCAGGATGCCAGCAGGGAGTGAGTCAGCTGGGCCGCAGGAGCCCTGCACGAGGCCGTGGCCATGGGGAGCCTCTAATGTTTTCCTTCCCAAAGCACTTCGTTCCCTCCCTGCAGTGTGGAGAAATTTAATCCCGCTTTCAGGAGAGTCAAAGGATGGGTTCTCGTTTTTGTGGGACAGCTGGGGGCTGGCAGCCTCGGCTGCCTGATGGCTGCTGTTTAGCTTCTGGAAGGGAGAGCTGAAAGACTTCCCCTGACCCCAAAAGCTCCAGCCATGGTCTGCGGCTGGAGTGTCAGCACTCTTCCTGTAGCAAGGCTGGTGTATTTTTATCTCATCTCCAAATGCAACACCATCTACAGGGGAGAAGAGAACCTCTGCCAGGTACAGAGTGGTTTTTATACATAGTGGGATTTGACTTGTTTATTGAAGGAACTTGTATTAATTTGTCATGTCATGGTGCTGTGGTTTAACCAGATACATGGCCCTCCTGCCCATTGGGCAACCATTGAGAAGGAATCCCTTCACTTCCTTTCAGACCAAGCTCAACTGCCGGGGTGATGGACACAAGGAGAAAGTCAACAGCCTCTTAATCAACCTGGCTTCTGACTTGCTAATTCTGTCTGCTGTGCCTCAGCTGTGCAATTCTCTCCCACACATCAAAGCAGAATTTGAGATTTTTACACATTTTTCCAGGTTGTCTGGACCTATGCCTACAAGGCAAAACTGGTGTATAACATAAATGATTACGACAGATAGTATTATAAATTAATATATTATAGTAATTAAAATAGTATTTATTACTGTACATTAGAAACTAATATAGAGGCAAAAGTATGTAGCTAGGCTGCTAGTGTCCAGAAATTCCTGCTGCATGCACTATGCAAGGACGTATCTTTTCTCCTGCTTTGGTGCATGTTCAGTAAGCTTAGTTATGGTATCTACGCTACAAGGTATGTATCATGCCATTAAAGTGCACATGTGCAAAATGTCCATTATATCCCAAATATTTCAGATTACATGACCCACAAAGACAAAGCAGCTATGTCTCCAGTGACTAGTTTATTTGTAAAAGAGCCTCAAGACTTTTCCCATGTGATTCTGTTCGTTGCTTGCTGTTGAGCTAGTAACATTCCTCATCTTTCTTTCTTTCCTTCCCTCCATAGTCCTGACACTTAGCCTGTTTTGTTTTAAAAAGAAGTTACTGTAGAAGTTTCCAAAGGATAATTATCTGGGGAAATACTTGTGTTCTCTGGAAGTCAGCATCATGAAATACCTGCAGATTTACTTCAAAGAAGAGGAAAGTTTAAATACAGAAACACTGGCACATGAGCTCATTTCTATTTTTTATCTGCCTATTTTAGATTTGTAGCTACAGGCAAACATTAATGTCGGGTAAACTTTGGCTTAAGGAGGCACCATTGTTCACCATGAGATGGGGGTCAGAAACAAGGTCTGGAAACCATTTGTCAAAAAAAACCCTTATAAAACTAGGAAGCTATTCATGTGGTTTGTGTTCACACCAAGTCTTGGAAAACACCATTTATCACGGTGGCAGCCACCAAATAAATCTCATAAGGGGGCACTGCTAAACAGTTTAAAAACGAAAATTCTGAGTAGGTGCATCAGACACTCAGCTGAGCCGTGTTCTGGGAAGAAGCTGGAACTGTCTCATGGGCACTTAACAAAGATGATAGTATCTAGGAAACCATACAGACTCACGTAAATGAACTTTACTGTGTAAAAGTGAAGTGCAAAGGAAAAAAAAAAACACATGATGTTTGCCACCTGTTCAGGATGAAAGAATACCTTGAAATCCTAGGAGAGTAAGAAAGGGAATCAGATGTAAAGAATACTTCACTGAAGATGGTTTGCAGTGGATTGTTGTCCCTGGAGAAAGGTGGATACATCCGCACACACACAAAAAAACAGTTGGAATGTATGCCTTCCCTGGTACTTAGAAACATTAGGCAGTGCAGCAATTAGTTGGTCATGGAAGAAAAGAGCCAGCAGCACTTGTGGCTTTGGGACAACAGAAGCTTTGAGGCTTGGAAAGCAAACAGCAAGTCTTGAGATGGGCAGTTAATGAACTGGGTAGAAAGAAGACTTCGGCTCTCTGATTCTCTCTTTTTTTTTCTTTTTTCTTTTCCTTTTATTTTTTCTGACTCACTGAGGCTAGCTTAGCTTCTGCATTAGGAAAAGCTTGGCTGCTCTGCCCAGAAGTATTGAGATTCCTTAATTTTCTGCAACAGTTTTCACCAAAAGATTCTGCACCGACTTCAATAGCATTTTCAAGACTAGCCTGGCTTAGGGCTCTGTGATGGCTGCTCAGAGGAGGCAAGCTGTGCAGTTCCCTGGCTGTTCCTTTCCCTAGGCCACTAAAAGAGAGAATGCAGGTCCCTTGTAGAAACTAAGCAAAGAAAGAAATCTGAAAGGCTGATACTCTTTGTATTAAGAAAAGAGTTCTTAGAAGAAAAAAAAAGAGAAGTCTTCATTTTCCTACTCCGTATGTGTTACATGAATTAGCTCAGCTTTTCCTCTTTCTTGTTTTTGACTCCTTTGTTTTCCCTCTTTCCACATCTCAGGATCCTGAGCACAGCATCATGCCCTATTGCCCCCACTTTTACTCATATTCCAACAGTCCCTCTTGTCTCCTATTTCAATACTATTTTTCCCCCAATGTCCTGAATCCAGGTTCATGTAATATAAGTAAAGCAAATGAGTTAGAAAGAAATAGAGCTAACAAGCCATGCATCTCTCATCACTCCCTCCTTTGATTTGTTTCTGCTATTATTTCCCACAAATGTGACTATTGTTTGTCCTTTTAACTTGCAAGTAATTAAGGCTAGGAACTGCATCTCTGTATGCATTTGGACAGCACACCATTCAGTGGGGACCTAATTTCTGCTTGGAGCATTACCATAATATTAATTATGATAGTTGAGAGTCTCAGGTGTGCTTTGACTGCAATTGAACCAGAACAAAAAGCAAGCCTGCAGACTATAAGCGAAGCAGATGCTTACTCAGTCCTGATAATGGAGTTTCTCCCTTTTGCCAAACATGGAGTAATAGTTTATATTTTTTCTTTCCTGGAACAACAAAGGAGGTTCCCTGTAGGAAAACATGGGGACTCTAGCCCATTCTAGAGCTGAGTGAAGAGCTAAAAAGTGCCCTAGGAACATCCATATGACCCTCGTGCTGCAGGTCAATGAAAGCCACCTTCCAAGAACTCCCTAACATGACCTCCCACTTGACCCAACCCTACTCAGAGTATTTCTAGGTTTTCTGTGGTGTACATGAGGTATTCTGAGCTTCAGTCTCCAGCTCTTCTGCAACTACGTGCTTAGTCCAGGCAGATTCTTTGGAGAGCTTGTAACCCCAACAGGGGTCTTGTGATTCCTTCATATTTGCACTTTTAATCTAGGTATGGTTGGAATTCCTGCTGATTTTAAGAACCTTACCTCCAAGGCAATTAGGCAGTCTGGCATCAGCTTTCAGACAAATTAATTCTTTTGTCAGAACATGTGCATATATTTCATCAGGAGGTGCCTCTATTGCTCTGCTAGGCAGCTATCTCAGGTCTGCACCTTGTAGGCTGAAATGTGTTATTGGTGTTTACTCTCGTACACTGGTCATTTGTATCTGTGTATATGACAGAACTGCTCAAGCAGTGAGTGGCAGCTCCCTTTTTCTGCAGTGACAGGGGAACATTTTAAGATTTGTCTAATGCTCACAACCACAGGCTTCGTTTGGTTTCCAGCATCAAGACTGAGCCTGTCAAGCTGTCAAGCCTTTTTAGCACAGCTGAAAGTATCAAGACAGAGAGCTAAGATGATGGGAATGCACAACCAGCTATCTGGTTCATTAACTTGCAGACACTCTGGAAATCTGGAAATAGGGCTGTGGACTAAACTTGAATTTAGAAGACCTGGCTTGTTCCCATCTCTCTCCCACAGCCATAGTACATCAGCCTGGACAAGAGGTTTCAATTCTGTGCTTTACCTCCTACCTGTGTTTTTTCTCTAAATAACCAGCCTCATTATTCAATTCCCATAAAATTCCTGTTAGGTTAACCTATTTTACAGGGGAGTCTCTGAAGTGAAAAGGCTAAATGGAATTACCAACTCCACTCTTAACAGCCTGGTGCAGATGTGTATATTTCCCTAAAAAATGTTACAACACCACACAGCAAATCGAGTCCAAGTCAAGAACAGAAAGATTTCAGTTTCTAGACCCATTTACAGAAGATCAGCTCCTTGCTCTCATTTGTCCAGTACAGCTGAAATTTCTACACCTGAGGAACATGGTGGACAGAGAAGCAGGGATGGAAGAAAAAGAGATAGCCTTGCTGGCATGGCATTCAGCTCTGTCACAAGTTTAAACTTGTCTGCATCCCTTTTGGAAAAGGAAAGGAGCTTTGTACAGCTTGAGAGAGTATTTCAATATGAAACGTATTGTCACAGAACTGAGCTAGCAGGAGAAACATTTTCACCTTAATCACACCCTGTGATCAATGATCCATCATATTTAGTTTCTGCTCTGACAGTGGTAAATACCAGACGTCTCAGAAAAATGTGTAAGCAATCTGGTAAGTTTAAGGTTTAGCCTGCCCAAGGTACGCCTCCTCCAAAGCCAGGTAGCTGGCTTATGGCCTGGCCCATGGAGGTTTATTTCCCCACAGTCATGGTTCAAACAAAGATGCAATGGTACATTGGCTCCATAGGTTACCTAATCACCAAACAGAATTATTTGTTATTCCAAAGCACAATTTATTAGAAACAGAACTGGAAGGAATGTTTTGAACTATCTTGGCTTTTAACCTACCTAGATGAACCAGAGCTCTTGAGAGTTACTCTGTTTTTCAAATGGAATCACAAAATCGTAGCGGTTGGAAGGGACCTATAGAGATCATCTAGGCCAACCCCCCTGCCAAAGCAGCTCCCTAGACCAGGTTGCACAGGTATGTGTCCACGTGGGTCTTAAACATCTCCAGAAAAGGAGAGGAATGGTAAAATAATCTGAGGCTTGAGAGGAGTGTCAGTTGCATGCATTTTTGGGGCCAAGCACCTTTTTTCTGTTACCAAAAGAAATATTCAGAAGGAAGTTTGATGAGTTTGAGATAATTTTCAGTTAAGTACCTGAGGGCCAATGTTAATCTGGTATTTACATATATCCCATAATTCAGCAGACCAGGGACCAGTGAAATTCTCTCACATAAAAAAAATTCAGCTCTCTGACTTCAGACACTGGCCCAAACCCTGCAAAAACAGTTTTCATGTGAAATTCTGGCATTATTGGTTCTGGTCAAAAGAGAAAACAAGAAGTGTAAAAAAAATCTAAAAATTTACTTATTTCAGGTAGAGTCTGTCTCTACAACAGTGTCTTGTTCTAGAAACATTCTGCCTCGTGACTCTTGCCAAATCCTAGGGTATTTCTTCTGGATGGGGTGCAACTGAGTTGCTCCTGAAGCTCTTCCTCATCTTTGTTAGAGAAAAACACCCAGGTTAAATTCGGTTTTAACTGTTTTCACTATAGCTGTTACAGCATGTTTGCTCCTTCACAGATTGTATCTGTCTTTAAACAGACTTCAGCTACACTTACGTGCTTTTCCTACTTAGCACTTTCAGCTGAGACATTCCCAAAGACAGAATAAGGAACAAAATAGTCCCTTCTGATGTTCCCAGTCCTTCTCACAAATTCCACGATGATGTCCAACCTCATGATGCTGTGATAGCCTTTAGAGGATCATGTGTGAGGGCACCACAAAAACAGAGATGCTTGCTGTTCAGTAGCATAGCTGCAGCACCCTTTCTTACGTGTTTGCTTTTGGAGCATGAGCAGAGTAAAGCCAAATCACCACTCCCCCTCAGTTCTTCAAGACATTTTCTATACCTCACCACTGTTGCAAGCTCCCCTTTGTGCTCCATATGTTCACTGTAAGTTATTTCATGGACTCAATTGGAGTCAGTCGGTACACTATTTTGCTCTCACAACATAATGCAAAGTCAAACTTAGCCAAGCTAGGCAGAGAACTGATCCAAGAGGATTAAGAGAGATACTCCTGCCCCTTACCATGTACAGTGCCTTCATAAAAAGATAAAGAACTTCACAGGGGACGCCAGGATATTTAGAATGGAGATGAGAAACCAGTTTCAAAAGTGAACTTAAATTCATCTGGGATAGAAGTGCACATGGAAAAACAGCACCTTATCTTAGTTGTGGCAGATCTTCCAACAATAGATCATTTCTTTGAGAGGAGACATTTTTATGACCTACTGATTCACTAGTTAGAGTAGGAGTGGAAAAGACTGCAAATTACAAGCCAGGTGACAGCAATTCACCTCCACTCCACAATCTGATTAACTGTCTTTGGTTTCTCCTTCATTTAACATTTTGAAGTGTCAACCACCAGAAGGGAATGGGGCAGGGTCAGAAAGAAGTCTGCACAAAAATGAATGAGATGCTGACCTTGGGGGGCTGATGTCCCTTCACTAGGTGAGGAAGAGACCAGCTCGTAGTACCACCCTAGGATTTTTTTGTGTATTACAGCCTTTGGGATTTGTAACTCAGTCTGCTTGGAATAATGTTGTTCTTGCACTGTAACAATCTCCCAGTGTGACAAAATGACAAATAGGGCAGTGCATGATATATGAATTCATGTTTTCTGGGCCAGTTGAACAGCTTCTCATTCATTTTAGGAGGAATCTGTTCAACCCTTAGGAGGGTAAATCAATAACTGTCTCTGTCCTTTCTTTCTCCCACTGAGAACTCACACCCAGCAGTGGTGGAGGCATAGGAAGGAAAGGGACAGCTGGGAAGCTAAGTGATTCCCAACTGTCTGAAGCAAAACAGTTTCATTACATGCACTGCTCTCCACAAGTAAATTGATGTTGTATTGTGCTCTATAACAACAAAATTGCACACCTTGCTGTAGTCCAAACTTCAACTCTTCTCTGAGCTCTTCTTTTACCCACCCTATCCAGATGGACTGTTCAGCAGCGGGCCCTACTGCCATCTTCTCCAAAGTCTGATCCAGATTTCTGGCCTTAATGTTCCTGCCCTTGGCTTCAGTTCAGACCCCAGCACATTCTGGGTGTCTTTGGCATCCAGCTGTGCATTGCAGATGCTGCTGATTTCAGAGCTTGCACCAGCAGCTGATTGGAGTTCTGCCCCATTAGCAGCACACCAAGGCACCAGCTTCTAGCACCATTTAACTGTAATGAGCTCAGTCCTGAAGAAATGAGTAGAATGCAAAACAGTGGCTGCATTTATACAAACCTATTGATAGCTTCATTTGGTAGGAGATGAAAGAAGATGAAGGATATGTTCCTGGGGAGCACAAACTCGGAAATGTGAGAGGTTGCTGTAGGACTTTTAAAACATGGCATCTCCTCCCAAGATATTAAGTCAACATGAACTGTAAAATAGGGGGGCAGAAACTTTCTTTCATGAAAATGTGAGGTTTAGTCAACTGCACCAATAAGGCAAGCATTATATGCTCAGAGTTCACATGAGCCTGATTTTTAGAGGAGCTTGTGAATGTGATGGTCTAATTTTTTGCTTTGCTTTATATATTGAACATTCCACATTAGGACTCAGTGACAAGTTAAAAAGAGTGTTTGCTTACTTAGCTTGCACAGAGACAGGGTAAACTGTCTTTATCCATTTGACTCTTAGAAGTTGTTGCTTAAACAGTGTATTGACCAAAAACCTCACCCTCAGTGGAGGGTGGAGAGAAAAATGAAATTGGAAACGGAAAGGAAAGGAAAGGAAAAGAAAAGAAAAGAAAAGAAAAGAAAAGAAAAGAAAAGAAAAGAAAAGAAAAGAAAAGAAAAGAAAAGAAAAGAAAAGAAAAGAAAAGAAAAGAAAAGAAAAGAAAGAAAAGGAGAAAATCACAGGAACAAAGAAGTTATAATGCATCGATTCTCTCTTATAAGAGATCTCATGCAGGTTTGATCCTCAATCCATCTTCTCTGTCTGTTTATCTATCAACTCTTCAGCTCAAGTCATTCTACTTCTAGAGCTAATTCTATGTGAGTCATAGTGCTGGAATGCCAATAAATATGACTGTAACCAGGTCCTAGTTGGTTGCTGCAGATCATTTTGGCACAGAATTGGCTCATTCTTATCTTTGTTTGTGCAACCTTCCTCAAAAAAAAAAAAAAAAAAAAAAAGGAATAGAAAAAAGAGCTTCAGGCCTAGCTGTGGTCTTTGGGTGCAAAAACAAGAGAGAGATTTCAAAACAACAGAAACTGTTTGTACTGTTGAAATAGACTATGGACAGAGACAGACTTGCAAGCTTCTGAAATGGTATATGCCACTCAAAAAAGTTGGGAAGTCCATGCTTCCTTCTTTGTGGGTTTTCCTGCCAAGTCAAGGATGATTTTGCTACTTGTTAATTGTAAGAGGAATAGAAGTGGTCCCAAACAGTGACTTAAATTAGTAGCAGTGCTCTGTTTCAATCTGTTCTGATGATGATTATTTAAGTTAGTTGCTCATCAATTACATAGGAAAATAAAAGGTGAGTACTTAACAAAGCTTCACCCTTCCTTCCTCACTCACTCTCTCATATTCTCCCACTTTCTCGTACATGTAAAACTTATTTTTCTTACAATTATTCTTCAAGAATCAGTTGTCAAAATGTCCCTGATCTTAAGAGAAATGATGAGGAGGCCCATTGCAATCACCTTTCCTAACAAGGATGTTCACATAGGCTGGGTAATGACATCCATGTCCCAGAATGCAGTGCAGTAATGTAGGTGACTATTTATAAACTAGTTCAGAGATAGTTGTGTTTATCTAATATTGAATCATTTGTATGCAGTTTTACAAATAAACCAACCTCTTGGATATTGTCCTAGTACGAAAAACTTCTATCCAAAAATACAAAGCAAGAATCCACAGGCAGTGCAAAACACAGTCAGAACAAGCGCTGTGTGGATCCCCTGGAAAATCTCTTTGGTTTGTGTTACATTAAAAAAACAGAATTGTTTACTGTTTCCTGGGCCTGCCTAACAGGGCACTGCAACTCTCAAAATGCAGAGGCTGAGCCATGTCCCTGCTCTGCTGGGTTGGAAGGGACTGAGGCATGCAGTGGGACGGGGACGCCTCGTTCCCCCACCAAACACACCCAGACCCTGCCCCGGCACCCCGCGGGCTCCCATTCCCACGGATCACTGCTGCTGTTGAGTAAGACTTCTTGACAAATGAGCCATTATCTTGAAATTGCTTCAGAGCAAGCAAGCCTTGTTGGCTGGAAGCCAGCGCGCTTTCCTCTTTTTGTTGAAGTGCGTTACTGTAGGTGTGAACATCTTCTCATTTCTAACTGAAGTAGCATGCAGGTCCTAGGCCAGTTTTTAAACATGAGTCCCTAAACCTGGCTATTTTTATTAACCTTGTTTGGTCATCTAACTAAGGAGAGGTCCTACAGGTGTCATTCAGAAATGCTTCCTAATGGGTCCAGGTATACACACCAGTGTTGTTTTCCTACTGTTTTCTGATAGAAGGTGCTTAGTTGCATGGCAAAGTCATCCCAGAATAAAGGAGGACATAGGTTTTCATTTGTTTGTGTTCTGGGAGAAGAGAATTTCTTCATCCAAGGTTTCTATATGCAGTGGTCATTACCTTCAGTGAAGTTTGCAAACTCCTTGATAGGAGCTATGTAAAGTAATCAGATTGCAAGATCCCAGCAACTCTACCTAGAGTGGGCTCAAACTTACGCAGTGCCATATTTACACATTCTTCTTCAGGGCAGAGTGCTAGCTGATAGAATCCTATTCCCAGCACCTTGGGTGCAGCATAAGAGACAAATTAAGCAAGGCTTCTGAATGTGGTGTTGTTTCTTTTTTTTAAATAAATTGTATTTCCATCTTTCTCCTGTGAAATCTAAAAAAAATGCAATTCAAAGATCATTACCTGAGGTCATTGACACTGAATAAATCTTGTGGGATAAACCTTATATTAATAACTGTAAATATATCTGAGCATATGCGTTCTGTGTATATGTTATATTTTTATTTGTATGCGCATAAATGTATGCATATATAGGTGTGTTGTTATAAGTAATGTGATGGCAATGGAATTTCTGTCCTTCGTAAAGGAAGTCTTTCTCTTTGAACTTACCCTAAAAAATCTGCCCCTAAAGTGGAGCATTCCTTGTAGGGCAGCTTGTTACAAGTCTTGGCTCCATGAAGAGCAGCCACTGTCTGTCTCCTGACTGACAGCAGGAGCCTGCAGGGATCTATAATTCACTGACAAGAAACAACTTAATTACCTTAACTGTTGTAACTCGCAGATCAGTCAGCACAGAGCCCTGAGATAAGCTCTGTGCTGAGTGTACCTGAGCCTCCTGACTCAGGTGTGCCCACATGAGTGCGGGGAGCTGCGATGTGGAGCCAGACTCCCTGTGCACACAGCCCATGCTGAGGCTGAAGGCCCATCCTGTGAGGAACAATGACAGCAGCCAGGTGAGGACCAAGAGCTTTCCTCAGGACTGCTTTTGTTTGATCTGTCTGAGGTATCAAATTCTCAGGCACATATCTCGAGTGGCCCTATAAATGTGGTCCTTCTTCCCACCTGTCAATGTATGGAATCACTGCAACCCAACGTTCATCATCAGAGGAATGTTTTCAGGCTTCCAGGCTTTGATCTGCACTTGGATAATGCAGGTGTTTCAAAATCAGCCTAACGTAACACTGAACATATAAGAAC
Source organism: Cyrtonyx montezumae (assembly GCF_038088225.1). Taxonomy (NCBI): domain Eukaryota; kingdom Metazoa; phylum Chordata; class Aves; order Galliformes; family Odontophoridae; genus Cyrtonyx; species Cyrtonyx montezumae. The sequence continues at coordinate 10,430,667 of NW_027071870.1, read as the reverse complement.
ACGATTTTTTGTTTAGTCCTGGATGTTGAGGTCACATTACAGATGCCTACTACAACACCTGGAATAAGCTGTGCTCCTTCCTTCATCTGGGAGACATGGTTGAGTGGGCAGTGCTAGTAGGTTGATGGTTGGGTTAGATGATCTTAGTGGCCTTTTCTGACCTTAAAGATTCTGTGATTCTTGGAGCCTCCTGAGGAAACCATCCCGGCCTGATCAAAGGTTCATAGAGTACACAAGGATCCATTGCTCCAGAACTGCTGCAATTTAGCAGTTAAAACAAAGGATGGAGGTATTTTTCTTAACCTTGTTTTAAATTGTTTGGGGTAATTATCCAAAAGTACATTGATAAAAGTCCCCTAGAGGTTGTCGTTCTCTCATGATCCCATGTGGTGCACGATGCTGTCAGACATCTGGTCAGGACATGACAATGTGTTCGAGGCAGAGCGCAGCTTAACTGCTTCAGCTGTTCACTGCAAGACTGTTTGCATGCCCCTGGCATCTGTAATGAGTGTTAGTGGCAGCACCAGAGATTCTCCCTGGTAAATCAGGAGAGGACTCACTCTATGCTCAGATAGCATGTGGTGGGAAGCCCAGAGGTTTGCGTAGCTGTGGTGCTTTTCCTCACTGCAGCCCTTGGCTTTAACATGGCTCAGTGACTGTCAGCCACCTTGGCACATCTATGGCCAAAAGACAGTGCAGAAATTGTGTCAACTGGGTAACGGGGGGGGGGGGGGGGGGGGGGCAGTGGTAGAGAATACAGGAAGCAGGCAAAAGTGCAGCTGCCATCTTCTGGTAACTTCATGAAGAATGCTGTCTCAGGACTTTGCTTTAATTGGGGAAGATCCTCCAGCTGAGGATCTGAACCAGTGGTGGCCATCTGTGCAACAGCAGTGGAAGTGACTGTGAAAGAAAAGGGATCAAATGCATCTCAAGGCAAAGGTAACCAGCTGGCACCCCAGGCGAGCAGGGTGCCTTCTGCTCAGGATGGGCACCTCAAGACTCATCTCCATGGAGCACTCATGGCTATGATCTCTTTGCTATCTTAAAGGTCTTGAGCAAGGCTACAGGGAGGGGATGCTCCTTCACAGCAAAACCTGGGCTGTCACTCAGCTTGGCCCTCAGACCTCTGTGTTCCTATTTTGTAGGAAATACAGTGTTTAAAAATGAGAATTCTGAGCAGTGATAATAACAGCTACTTCAAAAATTAGCCATAGAAGAAGACAGAAGAAATCCAGAAAATCTAGAAAATGTCATTTATAATTTTACTGAAGTGCAGTTTAAAAACAAATCATATTTTACTCTTCCTTAAATGTTGTCACTGCTTCATTATGATAGAGGAGATAAATAGTAGCACATAATACTCTTAATATTTTTATTTTATCTTGTGGTCATCACAAGATCATAGGGAAAGAGATCACTTACACTGTCCCAAATCCTATTATTTCAAGGCAATATATAGTAATAATAAAATCGAAACAGCTGCAACTGAGCACAAATTTGGGCTGTATTTTCTAGCTCAGAGTAGATCCATTTTGGCTCACAGTTTCCATCACAGCTTCTGGAACACACTCAGACAGAACACATGTTGATGAAAACATACTGATTCAACTCAACGTAACAACGTTGACAGTAACCAAGCCTGCAGAGCTGGTAGGCTGAGAAATACCACATTGCTGGGCCAACTGGGACAAGAGAGCCCCAGTCCTCAGCACATGGGAAGCTCTGAAGTTGTCAGAGGGCAGCTGTATTGTCCCTTCAGCATTGGGTGCATTCTACCTCGGCCACCCATGGCTGAGCATGAGAGGGAGATAAGAAATTGGGCCAAGAATAGCTCCAAGGCCGCCACACAGGCAGGATTTGCACTGTGGTAAGTGGTCCGGAGGAGTGAGAAGGCAAGAAATGCCTCCAGTTTGAGTGAGTGTGCACACAACTTCAGTACTCTCACTTAAGTTGCTCAGAATAAAATCTCCCAGATTCATATCTGAAGGCATCCAGAGCACTGCTAGCCTTTATTCATGGTGACAAACAGTTTCATTCCGATCTTCGATACAATTCCCCACTCCTTCATTATTTAAAGTGTGGTTTTACTCTAAAGAGTGACTGTATAAAATTGGCATCTGCTTCCTTTGCAGATATATTCCATGTGTGAAATCAGAATCAGCTCTAGCTGCTTAAATGTCAAGGATTTATATCACGTAACCCCTCTGTGTTGGCGGTGCAGAGGCCGGGTTGTGCCGTCCCATCTCAGGCAGCAGCAGTACCACTCACACATTTTGACCTGAGCCTTTTAGCCAAATGAAGGAATTGTGGACTATTTCCTTCAGAAGGAGAAAGGGTGATGAGGTATTTCTTTTGATTTATTTTAATTCACTAAGGATGTTTAGCAGTCACAAATTAGAAGAAAAATCAGACAAAGGGAGATAATCCCTTTTCTTACACCCCTCACCCAGTCACGTGCCCATTCTTTCTTGCATAGCTTTTATTGAGGTGTTTTTGTTTTAAGTGCCTCTTTACATGTTCTCTGCTAGCTCCCCTTGGCTGCCTCTTTCTTGAACACATGAGCCTTTGTAAAAGGATAGGCAGTAAAAGCTCTCCCCCCTTCCATGCCCTGTGTGTACTTTCATCTTTGGCAGTGACACATACTTGTGTTTGATGTGGAGGTTTCTGTAGGTTTAATTATATGGTTTCTTGTGGAATGTAATAGTTTCTTCAGCTATCAAGCGGTGGTCGCTGTGGCTGGCCAAAGACATTATTAAACTTCATTAATACCTGCTCAGTTGGGTTCTGTGCTCATTCATCACTCCGCAATCCCAGGGAAGACAAAGGAGGTCCCCGAAGCAACAAGATGGAGCACAGCAGCACACATTGCTCACAGGGTCTGCAGGTTGATTGGGGCCAGGAATGGGACACAGGCTGGGGAACCTCAGTTTGTTTTTCAAAACCGAAGTGAACCTTTTTGCTTAACAAATCAGAAAACCAGTGCTGCTTGAGAAAGATTGCAGAATAATGATATTAAATAACTCCGAAGTTTTGACACATGTCCCTGGGGAAATCCAACCTGGCACAGTGTATTTTTTGTGAAATTTGAGGAAAGCTGATGCCTGTGGAAAGGTTTGCTGGAGGCAAGCAGGGTTCAGGAGGGGGAGGTGGGGAGCCCTTGTATGCCTGGCTGCTTGGTGTGCCTCTGCCCAGTGCTTGCTCAGCACTGGGTGTTGACAAGAGCTACAAGCTGGTCACACAACATTGCAAAGCATCCTTAGACCTTACCTGGAGCTAACCAACCAACAGAAATCACTTGAAAAATACAATGAACTCGTTTTGTTTAGGGACTGGAAGACCTGACCATTATGAACCTGACTTCAGCCCCATGTCTGAGTCCCTCCATGCTGTAGGAGAGCAACCATGGGTGCAGCCTCTGCAAAATCACCTCCTCCACGCCCACATCCTGGCAGTAGAACAGATGCCCTCACCTGAGCTGCCCTCTGCACCCTGAGCCGTCTGCAGCCCCCTCCACGGTGTGGGGCTTAGAGCAGATGGGGCTCCAATGTCATCCACACTAAGTCCTCTTCTCTTGTAGTCCCTTCTACTTTATGGCAGACTTTATCACTGCAGCTGTGCATTGTCCTCATGGTTTCAATGTTTTTTCCATAATACTCTCAATCCCTTTCCTGCTCATTGCTCTGGATGATTGGTTCCTTGCCCTTATATTAAATTATGGCACATTTTTTTCTGCAGCAAACTGCATTATACTGTATTATGAGCTGGTATTTACCATCTGGACCAATCACAGTAACAAGCTGAGTACTTCTGAATAAAAGACATTTTTTCCCCTGAATTTCTACTGCCTCCAGTGCCAGTATTCCCTATGGACCCTGAGCACATAATTATTTCATGGGGTACCCTGCAAACACATCCAAGCAAATGGTGGTACATCCTGCAGAAGTACCCATGGAGATTAATTTGGAGGGTTAAGCATTTCCAAGACATGCAGGTAAGACAAGCAGTCTTGCTACCTTCTTGCTGTCTTCTTATTGCAGTCTCCTTGCTTCCTTCTTGAAGTAATTAAAATCTCCACTCGCAGGTGCACTTTGCATCCTGATCCTCATCTGCTCTTTGATATTGCTTCCAGTTTGATCAGTTTTATAAACCAATTAGCCACGGGCTTCCCCCCCAGAGGGATATTAATTACTGACTAACTCAGAACCACTGGACCATGACTGAATTTATTTAGATTTCGAGAAGACGTTCAGTCCTACTGTCCAACACTTTGTGCCATCTGAGCCCGCTGGAGTCCTAAGAACCACAAATGCCTCAAACCCAGGAGGCCCTCCCACCTCCCCCACTACTTCTCTCTCCCAATTATATCTGTTGGTCTTATTATTTTTGTTGATCTCTGTCTGAAATTGAAATGCATATAAAAAGAATGAACTTCCAGCTCAGCCCTTGGAAACAGTGGGGGGAGGGAAGGAATGTGATAATGCTCAGAAATGACCCTGAGAGTTCAGGAAGCATCTCATTATCCCTGGCTGAAATGAGGTTGCTGCGAACTGGGGCTTTGGGAGTAAATTTAGAAAGGGTAAAGGTGGCCCCAGGCTAGTGGGATACTGAGAAGGTCAGAGTGGAGTGGGGACCTCAGGCTTTGTATGAATTTGCATGCACAAACCCTGTGGCAAGACACCTTATTTCAAAAGGTGATGGCTGAAACTAACAGTCCAGGGAATATGTGTCTGCAGCTGGCTGGAGGTTGTCTCTTTATGTTAACAAATGTGCGTTTTCTCCCATACATGGGAATGCACAGCCTTTGAGCCTCACTTCACAGCTCCTTTACCAAAAGGGATGCCTCTTAGTCATAACAGCACCTATGCACAGAAACATCTGTGTGAGTCCCAGACTTGGCTGCGTTCTCATCCAAATCTCTGCTCTGTTCTACACCCCTGGACTGTGCTTGCAGTGCGGATTTTTAAATGACTTGAAATGTTATTAAAACAGGGTTTGTAAGGAAAGAAACAGCTTCTGCAGGCTTAGGAATACAGTGTCAGCAAAAGAAAGCTATGTCTATCAGCAGCAGAACTGAATGTGTGAAGTGATTTCTTGTAAATATGTCTCAGCCACAAGACAAAGCACTTCCATTTGGTACATTTGATATATTTTAGCTTTTTTAGGGCTTCTGGGTTCTCGTGTAGAGTTTCTACTGGCTGGCTTAAAAAGGTAAACATACTTACTTAAATATAAAAGCGTACCACTATGTATATTAATAAAATTACTCTAAAATAATGATAGCATCATAATCATGTATTATCGTATTGTTACAGTATATGATATCATTATAAAATTGTTTGAAGCACGGGCATGCTTTGAATAATTCTGCCTACTTCTGTCCAAGAACATGGGCTCAACCTTTCCTCTTCTGCTGTAAAGAATGTACACAGAAAAAAATAAAACTTTTTCTGCTCATCTGAGACTCTGTACCTGAGTGTGAATGACCAGAACTTGGCAAGAAGAGCCTGAGTGGAACTTAAGGGGATGCAGGTGAGAGGACTTGTACAGGTAAGGTGTTTTCTAGAGGCTTGGGTAATGCTTTGGGAAATTTACAAAGAAGCTGTGGTGTCTGTATTAGTTCTGTCAGTTACGGGAAATTACATGAGAATAGTGGTGAGGTTGTCAAAGTGCAATAAGTTCTGACCAGCTTTTTTAGGTATTCCAGATTAGGAAGGATTTATATTTAATATCAAGTTTACTTAGACGTGGGTATCTGACATCACATGAGAGTTTGATTTACCAGTATGATACGGCAGTATTCCAAAATCACAATGCAAACACAACATAACAACTAACATACAGTTGGATTGCAGTGGTTGAACCCAGACCATTGCTTCATTTTGATGGCTGCTTAATTTTCAGCTTGTGTATGGCTGAACCACAAATACCCTTCCCCCAAGCTGCTCTGGTGGGCTCAGGAAGATAGTACTCCATTGATTATTTTAGGGAAAATCATTTACATAACTAGGTGACCCACTCAACTGATGTAGATATTTGTTTAAAACAAAGGCCACTCTTCAGTCTCCTTCATGTTAGATCCAGTTTCTGTTATGACAGCTGTGGTTATTTCCTACATGCATTTGTGGGCTCTGTGAGCTCCACCTCCTCTGAGCCTTCTTCCACTGGAGAGGTCCTCTTCCCACCCATGCTCCAAACAGGCAGAGTTTCCAAGTTTTAGGTGGGCAATTAAATCCATATGGAAATCATTCCTGTTGGAAAAGAGGCAGTACCCAGAGCTGTTTGTTTGAGAGGCTGGATGAAGCACTGCTTGGCTTGCCAGCTTTGCTACTGTGGACCATGACATACGTGGCACAGCTGGAGTGCCTGCCATCCCAGTAATGGTGCCCAGGATTTTTGTTATGGCTGGTCATCCCTCTGGGGTTTGTAAGCCATTTTACCCCACTAGAGGCTATACATGGCTAAGATAAATGTGTATTTATTGCCAATGGCCTATTTGCTAGCTCTGCAGGACTATGCATGCAATATGAGGCACCCAGAGCTCGTTTATCTCAGGGTGGGGAGGAGCAGGGAGAAAGAATGAAGATTAAACGAGTGAGACCATTATTAACAATCGCTTTTTACAGCATTCTTTTGAATGAATGCCTTTTTACAACATATTTTTCTCCTATATGATGTGTTCAGGCAGAGGCCCAGCGTTGTAAAAAGACACATAATTGGCACTCGGACAGGTCTGAGTTATTGCCTGGTTGGTGTAATTTTACACCTGTCACTGCCCATATATTTAGAAACAGTGAAAAAAGCAGGCCCAGGGTCGTTTCCCCGCTGGTTGTGCTCAAGCCGATGTGCTCATTGAGTCCATAGCAGGCCTCTGTGGAGCACACTGCACAGGGAAACAAGGCCTGAGGAATATCAGAGAATGCCCAGAGAAGTTGTGCATGCCCCATTCCTGGAAGTGCTCAAGGCTGGGTTGGACAGGGCCCTGGGCCCAGGGGATTGGCAATGGATGAACTTTAAGGTCCCCTCCAACCCGAGTCATTCTATGATTCTATGAATACTGGGCACAGGTCAGCTTGTGAATGCCCCAAGAGCACCCGGCACTGATTTCCCATTGCCTCTTGCCACGGTAGTTGTGCCAATGGCTGGAGGTGTTGCTGACAATGGCTGGAGGTGTTGCTGCAATGAGTCTTTTCACAGTGTGATGGGTACCTTCTAAGGGAACACTTCTAGGTATAGCTGTTTGGTTTTTTTTCCTGGGGTCTTCTTAAGTTACTCAGCCTGTGGCTTCAGCTCTATTCCCTAGGCTTAAAGTTTACAGAAGTAAGAGTAGAAATCCAGCAGTGCTGCCAGCCAAGGTTGCCCAGACATCAGTAGTGCTGGGTACCCAGGCTGCAGGGCAGGGAGAGCCACAACTCTGTAGCTTGTGTGAGAGCAGAAAGGCCTCAGTATGGGGCTGCTGGGCGTCTGTGGGAAGAGATCAGCCCCACATGGAGCTGAGAGCACCCCTGGGATGAATGAACCCACACCAGGACTTTACTGTGTGGTGTTCTGGGAGCCCTGTGCAGGTGTCTTGACCTGGGGCCTGGGGAAGGCAGAGCAGCTGGAAGTTCTGCTCATGAGCCTGCTGTGCAAATCCCATCCCTGCTATGGAAACATTTATCCAGGTACCTAAGCTCCTCCCCTTCCCCCTTCATTTGACTCGAGCTGGGTGACTTTGGAGTGATGGCATGTGGTGGTGGTCATCCTCTGCTCCACAGTTCCCAGTGCTTGAGTAGAGAGGCTGCAGCCCCGCCATCAGCACAGCTCTGCAGATCTTTGCTGAGGAGATCGTACGACAGCAGCCGGCCTGGTTGCATTACTGGGGGGAAACTGTTAACAGTTGTTGCAGAGCTGAAGGGACATTGGCCCTTCTGGCTGTAGGAGAGACATACCCCTAGTCAGTCAGACCTAGTGACTCTAATTTAATGTTGTGATATTTGGTACAGTAATTTGCTTCACATACTTTTTCCTCTCAATTTCTGTAAGCCATTAATTAATTCATTATGATCTCTAGAGGTCCCTTCCAACCTTTACAACTCTGTGATTCTGTGATTCATTTCATATTTTCCAGGGTATTTTTGTTTCTGCAGTGCTGAGAGCAAGAAAATTGTCTTGTGAACTGACATTCGTATTTCTTGCATGTCCAGGTGTCAGATCTCTCAGGACAGCTGAAATGCAGACCCTTATGGCAGCAGGTCCCTGCAGCCACAGTGCTCAATGGAAACAGCCCTGCACACTGCATATGGGTCCCTCCTCTGCTTAAACTCTTTAATTTCCTGTGGCCATAAGCACCATAAAGGAAGGCCTCACTACCCCTCACCGCCATTACCTTTGTGTTAGATTATATTCACACCTGTGACAAATATTAACAACACAGATCTGGTTTTTAGTTTCTATCTGCAATCTCTAGCTTAGAAAATTGTGAGAGCTGCACGCCCAAACCATTTGAAATCAAGAGGGAGCCTTTGAAAGGGAGAGGTTTTCCAGAACAAGCTTTCTCATTGTGAAAGGCTGAAACTATTGCTCCTGTGTGATTTATAGTGCAAAAGTGTTCAGTCTTGTACAGCACCTGCAATCCTCAGCAATAATTCAAGAACAGAGCAGCCTGTTGTTGATACAGGGTATCGCTGGAGAATATACAGAATGCCTGCACATGCTTTTCACACAGTGAAATCACCCTGAACGTGCTACTAATGTGTGTAAATATACTTGCTATTGTTGGCATAATCCACAAGCCCCAGATGAATGTGGCTACAGCAGAAACCTTTGGCTTCCCCATAAGTTACTGCTCTTTTTCCAGCCATGACCTGTATCTGCTCACATCTTCCTAGAAACGATGAATGATGAGAGATGAGAATGATTTAATTCATAGTTTCACCATAAATTAAGCCTTGGGTTACAAGTATGTCATCTTTAGCATTGTAAAGAAGCTACTAATATGGCAAGTCTCTTTACAAGGCAGAGAGAAGCAGTGTTTGCTACTGAGAGCCTGGCACACTGCTCCCTGCTACTCTGGGGCTGAAGACTCCTGTTTCACCTTTGGACCAGGCCAGCACAGTGAATCTCCTGGTAGCCATCACATGATTTTGGCTCTTCCTTTTTACGCCTGTTCTTCTCTGCTGCTAAATGAGGAAACTCATTTCAGCCCAGCCACAGCCACACCACAGTCCTGGGGAGATGAACCTGATGTAATGCTGGCAGAGGCCAAGGAAGGTTTGGGGTTAGATGTGTGTTTTTCTAACAATGCCATGCATTATCTCAGCACCACTAGTAAATGCCCCGTGCTCTTGCAGGAGGATTCAGTACCCCAGACCCTGGGAAGTGCCCTGGAGCCAACCCAGGGCTCAGGCTGCTGGTTCCACTGTGCTCCCCAACCCAGGTCCACAGGGACATCCTCGAGAGACAAACCATGGAGCTGGAGGAATGTACACGAGCAAGAAATGGCAAAACAGTAGTGCATTTCAGGACAGTTCCTGACTGAGGCACAACACAAGTGCGACCATGACCCAGGCAATTTTGCCAGCACGGGTGGCTGGGACAAGCTTTTGGTCTCATTTTTTTCTATCACCAAAAGAAGGCATAGAGCTCTGTGCAGAATAATATTAAGGGTTGATTGATTGCAGATTAAAAGCCTGAGTAAAAGCTTAGTGACGTCAATGGAAAGATTCTCATAGGCTTGAGCCAGCCCCAAGACACTGTTATACCGATGGAATGAGATTTACTTTTTTTAAATGCAGTTGTTATAATGTAAAAGCTTCTGTTGGACAGAAATATCTCATAGAAACAGAATTAAAAAGAGGCCTTGAACAAAAGAACAGATTTAGCCACACAAGACTGCCATTTCATCATGGATTAATGTTTATCTACTGTGATGTTCCAGAGTCACGTGCCTTGCACTTAGCTTTGTCTGGAGGAAAAGCTCAGATGTGCTGGGAAAGGGTTAATGCAGTGAACTGGGTGCTTCCCTGTGTCAGCTAGAAAAGACCTCTCCCATACAATAAATGAAATGGGTTTTTTTAACACGGTTTTTCTATGTCTCTAAGGATATGCGTGCTATTAGGGAGATCTTTACCAGCCTAGAGTGATTCAGCCTCAATGCTCATAGGCATGTGTCATGCTTGGCACAGGTGTACAAGCATCATTTACAGGACAAACAGGACTCTGGCCCCTCTTGCCATAAATAATGTATATTACCCACAAGAAACATACACACAAATATATCCAACTTTATATCACATTGTTATTGTCCTCTTTCTTCAAAGCTAAGGAATTTTCATGAAGTGTGGATACATCTGGTATCAGATCAATTCAAGATTATGATAAAAAAGATTATTTATAGCTCTGCATTGACATTTGTTTATTGTATAGATGATATCACCACACCAGAGTTGCTTTAACTCAACATTTCCCACTTTTATTGAATTTGTGATCCCGTATATGGCCGCAGAAGAAATCATTAAAGAGGATTTCAGGAAGGATAATGAGTACCATAATACTTCTAAGCCTCACATATATTCTTTAGCTGGACTCAAATTCTTTTGATCTATTGAGCAAAGTTGCAAGAGACAGAATATAATGGATGTTGAATGACATATTTGCTTGTAATCTCAGATTTTCCAAATCCCTCTGGTGTACCTGTGTTCCTCTTTCCCCCACTAATGAACTCTGACACTGAAACAGATGTTGCCCTGTAAATTCTCATACATTATTTCCCAGCAACGCTGCTGCTCCAAATTCATTCACTATGAGGCAAATGTTCAAACACGCTGACCCCTTTGTCATGTTCTTCTCTTCCCCTCCCTTCGTTTGCCAGATCATGGTGGACTCTGCCCCGCATCACGCAACGGTGACCCACTGACTTGAGTTTTCCCTGTAGAGCAGGGATGGGTGCTGATCCAGATACCACTGTACTGCTCTCTGTGTTTCTCTGTCACTGCACAAGCAAACAGCCAGCGCACTTCCCATTCTGCTGCTGTGGCTGGAGCGTTATTTTAAATGACTTCACAGTTTTGCTTGTAAAACACCTTATTTTGCATTGCTGCAGAAAGCAGCCTTTCTACCAAGGGACCCATTCTAGCCAGTTTTGTTTTCTGTGTTCTGAATTTTACAGAAAAGAGAGGTTTGTTTTATGCTAAGTAGGAAATGGATTGCACTGACTCTGAAATGTTTATACAAGGGGTTTCACGGGCCTGATTGGCCAAATTAAGTCACCTCCTCAGAATTCTTCCAAGTTCGGCATGAAGAACACTTGTAATTAAGGCAGCAGCATTGTGGCACAAAACCATTTTCTGCCTCAGATCAGCATATCCACCCATGGAGCCAGAGGGATGAGTCTGTGGTTGTGTGTGGCTGCACAAACTGAGCTGGGGGGGCTCTAATTCCCATTCAGTCTGTTCAAATTTCTGAGAAAAGGCCCATTTGCCAAATCAGAATCTTTTCATCTCTATTTTTTAAAATGAAAATGGATAACACCCTGTTCTTCCCCTCAGTCTTCATATTTCTTTTCACTTTCTTTCTGCTGCTGCTCTCTAAATTTTGAGAACTTCCTCATTTTTATGATGTCTTGAAAACTTTGGGTAACAAAGGGAAAAGTGAAGAAGTAGGGAAAAGTGCTACCCTGTGGCCACCACTTAGTTTGTTACATTTGGCAGCAAAGAAGCTCAAGGCTAAACTATCACAAAGTTGAAACACTTTGAAAACTTTCCACAAATTGTGAAAAATGTAAAAATGTTCACCTCCAATTCTGCAAAATGATTTTTTTTATTGATTTTGGTTACTTTTTATTTCACATGATTCTTATTGCATTCATTAAGAGTCATGACTGCTTGGCTTTGAACTGTGTCTCCTGGTGTGGGCTGAAGAAAAATCCCTGTGGGTTTGGAAGCTGGTTGTGAGCTGGGAGGATAGACATGGCTGTATGTCTCTCTCTGCCATGGGATGGGCTTTGGTGACTAACTCTGGTGGTTTCACAGGACAAAGCATGTATTCAGAGGGAGTACTTGGAGGTGTGCTGCCTCTTCCCTCTTGACAAGCTCAGAGTCTGAACCTCTGCACCATGTTAAATGGCTTCTGGCAGTGCTGGGTTGTTGGTGGTGTCCTCTAGGCAGAGGTGTTCACCTCCAGGTGAGATGTGTGCCTGCTACAAGCATCTCTGGAGGTACAACTGAGGGGGTTCCCTCAGAAGGTCTTCTGTATTCACAAACATCTGCCTCTAAGCACTGAAAATCCAAGCCCCAAATTCTTAACCTTCCCAAAACCAACAAGAGTTTTACCTGCCTAAAGGATTGATATACAGACTGAACCAACTCTTCAGGGTCTGCTGTTCTGGTATCTTTGCATATTTTCTTGGCTGCAGCTGACATATTCTCTAGGGGTACCTCCAGAGCCTAGATTTTGCTGTGTTTGGCTGCTGGCTGCTAGCTTTCCAGATCATATGTGATTTGGCTTAGGGACACATCACATGCAGCTTTACGTCACAAATGGCAGATTGCCAGTGTAGGTATAATTAGCAGACGGGAAAAAATATCCAAACAATAGCTTCGAGTTGCCTCAAGCCAAGTTGTGGGTAGAATATTAAATAGAAGAGTGTATAGAGAGAAGTAAATCTGTGGCTGGGGAATGGCTCCAGACAACCTGAAGGGAGCTTTGGAAGGCTCATTAGCTTGTGATGCTGAGATCTAAACTTTGGCTTTGTTAGGCCGTTCAAGCCCCTGGCGAATTTTCTGGGCTTACACAATTTAAACTCAATCTGATTGCTCCTGTACCCACTCACCTTGAGAAAAAGAGTAAATGGCAGTTGCTGAATTAAGGCCCCCCAGCAGTAGCTGACACCCCATTCTGCCCTCAGGATTAATAGGGCAGTTGCACACATAAGATGCTCTTTGGGGATCAGGGACATCTGAGTGCATTTATCAACTTTGCTATGGTTTCTATGGCGTCTGGTTTCTCTGCCTCTCGGCCTCTCACTGCAAAGTGGGGATAATAACGATTCCATCTCCAAGCCTTGTTTTACTGAATGTAATAACTTCAAAGAATAGAGAAACTCTTCTTGCAAAATAGGCTGTCAGATCTCTGCGCCACTGAGGACTAAGAGACATGATACAATTCAACAGGCACTGTGGAAAATTGCATATCAATCACATAAGAAAAGGCAGTGTGGGATTCAGGGCAGGATATGGACATAATGGAACACATAAAAAGTCACAGGATCATAGAAAAGTAGATGGGAAGGGACCCCAACAATCCTCCAGCCTTTTCTACTTCTCCACTTTTTTTCCATTCACTATGAATATTTGTCTAGCCTGCTCTGAGAGAAGTCCTGTCCCCCCACTAACCCCATGTTTCCCCACCTTGTTTACAAAACCAGCAAGATGCAGCATTCAGTACCTGGCTAAAACTGGGAGACTGGCCATCATCCATAATGCTGCCCAGTCCATCACTGGACAAAATTAGCTCTATTTTATTCAGTTTGTTCTTGACAAGTTCATGCTGAGTGCAGTTTATTTCCTTGCTATCAACTGAGAAATTTCAAGAGGATTAAAATGAAGCCAGGTGGCCTATGTTTCCCTACTCTTCCTCCACAGGAACTATATTTACTGTTTTTTCAGGCTTATAAGACCTCTCTAATGTTCCAGTTCTCAGAACCCCTAGAGAAAGGTTTTGGAGTTTTTCCAGCCTGTGTCTGATAGACCCTGTGTTAAGGCTTAGTTAGACATACCAATTTAGAAAATAACTCAGTTCTTATTAATCCATATGTTAACTACTAAAGGCCAAAGTCTTGCCTCTTTTCTACTAATTTGATGCTAATCACCCAGGTGCTGACAAAAAATACATGAACAATATAAGTGTTTTTTCAAGAGCTGCTTTCTTGTTGAGCTGTGAACTCTGGCTTTCTTTGTCCTTTTTTGTGTGACAGTATCTTATAGGTTCATAGGTTCATAAGGTTGGAAAGGACCTACAAGATCATCTAGTCCAACCATCCTCCTATCACTATCCCTACCCAACTACTAAACCAAATCCCTTAGCACCTCATCTAAACGCTTCTTGAACAGCGCTAGAGATGGTGCCTCAACCACCTCCCTAGGCAGGCCATTCCAGTGCCTGACCACTCTTAAAGAGAAAAAATGTTTCCTCAGGTCTAATCTATCAAGATGCCTCCTGGTAGCTTCTACTAGAAGCATGTCATGATCTTCTGTGCTGTCTCCTTGGGAAGGACCTCCACATGCAACAGGTCATGCATTCTGTCAGCCATATCAGCTTACCTAAGAACTTGCTCTCCTGAATGATGTTCTCCACCAGCACTCGGAAAGGCACAAATGTCTTTTCTGAGATGTCCCTGTCTGGTTCCAGGCTGGTCTCTCTCTTTAAGTCTTCATGCTTACTTCACACAACAAGGTTTTCACTTTCTTTCTGTTTCCCTTTAGTGCTCAAATCCACTCTTTTAGCCAAGTTATTCTCTACCCTCCCATCTTCTCCTAATTGACACATTTGTCCATGTGCTCCAACTATCGCTTCTTTGTGGAAAGGCCAGCTCTCCCTCGCTTCCTTTCTT